>NC_067406.1:49548644-50185873 GCF_009764475.1 Pristis pectinata | reverse complement strand
AGTAGAACTGTCCTTTGTCACTGCATGTTGTACTTTGGTGTATTATGAAAAGTAGAAACATTGTCTAATGGTGCACTTAATGGAATGGATTGTAAATATTTGGTTTATTGGTTTAAATTAGTATTGTAAGCATAAGTGACTACATTCCAGCCACTGTCTCTAGTTTACTGATAGACGAACCCATATACAATTCATTTTAACAGACTGTCATTTTGAACATGTGGATTAGTGTTAGTGGAGACCCTCTATGTTCGCATCTTTTACTGCACCAGGTTTTCCCCACATATTTGGCTGAATGTGTTAGCATGACGAATATTGAGAAATTTAAAGATTTGCAACGTGTTACCTATTTGCTTCTGTTTTGCCTGTAAATGTAAAAGTCTACTTTCAAGAGCTATACTTTGACTGAATTGTTTCAATTATTTGAATAATCCTGCTAACTTCAGCATAATGTTTGAATTTGTATCCTGATATAAGAAGTCTTGACATCATCTTGTGAAGAAGTTCCTTAATTTCTAATGCCAATCAAAGAATAAAAGACTAAGATATTAAGTGGCAATGTTTGGAATAAACTAAATAAGCTAAGTGTGAACCTTACTGATGTATTTGCACTTGGCTTATAATGATATTACTGGCACTAAGTCTGAAATCTGTGTAGTTTTATTGGTAATACTATCAAACTGGCAGATTGATAGAGCAAAGGAAAATCCAAAGCTTGTAATTCAGACTTTGGTTGTGTTAGTGATGCAGAATGGATATCATCTTTGTAAAATAAATAGCAATTACATTGTAATGGAACATCAGTAAAATCCTGAGAACAATGTGAACATTACCTCCACACCACTGAATCTGATTTTTTTTTCATTTGCAACACTGGGTAAGTGCGAAGTGGTTGCCATCCTACTATCCATGGGGAGCAGTCCCTCGTCAATGCTCATTACTATTTATGCATAAGAGTGAATAGATTCTAGCAACAGTCTCTATTGTATGGATACCAAACCCAATCTGCAATTTATTTTAATAGGACTATCATTTTTGATGTGTGGGTAGTGTTAGAGAAATGCTGTATGTTCCTCATTTTTACACAGCAAATTTTTCCCAGTCAATTTGGCTGAAAATGTTGGCTTGAATCTGGCAGCAGACCCAGGAGTAGCTGACTCATACTGATATGTGGCTGGAGAGAATGCAAGAGACATGTTTCTAGATCAAGAAAATTTTGCAATAGTTTCATCACTTATTCCTTATTTGAAATGTGCAGTTGTTATTGTGTAATATTAATTTGATACAGCTCAAAGAATAGGATATTTTTTACTGAACAATTTAACTTCATTCACTGGTAAACTGGATGTTTTGTATGACTGTAATACTCAAAGTGTTCTGAATGAGAATAATAGTACGTGCAAAAAAGGACAATTAAGTACAAAGCGCTTTGCCATCTTACCAACTGTTTTGTCGTCATTTGGTGCAGTGCACTGGAGTTCATTGATTGTAAATCCATTATAGTAAAATTAATTGCTGGTTTAAATGCAGTAAGTTCAGTCAACAAAACTTTGACATTTTCTGAATATATATCAGAAAATAAAATTGCAGTATTTGATTACATCAACAAAGAAAAATAAATGGAATGTGGATTACTTTCATTCTAAATGAGAATATATAAAATAAATGTGTAAAATTGGACAGAAATACCACAATACATATCCTCTTTCTAGGAAGGAACAATTGATGTCTAGCTATTTTGATGTTGAGATTAATTATGGTCACAATCACCTGTTACATCACCCCTTTAAAATATTGTAAGTTAATAAATTAGACTTTCTTGTCCTCTGAACTTCACTGGATTAGCATTAAAGACAATGTCAATTTTGGGAACACTGTCTTGTGTTCCAACTAAGTGTACTATAGCCTTTGAGACTCTACATTGAGTTCAATGATGTTAAGTAATCAGCAGCTCTAGCATTTTCATTTCAGATTTCCTGCATTCATCGTATTTTCCTGTTTGTGATGATTTAGCTTTCACTTCTATCTCCCTCCAAATCGATCTTTCACTATTCGTGCTCTTTTTCTCATTTTAGTCACCACCCTGCACCCTGTCAGAAACCTTTTTTTTAAGTTCTCCCCTTTCCCTGCTTTGCCCATATTCCTTCTCTTCACCACCACCACCCCCCCCCCCCCAATTCCTACCCTTCTAGTGATCTTGAAATCGATTTTATCTTTCCCCAGATCTGATGGAAGGATTCCACCCTGATCTCCCGAGTACTTCCAATATTCAGTCTTTCAGGTTTTTAGTTTCCACAGCATTTGCTTTTGTTTTAAGTGTTTTTTTACATTGGTTCTAAAACTAATGAAGATGGTGAAAATGTGAACTATTAAATCAGTGCATCCAAAAAATTCATTGCAGTAGAATAGGATAAAGCAGCAATATCTGATGTTGCTGTTAAATACAATGCCTGAATGTCAGGTTATTTGTACACATCATCGAAGACTTTTAGGAGGCAATTTTTCTTGTTTGAGGAAGATCTCATTTTGATTCTGGGTATCAAGAACAAATGGATCTTTATTAATGGTTTTTCCATGATGTGCCTGACTCTGCACAATTGATTAAATTGATTTTATGTTGGAGTACAGTTGTGCAATGGACAGTAGCCACTTAGAGGAACTGCATGATAAAAGCCTGTAAATCATTATTGTAATATTAGTGGAAGCTTTTGTAACTTCAAGGCCTGATGAGTAAGTTAAAAGAGTATTGATCCAAGCCCACTGGCCTATGAGCATGCATTGTCTCTTAAAGCAGCATGTTAATGTTAACAACCTGCCCTTATTTAAGTGGCTATAAAAGGTTACATAGATTTATTTGGAGAAGAGTGGGAAATTTTCCAAGAACCAATGCCAAAATTCCTTTCTCAAAATTGGCATCAAAAATTATAATTAATAATTCATCACATTTGGAGCATTTAGGACCTTAACTCTGAAAGCTGCTGCATTGAACATGTGACTGATTTCTAAAGTGCTACTTGCTGTGAAAGTTTTGATAAATTCGGAGTATGGTGCTATAAAATTTTCCTTCTTGCAAAAGGTTTCAGTCAAGAATGACTGAATTCTGTTATCTTTTATATTGCATAGTGAAATTGATGACCATTGATTACTCTTGAGAAACAAAGGACTGCAGATTCTGGAATTGAGATGAAAAACACTGATGCTGGAGGAACTCCACAGGCCAGGTAGCAGCTGTGGAGAAAAGCCGGCGGTCAATGTTTCGGGCCAGGGTCCTCCTTCAGGACTGAAGATAGGGAAAGGGGAAGCCCAATATATATGAGAGCAGAGCAGTGACAGATGGACAAAAAAAGGGAGGTGCGGTGGGCACAAGGTGGTGATAGCTAGATGCAGGTAAGAGATAGTGATAGGCAGGTGTGGGGGAGAGCAGATCCACTGGGGGGATGTGTCAAAGTTAAGGGGGTGGAGGAGGAGAAAAAAGGGGGTAGAAAAAGAGGCATGGTTTGTCGGGGGAGGGGGGATTTACTATTGGAGCTTAATGGAATGATTACTCTTAATTGAAGGAAAAACATCGACTGCCCATTCCCCTCTACAGATGCTGCCTGACCTGCTGAGCTGCTTGAGCAGGTTGGTTTTTGTGGATAATATGGAGACAAATTGAAGCCCCACTCTGCTGCAGAATTTAAATTCAGTTAATTATATAATCACAAAAGATCAGTAATTGTGACCATTATGCTACCAGAATTTTGTATACTCCAAATGGTTCATAGATGTCCTCTTTAGGGAATGTGATTCTTACCCAGTCTGAGCTGTCTATGACATCAGAGCTTCTGAAATTAACTAGTAAATAAAACAATGCTGGACGAACTCAGTGATTCAAGCAGCGTCTGTCGAGGCAACAGGTGTAAATTGACATTTGAGGTTGAGACTCTGCGTTAGTTCTGAAAGGGAAGAGGAAGGATTGCCAGTATACAGCAGTATTAGGTGGGGTGATATAGAGGTTGGTCAGTGATAGGTGGGACCAGATGGAGAGGGTATGATCAATAGATGGAACCAGGTTGCTGGGGAGAGGGATGGGAAACATGAACAAAGGGAGACATAAATTAGGTGGGTAGGTGAGTGTGGGATGAGAACATGGGGTCTGGATAACCTGAAATTGGAAAATGTAATGTACCTACCATTGGGTTGTAAGATAGTCTTGCAATTTGCATTTGTCCACTCTGTAGCAGTGGAGAAGGCAAAGAAGAAAGGGGCTGTTGTGGGAATGGGGAGGAGAGCTAAAATGACATGTGACTGGAAACATGAGATGGCCGTTCTATGTTGATGTATTCTATGCACATTTTGAACAGAAGAGGATTGGAATGTCACCACCCACCCCGACGGCCTCCAATTCACTGCGACCCACAGTCACCATTGCAGATGTAAGACTAATCTTCTGGAGAGTGAACCTGTGGAAAGCATCTGGCTCGGATGGTGTCCCTGGCTGGGTCCTTGGATCCTGTGTAGATCAGCTGGTGTGGGTATTTACAGACATCTTTAAGCTCCTCCCTGCTTCAATCTGACGTTCCCACCTGCTTTAAGAAGACCATTATCATCCAGTACCTCAAAAACAAGGTAATATGCCTTAATAACTACCACCAGCTGGCTCTGACATCCATAATCATGAAATGCTTTGAAGGAGTGGTCATGGCATGCATTAGCTCCAGCCTCCCAGGCGACCTTGACCCACTGCAATTCACCTACCGCCGAAACAGGTCTATGGTAGGTGCCATCTCCCTGACCCCATATTCATCTCTGGAGTATCTGGATAGTAAAGATGCCTACATTAGCCTTCAATACTGTAATTCCAAGCAAAGTCATCACCAAACTCTGAGACCTGGGACTCAATACCTCCCTTTGCAACTGGATCCTGGACTTCCTGACCAAGAGACCACGATCAGTAAGGATAGATTGCAACACCACCACAATTATTCTCAACACTGGTGCCCCACAAGGCTGAATTCTGAGCCCCTTACTCTACTCTGTATATACCCATGACTGCGTGGCCAGATTCTGCTCTAACTCCACCTACAAGTTTGCAGATGATACCACCATCGTGGGTCATATCTCAAGTAACAATGAGTTGGAATACAAGAAGGAGATTGAGAGCTTAGTGATATGGTGTCATGACAGCAACCTTTCCCTCAATGTCAGCAAAACAAAAGAGCTAGTCATTGACTTCAGGAAGGGGGGCAGTGCACATGCTCCTGTCTACATCAATGGTGCTGAGGTTGAGACCTTCAAGTTCCCAGGAGTGAACATCACCAATAGCCTGTCCTGGTCCAACCACATAGATGTCACTGCCAAGAAAGCTCACCAGCACCTCTACTTCCTCAGGAGGCTAAAGACATTTGGCATAGCCCTGTCAACCCCTGACAATTTTTATTGATGCACTGTAGAAAGCATCCTATCTGGATGCATCTTGGCTTGGTATGGCAACTGCTCTGCCCATGGCTGCAAGGAACTGCAGAGAGTTGTGGACCCAGCTCAGCACATCATGGAAATCAGCCTCCCCTCCATGGTCTCTCTCTCTACACTTCTCGCTGCCTCGGTAAAGCAGCCAGCATAATCAAAGACCCTACCCTCTCTTCTCTTCTCCCCTCTCCCAACAGGCAGAAGATACAAAAGCCTGAAAGCATATACCACCAGACTCAAGGACAGCTTCTATTCCCACTGTTATAAGACTTTTGAACAGTTCCCCAGTATGATAAGATGGACACTTGACCTCACAATCTACCTCGTTATGACCTTGCACCTTATTGTCTACCTGCACTGCACTTTCTCTGTAACTGTAACACTTTATTCTGTACTGTTATTGTTTTACCTTGTACCACCTCAATGCACGGTGTAATGAATTGATTTGCATGAATGGTATGCAAGACAAGTTTTTCACTGTACCTCAGTACATATGACAATAACAAACCAATTCCAGTTCCATTGCGGACAGAGCACAGGTACCTCTGCAAAATGGTCAGCTAGCCTACACTTGGTTTCACTGATGTAGAGGAGGCCGCAAGGCAAGCCTTGAATGCAGTAGACCAGGTTGGAAAATGTGTAGGTGAACCTCTGCCTCCCCTGGAAGGTCTGTTTAGGTCCCTGGATGGTGGAGAGGGAGGAGATGAGGCAGGTATTACACATCCTACAGTTGCTGAGTGATGGAGGGAGATGGGTGAGGAGGGATGAGCAGACCATGAAGTCACAAGGAATGGTCCCTGCAGAGAGAGGAGGAGAGGGGAAGGTGTGTGTGGTCGTGGGATCATGTTGGATCACAATTAGTAACACAGTCAGTTCAAGGGCAGTTATGGACAGGTGAAACTTACCACTCTTGCCAGCAATACCTGTAGCATATCAAAATGTCTTATTCGAAAACTGCTGATTATCTATAGAATCCTCTGGATACTTGATTTTGCATTCTGGATCTTTTCTGAATATATCCTATTGAGCATGCTATTGTCACACAACACAACATAGGGTGTGCTGTGTGTGAATACAAGGTATTATGTCCACAAGGAAGGTGCAATAGTTACTCCTGTGAATACTCTTACGCATACCTGTATCTGTGGGGGTAATTCGTAGTGATATGGAACCACTTATAAATTATGGCCATTGAAATTACTCATTCAAAGTATGTTGCTTTCTTGCAACTGTCAGTACTTTCACCAAATGTTATTCAACATAGAGGGATACTAATTTAGCAGCTGTTGGAGGTGTTTACGTCATAATTGGATTTCTTAACCAAGTTTGATCTGATGCCATAATTTCATGGGGTAAATCAATGTTGAGTTATACTCTACGATGTAAGCTGATGAGTATGACTCTCAGGTTTGATTAGTCTGTATGAGATGGCTTCCACATTTTGGCATTTCTCGTGTTATTGAGGAAGATTTTCCAGGTCGGTCTTGGACATAAAAAGGGGACACTTGGCTACGTGTGCTTAATATCCTGCTACTTTATTCTACAGCTTGTATAGCAGTTTAATACAACTGGTTTATTTTCTGGGCTTTGTCAGAAGCCTGGTGTTAACCAGATTGCTGAGAATATGGAGTCAATGTAAGCCTAGTCCCTAAAGTTATTTTTCTTTTGAAGCAATGTGACAGCTGCTTCATAATCATCACACTGGCAACATCTTTTATTCCAAATTGATTGCTCCTGCAGTAAAACATCAGATGGCAGTGATACAAATCTTCCTGTGGCTTATGTCAAAGCAGCACATTTTGTGAAAAGCTTGTGAAGTATTGTAAACATTTCTATAAGGGAAAATAAAATTGCTTCAAGATTTTTATGGAGGTGTAGATTACTAAAATATAAATTTGCTATAATTACTGAGTAGTTGCACTTTAACACCTCTGTAACTGTTTCAGCATTACATCATGCCACTGGAATTAAAAAAAATAAAATAGCTTTTTTTGCCAGCTTATTTTTCAAATTCAAATAAAAGGAAATAATGGATGGTCGCTATGACTAGCAGATGTACTTCACTCCCTAGACTCATCATTTGTGATAAGATTTTTTTTAGAAATTAAAATATGAATGGTTTAGACATTTATCTGTATTCATTTTGACTACTTAACTGGGTTATTTTTGTTCTTGTTTACTTCTGGTTATCAATATCACTAGTGTACAGTAATACTGATACAAGGTTGATAGGTTTACAGTTATGCCTGCTTTTGATATAGGTGCCTTGAATACCAGCTTCCAGTTTTCTGGTACAGCCCCAATATTGTCTTTTTGCCAAATAGTTTTCTAATTTCTGTAAATGGATTGTTTAAAAAAAACATTTATTTCTCAGTATTTAATTTGTACTGAGCATTTATCACTTCTCAGCAGTCATCTTCATTTAAATGTTATTGTCACTGCAGTCTGAGGAAGAGATATATCTCATCTGTTCCCTTGGAATCTTTTATTTTACTATTAACTATTTCTGACTACTTGCTGTTTTTCAAACGTGGAACAGAATCTTTCATTAATGTTGACCTCTAGCTTTTTTTGATAGTATTCTCATGATCACTTGCTCTTTCACATTGTCTTGTTCATCCTTGTGCTCTCTTTTCCATGCTCTTTGTTCTGGTTTGGGAATGTAACTCTTCTGTTTGCTCTGTGCTATATATTTTGTAGGTATTTCCATTCAATTGCACCAGTTGAAGTAAAATAACCAATCTATTAACAAAATATTTATCATTTTGGGCTGCTAATCATAAACTTATTGTGCTGGGTTTGTTCCTAACAATTCGTGCAATGACTTCTATTTTATGACTTCACTTTCCAGTTTATATATTCATTTATTGAGCGAGGAGTTTGCTGTTTGCATATTTGATGCTGCATTTGCATAACATGCTGATAAAAATTATCCAATGGATGCAAAACATGTTGGGAAGTCCTAAGATCCTATAAATATTATTCTGCGTTTCACATATCTGTCAGTTTTCATTCTCTGCCTCAAATACTCCTGTGGTCATGTTATTTATGTTGTTAGTTTAACTCAAATTTCTAGTTAAGTGACCAGGAGGAAGTTGATAACAATGAATTTGGTGGTGGTAATTTTGTTTTTTCAGTTATTGGGATACATGTATTGCTGGAAAAGCCAGCATTTGTTACCCATCCTCAAAAGCTCCATTTCATTTAATACTGATATACTGTAAGATTAATAGGTCTACAGTTATGAATCTATTTTGCCTGCTTCCTTTGAATATAGGTGACATGACTACCAGCTTCCAGTTTTCTGGTCCAGCCCCAATATTGTCTATTGACTTTTGCCAAATAGTTTTATAACTTCTGGAAAGTGGTGGTGGTGAAATGGGAATACCTACCACAGGTAGGCTGATCCCCTGGTTTGATAGTAGTAATAGAGTGAGGGGTTTCCTGGACCAGGAGCTTACAGGTTGTGGTGGTATAGATATATGCTGCTGCTGGTCCACAGCACCTGACAGATGCCTGGTTTTGGCTGCTGGATCTATTCTAAGGCACTCCCATTTAGCATTTTAGTTGTGCCACTCAACGTGATGGAGAGTGTTCTTGGTGATAAGGCTGGACTTTGTCTCCACATCTATTGTGGTGCTCACTTCTGCCAAGGGTGCTGCACAGGCAAGGTAAAGATTAGGTCAAATAGATTTATTCCTCTTATTAGTTCATTCACTACCTCCACGAACCCAGTCTGACAGCTATGTTCTACCAATGGGCCAGTATATATATGGGGTCTGGTAAGTTAAGTGTAAGGTATGATTCTAACTATGACTTTGTCGGGCTTGACTAGTCTATGGGATAGCCAATCCAATTTAGACACATCCCTAGTTGACTTTGCAGAAGTCAATTGGACTGGGAGTGAATTTGCCATGTCTAAATTGGCTGATCTGTCCAATTTTGCCCATGCACTGCTTTAATATAGTGGTTATGATTTCAATGGGCATTTAAAGGTCAGTCATACTGCTGGGGATTGGTAGTCTCAATTACGTTGGACCAGATAAGGTCTTCACTGGACCCAGATATATACTGACAAACCACCTGGTAGTTTCATGGTTATGGTTACTGGGACTTTTATTTTAATTTTCAATTATTTAAATTCCACAGCTACCATTATGGTATTTTAATCTTCACGTCTGGAATACTAATCTGCCACTATAGTCCCATCATATGGAAGCACCTTTGAATGCCAAAGGAATGGAATAGACACTCTTATTTGATTTGAAGATTGCCTGGATTTCGTGGCAAAAATGCTGCTTTACTTTCTCAACTCGTGTCAGGTTGCTATGCATTTTCTCGGACTATCCAGACCTATCCTGGAATTTCACTGCATGAAGTGCTTAAGCAATTTATGGCGCAGCACTTTTTTTTGACCTCTGGCCAACGGGTTGCTTATGGTGGGCAGCCCGTAGACTTGGAATAGTGGTTTGACGTGGATTTTGGACTGCCTGAATCCAATATCTTGCAGCGTTGAGTTTGACAAGTAACAAAGCAGTTCTCCAAATGCTACCAATCCACGACGCAGATTTGACTTCTCGGCAGCAAGCAGAGGAGGACACTGCTTCCCCGCTTCCTGCGGGACGTGCTGCTGACGTGTGGGCGGTGCTCCGGCTGCCTGGCCACACGTCTGCGCTGGGTTGTTGGAGCCCTGCCTTGGGCTCCCATTGTGATGGGACTCGGGGTCTGAACGTCACAATCCACACCGGGCAAAGAGCGTTCCGAGATCCCGCGTCGAGAAGCTCAGTGCGGATCGAGGGGGAGAGAGTCTAGGATCTTTCTGCTTTTTCTCTGCCCGTGATATGTAAACGTAGAGGGAATAATCCCATTAGCAATGCCGATTTACAGGTTCCTCCTCCAGCTGTGAAATAGAGCCTACGTCAGCCATTAGCCTTCAGCCTTCCTCTCCCATTGCTTGCACTGCCGTGAGCCGTCCTTTTAAACCCGCGCACCCCTCCTTGCCATCCCTCGCCAAACACGCGCACCCAAGCGATATCATCCCGCAGACAAAACCAAAGCCAACTTCAAAAGATTATTTGCAGAAAGGGCGCTGCAGAGAGGAGCGGCCGTCATCTATTCAACACTTGAGGAGAGCAAGATGTTTGACAGACACAGAGTCCCCTTTGTTTGTTTGGATGTAATATGCGTCCTATTGGGTAAGTATATATGTGGATTTATCAAAATACATTGGCTGCCCTGCATCCAGCGCTCAGTTTATATTTTCATGTATGTTAGGTGTGACTGATATTTTGTGTTCAATAATAATGATGAACGCCTGCTTTGTTTCCATGTTGCTATGTTTGTATGTACTTGTGTTTTTTTTTCCTTGATCCCCCGGTAACTTGTGACTTGTATTGCTCCTCTCAATGAATGCGATGACAAGGGATGGATGCGGTCTCTGTGAGGTGTGTTCCGATCCTGGTCGAAGGGTAAACACTAAATAGTACATGCTTGTTCTTGGACTCGATTTGTCTTCAAGGACAAAATCTCAATTTTTAACACATTGTTATTGGTCAAAAGGGAAATTTATATAATTTGGCTATGGCAGTCTCTGCGTATTGCAGCCCGTATCTCCGTCACAAAGGGAACCGGTCTGTTATGTGATCCAGACGGTCCCTGCCTAATCAGTCCCTTAGTGTCAGTCCTGGGCTACTCGTAAATTGTCGACTGGTGCAGCTTTCTTTCTGTTTGCTGGTACCGTCTCTATTCTTCGGCCAGAAGGCATATCCGACGATAGCAAAGAAGCTTGCTGCTATCACTTTGATTTAATTCACTGAAATAAGGAGTATGTGTATTCCCTCCAAAATTGATTATAAAACACATTAGCTGTCCTTACTGCCCACTGTAAAACTAATGGAACTCGAATATTAGAATTAGAATTGTATCTAAATTGGAGATGAATTTAATGATCTATTTTAGACCTGGATTACTTGCGTCGAGCCCTATGAAGCAGCGGTTTATATAAACAGTAACATGTTCACAATTTATCCCTTCTCTTCCACTGCTTAAGAGGCTTGCATCAAGTCGTATTGAGCTTCATATATATTATAATTTTCTTTTACTGTAAACAATACCTGCTTGTTTCGTATTCAATTCAAACTTGGTAATAAACACAATCTCTTATTAGATAAATGATATCACTTGCTCAGGATCAGAGAAATGGACATGGAAAGCGCTTTCTATTTTTAGTGGTTAACTGGGGAAAGAACTGATATAACAGGAAAGACTGGTCCAGGAAAGGTCACTAACTGACATCCCAAATAACAATAAGAAATTTAAATAATTCTCATTTTTAATCTGGGATCTTTCTGGTATGACATAACAATTTAAGAAAGCCCTGTATGACTTTCTGGTACAATTTGCCTTTCCAATAGAAATTCATAGTGCAGATTATAAAATGATTAAAATAATATAACAGATAGTAATGCACATTGTTGTGGATATATCTATTATTCCCATCTTGTATATTGAATGTCTGAGTTCAACTTTCTCCATTCAGAAGCATATCAACTGGATGGCAGGCACTTGGCCATATATTGAAGAGAACCAACTGGGAGATGCCAGGTGCTTTGCGTCCTTTCCAGTATTTGGGTTTTCAGCACAGTTAGTGCAATTATTGCTTAATTGCGGCAGAGAATGACGAAGGTGGAAAATGAAAATAAAATTAAATTATAAATTATACTCCTAATCTCTTGGGTCCTGGGAAATAAAAGTTATAACTATGGAGTGCGATTCGCTCTCCTCAAATGATAATTCTATGGACTTTTAAATTAGTGAAACATTCCCCAGAGTACTTCATGTTCGCTGTGACTGGTCTTCTATGTGATAAACTGTTCAGCCTGCTTGATAACATGGCTCTTGATGGCCGTAGATCCCTTAGGCACCTGAGTGCTGTTCCCATGGAGAAATCAGTGCTGTAGAGGCTGCAAAACCTTTTGTGGCCACTTTTCTTCAATGTTGTCGCAAGCATAGTTCCTTTGCCACTAACTGTCATTCAGACCATTATTTGTTCTATTCTTGCATAAATGTAATCCATCATATCTCCTGACAGAACTTTATAAATCATCCTTTTCCAGCAGATAAATTGGACTCAGTTTTAAAATATTTGTCCAATCTTCTAATCAGAGTAGTTGATTTGGTCCAATATTTCCATTGGTGCAAGAACTATTTTTCTCTATGCAACATTAACAATGTTCACTCACGACAGTTGGTACATATTGTTTCATGATATCATTAATGGTCATCTTACCTAGCTATTCAGCCCATTGTGTTGATCAGTGGTAGATTTTACAGATTGGTGTATAGCATTTAGAAAAACATCTTAAATGTCACTATTTCGTTGAAATTGGATTAGTGTCTGCTCTGGAGACGCCCTGTTGCACTAATTGTAGTGAGATTCTAGTTGTTGTAGTCTTTAGCCTAGCAATTAGCTTCTCCAGTGAGTATATTTAACCAGGTCTGGCACTGACACACAGTTCATCTGTTGCTTTTGCTGTAAAGGTAGCTCAACTGAGAACTTTAACAAGGATGTAACCAGGACTGGAGGGCTTGAGTTATAAGGAGAGACTGGATAGGCTGGGGCTTTTTTCCCTGAAGCATAGGAGGCTGAGGGATAACCTTGTAGAGATGTATAAAATTGAGGGGCATAGATAAGGTGAATGGTCACAGTCTTTTTCCCAGGGTAGGATAGTCTAAAACTGAAGGGCATAGATTTAAGGTGAGAGGGGAAAGACATAAAGGGGACCTGAGTGGCAAGTTTTCCCAGAGAGGGTGGTGGGTATATGGAATGAAATACCAGAGGAAGTGGTAGAGGCAGGTATAATTACAACATTAAAAAGACATTTGGACAAGTACATGGATAGGAAAGACTTCGAGGGATATGGGCCAAATGTAGGCAAATGGGATTAGCTCGGGTAGGCAGTTTGGTCAGCCTGGATGAGTTGGGGTGAAGGGCCGGCTTCCATGCTGTATAACTCTGATTCTATTCTAAGTAGTGGAAGTGATGCTGCTTTATGATCAATGTGCTATTGTTAGTGGGACTATGACGGGATTCTGACAGTGTATTTTTATTTGTATGTTAGTCAGAAAGCCATGCATCTCTTCCTTTCCACCCACTTGAGCAGTCTATTGATAGCTTATTGCAATCAACAGCTTTGTACTTTGCTATCAACCTCATAACCAGTTATATATTATCAACAGCTCCAAATTTCCTGCATTTGTCTAAATCATTGTAAAAATCAAGGGACCTAGTGCAAAACTACTTTGAAGGCCAGTGGGAACAGGCTACCAAGCATAAAAGTACCCTACCATAGAATCAATTTTAGATCCAGTGCCCTGTTTCCTTTGATCTATGTATCTACATTTTACTTACCTATCTATCGTTTGTGGACCTTGTCAAAGGATTGCTGTTTGCTAATCAAATGTACGATCCACCTCAACTCCCATTGTTTCCTCCAATAAGTCTTTTTTCAGACAGGACCTTCTCTTAACTGGGTGACTATTTAATCCGTGCATTTCTAAATGATGCTTAATACGGTCCTTAATGTTTCAATAACTTTCTCACCCTTGAGTTTAGGCTGACCCCTAACTTTAATTATGATCTTTAGACACTAAAGCTTAAAGAGCAAAGGTTGTGGAAATCTGTTATCATAATGCACAACACATTTGATGACACTTCTGCAAAATTTCAGCATGTACAATGACTTTGTGCAAACCACAAATACTGAAACAGGAGTTAAGTGGAGGCTTGAAGGCTGCTTTTGCAGTGGTTACATGGCCCAGCCTTGTCTGCGTTGCTGCCACAATGTCTGAGATGTCCATCTTCCAGGTACAGGCCTTTTAATTTTCCTCCTTTTTAGATATGGTTTCCTCGTCACTGCCCTTACCACTATGCAATTTTTAAAATATTGTTTCAATGTAACTGAAACATGAGGAAAGCATGTTAACTATGAAACGTAAACATTTAAATACAACTTGGAGCTACTGGAAATATTCAGCACTTCAGACAGATCTATCAGGAGAAAAAAAGATAGTGCTTCAGGTCATTGGCCTTTCAAATACTGCTTGCAGCAACCCAGAGTTGATCTGAAAGTCATCAGAACCCCTGTAATTTTTGTAAAGTACCTGGCATATTGAGTAATCTGGAGACTTGGAGTTGCTGAGAGAGTAGATCTTTGTTTGGTGTGCTCTTTTTATAGCTCTATGTATACAGAGTGAAAGTAAAGGCATTATGATTAAAGCAATATTTTTGCATACTTCACTTAATCCAAGTGTACACCATATTAAACGTTAAATCAATTTCCACTGAAGCCAATTATGTCTATCTTTCAAAACACATTATTTGCAAAACATTGTCACCCTTTACACATTAGCCCAATACAATGGAGAGGAATTCTTAAGGATATTTGATTTTATCTTATTGCTATAAATGGAAATTTCTAAGAATAGAATGAAAAATTTATTTACAGCACCTCTGAGAGAATTAGCATTACACATCTGCAGATTTGGAACCTTGCCCCCATTGTATTGTAAACCATGTATGGAATGCTAGATCAGTGCAAGACCTTTTAAGCCCTTGGGCTTGAGTGTCAAATGGGTCATTCTATCTCCATGTATCCAGATTTAAAATTAACACTTACTTAGCATTATTTGTCTGCAGAAAACAATTCCAGATATCTACCATTTTTTTGAATGTAGTACTGTTTCACAACTTAACTCCTCAAAGAAAAACAGAAAAGGTTGGAAAACATCAACAGGTGAGGGAGCATCTGTGGAAAGAGAAACAGTCAAGGTTTTGGGTCTGACAAAGGGTTGCAGGCACGAAAAGTTGAGTATTTGCCTTTCTGCAGGTGCTGCCTGACCTCGAATTTTTTTTTCCAGCATTTTCAGGTTTCCAGTATCTGCAGTTTTTATGATTTTCTTTCAGTAACTCCTGAAAGGATTGATACTAATTTTTAGACTTCTCTTCAGTTCTAGTCTTCTACACAGAAAGAGAGAGTTTCTCTCCATTTGCCCTGTTATGTGCTCTTCACATTTTGAACATTTTAATCAAATCACAACTTCGACTAAATTTAAGGGAATAGATCCTATATTGTGTATTTACTCCTTATTAACCCTTGGAGTCCAGATACACTACACAACTGTGCTAAGCTGCCCATCATGATACAAATAGTAAAAGATTTAAGGGTTGGTACTCTTATTGGCAGGATATAGTCTATCCTGTTGTATTCCAAAATGGATAACTTTCTTCTTGGTTCTATGAAAATGAATTTGCCAGAATTTTGTCCATTCATTTAATCTTTCAATATCTCTACCCCATCATTTTATTTAGGATAACAATGCTATGTGAAGGGGTATCTTTTTAGGAAGTTGTGTCTTATATTGGCTTATACAGCTCCATGTGCCTGTGGCACATACAACCACTTTTATATTTTAGCAAAGAATTGAATTATGATGGATCATCTCATTGATGAATAATCTGGCTCCATCTTGTTTGTCCACAACCATACCTCAGTGATTTGTTTGAAAGCAGAACTGTGATGTACACAGCAGATTTTTTTTTAAAGAAATAAGATTTGCTCAGAATTGGTTGCATCTCTGCAGTGGTTTTATACTTTTAAGCACTTGTATTTTTATTCATACTGTTTGAATAATTACATAAATCTTTAGCAATACTATAAGAAATACCAATAGTTTGATAAGTCTTTCTGACACTAAGCATTTGCAACTTGAAAGAATTGTACAGAAGGCATGTTGGTGGCCTTGGAGGTGTTTTTATTTAGAGTTAATTTGTGATTATGGTTTCTGATAAATTCTGGGTAATAAATCAAGTTCTACACAATTGTAGTTGCCAAGTTCTTACTAAATTTGTAACAAGATTTACACCGTAACTATCACCTTCAATCTACACCTAACATCTCCTCAGTATCTTGGTTTACCTATGCCAGTGTAAATCCCAGCATAAACCAAACAGAACTTGGCATATACAATCAGCACTTAAGGATACACCATAAATTTTCTTGAATTCTATTCAAGAATGAAAATTATTTGGCATTGCATGGTTCATAAATTGCTATTGAGGAGGCTTTCAATTTGGTGGTGCTCATTCTTTGGCAGAAAAATGCATTAAAAATGTGCACATCCATTCCCAAACAAAATCTATTACAATATTTGAATTTGGATCCACTCTTCTGATTAGTGTTTGAAGTCTAAATCCTTCTTGGACTTGCTGTACACTACAGAGGTAATTGAAAATAAAATGACCCCCTAGAGAAATGACAACCTTCGCCCATACCCTAAATAAACAATTTTCAGGTTTCACTGTCAATTTCAATGAAGTTGTCACTTCTTCATTGCTATAAGGAAGCCAGTATGATTTTAAGTTAAATTAATTCTAAGAGTATAGCCTGATCAAAATTGTCACGAATGTAGGAAACTTCGTTTATTACTGCATGAGCCCCCCAAACATCTCCATCGTCAGTATTGCTGTCCTGTATATCTGCAACTTGGGAGGGTTGAGTGGGAGGCCAATGTTGGTGCTCGTGGGGATGTTTGTTTTTTTAATATTACCCGTCTCAACAAATATGACATCAAGAAACCCTTGTAAGTTAGTAATTTGTATTTAAGGGAACAGCTTTCACGAGCTGGAATTCTACCTCACACACATGAAGGTGGTTGAGGTCGTTGGATAATCCTCACCTGAGCTGCAGTGTATGGCTGCAGGAGACCATTGGGAGTAACCTAGGCACAGCCATCTTCAGCTGCTTCATCAATGGTTTTCCCCCCATTGTAAAGATAGTGTGAATGTTTATTGGTGATTGCAAAGTATTAAATTCCATTTGCAACTCTTTATACACTGCTTTTTGAACCCAAGGCAAAGGAGTACAGATAAATACTACTCCAGTTATAGTAGCTAATTTCAGGTCAGAGTCCTTTGAAAGTAAGTCATGCTACACATCTTCCACTTTGAGGCAAAGTGGGGAAAGCAAGTATGTAGTGATTTTAGTTTAAAACTTGATGTAACATTTGCCCAACTTGAACTAAACACTTGCCCATGAAATTATGGTTGTGCAGTCGAATAATTGTGATCTGAATTAAAGGATTTAACTGGGGATCACTATGCTAGTTGAAGTCTTAAATAGTATTCAAAGTTATGATGATCTTTAGCTGGAAAATCTAGAACGTTTTCCAATTACGAGTACGTATTTCAAGTATGAGTCCCCTTGATCTCTTCCCTTATCTTTCCAATATGCTGAATTATTAATCTGGCAAAATAATTTCTTCAAAATATATCAACATCTTTAAATGTAATAATTTAATGTTAAGTCAAAGTATATTTGTGGCAGTAAAGTGGAGGAGTATAAGCAGTCCTGTGCTGTTGAGATGTGTAAAAACTGTAGGCTGCATTCCATTTTACATGTTGATGCTCCACAGAATTGCATCTTAGTAGTGGAATACATATTTATTTGTTCAATTTTACACATAGCAGCATCCCACTCCCATCGGATTTTGTGTTTTATAGCAGCAGTGCCGATGAATGTGCGTATTTGCTTTCCCGCATGCTAGGAGGAAAGGCAACTATTGTCATTCCCTTATTACATTTTTTTGTTCCAGCTATATCAAACCCAATATTGGCCAAGGCTTGAGATCTGTTGGCCTTGGAACAGCTTTGGAGATGCCCCACAAGAACAAAGTAGCAAAGATAGTGTAAATGGAGACTTTCGAATGTAGAGTAATCAAACCCTAACTGCCATCATTTTGTGGGTGGGCCTCTTTTAAAAAGAACGGAATCCCTAAATGTTTTTAAGGATTTCCGGTTTTCTCCCCATTCTCCTGCAGGTAAATGTTGGTTGTAAATGAATGACTTTATAAGTGCTGTTTCCCCTCTGAACTTTGTCCAGATTGTTTATCCTCACACATGAATGATAGCAAATAATGTGAAAGCCCATGTGACTGTTGGGAAAGTTTGAGCCTGTCCTCAATATTAAACTAAATGTTCACTTTCACGCAGAGGTCACTGGATGATGAAAATAGTGGAGATAGCTTTTTCTGTTGCTCTTTAGACTATTCTTCCCAGTTGCAGTGCTCTGATTCAAAATAGTTAAATAGGCACAGACCAGGGATCAAACCTGGGACTTGGATCAGTTCTGACTCAGTACTGCACAAAACCAATTCACCAACTGATCCACTGGAGCCATGCACCCATATCATTTAAAATATTGATTTTAAAATGTAAAACATTGAAATCTACAGCAATAGTTGATTGGATTTCCCTTGGAGAAAACCCATCTACAAAAAGATGATACTAGCTACTTGCATATATGTAGCAAAATGTCCCAAGGTGATTCACAGGTAATGTATGTTCTCGTGCAAAATTTAACAGCAGCCCCATTAAAGAGACATAAGGCACTTGAACCAAAATCTTGGTTGAAGAGTTGGGTTTTAAAAAGTGGCCTTTTTTTTTAAAAAAAAAGGCAGAAAGGTGAAGAGGATGAAGAAGAGAATTCCAGAGCTTTAATATCATGCAGCTGAAGTTATAGCTGCCATTGGAATCGCTGAACGATGATAAAGAGACCAGAATAGGAGTAACCCAGATAACTTAGAGGGTTATTAGAGCCTGAGGAAATTACAGGTGTACAGAGGGCTATGATAATGAAAGGCCTTGGAAAAAGACAGAGTTGATCGTAATTACAAGTCAATGGAATGAAATGTTTTGCAGATGAAGATAACCTAGAGCTATGCTTTTCAATTGAAATCCATACTTCAATAACAATATTCAGATTTACATTTTGTTTGTCATTCTTGGGTGCCTATTAAGCCTGATAGAAGGATAAGATTTTGTCCTATGGGTTGGTAACAACCACAGGCTTTTGGTTAAATGTACTTAGATCACTGCTGTTGTTTTGGAAGCAGACCTGCATCCTCAGTTTTATTCATACACATTTGTTTCACACATTTCATAATGTTTTCTCATTGAGATGACCTCAAAACTACAATCCTCAATTACTCAAGAATCAAAGCCCTTGACATTAAAAAGACAACGGCATGTACAGAATTGGTGATCCAAGCAGAAACTGCATTTATGATTAGTCATACTTCCTTCTGGTATGAAATATTCAGTAATGTTTTCTGAGTTTGATATTGGGAATATTGTCTTTTTTAATCTGGATTAATGATCTAGGTTTAGATGTTTGGGGTGGGGTGGTAAAATTACAGATGATAAAGTTTGGAACTGGGATTGCAAGAGATTTCAGGAGCATGTGGACTGACTGGTGGAAAGGGTGATGTAAACTAACTGGTCTGATATCAAAGGGTATGTAGGAATGGATACCTGTAGTTGATCAATACAAATCTTTAAGGGTGGCAGGACTAGTCAATAAAGCAGTTTATATTTTAAGCATACAGGATCCTGGTCTTTATAAATAGATGTGTTGAATTTAAAAGCAAGAAAGTTATGCAAAACCTTTATAAATCACTGGTTAGGCCCCAGGTATTGAATATTGTTCCATTTCTGGGCACCATGCTTTAGAAAAGATGTCCGGGTTGGTGAGAAGATGCAAAATATATATTTCAGAATGAGCTGAGGGTCTTCCTGTGGAGAGATTGGAGAATCTGTATTCTTTTCCCCAGCAAGGAAAATAAGGGGAGATTTAATGGAGGGGATTGGAATTCTGAACATATTTAATACAGTTGGCATGGATAATCATATTCAAGCTAACTTGGTAAAAGAACTATAGGAGGGAAAAGGAAGATTTAATTTTGCAGAGTAGTAATCAAGGTGATGGAAACACATTTAGTGGTAGTTTTAAATAGGAAATTGGATATGTATTTGAAGGGGAAAAATCTGCATGGCTATTGAGAAAGACAAATTAGTCATAATATTCAGCATAGAAACAGCCCTTTGGCCCATCTTGTACATGCTGACCAAGTTGCCCAGCCAAGCCAGTCCCATTTATCTACATGACCCATATCCCTCTAAATCTTTCCTATCCATGTAATTGAATTGCATTGTTTTTTCAAAAAAGCTACGATAGGCTGAATGTCTTTCTGCGTTGGAAGATAATATGAACTATAACGTTTTCATCATCAGTAGGATCTGAAGCAGCCAATCCATTGATTCTTTTTGTCAATGCACTTTTCCTACCCTGTGGGATATTATAATCCGCTCTTATGGTCCCTTCAGTGCAGCTGTGAAACTGCTTCCGTGATCTTGATGTTATTTGCAGTTCATTTTACCTCTAGGTAAATCCCCTTACATTTTCTCCATCCTTATGGTTTCGGGTTACTCCCTCCCAATGTAGAAGCTGAGCTTAGTTTGCTCTGTGTGGCAGTTGATGTATATATGGCACCACAGACTGAATGTCTAACCTATTTTAGTTTACAGTTGTTACATCAGTAGCCAACATTAGTGACCACAACTTATTCTGTCTCATTCTCAAAGATCGATCCAAATGACACAATAAATATTACTTGAATCACATATAAAAGCAAATAACTGAAATAACAGTACTAATGCAGGCTACTAATAGGTCAGCTTCTCTGTTACTTCTTGTTACTACCAATGGGGAAGAGATACAGGAGCCAGAAGACCCACACTCAACAACTTAGGAACAGCCATCAGATTTCTGAACGGTCCATGAACGCTACCTTGTTATTCCTTTTCTTTTTGCACTATTTATTTATTTTGTAATTTATAGTAATTTTTATGTCTTTGCATTGTACTGCTGTTTCACGTCATATAAGTCGGTGAAAATAAATCTGATTCTGATTCTCATTCTGGTTTCCTATTATTTGTTGGAAATATTGAATTACTTCAAATCATTTTAGTTCCAATTCCAAGAGCAGACCTTCCTGATGTAAAGCCTCTGTGGCTGATATTTTCCTTAAGTGTTGAAGTATTAGTGTTTGCCTCCTGTTTAGTCGAACAGACCAAGTCATGTTTGTGAGAGCAGAGCCATCAATGTTTACATGATCATGTTTACTCTGGATTGTGAGTTTATTCTGTACATCAGAACAGCTGCCCACACATAGCCGATTTCTTACTCATTTAGGGTGTAGTGTATTGCCAGTTATAATACATGCAATGCCAGTATCACCAGCATTATGAGCACTATCAGCTGTTACCCCCTGGCTTGGACAGCAGCTATTTGCAATTCTGTGGCTTTTCCAGAGTGCTGGTCTGAACAGATAAATCTTGATCTGGAAGTTCATGAACAACAAGCCCAAATGAGAGGTTTGCGCAGCTCATTGTCATCTTAGTCATTGATATATGGGGTGATGACAGCTTGGCCCTTTAGTGAGAGGAGGGGTCTTATCTCTGAATATGAGGGTCATGGGGGGACGCGGAGAATCAAAGATATCAGATTAGCTTGGAGCAGATGGCCAGAGTCGAGCAAATTTGGTTGTGGCAGTGAATGTTATGTGGGTACTTAATGATCTGTGTGAACGGCAGGAAGCATTGTGACCCGCAATGAACATAGTCAGGAAGTTGATAGAGGAGAGCTCCCCTTCCCACCCATCTATTCCCTAGGTAATTAATAACAGTTCTCAAATAATCTGGACTGTTTCTGGAAAGCACTGTGCAAGATAGACATTTGTACTTTCTCTACAGATCATTCATTAAAATACACTATTTGGAAAGTAGTGTAGTGTAGCGCTTAGCTTAACGCTGTTACAGCGCCAGCGACCTGGGTTCAATTCCGGCCACTGTTTGAAAGGAGTGTGTACGTTCTCCCTGTGTCTGTGTGGGTTTCCTCCAAGTGCTCCAGTTTCCTTCCACATTCCAAAGATATACGGCTTAGGAAGTGTGGGCATGCTATGTTGGCGCCGGAAGCGTGGTGACACTTGCGGGCTGCCCCCAGTACACTCTGCAAAATATGCATTTCACTGTGTGTTTTGATGTACATGTGACTAATAGAGATAGCTTTAAAATCTTATCTCTTAGTAAACTGCTCCTAATCTGAGTCAACAAAATGATGTAATAATTCAAATAAATTAATCCCTGACTTTATCTCATAAACAAATTATAAACAACCACTTGTCAGCCTTCGATTACAACCTCTCTCCACTTTCCATTTTTCCACTTCTATTGGTTTTACACTCTGAAGTGAAGGGATGGCTTGGATAATAAAAGAAACACAGGAAAAAGACTAGTGGATATATTTTAACAAAAACTATGGTGAGCTCATACTGCAGTAAACTGCACAAAATGGGGAGACCTGGCTTTAAAACCTTTTACAGGAAAGACCATATCGAATAGCGAACTGAACAAAAATGTAAACAGCTCAAGGATGTGAACTTAGAAGTAATGAGAGGAGGCGGAATGGCAGTTTTGTTCTAAGAGAATGTGTACAGTAGAACAGATACACGTAAACATGAAGGGTACAGAATTGCTTGGGTCTCCCATCACAGGGTTATCCAAGTAAAGATATTGCCCCCAGATCATACAAGACAAAATTAACTAAACAAATCACTGTAAAACCAACCCAGAGAAATTAATCCAGTTTTTAAAAAAAGTCAGCGTAATAATATACAGATTAAAAACCACGTCAACTACTCAAAGGATATTGTATCCTGTGGGGAAACTTTGGCCATAAGACATCAAAGGATTACAAGTTGAACATAAGCATGGCAGCTTCCAGAGATGTAACGTGATGTTCCAGATTAAGGTATGCGTTATGCAGATAATTTGTACGTGATGCTGTACACTTCTAGAAAGGAAGTAACCAGAAGAACTGCTAACCTGGTAGTGCAGCAGGAGTTGGTTGCTTGTCGCATAAAATAGAATGGACTATTCCCAGGAATCTGAGCATTATCAGATTGACTGCAAAATAAAGATTTGACTTACTGGTTTGATATTTAGTCCTCCTTTCTACTGTGCAGCTTCCCAATATTGACAATATTTCATTCTGTGAATGTTCCAACAGATAAGTCCTCATGACTTGTTACTCTTACTGTATTTTGTGATTAAGGAGGCAGAGTTGGAGATGTTACTGAAGTAAGCTTTGTGAGTTTCTATGGTGCACTTTGTAGACAGTCCATAATGTAAGCACAGTGCACAGATGCAGGTGGGAATGAATATCAAGTGCCAGGGTGGGAGCGGTGACCAAGAAAACTTCTCTGTCCCGAATGGTTTTGACCTTCTCCCGAGTAGTTACAGAAGCACCCTTCCAGGCAAGTGATAAGCAAACCATTATTTTTCTTACTTGGATCATAAAGAAACATTGAAGGGTTAGGAAGTCTAACTAGGAGTACTTGGGCTCAGCCTGATCTCTTTTGGCCACATTTTTTGATGTGGCTATTTCATAGAGTCGTACAGCACAGAAACAAGCCTTTTGGCACAACTGGTCTATGCTGACGAAGATGCCAATCCAAGCTAGTCCTATTTGCCAGCATTTACCCATAACCTTCTAAATCTTTCCTATCCATGCACCTGTCCAAGTGTCTTTTAAATGTTGTTATTGTACCTGCCTCAACCACTTCCTCTGGCAGCTCATTCCACATACATACCACCCCCGTGTGTAAAAAAAAGCTAGCCCTTAAGTTCCTATTAAATCTTTCCCCTCTCACCATAAACCTATGCTCCCTAGTTCTTGATTCCCCAACCCTGGGAAAAGACCGAATACATTCACCCTGTCTATGCCCCTCATGCTTTTATACAGGTAACTCAGTCTCTGGTCCATGGTGAAGTCCAGGATGCTGATCTTGAGGTTGTGGTTGAAAAATAAAAAAAATCTATGGATGCTGGAAATCTGATATAAAAGCAGAAAATGCTAGAAAAACTCAAAAGGCCAGGCAGCGTCTATAGAAAGAGAAATAGAATTAATGTTTCAGTGTGGAGACACCATTTCTGATGAGGGGTTTTCGATCTGAAACATTAACTCTGTTTTTCTTTCCATAGATGCTGCCTGATCTGCTGACTGCTTAAAAACACCTTTTCATGTTTTTATGTAGTTATGATGTTATTGATGATTGTGATTGGGTGAACGTGGTGTCAGTTGGCTGCAGGTTTTGTGACTTGTTGACTATGTTTTGAGCCCTTCTTTAATATCACAATTGTTAATTGTACTTGACAGCCTACACCAGTGCTGACTGGGTTATTCTGTAGTTGCGGAGACGCAAGAGACTACAGATGCTGCAATCTGGACCCTTGCCTTTTTATACTGGCTATATCCCCTCTATCTTTCAGTCCAGATGAAGAGTCTCGACCTGAAACATCAATTGCCCAGTTCCCTCCACAGGTGCTGCCTGACCTGCTGAGTTCCTCCAGCAACTTGTTTTTTTTCCCCCCTTTTTGTAGCTGTAATGGACTGCTCCATTGTGAAAGAGGTTGTGAATGAAGCTGAAGACTGGAAATGTCAATACACAGCCCCATTCCTGACCTTTTCCAGAGAAGGCCATTGACAAAGGATCTGAAGATCTTTGATTAGCATCTGACAACCAGAAGTGTCTTCCTGTATGTCAGACAAAACTATGACTACTGGAAGTGTATCATTTCAGTCATGTTTCCTCAGAACAGTGTTATTGCTACCAGTTGCAGAACTAATTTAAAAAGAAGGAAAATGTTTAGCTATCACATTCCAAACACCTTTACCGATATGAATTTCAATATAATTAAGTCATGCTAAACTCCTTAACTGATTCAAGAGAGACATCCATTTAAAATGTGGTTTTGATTAGTATAAACATGGAGGTGAAATCAGACACAGTTTTTTTTAACAGGAAAGCATAATCTTGCCATGGAATCTTTTTTTTCCAAGATCCTAATCATGAAAGTTCTGTACAGAATGCTTCCTTGTCTAATTTTGTTCAATCTGGTATTATATTCTCCAGGTGATAAGCTTCACCCCTTTATGAACCTGTTGATCTACATAATAATCCTTCCTTTGTGTCCATTTTTGTTTTGATTATACAATTCACAGTCTAACATATGCTGTGCATTTACCAGAAGTGATTTGATTTTACTGCACCAATCCTTGTATTACCAGAATTGTTATGTGAGCAGTGATTTATGTATAAAGAGACCTGGAATGTAAATTCACTTGAATAGTGGTCTATCCAAATAGAGATATGAGATATGGTCTGAAATTCATCACAGAAATATTTTTTTACAATTTAATTATATTTAATAATTGTGCAAGTTAATGTCAAAATAAGTGCAAATCAAAACAGAAATCTGCAGATACTGGAAATCTAAATTAAAAGTAAAGAGTGCTGAAAATACTCAGTAAGTCAGGTAGCAAGTATGGGAAGAGAAACAGAATTAACATTTCAGCAACTACAAACAGAAATGAGATTTTAGATCTCAAATTCTGCAACTGCAAATAATTTGTAGTTGCAGAATACAATTTAAAGAAATTTGGGCAATTTTCAGATTCAGCGTGAGGCAACAATAGGCCTACCTCAGGTTCCAATAGCCTATTTAGTGGTTTCAGTGTGTCCACATGAAGAGCAGTCAAGGTTTAGGTTACCAGCCAAGAACCAAGCTGCTAGAGGAACTCAGAGGGTCAGGCAACATCTGTGGAGGGAAATGGACTGCTGATGTTTCTGGTTGAGACCTGTTATCTGGACTCGTCATTCGTTTAACCCTTTGGCGGCCGGTCAAATGAAAGAATTGTACATTTTGGTGCAGTTGCTTCTTTTCCTGTATATCCTAATTTTTTTCTGGTCATTGACAGATAATATCGTTCTAGTTCATCTCTGGATTGTAGTTCATTGATATCTCTTGGAAAAAGTATGCATATAGCCTCAAACGAGGACAGGATCAGGGTCAGCGATGTTGCTCTGATCTGCCAGTGTTTTTCAAGTTTGTACATGAATGATGTTTCATTGCTGAAATGGTGCCCAAGGACTTTCGCCCCAAAACATGTGATGGCTTTTAGTGATCTGCAGTGGCTTTCAGCTGGTGGCTCTGGACTGGATAGTGATATCCAGTTCATTTTCCATCCTTTCCTCCCTTTACATATTGGTATTGGTTTATTATTGTCACTTGTACTGAAGTACAGTGAAAAACTTGTCTTGCATACCGATCGTACGGGTCAATTCATTACACAGTGCAGTTACATTGAGTTAGTAGAGAGTCCATTGATGTAGTACAGGTAAAAACAATAACAGTACAGAGTAAAGTGTCACAGCTACAGAGAAAGTGCAGTGCAATAAGGTGCAAGGTTACAACAAGGTAGATTGTGAGGTCATAATCCAGCTCATTGTATAAGGTAACCGTTCAATAGTCTTATCACAGTGGGGTAGAGTGGGGTAATATGCCAATTGGAATGCAGGTAATTGAGTTTTGTATGAACTGATGTTTAACAAAGATGAAAGGTAAGCAAGGAGAGCATTGCAGCAGAAGACTGGTAAACCAAATGACCTGAAGTAGAGTGAAAGTCAAGAATACTGCAGCAGTGCATGTGAACAATCTTTGTGACTGAAAGATTGAGGTTGGAAGCTTCGTTTGGAATTGTATGGGTTGGCGATGTTGCAAGCCTTGTCTTCAACCTGAAATAGTGGCCATTGTGAGAGATTGTGTGTTTGTGGTGACAGCTGAAGATCCTAAGCTGGGTCACATTGATCCGAGACTGTACCTTGGACCCATCGCTCAAGTGGCACAATAGCCACATTGAATGCATTATGGCTGTGCAGCTGCACCGTGTTAGCATCACCGTTAGCATCACTGTGGCAGATCTTCTGGGAGGTGCAGTGGGCCGTGAATAGCAGGTAGGCTGCAAGCTAAGGTCCTGACCACAGACTGCCTTGAAGACCTTCTGACAGCTCACTGCTTTCAGATGTCCATGATCAGGAACAGTTGGTTAAAAATTAAAATGATTAAAAATGTAAAAAAAAGTGAATGCAACAAATGAAACTGATGCAATTTAAAATATTTGTTGAAATGAAGGAAGCTAAACAGAAAATTTAGTTTTGCAGAGAAGTTTGGAGACCCAATTCAAATGAACGAAGCTTTGCTGGATGCACTGGATAAAGCTGAATGCCCATATACGATGGTTAGTCGAGAGTGAGAGGGCAGATGTGCATGGATCTGCCTTCCACCTTGTTCCTGACTTCCATGCTACAAGGTGCAGCTACAGGAGATTGGGACATGTTGCTGTTACTACCACAGTGTTGATTTTCTACAGACCAGCCAGCTAGCCATCAGCGTGTTTTGGTTTTGATCTTTCCAATGCTTAACTACAGGAAAAGTTTGTCAATCAGATACTGGATCACTCTCCGAATGTCTGATACCACAATCATTTGCAATGATTGAAAAATGTAGGATTGGCAATGAAGGAAGGAAGACACAGACTACTGGGAGAGCTTTTGAAGTCACAGAGAGGTTTGTGAGAAGCAGCCTTCAGTAGAAGTGCTCTGCGTACAACTTATTAGGGGTGGAATCAATTGTGGGCAGACCCATGGACCTTATCAACAATAAAGTAACAAAGAGGGATTATCATTCGTGCCAAATCCCACGAAGGGGTTGAAGAAGGATAATGAACTTATTATAGTCAAAGATTTTATGACTTTGATTATGATCTTTCTGGTGTAGTGAAATGAGGAAAGAAAAAAGCCGATTAAAGGAATTTGTGAACCTACTTTCATCCTGTGAAACTTAAGATATTTTTGTACTGAGAATGAAATGCAGGACAGTTTTCTCCTCTTTCTAAGTTCTCCTGAGGGAAAAACATATGCTAGATAATGAGCTAAGATCACCAGAGAGCACTTTAAGAGCTAAAGAAGAAAAACGGAATATTAGGTCTGTTAGAGAATCTACATACAAGGGCCAAAGATACAACTTAAATGTTAGCTAGTGTGATGGCTTCCAATATGACTCTCAATCAGTTACTTCCACCAAAGAAGTTAAATCAAAAGAGTTTTTTTTTCTTTTGTATGTCTGATATACCAAATAGTAATTGAAAAATCTATCCCCCTTAAAGGATACCAGTAAAGCCACAAAAATATTGATGAGTTATCTCCCATAACACAACAGTTTTGAATCTCACATACATTTGCAAGGATAAATATCATATCAGTAGATACCTGTCATGTGTCACTGACATCCGAACAGATCAAAGTTTCCAAATGGCTGATTGATTTACAACACAATTCTGCTTGGTTTTTGATTCCTGCTTCTTCTAGTGCTTCAGGTGTGTAATTGTCTATAAAGCATTTTGGGTACCTTATTGAAAGATGCTGTATAAATGCAAGTTCCCTCATTCCTCTCCCACTGAATGAGATACATGTAATACACCAAGTTAGAAATATAATCAAATTATGTGGTGTGTCCACTTAAACAAAAAACATCACAGATTGTACAGATATTGGCACACATTAAGGTGAATAAATCTCCAGGGCCTAATGGGATGTATTCCAGGATGCAATGTGAAGCAAGGGAGAAAATTGCTGGGGCTCTGACAGAGATTTTGTATCTTCATTGGGATGATGTATCAGAAGATTGGAGGAGAGAAAATGTTCCCTTATTCCTAAAGGGCAGGAGGGATAAGCCACAAAATGACAGGCCAGTGAGCCTTGCATCAGTGGTAGGGAAATCATTGGAGAAAATTCTAAGGGACAGGATTTATGTTCACTTGGAAAGGCAGGGACAGATTAGGGGGAGTCAATACGGTTTTGTTCAGGGGAGAGCGTATCTCATAAATGTGATAGAGTTTATTGATGAGGTAACTATGAAAATTGATAAAGGCAGGGCAGTGGAGGTGGTATACATTGATTTTAGTAATGCTTTTGACAAGGTCTAACACAGTAGGCTGGTCCAGAAAGTTAAAGCACATGGGGTTTGAGGTGTGTTGGTAAACTGGATCCAAAATTGACTTGGTGATAGGAGGCAGAGGGTAGTGGTGGAGGGTTGCTTTTCAGACTAGAAATCTGTAGCCAGTGGTGTACCATGGGGATCAGTGATGGGACCTTTGTTGCTTGTCATATGTATAAATGACCTGGATGAGAAAGACGGTGGTTTGATTAGCAAGTTTGCTGACGATATGAAAATTGGTGGCGTTGTAGATGACAAGGATAGTTAGCTAATGATACAGAGGGACATAAATCAGCTGGAAAGTTAAGTGGAGTGGTGGCAGATGGAATTTAATCCAGACAGCTATGAGGTAGTGCACTTTGGGACATCAAATGCTGACAGGACATGTATAGTAAGGGGCAAGGAGTACTGATATACAGAGAGACCTTGGTGTGCAAGTTCATTGTTCCCTGAAAATGGCATCACAGGTTGACAGGCGAGTGAAGAAGGCATTTGGCATGCTTGCCTTCATATGCCGAGGCAAGGAGTATCAGAGTTGGGACGTCATGTTGCAAAATGTTGGTTAGGTCGCACTTGGAGGATTCTGTACAGTTCTGCTCACCACACTACAGGAAGGATATGGTAAGCATTAGAAAGAGTACAGAAGAGATTCATCAGGATGTTGTCGTGATTGGAGGGCTGTAGTTGCAAGGAGAGATTGAATAGCTGGGTTTGTTCTCTCTGGAGCATAGGAGGCTGAGAGGTGACCTTATAGAACTTTATAAGATTATGAGGGGTGTAGCTAGGGTAGATAGTCAGAACCTTTTCTCCCTAGAGTAGGGGAGTTTAAAGCTAGAGGGCACAGGTTTAATGTGAGAGGTGAGAAATTTAAAGGAGATCTGAGGGACAAGTTTTTCCATACAGAGTGTGAAGGTTATATGGAACAAGCTGCCAGAGGAAGTGGTAGAGGCAGATACCATTACAACGGTTAAAGGGCATTTGGACAGGTACTTGAATAGGAAAGGAGTAGAGGGATATAGGCCTAATGCAGCCAAATAGGATTAGTGAGGATAGACATCACGGTTGACATGGATAAGTTGAGCTGAAGGGACAGTTTCTGTGCTGTACAGCTCTGACTCTGTAACTTAATCTTTCATGACCATATTTTGAAAACACTTCAGAATCAAAATCAGGTTTATTATCACCATCTTATATGACATGAAATTTGTTGTTTCTTGCAGCAGTACAGTGCAAAGACATAAAATTACTATAAATTACAAAATAAATAGTGCAGAAAAAAATGGAATAATGAGGTAGTGTTCTTGGGTTCACGGATCATTCAGAAATCTGATGATTGAAGGGAAGAAGTTGTTCCTGAATTGTTGAGTGTGGGTCTTCAGACTCCTGTACTTCCTCCCCAATGGTAGTAAAGAGAAGAGGGCATGTCCCAAATGGTAAGGGTCTTTAATGATGGATGCAGCCTTTTTGAGGCCTCGATGGTGGGGAAGGTTGTGCCCATGATGGAGCTGGCTGAGTCTACAACCCTCTGCTGCCTCTTGCAATGCTGTGCATTGGAACCTCCGTACCAGGCTGTGATGCAACTAGTCAGAATGCTCTCCACTGTACATCTACTGTACAGAAATTTGCAACAGTCGTCAGTGACATACCAAATCTCCTCAAACTCCTAACAAAGTAGAGCCGCTGGCATGCCTTCTTTGTGATTGCCAGGAACTTAAAGCTGCTCACCCTTTCCACCGCTGATCCCTCAATAAGGAGTGGTGTGTGTTCTCCCGACTTCCCCTTCCTGAAGTCCACAGTCAGTTCCTTGGTCTTGCTGACATTGAGTGCAAGATTGTTGTTGCAACACTACTCAACCAGCCGATCTATCTCACTCCTGTACCCCTCCTCAGTGCCATCTGAGATTCTGCCAACAACAGTGGTCTCATCTGTGAATTTATAAATGATGTTTGAGCTGTGCTTAGCCATACAGTCATGAGAATAGAAAGAGTAGAGCAGTGGGCTAAGCATACATCCTTGAAGTGTGCTTGTGTTGGTTGTCAGCAAGGAGAGATGTTATCACCGATCCGTATTGACTGTGGTCTCCCGATGAGGAAGTCAAGGATCCAGTTGCAGAGAAAGGGACAGAGGCCTAGGTTTAGAAGCTTGTTGATTAATACTGAGGGGATGATGGTATTGAATGTTGAGCTGTAATCGATAAACAGCAGTCTAACATATGTTTTGCTGTTGTCTAGGTGCTCCAAAGCAGAGTGGAGAGCCAGTGAGATTGCGTCCACTGTAGACCTGTTCTGGCAGTAGGCGATTTGCAGCGGCTCCAGGTCCTTAATCAGGCGGGAGTTGATTCCAGCCATAATCAACCTCTCAAAGCACCTCTTTATGGTGGACGTGAGTGCTACCGGGCAACAGTCATTGAGACTGCTCACCCTGCTTTTCTTGGGCATTGGTATGATTGCTGCCCTTTTGAAGCAGGTGGGAACCTATGACTGCAGCAGTGAGCGGTTGAAGATGTCCTTGAACACTCCAGCCAGTTGGTCAGCACGTTTGGGAAAAGGAAGCAACATATAAATAGCATTAGATGGAAGATAATTTTGAATACAGTTCGAATTTTAATACGATTGAAATCCCAGTGAATGATTTAAAGAGTGTAACACCTCAACATCTTATTTGTATGTTAAACGTTTATTAAGCTGGCTTTATAACAACCATCTTGTTGCATTTTTAAACCCATAGAAAAGCTTGTATCAAAACACCCTCAAACTTGTATTCTGGAAGATCTGGAGGATTAAAGGAGATAAAATGACTCCCGAGTTGATTCAGAGACCAATTTGGAGTTTCTCAAAACTGGAAGGCATAAGCATTGAAACAAAATTTGGCAAAATATGTGTCTCTTCTGAAAGACTATTCAAAAAAGGACAAAATAAAACAACATGGCTGTAAGAGCCTATTGCACTGGGAATTAGGAAGGGGAAAATTTTGAAATGGCAGAGATAACTTCTCTCTGCTTATCAGTCATAGGCAGGTCTGTGTAATGTCCAATTAACATCACTTTCAGAGGCATCAAGACTAAGTGAGACATTTGTGGTTTGAAGCATAATTGAGAGTGAGTCATTCATGCCGAAGTATGAATCAATGTAGTAACAATTTATTACATCTGTGGCATCTCTGTCCTGACAAAACCATGTCTGATCTTTCAGAGTGTGTAACATGTGCAAAAAGGACAAGCCTTAGAATTTTTTGCTTGGTCTATCTTTACAGAGATGTTTGCTAATTATGTAAAATATGCTTGCATAGTTACCATTATACTCTCTGGTAGTATCACAGATCACTTTGAAGTGAAGGCAATCACAAAAGGCTGGCGAAGCAGAGAGTTGCAGTGCAAATACAAAATAACTCAGATGCTGGAAATCTGAAAAAAAAACCGAAACTGCTGGATATACATAGCAGGTCAGGTAGCATCTGAGGACAGAAGCTAAGTTAACATTTCAAATCAATCACCTTTTATCAGAACAAGGAAAAGTTAGAAGCACAAAGGTATTAAGGATGCAAGGGAGGAAGAGGAGAGAAGAAAGAAACACTATTAACTCCTTTATAGTTATCTGAAGGTCAATGATGCTTGTGAAAATGGTTGCATGAACAATAGGGAGCAGCTCAGAAAGCAGTCTACAATCGGATATTAAAGGTTATAGTCTTTCATTGAACCATATAATTTTCTCTAATTCTAAACTGCTACCCAAAATAATCCATGACAAAAAAAATGTCTTCAATTCTGCTTAATTAGTAAGATGCACAGAAATGTAGCGACAATTTCCTTTACATTTAAATTGAGTGGTTAACTATTTGGCTTAACCAACATTACAGGCCGTTGTCAGACTGGAGCTCTGCAGAAGCGGAAAAACCACTAAATGCTCCTTTTTAAAATAAAAATAAATTGCTAATGCTAGAATTCTAAATGTTGTCTTGGTGCGATGCCACATTGTGACATTTGTTGAAGCTGGTGGGAATCGTGAAAGAATTTGTACGCCTGCTTTGCTGGCAATGGTCCTGAGGCAAATCCCCAGTGGAAGGACGGTGGGTGGAATTGACTTGTAAGGGCATTTTTGCTCCTGAATCCTCTGGATGTGTTTTTAAAAGAATTCTTAAGCTTGTCTGGATTTGGCAACTGTATGTGATGCTGACAAATACTAAGCAAGTGGTGTTAGCATCTGATCGCTGACACATTTCACAATGGATTCTTTTACAAATTTAGGTCTTCCCATTAAGGGTTCCATGAATTTAGTGGTGGGACCAACCCTGATACAGGTTAGCACAGAGTGCTTCATTGCTAAATTGGTATGTTTTGCACCTGAGAAAAGGTGTGACTCATACACTTTTACACTTCACTATTTTGACACATATGAATCTGAACCAGCTTTATTTTGTGGTTAACTAGAGTGATGTTTATATTATAATAATGTGTGACAGTGTGACTCTGCTGTGGGTTTATGTCTGTTTAAAACTTGCAGCTGATTTTTATAAGGGAATGAGAGGTTTGTCTTTGCACATCCTGACAGGTTGAGTAAGTCCATTCCTGTTTGGATTACTGAGACAGTTTAAGCTAAACTGCCTTGAGCCAATCAAACTCCAAAACCAGATGTGAACCTCTAAAATTGCAGAAGTAGAGTCGAAGGTCCAGGTCACAGCGCAATCAGCTCCAAAGTGTTTGTTCAGGTGCTTACTTGGAATTTCTTGATGAAGGGAGAAATCTACATTTTTTAATACCAGTAATCACCACCTAGTGGTAACAAAAGTCCTGTTATTGCTGTAACCGACTATACTTGATTTTCAACCCCTTATTTGCAGTCATCTTTTAAAATTTTATGGACATACTGATTTTCTCCATGTAGCACCAAACTTACAATAAAATCAGTATTCAATTCTTTTATTTATAGAGATGTGCAAAGTGAGCTGTTTTTGTTTACATTTGAGAGATGTCAATCATTCATTTAGGTGATGTTAGGACCATAGGCTCCAGTCTAACAACGACCTGTAATGTTGGTCAAGCTGAATAGTTAACCACTCAATCCAATTGTAAAGGAAATTGTCATTATATTTCTGTGCATCTTACTAATTAAGCAGAATTGAAGACATCTTGTTGTCAAGGGTTATTTTGAGTAGCAGTTTAGAATTAGAGAAAATTGTATGGTTTAATGAAAAACTTTAACCTTTATTATCTGATTGAAGCCCCTGCAGAAATAGTCTGTAATTAGTTCAGGTTCCCCCCCAACCAAAAAAAAAACCTTTCGTTCCTTGATGTTAGACATTAAAGAAATCAGTACTTGGGAACAGAAATACTTGCCTTACAGAAAACCGTCGCTGGCATGGAAATTAATTTCAAAATTTTTCTTGCAGGGTAAGGGACTTTGAGAAATTAACTTCTCCAAATTGCCTGGAAGAGTTTTATATTAAAAAAAAGTTCATCACCCCTACATTAATACTTTATTTTAAAGGAAAATCAATCTTTTGTGATATTACTTTAAAATCAGTTTGTTACTCATGAAGGAAATCTTTGCCGTTTCTTCTGAACAATAAGCTGCTTGGTGTAGACAAGTTCAACTTGATTTTAAGGGAAAATCTTGCTTCTTTATCCAGTACACAAAATAAAAATCCCCAGTGTATTCACCATCACATGCACTCAGCAGTTTAGTTTTACCACTCATGTATCAACAAATAGGTTCCAGGTGAGCACAAACTGCCAGCTGTGTCTCCTTTTATAAGATAATTGGACATAAGTTGGCTACCAATCAGACAAAGTGGCTAAAATATCCCATCTGGAATCAATTTTATTGTAATGCAGTGATGTTCTGTAAAGAGAAAGCTTCTCCTATTAGTAGCTAGTGTTGGAAAGAAAAGGCAAACTAGCCTGAGGGAGATGCATGACCAATTGTGAGAAGGGAAGAGGTTAATGGAATAAGTAAGGTATTTTTACACTGCAAAAGGGTACAGGAAAGAACTATGGGAATGCAGTTCTATAATTAGGGGAAGTAAGTTTTTTCTTTGTAAGATGTATTCATAGAGTTGGTGTTATACATTTGATCTGCGTAAAAGTGGACTTAAGCACATTTATAGACACTGTTTATTCAATTCTAAATGTAAAGCATAGGAAATAATTGACATTATTCACCTTAATCTGGAGAAAACTAGGCATAACCATAAATAAACCCTTAAAAAAAAGAGAGAGATTGAGAGTAGCAGGGAGAAACTCAGTTTTCACTTAACACTGTTCTCAATTTGTGTTCCTTTTTTCTGTTCCACTTCCAAGTAAATTAGGGTTTTGATAGTTCAAGAGCAAATTAAATTTAAAAAAACAAGAATGTTGGAAGATTTTAAAAAAAAACACTGCACTGCAAAATTGTAAGTTTCTGATAAGGGAAAAAACTTTTAGATTTAGAATGAGTCTGCAGCAAACAGTAAACTTGGACTTGCTTTTTTTGAGTTCTGACTGACCACATGTATTTCTAGCATTATGTTCTATATATCCAGTTCTAGTTCAAATTCACTGTTTTGAGACACTGAAGTAAAACTTCTCTGTGAGAAGGAGAGTAAAATGGGTGGTAGTGGGATTGCAGCCCAAGTTATTATCACTCCTGATTGAAATTATTGAAAATAGGTGACATGATATAAGTTACAGATCCTCCGTTACTTTTTTTTTGTTTGTCTTGGGCATTCCTCAGGATTTAGGATGACTGTCTAGTACTCATTTTCCACTGTTGCCCAAAATCAAGATGCATGGGGGTCAGTGATAAATTGTGAAACGAAGGCTACCTTTTGCAATGTCAATAGTGGACTATCATGTAGAATAAAGGGATAAAAAGATATAATCTGCTTTCCCTTCCTCGAATACCTGCTAAAGGACCATTTGATGATTAAACTGGACACAGACTACTAGAAATAAATGAAGAAGTAAGTGTTGCTTCCCCAGGTCATGAGGGGTAGTTTTTGCTCTGGGCTGTTGTTCAAAATAAGCAATGATTGATAAGCGTAATGATTTCCCAATTTTTAATTTCTGTTGAAGTGAATGGAACATAAATTTGGTAGAGTTGTAAAGTGCACAACTGATTCAATATTGTCCATTTTACACTTTTTCATCTGATTAAAGTTGCCTCTTTAAGTTCAAGTCTATTGTCATTGGCATACATAGCCAGAGTATAAATGCCATGACAATCAGCATTTTGCAGTAGCAGCACAGTACATTACCAACATGACAAACATAAATTACATAAACTTAAATTAACATAAATCATACATAATTTACATGACAAAATAAAAAACAAACATAATATCTTCAAGAAGGAAAAAAGTACCCCGTAATTGAAAGTAGCATTGGCTTAGAGACTAGTAGTATGTGAATGTGCACACTTAAGCAATGAACATGCATACTAAAAATAGATCCCTGTAGGAATGGTGTATTTATTGACTATCTGTTATACTGTGTTTTCGCACTGCTAAAGTACTTTTATTATTTCCTTTAAATTTAGAATCTCCCTAACTTTTAAATGTTTTGAATTAAAATATTGGTATTAAAAGTACCAACATCAGTAGTCTGTGTGGTGCCATTGAATAAATTGGTAGGGCATGACTATTAGGTCTGCAAGGTACTGCTTTATTCCATGCAATCTATAATCAGAAACGGAGATGAGTCTGCAAGCACTGTAATTCATCTCAATTCCCTTGGGTTTCATGAAGAGATGGTTGCCTAGACTCCTACTTCTGAATGTTTTCCAGCAAATCCTTTGCATGTAAATATTAGGTGTTGACTAGATCAGGTCTGAATTTCCCCCACACTCATTAAAAACATACTGTTATAGTTTGCATATGAATACTGGAAACCTGGGGAAGATACCAGAGGTTGACAGCCATCTGTGAATCGTGTGCATTCTATAGTCTGGAAGTTCTTTATGTAATAAAATGTTTTTGTGCAATACACAAAGGAATGTAATCAAAATTGAGATTGCTAAATATGTGGTTCTTATTATGACTTCTATAGAGTCATACAACATCGGAATAGGCCATTTGGCCCACCATTCATGCCTATTAGTGGGCACCCACCCATATTAACCCCATACAGTTTACAATATCAAATTGGTTCTGGGCCCTCCTTGCCCATGACTTGTATTGTGGAGGTGTCCATACATGTGATTTTAACGATGCTCTTGCCCAACAATAGCACAGGCCATTTAGGAAGAAGTTAACCTTTACAACACATATGAGACCAGCTTTGGTATAACTTAATAGGGACCCACATGTTTGAGGATCTGAAGTCCTTGCATTACCTGGCCCCCAATTCCAAAACACCCTCTCACCAGCTGATCCTTTGATCACAACATTTTCCACCCTTGCAAGGGTTGAGAAAGAATAAGTAAAGAGAACCATAGATAGCAGTGTTTGTATTTGGAACTGCTAATATAATCCAAGGTCTGGAACATCATGTACTCATTGTGTAGAGGTGATGCCAAGATGAACAAAATTTCTTGGAAGTGGGAAGTATGTTTTGTTTAAGTCATCAGTAAAATGAATATGATGCACAAATAATGAACTAGACACTTCAAAACTGATAGCAAATCTGGCACTCTACATGATGATATTACATGGCTCTTGCACATTCCTTTTTATGAATATTGCTAGATTTTTTTGCCTATCTTTAATTGTCCCAGGATTGAGTGACTTGCAAGGCCATTTGAAGAATAATGAAGAGTCAACTACGTATCTGTGGGTCTGCACTTGTGTAAATTCAACACTGGGTAAAGGCAATAAACTTCCTTCCTGAAAGACTTGGTGAGCCAGGTATTTCTTTACAACACTCCATGATTAGCATTATGATTTTGCATTCCAAATTTAATCAACTGAATTTAGGTATCTCAGTTGTTGCGGTGAGATCTGAAGTACCCCTAGATTACCAATTCCATACCACACCCCAATTTCTAGGTAATCTCTACGTTGATTCATGTTTTAGAATGGGATTCTTTTTCCCTCAGTCTTTAGCTAAATAATTGTTTATCTTTGTTCTTATTTGTTTTGTGTTTCTACCAGATAAAACTATTCCCCCTACATGATCCAATGAATGCTGTAGCAGTGGTTGGTGAAACCAAATTATGATAGTTTTTATGTAAACATGCATCATGAAGTCTGCTTCCTGTTGTTATGTGGTCAGCACTTAGCCACATAAATTTTGAACAAAAATTAGGTATAATTGCTAAATGATGTTAAAACTGAAGGAAGCAACTTGAAAATCTCTGGGGATCATGGAGGTTCAATGGATTGTCTGTTGTGCCGTTGCAACACAAACTGTCATCAACGCTAAATATCTAATATGAGCCATTTTTGTGAAAGGAAAGTGCATTCCCACTGCTAGGGAGGAAACATTGAAGAGCATCTCCGCAGCCTAGGCCACAAGCATGCATGTCTTGAGGGATTTAGAATAACATTAGCAGAGGCTTTTAAATTCAACTTTACATCCCTCCTTTGTATTGTGTGGTACCAGGAGAGTATGAAAGAGAAATTAAATAACACTTGAAATCCCTTGTTAAATTTTAAGGCAAATATTGTGCATCTTAATCAGAATAGTCTTGTAAAATGTCTATTTTGTACAGTTATCAATTGTTAATTTTCAATTAAGTGGGCATCTTGTAGGTGAATAAAGAACACTTTAAATAATCATGCATCTGAAAAGTATATCGATGTGATTCTGATCTATTTTTACTGATGATAATTCATGGAAGAAGTAATTAGCATTGGAGAGATCTTTTAAATAGCAGCCTGAGACTGCCAAACTTCTTTGTTGACAGCCTCAATCCTGCAGTAACCCATTCAAGTTTATCTTTGGGGGCAAAAAAAAATCTCCCTCAGAATGAAAAGAATATGCTGCCAATTATTTTGCAACGTATTAGAATTAGTCCCAGACATTTAGCAAACTACTTGACAAAAATTTACACATGCACATACATTGCTTTTGAGTATATCGTGAATGTTGCTTGCTTGGGTTACCAGTGAAGGTGGAAAACATAGGGAGGGTCATCCTGTGCTTAAGTTACGAATGACCTTTGGGAAAGGAAGACTGGTGTCCTTACCCAGTCTGGATTGTATGTGTGGTTAACTCTTAACTGCCTTCTGAAAAAGCTGAACAAACCTGCCAGTTCAAGGACAGCTGGGGCTGGGAATTCATTGCTCTCCTTGTAATGATGCTCAAGCCCTGTGAATGTATATAAATTTTTATTCTATTTTTAACATATGGACTTCGGTTTATTGACTTCTGTTTTGCAAATTGGATACATGAATGTAATCTGCTGTTGTAAAGTTGTCAGTTTAAAATGCACTTAAATTCTCTTTTCCCTCCCTACAGCTGGTATGCCACTGGGTGTTCTAAATGTGGCCAAAATAAAACCTTATCAAAGAGGTTTTTACTGTGATGATGAAACCATCAAGTATCCATTCAGGAACAGTACCATCACTTCCACTGTCCTGTATTCAGTGGGGTTTACACTGCCCATATCAGCTGTAAGTAGCTCAGACAATCTGTGGAACAATTGTGGTTGACCCCAAAATTCTTGGTAGAATAGAGGAATTGGGAGAGATTAAGCTATGACATTGACTTGTGGTTACTGGTTTAATTATTGTGAAACATGCTTTATTATTGTTTCTAAAATTAGAAAAAATACACCATTTTAAAATTAAGTTTAGTTTTAAATATTTCATTTTTTATTATTTTTTAAACTAGAGAAATGCAGCATTTTAAAATTAATTTTAAAATTTTAAATAAATGTCTACAAAGGCTGCATTTCAGACTCAGTATTTCTCTATTAAATAATCAGAATTGTCACACAGTCAACATCAGAATACTGGAGATGGTGGGGTTGTGGGTTTTGTCTGTAGATTGCTCCCTCTGTGCTATAAATCTTTCAGGTATATGTTAATGTGATTTGGTGGTATGGAGGGCCAGAGAATAGCTAATGGCTTAATTAAAATAGGATGATTATTTAAAAAATAGATTTTTGTATGACTTACAGTTGCATGCATCTGACTACTGATTGTTCTGTATTGGCTGTGAATGCTTTGATCTATGGGAGGTGTCAGCAGCTGCAAATTCGGGCATTGGCTTGCTCTGGCTTATATTTAGGCATATATGTGAGATAAATTATACCTGCAGCCATTCTGCTTTGCTTTGCCTGCATCTTTTTGAGGTATTTTTTTTTGCACTCTTTAACGCAAACTAGTTGCAAACAGGATCAACTTCCGAGCAATGGCTTCCAAATGCTTTTGAGGAAGGGCGGTTCGTGAGTAGCCATTGAGAGACTGCAGGATGTCCCTCCCGACATACTCTGCTCACAGGTCCACTACATGAACAGTACAAATCAACCTGAGTTGCTTGTTTAGGTTTCTGCTTGCAATGACCTAACGTATTGACCTTGCCCCTGCCCTGTTTTCACCTATTCTAAGCCAGAATGTACAGTGGTACTGGAGCATTCTAAACCTGAAGGTTTGGCTAGGATTAACAGAAAGGTACTGCTCTTGCCTTCTAATTGTAGAGCAGCAGTGAGTGCAGCTGTAGAAAATTTGGGTTGTCCTCTTCATTGAATGAAAAGTCAATGGTTGCAGAAAGAAGCAATCACTGTAATTAAAGTGAAGATATAAGGGCATACTCAGTCCAGGCTACAGGTTGCAGCTCTATCAAACTGCCGCACGTCACCAAGTGAAGCCTGAAGTTCTCTGAGAGTGGAGCTGGATACAGTGAAGAACATCATTGAATAACAAAGGTATTAGCTGACATTCAGATAGGTTCCACAGACATGATACGAGTGGTGCTCACAGTACAACTGGTGATTTTCATTAACACTTTGAAGATGACATTTACTTTCCTGAAAAGAGAGAATTACTTGGATGATTGTTATATGCCTTTTCAAGTCCCTTTCAAATTTCCCAAAGCATTTCACAGCAGTGAAGTATTTTTGGTGTTTATTTGACGTGAAATGTACATTTAATGTGTACACGTTAACCGATTTTCTCACAGTAAGTTCTCACAAACAACAATTGGTTAACAATGAAATAATCTATCATTGTGATGTTGGTTGAGTGATGGGATATTGTGGTTAACTCCTCTGCCACTCTTCGAAATATTCACCTTTTTTGCTGTTCCCCTTAACATCTCATCTGAGCAATGACATTTCCAACAGTGCTAGATTTTCTCAGCTTGGATTTTCTCTGGAGTGGGACGTGAATCCAGAACCTCCTGACTCTTGTAAGAGGTCCACCATCAGTACTACAACTGTTGTAAAAGAAACTCAATGTTCTTGGGTTAATCCAAACTTCCAGAACTATTCCCTGGACTGATGCAACTATTTTCTTTTAGAGTACCAAAGATGATTTCTAAAGTGGGAATTACAAGCTGAGTTGGTAGAATGTTCAGTGCTCCAAGAGATGCTCCTTTCTTTCCAGTGAGTGAAAGCAATTCACTGCATACATGCTGTTGATGGGTGTAGAGTGATCACCAACACAGATATTTGCACCTTGCATTCCATAAAATAGCTTTCTTGTCATTTTAATTGGTACTGTGGACACGTATTACCTACAATCATCCAGAGTGATTCTATTTTGTGCATGTTACTGACGGCGGAACTCAACATGATCTATTTGACATTGAAAGTACTATAGTTTCTAATTAGTAATTGATCAAGAAAGGCTTGTCATTTGTGATGACTACAATATTATTTTGAAGGTGTGAGAGAAAAAAAAACTTTGCTTTTGTGTTCCCAGTGGGGTGGATTTCTTGTAACATTTGGAAGCTTTGAATTCACTCAGGATAGGAATTAATCTCTTCATCTCCATGTTCGAGAATTCCTCCAGTATTATGGTTAAAATGCAGCATGGTAAAATGAAGTCATCTGTGAATGGTTGCTTTAGTGCTGCGATATGATTGCAATTTGCATTACCATTAAACTTTCTTCTCAAACATGCTTTACATCTGTTTGAAGTCCTACTGGTTAATTGTATCTTTCCATCAGATATAATCAGATTTCTCGATATCAAAGTAGTCATTCTCTTTGTAGAGATTAAAGATGTACAACATAGAGGAAAGGAGAATGTGGAATAACTTGGCTTGTTTCCTGAAAGTTTCCATCGGGGTTTATTTGAAGTTGAATTAATAAGAAAACCAGTTCCTACTGCAACAAAAAAATGACCTAATCTACTGTTTGTTCATTGCTTTATGGTTTAATTTTCATTGATGCCTTTCACAATGGCAGTATGTGCACCAGTTGGAATGTAAGTACATAAGAACATAGGAGCAGGAATAGGACGGTTGGCCCCTCAAACCTACCCATTTATTCATAATGATCATGGTTGATCTCTCCAAGCCCTTGTCTCCTCTTCTTTACCAGTTCCCCATAGTCCTCAATTTCCTAATCTTTCAACTTTCTACTTCCTCTTTAAATACCCCCAATGATCTAGCTTCAAAATCCCTCGGGGGTAGAGAGTTCCAGAGATTCAACCCTCTGCAAGGATAAGTTCCAGTGTAAATAAATAATTTTAATCACCTTCAATTACAAATATTTAAAATACTGTTACCTGATTTCGACTTAATCAGTTATTCTGCAAGTTATTCATTTCAAAAATCATAATCATTCAAGCATTTACAGTTAGAATGGTTCCAAGTGAATTTTTGATGTTGGATCTATGAAATTGATGATAGAGAATCGAAAATTTACCAAGGAGGAGGATTTGGAGGGTACTGAAAACAGAGTGGGGCATGCTAATGTGTTGGGATGTTTTGAGATTGAGGAGGTAGTGCTGGGTCTTCCGAGAAGCATTAAAGTGGATGTCCCCAAGGCCTGATGGCATGTATTCCAGAATATTGAAAGAAGCAAGTGAGGAGATTGCCGGGGTTTTGACAAAGACCTCTATGTCCTCACTAGCAACAGGTGAGGTCCTGAACGACTGGAGAGTAGCAAATGTTGTGCCTTTGTTCAAGAAGGGAAATATGGATAATCCAGGTAATTATAGGCCAGTGAGCCTCATGTCAGTGGAAGGGAAGCTATTGGAGAGGATACTTAGGGATAGGATTTCTGTGCATTTGGAAAGCATGGCCTGCTTAGCGACAGTCAGCATGGTTTTGTACGGGGCAGGTCATGCCTTACAAACTTGATTGAGTTTTTTGAGGTGGTGACAAAGGTGCTTGATGAAGGTAAGACAGTGGATGTTATCAACATGGACTTTAGTAAGGCATTTGATAAGGTCCCTCATGGTAGGTTGATTCAGAAGATAGAGATGCATGGGATCTAGGGTGAATTGCAAGTTTGGATTCAGAACTGCCTTGCCCATAGAAGACAGAGAGTAGGGGTGGAAGACTGTTATTCTGACTGGAGGTCCGTGACAAGTGGTATTCCGCAAGGATCAGTGCTGGGACCTCTGTTGTTTGTGATATATATCAATGACTTGGATGAAAATGTAGATGGGTGGATTAGCAAATTTATGGATGACACCAAGATTGGTGGAGCTGTGGACAGTGTAGAGGACTATCTAAGAATACAGCAGGATATACTGTAGATCAGTTACAGATATGGGCAGAGAAGTGGCAGATGGAATTTCATCCAGGCAAGCTTGAGGTGTTGCACTTTGGGAGGTCAAATGAAAGGAGAAGGCATACAATTAATGGTCGGCCCCTTAATAACATTGATGTCCAGAGTGATCTTGGGGTCCAGGTCCATAGTTTACTGAAAGTGGCAATGCAAGTAGATAAGGTGGTTAAGAAGGCGTATGGCATGCTTGCCTTCATTAATAGGGGTGTTGAATATAAGAGTAAGGAAGTCTTGCTGCAGCTGTATAAAACTTTAGTCAGACCACATTTGGAGTACTATGAGCAGTTATGGTCACCCCATTATGGGAAGGATATGGAGACTGTGGAAAAGATGCAGAAGATGTTCACCAAGATGCTGCCTGAATTAGAGGGTATGAGCTAATAAGGAAAGGTTGGACATAGTTGGGTTGTTCTCCCCAGAGCATCAGAGGCTGAGGGGAGACCTGATAGAGGTTTTTAAAATTATGAGAGGCATTGATAGGGTATTCAGTTAGAATCTTTTCTTCAGGGTAGAAATGTCAAACACTAGAGGAGATACTTTTAAGGTTAGGGGGGGAATTTAAAGGCGACATGAGGGGCAAGTTTTTTTATGCAGAGATTGATTGTACTGCTAACGGCTTACTGCTGTTAGCTCTAAAATCTTCTGGGACAAAGCGTAGGGCTAAAAAGAAGAAAAAAGGTGTACTGGAAAAGTTATCTTCAACTCCCTTTAGACAGTCATTATCTGGTTCATGTTATTTCCTGGACTGAAGTTATTAACAAAAAAACACATCTTCTAGGTATGATCTCCGCCTCTGTCCGGAAACCAGGCCAGCTCTCCTATGAAGGCATTCGGAGAGTTGGCGCCCATCTGGTAATGTATTCAGAAGGTTCACAATTCTCTGTAAAAAGAAAAGCTATCCAATCTATTCCCACTCCTGCTCTTACATAACTTGAACTCCCTGTCAATCTATCAGTGGAGATACTAACGGGATTTTGTTTTTGTTCATGGATGTGGATGTTGGTGGCAGAGACTCCATTTGTCGTCTGTCCCTAATGGTCCCTGAAGGGAGGAGCCAGTTAGGAGTTAACCACATTGGTGGATCTGGAGTCACATACTGGCCCAGCTGGATAGGGAAGGCATAATGAACCTGATGGGATTTCACAGCAATTCAGTAATGTTATGCTTATTATTACTGACGCTGGCTTTTTTAAACAAAAAAATCAATATTTATTAAATTACTTAAGTTCCCCAATTGCTGTGCTTGGTTTTGAATTTCTGTTGCTGCACCAATGATCCCGATCTCTACCTGGACAAGTAACTGGACCATTATGCTATCATAGCCTGTAATTGTAAACCTCTTACCACATCACTTCTTAAGTCTGTGTTAACGTAAAATAAGTAGACCAAAGTCCTAGCTTCCCAAAGAATCCACTATCTGGGGAAGTAAGAATGGGCACCATGGAACCTTGGGTACAAGCTGATCGTTGACTTGTATAGTGTCTAGCTAATGCCCTTTGATTTGTACTGAGTGGTTCTATATGCAATTCATTATCCTGCTTTGTGCACACAAACAGAAGCTGTACCCACAGGTGCAAAGTGTAGTCTTTCTTCTTGTGCACAAAAGCAGGATGATATTTTTCTCTATTAATTTCTTACAATTACGCTCCCTTCATTATACTGCACTTGCTGGTAATATGAAACGAAATGGTGAAAATACTCAGTAGGTTGAGCAGCAACAGTGGAGAAAGAAACACATGAATTTTCAGATCAATGACACTTAAATGAAACCAGAAAAAGTTTCTGCACTTTTCTACATTTCTGCTCTTTACCCTTTCAATTTCTTTCCAGAACTGCAAGTTGGGTCGGTTTGTCCTTGCCTTCCACTCCACCAACCTTCACATTCAACAAATCATTTTCTGCTGTTTTCGGAATTCCATCATAATGTCACTCTTTGTCAAAGTGCCATTTGCCATTAGGTTGTCTACTCCCTTTCAATGAAATTTCTCCAAGAAGATCGATGGAAAACATAATAACCCCACTAAAATTGAAAACCATAAAATCCAGGGTAAATACAGGCAAAGAAGGGAATGGTCGGCAGATGGGGGCTAGACCATGGGTGGATCTGCAGGTAAAAGCGTGTTGAAAATCCCTACACACATTTAAACCTGCATGGGTATGTTTTATTTTCCTATGGCTCAGCTGCACCTTCTTGAAGCTACCAAGTAACTCAGGCTACTTGAAAGGTGTTCTGGAAATCAGGCCACTTGCTTCCCCTTTCTGGTAACAGTGATGCCATCAGACCTCCTAATGGCATCAACATGAGATGCTTAACTCTTATTCTGGGAGTCTCTTAGGAAGTCTCCCAATCACGGTGTGTTATGCTTTACATAGTACTACGTGAAATAAGGCATGCCTAGGTGATTGGGAGTTGGTTTTGCCTGCTTGGCTTCACTTTTAACTGTTGTCCCAACCATTTCTGTGGGCCTTGCCATACTTATCTGGAACTGCTATGGTAACCTATTTTCTCATGGTCTTGTCTGAAGAAAAGAGGATGGCAAGCAATGCTACTTCCAATAAAATCACCATCGGCTACGTAACAGTGCAGAGTTTGCATGCGTAGGAAGAGTAATGATCAGTTTCACCCAAAACTTGCAGACACCGCCCTGCTGATTTTTCTGAACAATGACGCAGAGTGACACAAAAGAAAACCTTCATTACAAACGTCCTGTGCGGCCCCACCTTGACTGCAGCAGCCATTAGGAGGAATGCCAACAGATGTGCAGATGTCTTTTTCCTTCATCCTTGTCTGCCACATCTTAATCCCTGCAGATTCAGCCTGGGCAAAGATTGTTGATGGGTTGATGCCCCTTTTAGTACTGTCCAGAAACTTTCTAATGTGAAAATCTCTTAATTATGCCCACCCTTTTGAATCGTGTGCAGTATTTAGAAGCACCAGAATTTGAATCATTATGAAAATAAAATTGGACAAAGAAATGGCATGTTATTAATAGCTGAGTTTTTGGTAGGTTCCTAGAATGCATGCTAGAATATGATAGTATTATTAATAGTCAGAAAGCAGTTAATAATGTACAGATCCTCCCCAGGTTATGAACACCAGACTTGTGTACAGCCTGTACATAAGTGTGCATTTGGGAGACTGCTGGGATAGATTTTCTGGCTGCTGCAAGGATGCAGACATCTTCTGCCAGCTGGGACACAATAATCAGGAGCTGGGTTGAGCTGAGCAGAGCTGGGAGCGCTAAGCAGGCTCACTCACTGAGTCAGTGAGACCAGCTGGCGGCCACTCTTCCCGCGCCTACTTGCTGTCCCATCATGGCTGTGTCTGTGACCCTCTCCCACGCATTCTTTTCGTTCATTTTTGACTTACCAACTGTTCAGGTTATGAACAGTTCTTGGGAACACCACGTTGTAACCTGGGGACCACCTCAACTTGGGTGCTCAGGCAATGCAATGCTACAGCGCTGAGATAGTCTTACAATATAGTTTCCTTATTGAACTGCCTAGCAAATAGGTTGAATATAAAAACTGTTCTGTTTACAACATCAGCCACATAAGGATGTAAGAAATTGAAACAGGAACCAGCCGTAAGCACCCTTGAACCTACTCTGCCATATGGTAATTTTGTGGCTGATCCAATGCCTTGTTCACTAGCCCACCTGATTTCTATATTGTCTGATGCTCAACGCAATATCAACCAAGTATTTACAAGGAAAAAAAATCAATGATCAAGCATTCAAAGCCCTCTGTGGTAGCAAATTTTACAACTTGCAGCATTTAACAAAATATTCTCTTAATTTTCCCTTCAATCTTCATTTGTCATTTAGAAAACGGCTAATCTGTTTTGCTGAGACTTTTCATCTTCGTTCTAGAATCTGCAACCTGTAAGAAGACCCCAAAAAGGAAAGTCAGGGAGGGTGTATAAAAGGTATTTGATCTCATTCCATCAGTGTTCTACCCACACTGAGAGCGAAAGTTATTGAGATATAGTTTAATGAATTTTATATTTGTAAATTTGGTGCTTAATATTACCTTCATTCTTTTATAAAGCTTTTTTTGCCTATAGAAGGGCAGCTTTTGATGAATTTATTTTGATTGATAGGGAAATGCCTGGGGTATTTTATTCAAAGTGTTTGAAGTGCCTTAATCTACAGGGCCACAAAGCAAGAGCTGGGACACAGAGTTAACCCAGTGTTTGGGCAGCATGGAAGCAGTGGGTGAATGCCCACCACTTGTGCTATTAATTCCTTTTGATTTAAGAATATAAGGATAGATTGTACTAATATCAGGCACACGGTCAATTCTTCTGTTATCATTTTTTTCCTAATTTTATGTTAAGATGCAGGGATACTTGTATCTCTCTTTTGTAATTCAGTAACACTACGTGTGTTGGTGTGGCAATTGGAAACATATTTTAGGTAGTTTTATAGGAATTTTTGAAATCAGGGCAAGAACTCTGGTGCCTTTTTCCTGTTTATCCAGAGAGTTTTTGTTGCCATGGTGCTTGACACCAACTGATTTGGAACAGACCAGCAATTAAACCTGAGACTTCACCCATTTGCATTAGGTTATTTTGCTTAGTCCACACCCAGCCAACAAAATATCAGGAAGATTCCGATCAACATTACATTATCAGTGAACAGTGGAAAAGTTTACTTTGGTACCACGCCTTAGCTCTTTGTACTTTGTCCTGTAACGTGGAAAGATTATCATTACTGATTATTTGATGGCGCTTGGCTTTAGCTTTGCATTAGATGGTTAATGTTTCGTTTACTGTAATATTTCATTTGTTGATCAAAATTAATCTGGAGTTAGCGATAGGAGTTTTATGACATCCCAGTCAGGATTTTTTTTGTAATTAAGTGCTGTTAGTTATACTGCACTGTTAGTATTGCTGTGAACATTTTACAATTTTCAATGCATATTCAATTTAAGTTTCAGAAAATATTAACTAATTCTGTTTAGTAATTTGATTTGGCTAGGGCATTGGCAGATGAAATTTAATCTTGATGAGTGGGAGGTGATGCATTTTGGTGGGTCAAGTAGGGTCAAGTCATCTATGACTGCTTGGTCCTTAGGGAATATTGAGAAACATAGGCCAATGAAAATTAAATATCTTGTGACTCCCTCGTTCAAAAAAGGAGAAAGGCAGAAGACTATAATTAAACCTAGTCAACATGGTTTTATGAAAGGTAAATGGTGTTTAGTAAATTTGCACAAATCATATGAGGATGTATCAAGGAGAGCTAATAGAGGGGAACCTGTTGATGTAGTGTACTTAGATTTCCAAAAGGGAGTTTGTCAAGATGCCACATAAGAGGCTGGTGCATAAACTAGAAGCCCATAGTATTGGAGGAAGTGTGTTAGAATGGCTTGAAGACTGACTGTCGCATCGAAAATAGAGTTGATAAATGGGTTCTTTTCAGACTGGAAGGAGGTAACTAGTAGAGTAGAGGGATCAGTTCTTGGCCTGTGACTGTTCACTATTTGTATTAATGACCTGGAGGAAAGAACAGTATGTAAGGTTTCCAGTTTTGCTGATGATATGAAAATAGGTGGAAGGGCATGTTGTGACAGGGATACTCTGATATTGCAACAGGATATAGATAGATTGAGTGAATGGGCAAAAGACTGGCAAATAGTGTTTAATGTGGGAAGTGCGAGGTCATACACTTTGTTAATAGGAAGCAAAAGGTGGATTACTATTTAAATGGAGAAGGACTGCAAATGAATAAAGTACATAGGGATCTAGGTGTTCTAGAGCATGAGTCACAAAAAGCTAGCAGACAGGTCCAACAAGTAGTTAAGAAGGCAAACGGCATGTTGACCTTTATTACAAAGGGTTGGAGTTTAAGAATAGGAAGGTTTCATTATAGTTGCAGAGGATGCTGGTGAGGCCAAAACTGGAATATTGTGCATAGTCCTTACCTGAAAGGATATTTTAGCATTGGAGGCAGTTTAAAGGAGATTCACCAGGCTAATTCTTGGGATGTCCTATCAAGGGAGGCTAGATCGTTTGGGTTTATGTTCCTTGGAGTTTAGAAGAATAAGGGGTGACCTTATTCAAACATGTAAGATCCCAAGGTTCCTTGACAGGGTAGATGTTGGGATGTTTTGACTAGTGAGAGAGACTTGAACAAGAGGACATAACAACAAGGTAAGGGGGCGGTCATTTAAAACCGAAGTACATAGAAACTTCTTCTTGCAGGGTGCAGTGAATCTCAGGGATTCTCTGCCTTGGCGGATGGTGGAAGCTGGATCATTAGAAGTATTTAAAGTGGACGTGGATAAATATTTGATAGCTTGAGGCACAGAGGGGTATGGAGAAATGACCCAGAGGAAAAGTTGAGGCCAGCATAGATCAGCCATGATCATATTAAATGGTGGGGAAGGCATGAAGAACCTGATGGCCTACTCCTGCCCCTATTTTCTTGTGTTCATAGGGATCTTGGTATACAAATCCAAAGGTCGCCGAAAGTGACAGCAGATATTGCAGAAGGCATTCAGGATGTTTTCCTTCATTTGCTGGGGCATAGTACAACTTCATAAAACATTGGATAGGCTACAGCTGGAGTACCATCTACATTTTTGGTTGCTGCACTATAGAAAAGATGTGATTGTCCTGGAGAGGGTGCAGAGAAGATTCACAGGATGTTGCCAGGGTTGAAATGCTACAATTATGAGGAGAGACTGCATAAGCTGGGTTTATTTTCCTTGGAGCAGAATAAGCTGAGCGGGATCCTGATAGAGGTATACAAAATTGAGAGGCATAAATAGGGTAGATAGTAAGAAACTTTTCCCCGTGGTAGAGGTGTCGAAGACCAGAGAGCATGGTTTTAAGATGAGGAGTAAGACATTTACAGGGGATCTGAGGAAGAATTTTTTTCACCCAGAGGATGACTGCAATCGGGAATGCACTACTTGAGAAGATGGTGGAGGCAGGAACTCTCACAACGTTTAAGAAGCATCTGGCTGAGCAGTTGGGTTGCCAAGGCACAGTAGGCTATGGACAAAGTCCTGCTGAATGGGATTAGTATAGATTAGTGTAGATAGATGGTTGACATGGACATGTGGGCCAAAGGTTCTATTTCTGTGCTGTATGATTCTGGTTTCTACCTTAACTTTGTTCCTTCATTTTAACAGTCACATTTGTCTGCTTTTCTGGGTTAGCAGTATGTGGTGATTCATCCAATGGATTCTATTGAATCATGTGAGATAAGCTACCTCTTCTTCATATAACTATGTGTATCTGCAAAGTAAGGTCTGGACAAGTTGGCAACTCATGTTGGATGAAACATGATACTTGTGGAATAGTACATTCTGCAGGCTCTAGGCATTATTTGGCCTCTCTCAAATGGTATTGATATTGATTCCTGGTGGGTACCTTGGCAGATGGTGTTTTGTAAGTAATGTCAAATAAAATGTCAGAATCAGGTTTATTATCACTGACATATGTTGTAAAATTTGTTGTTTTGTGGCAGCAGCACAGTGCAAGAATTAAAAATTACTATAAGTTACCGATAAATAAATAAATAAAATAATGCATAAGAGGAATAACAAGGTAAGGTTCATAGACTGTTCAGAAATCTGATGTCAGAGGGGAAGAAGCTGTTCCTGAAATGTTGAGTGTGGGTCTTCAGGCTCCTGTATTTCTTACCTGATAGTAGTAATGAGAAGAGGGCATGTCCCGGATGCAGAGGGACCTTAATGATGGATTCTGTCTTCCTGAGGCAACGCCTCTTGAAAATGTCCTTGATGGTGGGAGGGTTGTGCCCGTGATGGAGCTGGCTGAGTCTACAACCCTTTGCAGCCTCTTTCGATCCTGGACATTGGAGCCTCCATACCAGGCAGTGATGCAACCAGTCAGAATGCTTTCCACCATTCATCTATGAAAATTTGCAAGAGTCTTTGGTGACGTACCAAATCTCCTCAAACTCCTAGTGAAGTTGATCTGCTGGCGTGCCTTCTTCGTGATTGCATCAATGTGTTGAGCCCAGGATAGATCCTCTGACATGTTGACACCCAGGAACTTGAAGCTGCTCACCCTTTCCACTGCTGACCCCTCAAAGAGGACTGGTGTGTGTTCTCCTGACTTCCCCTTCCTGAAGTCCACAATCAATTCCTTGTTCTTGCTGACATTGAGTGCGACATTGTTATTGCGACACCACTCAAGCAGCCAATCTATCTCACTCCTGTACACCACCTCGTCACCATCTGAGATTCTGCCAACAACAGTGAATTTATTGATGGCATTTGAACTATGCTTAGCCACACAGTCATAAGTGTAGAGAGAGTAGAGCAGTGGGCTAAGTACACATCCTTGAGGTGCACCTGTGTTGATCGTAAGTGAGGAGGAGATGTTATTACTGATCTGCACTGGCTATTGTTTCCCAATAAGAAAGTCAAGGGTCCAGTCGCAGAGGGAGGTACAGAGGCCCAGGGTTTGAAGCTTGTTGATTTGTACTGAGGGGATAATGGTGTTGAACGCTGAGCTGTAATCGATAAACAGCAGCCTGATGTATGTATTGCTATTGTCTAGGTGCTCCAAAGCCGAGTGAAGGGCCAGTGAGATTGCATCTGCTGTAGACCTGTTGTGGCAGTAGGCAAATTGCAGCAGGTCCAGGTCCTTGCTCAGGCAGGAATTAATTCTAGCCACGACCAACCTCTCAAAGCATTTCGTCACAGTAGATGTGAGTGCTACTGGGCAATAGTCATTGAGGTAGCTCATGACTAATGCTTCATGGATTTTGTTTTAGTCTTTCTATGAAATGATACTAAGTGCAGAAGTTAATGTCTGGAAATGGAAGTAGAGAGCAGAGGATTAGGGAGAGAATTGCAATGTTAAGGGCTTTGGCAGCTGCAAGTATAACTGCTAAATAACATGGAAAAAGGCCCTTCTAACCAACTTGTCCATGCCAGCCAAGGTGCCTTCCTGACCTAGTCCCATTTGCCTACATTAAGCCCATGTCACTGTAAACTTTTCCTATCCATGAACCTATCTAAATGTCTTTTAACTGTTGTAATTGCTCAGCCTCTACCACTTCCTCTAGCAGCTCATTCCATGTACCAACCATCCTCTGTGTGGAAAAACCTGCCCTTCAGATCCCTTTTAAATCTTTCCCCTCTCACTTTAAATCCATGCCCTCTAGTTTTGGATTCCCTTACCCTGAGAAAAAGACTGACCATTCACCTTATTTACTCCCCTCATGATTTTATATACTTCTATAAGGTCACCCCTCGGCTTCCTTTGCTCTAGGGGGAAAACAGTCCCAGCCTATCCAATCTCTCCTTATACTGTAACTCGGCACACTCGGAAATGTCGGCACAACATCGTGGGCCAAAGGGCCTGTACTGTGCTGTAATGTTCTATGTTCTAACTCAAGCCCTCCAGTCCTGGTGACATCCTTGTGAATCTTTCCTACACCCTCCCTCTCTAGCCTAATCACACCCTTCCTATAGTATGGGACCAGAACTGCATACAATATTCCAGGTGTGGTCTCACCAACATCTTGTATAACTGTAACATGACATCCCTACTCATTTCCCCATGTGATGAAAGCAGGGGTGCCATACACCTTCTTCACCATCCTGTCTACCTGTGTCACCACTTTCAGAACTACGTACGTATACCCTGCTAGTGATGGAATGATGCCATTCAGGGAGGTGACTCTGGCTAGAATGGGAGGAATATGGATCTCGGAAAGTTGTAGGGCTGGGGAGAAGATTACAGAGAGAAAGATGAGCAAGGCCTTTGAAAGATCTGAAAACCAGGACGAGTGTTCAAAAGACTTTGCAGGACCTGAGGTGCAAGACTTGTTACAGTTGGAATGTGGCCAGCAAATATTCTGATGACTTGAAGTTCATTTGGAGTGGAAGAAGTACAAGAGAGGGTTTGGAAGCAGAAGCTTTGGTTGGTTGGTTTTAAATTTTTTCCCATTCCCTGCATGGGTTCTGTGACGAATGTCACACTAACTAAAATAAGCCAGTCGTATGTAGGATCACAACTGCAAGGACTTGCACTATAATGCTTGATCAATGCTGTGTAGTTACTGACTGATACGTTCAGAATTATATAGCCTTGAGAATTGAGGAGAGCCTTCTAACTGAAAGCAGTCTTTGTTACATGTTGTCATAATTGTATCTCAACAAGAGCAGAAACTTGTCAGTATGTCTGGAGAGCAGGAAGAATTTGCTATCATTTTCCTCTGCTTGTGTAACTTACTAGGCTTTTATCACTATGAGCAGAGCCTTTAATAAAAGTATCAAAATGATTGTAACTGTTTACAAATAAATGTCATAAGTTTGAGATAACTTGTGAGCAAGAGCAGGACATTCAGTCCCTTGAACATGTTCTGCCATTTATTGGGATACTGGCTAACTTGTTTCTTCCATGATTCCATGAGCAAAAAATAAGCTGCTGGAGGAATTCAGCAGGCCAGGACTAATTAAGAAACTGAGATGCATATTTTTCCAAAGCTGCTGTCTCTTTGACGGTGCCTGTCTCTTACTTCAGTGCACTACTCCTCTTCTGCAATGATAGATTCTCAGTATTCCTTCATGTAGAACAATGCTCATGTCTTCTGCCTACACACAAGGCTATTGTTCTGCCTTCAGATGGGACCTCTTCTCTTGTTAACTTCTGTGCTTTATCATATTTATAAAACAATTTGGGGCAACACACACAAAATGCTGGAGGAACTCAGCAGGTGAGGCAGCATCTATAGCGGGAAATAAACAGTCAACGTTTTGGGCCGAGACCCCTCATCAGGACTGGAAGGAAAGCGGGGGAAGTTGGTAGGTAGGTGGGTGAGGGGGGGGAGTAGGAATGATGTGAGAAGCTGGAAAGTGATAGGTGGAAGAGTGGAGGGGAGAGAGGAGGAGTAAAGGGGCCAGAAGGATAAAACAAAGGGGGAGGGGAATAGAGTGGGGTGGTTACCAGAAGTTAGAGAAATCGATGTTGATGCTATCAGGTTGAAGACTACCAGGACAGAATATGAGGTGTTGTTCCTCTAATCTGCATGTAACCTCAATTTAGCAGTAGGGGAGGTCAGTGTGGGAATGGAAAGTGGAATTAAAATGGCTGGCCGCTGGGAGATCCTGGCTGTTACAGCAGTTTGGGGTTGCTTTATTTTACCTGTCAATATTTCCTTCTCATGTCATTTCTACTTCCAATTTCGCTTCTTAATTTCACCCCTGCACCATCAGTACTCTTCCAGGTTTTCTGCTGAGTTGAGCTCTTGGTATTTGTCCTAAGTTTCTTTTTCCTTCCTTTCCTACCCCAAACATCCCTTGACATCTCTTGGGGGGGGGGGGGGGCTGGATTTGAAGAATAACCCTTTTTATTTTGTGACAAAGGGTCATTGAACTCAAACGTTGACTCTGTTTCTCTCTACACTGATATCTGTCATGAACGTTTCTGGCATTTTTTACTTTGTTTCAGATTTCCATCACCTATAGTTTTCTTTTAAGACTGGAGCTGTAGATTTTTATTAAAGACATAACATTTTAAAATTCGGCTCTGTAACTATTACTTGTCCAGTAATGTGAGCTACATTGCCCTCATAGTGCTGCTCTGTTTTATTACTAGGAGGGTCCAGGTTCAGTAAAGATCAGCTAGCCCTGCTCTGCCAGAGGGAAATGTATCCCTTTGACAGATTCTTCAAACTAAGATTAGAATCCGGTTGGGAAACTACAGAAAATAATCTGCATAGCGATATTTCAATTGAAATAGATTTTAAAGATTTTACTGATAGACACTTCACTCAAAACTCCTAGCAACACGCAAGGTCCCAGAGGACTGGAGAGTAGCGAATGTTGTGTCTTTGTTCAAGAAGGGAATAGGGATAATCCAGGTAATTATAGGCTAGTGAGCCTCGTGTCAGTGGTAGGGAAGCTATTGGAGAGGATACTGAGGGATAAGATTTATGCACATTTGGAAAGGCATGGCCTGCTTAGGGACAGTCAGCATGGCTTTGTGTGGAGCAGGTCATGCCTTACAACCTCGATTGAGTATTTTGAGGAGGTGACAAAGGTGCTTGATGAGGGTATGGCATTGGATGTCATCTACATGGACTTTGGTAAGGCATTTGATAAGGTCCCTCATGGTAGGTTGATTGAAGAGATAAAGATGCATGGCATCCAGGGTGAATTGCAAGTTTGGATTCAGAACTGGCTTGTTCATAGAAGACAGAGAGTAGGGGTTGAAGGCTGTTGTTCTGGCTGGAAGTTCATGACCTGCGGTGTTCTGCAAGGATTGGTGCTGGGACCTCTGTTGTTTGTGATTATATATCAATGATTTGGATGAAAATGTAGTTGGGTGGATTAGCAAATTTGTGGATGACACCAAGATCGGCCGAGTTGTGGAGAGAGTAAAGGACTATCAAAGAATACAGCAGGATATGGATCGATTACAGATATGGGCAGAGAAGTGGCAGATGGAATTTCATCCGGGCAAGTGTAAGGTGTTGCACTTTGTGAGGTCAAATGAAAGAAGAAAGTATACAGTTAATGGTAGACACATTAATAGCATTGAGGTACGGAGGGATCTTGGGGTCCAGGTGCATAGTTCACTGAAAGTGGCTACACAAGTAGATAAGGTGGTAAAGAAGGCGTATAGCATGCTTGCCTTCATTGATAGGGGTGTTGAGTATAAGAGTAAGGAAGTCATGCTGCAGCTGTATAAAACTTTAGTCAGACCGCACTTGCTGTATTGTGTGCGGTTCTGGTCATCCCATTATAGGAAGGATATGGAGACCGTGGAAAGGATGCAGAAGATGTTCACCAGGATGCTGCCATAATTAGAGGGTATGAGCAAATAAGGAAAGGTTGGACAAACTTGGGTTGTTCTCCCCAGAGCATCAGAGGATGAGGGGAGACCTGACAGAGGTTTTTTAAATTATGAGAAGCATAGATATGGTATTCGGTCAGAATCTTTTCCCCCAGGGTAGAAATGTCAAACACTGGAGGACATGCTTTTAAGTTTGGGGGGTAGGGGGAGTATAAAAGTGACGTGAGGCAAGTATTTTATGCAGAGAGTGGTGGGGCCTGGAATGAGTTACCAGGGGTATTAGTGGAAGCAGGTAGTTTGGTGGGGTTTAAGAGGCTTTTAGATAGACACATGAATATGGAGGGATATGGATGATACACAGGAGGAAGACATTTAGTATAAATTGGCATCAAGATTGGCACAACATTGTGGGCTGAATGGCCTGGCCTGTGCTGTACTGTTCTATGTTCTAATGTTGGTGTCTTTACTGTCCAGATGCTCCAGAGATGAGTGTAGGGCCAGGGAGATGGCCTCTGCTGTAGATCTGTTTCGGCCGTAGGCAAATTGTAGTGGGTTGAGGTTGTCTGGGAGGCTAGAGTTAATGCGTGCCATGACCAGCCTCTCGAAGCACTTCATGAGGATGGATGTCAGAGCCACTTGTCAACATTTCAGGTCGAAACCCTGCATTAGTACACAAATTCCTTTCCTCTCACAGATGCTGCTCCAAAACCCTCTTAAAACCCACCAAACTACCTGCTTCCACTACTACCCCTGGTAACTCATTCCAGGCACCCACCACTCTGTGTTTTTTTTAAAAAAAAACTTGCCTCACTCACTTTTATACTCTCTCCCCCCCCATCTTAAAAGCATGTCCTGAGTTCCTCCGCAGATTATTTGTTGCTCCAGATTCCATCTTCTGCAGTCTCTTGTCTCCTATGTGTAATGAGCATAGAGTCATCGAGAAATGCAGCACAAAAACAGGTCCTTCAGCCCACAGAGTCCACACTGATCATCAACCACTCATTTATATCAATCCTACAGTAATCTCACCCTATTTTATTCTCCCCACATTCTCAAAGAGGCATCAGTGTCTCCTGAATTAGTAATAGCTCTGCACCCTTCTGGACTTTTCATTCCAAGTATCGTCTGTAGTTGGTGTATTGGGTTTCTTGACCTGATCTGAATCACATCTTTGTTGGCTACAACCCAGAATTTCGTCCTTCAAGTCAGACAGGATAGCTTTCTGTGTTGGTGTGATGAAAGGTGAATACTAGATTTTTATCCAAATAGTAGCCAAACACAGGGACAGAATAACCTTAAATTTTATTTAAAGGCACCATCTGCATTCATTTCTAAGGCCAAAGCAGGGCCTTGGTGAATGCTGAGGATAGATAAGATCTTTATTAGTCACATGTACATCGAAACACAGAGTGAAATGCATCTTTTGCGTAGAGTGTTCTGGGGGCAGCCCGCAAGTGTCGCCACACTTCCGGCACCAGCATAGCATGCCCACGGCTTCCTAACCCGTACGTCTTTGGAATGTGGGAGGAAACCAGAGCACCTGGAGGAAACCCACGCAGACATGGGGAGAACGTACAAACTCCTTACAGACAGCGGCGGGAATCGAACCCAGGTTGCTGGCGCTGTAAAGCGTTATGCTAACCGCTACACTACCGTCCCTGCCACACTACCATGCCTGCCTCTTGGTGTAGGCCTTGGGATATAGGCCTCTTGGTGTCCAAAGATCCCCAAGGTGACAGGATGCTTGCCTTCATTAGTAAGGGCATAAAGTACAAAGGCAGGAACATCTTAGTACAACCTTATCAAATGCTGGATAGGCTACAAGTGGAATATTGTGTGCACTTCTGATTATCACACGATGGGAAATGCCCACCACCTCTCAAAGTTTGGTTCTTCAATTTCATAATTATCACTGTTATCACAGACTGATGAATACAGGTTAGGTTTCTAGTCTGACTCATTTGGTTTGCAATGTGCAGCTGCTCTGGAGAGGTGCCTGGGATATTCTGGGAGAAGGTCAAATGCAATTGCCAGTGAGGACAGAAATGGAGACACAAGAGACTGCAGATGCTGGAATCTGGAGCAACAAATAATCTGCTGGAGGAACTCTGGGTCAAGCAGCATCTGTGGGGGTAAACAAATTGTCAATGCTTCGGGTCGAAGCCCTGCATCAGACCATAAGACCTAGGAGCAGAATTAGGCCATTCAACCCATCAATCATGGCTGATTTATTTTTTCCCCCTCAACCCCATTCTCCTGTTCTCCCTGTAACCTTTGTTGCCCTTACTGATCCGATCAACCTAATTGCTTTAAATATACCCAATGACTTGGCCTCCACAGCTGTCTGTGGCAATGAATTCCACAGATTCACCACCCTCTGGCGAAAGAAATTCCTCCTCATCCCATTTCTAAGGGGACATCCTTCTATTTTGAGGTTGTGCTCTCTGGTCCTAGACTCTCCCACTACTGGAAACATCCTCTCCACGTCCACTCTGTCCAGGCCTTTCAATATTCAGTAGGTTTCAATGAGATCCCCCCTCATCCTTCTAAGCTCCAGCAAGTACAGGCCCAGGGCCATCAAATGCTCCTCATACATTAACCCTTTCACCCCTGGGATCATTCTCATAAACCTCCTCTAGACTCTCTCCAATGCCAGCACATCATTACTTAGATATTGGGGCCAAAACTGCTCACAATACTCCAAATGTGGTCTGACCAACACCTTATAAAGTCTCAGCATTACATCCTTGCTTTTATATTCCTAGTCCTTTCAAAATGAATGCTGACATTGCATTTGCCGCCTTTACTACTGACTCAACCTGCAAGTTAACCTTTAAGGAATCCTGCACTAGGACTCCCAAGTCCTTTCACACCTCCGATTTCTGAATTCTCTCCCCATTTAGGAAATACTCCATGCCTTTATTCCATCTACAAAAGTGCATGACCATACACTTCTCTATGCGGTATTCCATCAGGACCCTGCACCAGCCGATGTGCAGGGGTTCGATCCGAAACAACAAAAACAATATCTTTTCTTCACATCCCCCCCTTCCCCACCCCCACAAATGGTCAAATGCTGCTCAACCTGCCGAATTCCTCCACCTGCTGTCCTCCTGTGGCTGACAGAAAAGGGCTTGGCTGGAGTAAAGTCAGCCTCCCTTCCCATTTATCTATTCCGCTTGAGTATTTTGTTCAGGGTGCAATAGAGCCGTATCATTCACTGTTACATTTCACTGCCTACTCCCATTTAACTTTGAAATCTTTGATATTTGCCAGTAACCCTTTGGTTTAATTTCATAGGAAATGCTGCTGTGTTGACACTGCTGAGAACTGTCAAGTAGTTTTAATGTATGTTTTAGAGTTTGTGACAAACTTGTCACAGAATTGCTATTAATTTCATCAGGAAATAGCCTGTTAAACGTGGCAGGGTGTTTGATGGAATGTAGGTGGTTCTACTCTTTGGGCCTCATGAGGTAATTAATGTGATTATCACTTTGGTGTCACACAAAGTGTCCTAAATTACGGAATACTGTTTCAGTTTTGTAGCACTAATTGATGTTCTATAAAATTGTTTATATAAAAATATCAGTCTATGTCAAAAAATTATGGACAATCCCAAACAATTGTGCAATTTCCAAAGCCCTGGTCTGCCTGAAAAATAAAAATTGATTCTTTTTGATTATTTTATATCTGAAAAAGGCTAGTAACCAACATTGAAAGCTATGACATACTGCTAACCCAGGGAAATGTGTCCACCCAACACAATGTAGAAGAGATAAGGGGCAGGTGTGTAACAATCTCTGAATCAACTGTGCTACTTGTTAAGGGAATTGACTCCAGTAACAGACCTGAATTCTCTCAAGCTGCGTTATTTAAGAAAATGCTCCTCCATGTGCATGTTATTTTTCTCTTCAGAAACATTAGTAAGACAGTCAACAGGGTCATCAGAATCACAAAAGTTTTTTTTTCTTTTGAACACACTTCCTGAAGTCTAAGGAATGGCAGATGGAATTTAACTTGGACAAGTGCAAGGTGTTGCATTTTGGTCAGTTAAATCAGTTAAACCAGGACAGGACTTGCACAGTAAATGGGAGGGCCTGGAGAATGTTGTAGCGCTGATAGACCAAGGGGCACAGTTACATAGTTTCCTGAAAGTGGCAATGTAGGTAGATAGAGAGGTGAAGAAAGTATTTGGCGTGCTTGCCTTCAGTCAGGGCACTGGGTACAGGAGTTGGGACATTGTGTTACAACTATATACGTCATTTGGTGAGACCAGACCTGAAGTATTGTGTGCAGTTCTGGTCACCTATCTATAGGAAGTATGCCATTAAGCTGGAAAGGGTGCAGAAAAGATTAACGAGGATGTTACTGGGATTGGGGGGCTTGATTTATAAGGAGAAGTTGGGAGATTAATAAAGAGAGGTTATAAGGAGTATAAGGAGAGATTTATAAGGAGAGGTTTTATCCCTGGAGCGTAGGAGGTTGAGGGGTGACCTTATAGAAATATGTAAAATCATGAGAGGCATAGATAAGGTGGATGGTCGCAGTCTTTTTCCCAGGAAAGGGGAGTCTAAAACTAGCGGGGATAGACTTAAGGCAAGAGGAGAAAGATTTAAAAGAGACTGAGGAGCAACTTTTTTACGCAGAAGGTGATCGTTATTTGGAACGAGCTGCCAGGGGAAGTGGTAAAGGCAGGTACAATAACATTTAAAAGACACTTGGACAGGTACATGGATAGAAAAGGCCGAGAAGGCCAAATGCAGGTAAATGGGACAAGCTCAGATATAAGCATCTTGGCCAGCATGAGCGAGTTGGGCCAAAGAGCCTGTTTCCATGCTGTATGACTATGACCGTTAGATTCCTGAAGATTTTGGTTTAGTGCTCAGTACCACAGCAAGGATCAGTTTCAACACCAGCCTATACACAACCAGAGAAAACAGTAGTGGGACAAAGCAGCAATAGTAAAACTTGATTTTTCATTTGCTTATATGGCTTCAGTATTCTATGAAGAGAAATTCCAGAATTTTCTCAACCATTTTAGGGATACAGATGACCCCTGCATTACAGGGGGATTATATTCCTAGAAAATGGTCTGTATCGTGATTTTCTGTAACGCAAAGCTGCATCTTCTGCGCATGCATGAAGAAACACGAGTTGAAAAAAAATCAATGTGTTTATTTATTTACTTTTTTCACATAAATTCTGTAAGAGTGAGTTTTATTCCGTATCTCTCATTTCTGGGTAGTGATTTGTGGATTCTGTAAGGGTGAATTTTCATTACCCGAGTGGCCATGATCCAGGAGTCGCCTGTAGTTCTTAGCATTTCTTATTTTTCTTTATCGATGTTCTGTTAATTAAGTTTTGCAGTAATTATGTAATTTAGGAATTATTTAAAAAAATAATCATTTGAGATAATCAAATTATACCCTTTAGTGTTTACACAGCATAGAGATTAGAAATGTTATTTTGAGGAACAATTTACATAACATTCTGCTGCACATGCAGCATGTTATCATGACTTACTACTGTTATCATTTGCAGTTCACAAGGTCTTTTCAGAAATTTGACTGATTTTGTCCTTTATTATAAAATGCTATAAATAGTTAATTCCTTGAATTTCAACTTCTGTTCACATTACAGTGCACATGAGAAGTTGGAGTATGCATGTCTTATTCAATTGATTGTTTTGATAGATACCCATTATGCACATCTTTGTGCCAACTGCATGAATTCATAAAGTCTACAGGACATCTTGGATTTGACCAAAGATATTATTTAATGTCACTATGATAACACTGCTTTTTCTTCCCTCCCCCATTTTCATGTTCCTGAAGTTGCAATTCCCCTTTATTAGTTTGTCTGAGTGGTCATTCACCCACAGAAATACCAGCATCTGCTTGACTATGGAGGGTATGAACTTTGGAACTGATCCCTCAGTACAAATCAAAAGGGAAAACTATGTAGAAATAAAAAATTTAATTGCAATGCTTTTGGCATTCTTAGCAACCATTCATTGTGTGGAGCTAGGAATTACGGCTCCAGTAAACACAAAGTTCAAGTCTAAGGCAACCGGGTAAAATGATGGGAGAGTGAATGTTCATTAATTTTGTGTGAGAATTATACAGCTAATCTTTCATTATCCTTTTATCTGATTCGTGGTCATTTCTTTTCCAGCTGCTGCTTTCAAAGCGATCATTTTTTTCCAGCAATTGTATTTCTTCTATTTTGGTTCTTTCCAAATCACGCACACCATCCATGGCCCTGAAATGGCTGGCTGGCAGGCAGTCACACTTACCTGGTTGATAGGATGTGCATGGCAGCAGAGACCACTAGCACTTGTCCTGCCCTCTACTGCAGTCCACCCAGAGCAGCCCATGTGTGTGACTGCACAAATCAAGGTATTGGTGTGCCATCATGTGCCACATAAGATGCCTGTAAATTTTCCATTGTTTTAAACTTGTGGTCTGGAGCCTGTTGTGAGTGAAATGGTGCATTTTCATTAGGTAATGTTTGGACGTCAATCATGGAGTAGCTTATATCATATCTCATTAAACTGACAGATTGGTTTCTTATTGCTTTACTAGCTGGATTGCCTTTTGCAATTCTTTCATCGCTGCGCTCTCCATTCAGACGTGGATTTTACTGTAATGATGAAACCATCAAGTACCCATACAAAGAAGACACCATATCCTACCAATTATTAGCTGGCACTCTTATTCCAATTGTTCTACTGGTAGTAAGTGAACTCATTTTTATTCCACACGATTGTTGCTTTCACTTGCTATTGCAAATTATGCTGTTTAATAATAGGCAAGAATATATCACACAAGGAAAACTATGGCTTGCTTGACTCCACTTTGACACTTGCATCAGTGGATTAGAGGTTACAATTTGGATAGTTCCAGTCACTGCCTAGTTAACTGTTCTTTGCTGAGTGCCAATTTGGGCTGTTACATTTGCCCTTCTTTGTCAGTCAGGTTTCATTCTGAATATGTTTCCAGTAATTCCCGAAGAAATATTCAACTGTGGATATCAGAGGAAATCTAGATTGGCGTTGGGTAAGATGCCCACAGGCACATTATTTAGGCAAAATTCACGCAGAGCTACTAGAAAGTTGACTTTACCCTTAAAACTGTACCCCAGGTCCATTGGCTCCTGCAGAAGAGGGAGAAAGTAAATATAAAGTTTTCTTTTTAAATAAAACAAATATGCCAGAATTTCTTGACAGAAGGAAAGGAAAAGTGGATGGCGATACTCAAATGTGGACCAGTGTGTTAGAAAAAGGGAAGTATGTGTTACTTGATGTATTCTACTTACTTTACAAGCTAGTAGGTTAGCTATATATGAAAAAGTTTGTGTATTCCTGTCTCTAAGATTTTGTCAAGCAATTACAATAAAGTTGCCACATGTGATGATGGGTTTGCAATGTTACAATAATAAACTACACCCATTAAAGATATCTTGTAAGACTAGTTTTCTACAACTGCCAAATAAGATGGGTGGCTCTACATTTTGTGTATTATGTTAGGTTTTCATACTTGTAAGTGTCCAGATTTATTGAGCTCTGTTTTCAAAATTTGCTGCAATAGTCAGTTTGCAAATTGTTAATGAGTTCTTTAAGTTGTAAGGATGCCTCACTGTTTGCCAGCCAGGAAGATTGGTTCAAAGCACGTGTAATGTTGGGCTTTACATTCTTCAGTGGTACCACATGGCCTGCAGTGGGCCAGCTTTAGTAGTGCCCAATACCTGGGGCACAGCAGGAAAAAGATGGCTTACTCTCTAGGTGGTTGTACCTTGCTCAAGTCATTAAGTCCCCCTGTCAGTGTTCTCGGATATTCTTCAGCTGTTGTGGAGCCATATCATGATCTTCACTTGCCTACTCATTTATAAACTTAGTCTGGAAGGCTTCTGTTGTCTGCTACCTCACTGTTGTCCTGTGCCGCAATGCATGGTTGACTCTTAAAACCCCCTGAAGTACCCTTGCACTGTGTAAGACAGTTATCTAGAAGAATGCTGATCAGTCTCTCATGTTGTCTTGCCCCTAGTTTTTGTAAGAGACACTAGTCTTCAGAGATAACATTTCAGCAAGGTATAAAATGGGCTGCTGTTATGCCATTTACAGGGATTAAAACCTGAACCATTCACTGGTCTGTCTCATAGATATGCAAAACTGAATATGGTCCATGAAACATTAAACTATCAAACAGAGTAGCTCAAAGAGGTTAGTGATCATGGGCTGGATTTGTTATTATTGGAAATGGTTATCAATGAATGGCTGCTGCAGCAGTCGTCTGATTCACACTGGTTTCTTCCTCATCCTCTGCGGCTTGTGGACCATGTTTCTCCATTCCATCTTGCTTGCTAGATTTTACATCTGAATGTTTCACAACACGGATCAGATTGTCCTGAAACTTGAACCTCCTACACTTCAGATGCTGAATGTCTCCAGCTTTGCTTGATTTCATGAGACTTTTTTTTTGGAGATCTTTACAGGGATATGCATGTTGTCTTAATGTTGGAGTCTGTTTCAGCTGTCCAATTGTGTGCTTTGGTTACGACATGTCCCTCACCAGTGTGTGATGTTGATAAGGTTCATCAGCAGTCATGACTGAGGATGAACTTGGTCTCTCCTCAGTAATCTGTCCTGTCTGTATGAACCATCAAATAATGGGGAAACCCATGGATTACCTCAAAGTGAATCTATCGTGGATCAAGGCATTTGCTAGCATTGTGATTAGAATTGTTACAGCACAAGACAAGGCCATTCAGTCCATTGAGCCATTATGAACTTTTTATAAAAGCAAATTCAGTTAGCCCTCTCCTTGGTTCCTTTACTGTAACCCTACATAATATTTCCTTCAAGTGCATCTATTTCTTATTCAGAATTAAACATGGATCTGCTAGTCATCCTTTCAGGCAGTGCATTCCAGGTCCTAACCACTCAGTGGGTGAAAATCTTTTTCCTTGTGTTTCCTTTGGTTCTTTTGCCAGTTATTTTACAACTGTCCTTTCATTCTTGACCCTTCCATTACTGTGAGCAGTTTCTATTTACTCGCTCAATGCCATAAAGTGACATGAAACTTCTGTCAATTCCCTAACCTTCTGCTTTATGGAAAACAAATCCCTTTCTAGTAAATCTGTTCTGTGTTTGCTCCAAGGCTTTCACATCATTCCTAAAGTGCAGTGCATGAAATTAGACATAAATCTCTGGTTGTAACCAAGCCTGCTTTTAAAAGGTATCAACTTCACTTCCCTGCTTTATACTCTCTGCTGTTAGAGGCAAGGTCAAGATTCTTGTTGCATTTCTCAACTCCAATCTGTCCTGTCACCTTCAAGGTTTTGTGTTCATGTATTCCAGATCCTTTAGTTCTTCCGTACTCTGTATGTTTAATGTTTGATACAGTCATGAGGAAAACATTAAGATTGTTGCTGTCAGTGTCTGCTACAGATTTGATCCTTTGTATGTCAATGTATCTTGAATACCACCTACCACTTGAGACTTGGCTGAGAGGGGGACAGGACTGGTTGCTTAATATTCCAGCATTTTCATGTTTTAGAACTGATCGAAAGGGAGATAAGAGAGGTGAAAAGAGTTGCACAGGGACAGTATCACAGCAGAACTCAGAGGGGACATAATGGAGAACTCATCCGCTGAATCTATATAGGTAGATCTCAAAAATAAGAAAGGTGCGATCACTCTGGGATTATACTATAGAACCCCCAATAGCCACCAGGACACCAGGGAACAGATATGCAGGCAGATGAGGGAAAGGTGCAGAAAACAATGAGGTGGTTGCTGTGGGAGACCAACTTTCCCAGTATAGACTGGGATCTCCTTAGTGCAAAAGGGTTGGACAGTGTAGAATTGGTTAGGTGTATCCAGGAGAGTTTTTTAAAAGGGTATGTGGATGAGGAGAGTTTGAGGAGAGTCTGTACTGGAACTTGTATTGGGAAATGAGCCTGGCCAGGTGAACATAATATTCTAAGTGTGGTCTGACCAGAGTTCTGTAGAGCTGCAACATTACCCCATGGCTCTTGAAGTCGGTCCCCTGACTAATGAAGGCCAACGTGCCAAACACCTTCTTAACAATCCTATCAACTTGAACAGCAACTTTGAGGGATCTATGGACTTGGACCCCAAGATCCCTCTGTTCCTCCACACTACTAAGAGCCCTGCCATTAACCCTGTATTCTGCCTTCAAATTCGACCTTCCAAAGTGAATCACTTCACACTTTTCTGGGTTGAACTCCATCTGACAATTCTCAGCCCAGTTTTGCATCCCATCAATGTCCCATTGTAACCCTCAACAACCGTCCACACTAACCACAACACCACAAACCTTTGTGTCATCAGCAAACTTACTAACCCACCCTTCTTCCTCATCCAAGTCATTTATAAAAATCATAAAGAACAGGGGTCCCCGAATAGATCCCTGCAGAACACCACTGGTCACTGACCTCCAGGCAGAATCTGCTCCATCTACAACCACCCTCTGCCTTCTATGGGCAAGCCAGTTCCGAATCCACATAGCCAGGGATCCCATGCCTCCTGACCTGCTGAATGAGCCTATCATGGAGAACCTTATCAAATGCCTTATTAAAGTCCATATACACCACATCCACTGCTGTACCCTCAATGTGTTTTATCACATCCTCAAAGAATTCAATCAGGCTTTTGAGGCATGATCTGCCCCTCACAAAACCATGCTGACTGTCCCTAATCAGGATATGCTTCTCCAAATGCTCATAAGTCCTGTCCTTAACCTTTTCCAATAATTTTCCCACCAATGAAGTAAGACTCACTGGCCTATAATTCCCCAGGGTTATCCCTACTCCCTTTCTTGAACAAAGGAATAACATTTGCCACCCTCCAATCATCTGGCACTACTCCTGTGGCCAGTGAGGACACAAAGATCATTGCCAAGGGCTCAGAAATCTCTTCCCTCACTTCCAGTGGTATCCTGGGATATCCCATCTGGCTCTGGGGACTTATCTATCCTAATGTTTTTAAAAAGTTCCAGCATATCCTCCTCCTTAACATAAACATGTTCAAGCTTATCAGCCTTATCAGCCTCAAACATCAAGGTCTCTCACTAGTGAATACTGAAGCAAATTATTCATTAAGGACCTCCCCTACCTCCTCCAACTCCAGGCGCATGTTTTCTGCTCTCTCCCTAATCGATCCTACCTTCACTCTAGTCATCCCCCTGTTCTTCACCTTAGAGTAGAATGCCTTGGGGTTTTCCTTATTCTCCTTGCCAAGGCCTTCCTTTGCCCCTTTCTAGCTCTGTCCATTCTCAAGCTCCTTCCTGGCTACTTTGTAACTCTAGAGCCCTGTCTGATCCTTGCTTCCTAAACCTTAAGTAAGCTTCTTTCTTCCTCTTCACTAGATATTCCACATCTTTTGTCAACCATGGTTCGTTCACTCTACCATCCTTCTCCTGCCTCAATGGGACAAACTTGTCCAGAACCCCATGCAAGTAATCTCTAAACAACCTCCACGTTTCCATTGTGCATTTCCCTGAGTACTTCTGCTCCCAATTCACACTCCCAAGTTCCTGCCTAATAGCATCACAATTCCCCCTCCCCCAATTAAATACTTCCCCATATTGTCTGCTCCTATCCCTCTCCAAGGCAAGGGTGAAGGTCAGGAATTTGTGGTCACTGTCTCTGAAATGCTCACCCACGGTGATCTGACACCTGACCAGGTTCATTGCCTAGTACCAGATCCAGAATGGCCTCTCTCATCGGCCTGTCCACATATTGTGTCAGGAATCCTCACTGGACACACCTAACATATTTCGCCCCATCGAAACCTTTTGCATTAAGGAGGTGCCAATCAATATTAGGGAAGTTGAAATCACCCATGACGACAACCCTGTCATCTTTGCACCTTTCCAAAATCTGCCTCCCAATCTGTTCCTCAGTGTCTCTGATGCTATTGGGGTGGGGGTGGGGGTCTATAGAATACTCCAATAGAGTGATTGCTCCCTTCCTGTTTCTGACCTCCATCCACACTGACTGAGTAGATGATCCCTCCAGGATGTCTTCCCTTTCCCCCACCTCTTTTACCTCCCTTCCCGTCCCTTTTGAAACATCTAAACTCCAGAACATCCAGCAGCCATTCCTGCTTTGTGACAGCCAAGTCTCTGTAATGGCCACAACATTGTAGTTACATGTACTGACCTTTGTCCCAAGGTCATCACCCTTGTTCCTGATACTTCTTGCATTAAAACAGACACACTTCAACCCATCCAGCTGACTGCAACTTTGCCCAATCAACTGCCTATCCTTCTTCAGTCTCTTTACACACTGCATCGACCTGTACACCAACTGACCTATCACTTGGGTTCCCTTCCCCCTGCTAAACTAGTTTAAACCCTCCACAATAGCTCTAGCAAACCTTTCCCCAAGGATATTGGTCCCCCTCCAGTTCAGTTGTAACCAGTCCCTTTTGTAAAGGTCATACCTTCCCCAGAAGAGATACCAATGACCCACAAATCTGAAACCCTGCCCCCTGCACCAATTTCTCAGCCACATTCATCTGCCAAATCAACCTATTCTTACCCTCACTGGTGTATGGCACAGGCAGTAATCCAGAGATTACAACCCTTGAGGTCCTGCTTTTCAGCTTCCTACCTAGTTCCCCATATTCTCTTTTCAGGATCTCAGCCTTTTTCCTACTTACGTCATGTGTAGCACGACTTCTGGATGCTGACCCTTCATCTTTTAAAATGCTTGTGGACCCGATCTGAGATATCCCTGACCCTGGGAGGCAACACAACCTGACTTCTGCAGCTTTTCCCTGGTAGGTCGTTCTCTCTCCTCCATCTCCCCCATGTCCCACACTCGCCCGCCACCCCACCCCACCCCACCCCACCCCCCCACCCCACCCCACCCCCCCCCACCCCACCCCCCCACCCCACCCCACCCCCCCCCACCCCACCCCCCCACCCCCCCACCCCACCCCACCCCACCCCACCCCACCCCACCCCACCCCACCCATTCAATTATCACCAAACAATTTGCAGCTGTGCCTCTTGTATTGTCTGGAAATACCTGGAAAAGAACTGGGTCCCAACACATACCTCTTTATATGGCTCCCACTTCTTGCACTGAGAGTCCTGCTTCTCACTCCAAGTCATGGCCCTTGCTACCTGAAAAAGGGGGAACATTTAGGAAACAGTGATCCCAGCTCCTTAAGTTTTAAGATTGCTATGAATAAAGATAGGAATAGATCTTGTGGGAAGGTATTAAATTTGGGGAGGGCAAATTACAAGAGTATAAGGCAGGAGCTTGGGAGAGTTGATTGAAAGATTGTTTTTGGGCAAGTCCACATCTGATTATGTGGAGGTTGTTTAATGTCCAACGGCACAGAATACAGGACAGGTATGTTCCAGTAAGAAGAAAGGACAAGGATGGCAAGGTAAGGGAACCTTGGATGATGAGAGAGGTTGAGAATTTAGTCAAGGAGGAAAAGGCAGCATACGTGAGGTTTAGGAAGCTAAAATTGAACAGGGCCCTCGAGGACTATAAGGAATTAGGAGAGCCAGGAGGAGCCATGAAAAGTCCTTGGCAAGTAGGATCAAAGAAAATCCTGAGTCACTCTATACATATATCAAAAGCAAGAGGATAACTAGGGAGAGGGTAGGGCCACTCAAGGATAGAGGAGGAACATGTGCTTGGAGGCAGAGGATGTGGGCATTTGTGTTGGTATTCACCAAGGAGAAGGACATGGAGGATAGTGAGATTAGTGTGGAGCATGATAATATGCCAGGGCATTTTGAGATAAAGAAAGAAGTGGTGTTTTTCTCTTGAAGAACATTAAGGTGGATGTCCCCAGGACCTGATGCGACATACCCCATGTTACTGAGAGAAACAAGAGATGAGATTTCCGGGGCCTTGATCTTGTCCTCTCTAGCCATAGGCGAGATCTTGGAGGACTGGCGAGTAGTTAGTTGTTCCTTTGTCCAAGTAGGGAAATAGGGATAATCCTGGAAAGTATAGATTGGTGAGTCTCACATCAGTGGTAGGGAAACTGTTGGAGAGGATTCTTAGGGATAGGATTTATGAACATTTGCAAACGCATGGCTTAATTAGGGACAGTTATCTTGACTTTGTGTGGAGCAGATCATGTCTTACTAACTTGATTGAGTTTTTTGAGGAGGTGATGAAGGTAGAGCAATGATCTTTTGCCTACATGGATTTTAGTAAGGCATTTGACAAGGGAGGCTCATCCAGAAAGATTAAGATGCATGGGATCCATGGGGTCTTGGCTGTTTGGATTCAGAATTGGTTTGACCATAGAAAGCAGAGGTTAGTGGTCAATGGGTTTTATTCTGGTTGGAGGTCTATTTCTAGTCATGTTCTGCAGGAATCTGTACCAGAACCCTTGCAGACTGTGATGTACATAGATGACTTGGATGAAAACATGGATAAGTGGGTTAGATTGTTTGCAGATGACACAAAGATTGGTGGCATTGTGTTTAGAGTAGAAGGTTGTGCTGTATTGTTCTATTCTATATTCTAGTCTCTTGGGATCCATGGCACTGTTTCTCCATTCTAATTGATTTGTCTTTTTGTTGTAAATGTTATATTTGTCATTTGGTTAATGGATGTATATGCTGGCTGATGTTATAGATGTGCCTTTGGTAGCTTTTAGAAAATTGCTTCCATTGAAGCTTAACACTGTGGCAACCACCAGAGGTTGGAAGAGTCTTTGTTTTAAAAACTGGTTGCAGGCCAACCTGGAATAGCCAACTTTGCTCCGTGCATGCTTCTCTTGTAAAACTGGTGTACCAAAGGCAGGTGGCAAGATTCAATTGAATCTAATAACATGCAGCCTTGATTTTAGCAGAGGGTGAGGTATGAGGGTGATTTGGTGTTATGACTGGCAGCCTCATTAAAATAGCCCATTTCCTGCCTGAACTTGATGGCAATGACCCTTCAGGTGGTGGGTGAGGATGCAGTGTAACTGGAGGATATGACCACAATAAATGGTAGGAGGGGTAGGGAGGCCCAAGGAATCTATGTTAGACAAAAAGAAGTCCAGCCCTGCAAAAGTACTTGCCCTTTCTTCTGCACTTGGTGCCTGGTAATTCCTGCTGAGCTGGCATCTCGTGTCAAAAGTGTCACTTGCCTTTCAAAATGATGCCAGGGTCACTGACTTGTTCATTTCACTGAGGCTCTCACCTGCCTGTGGCAAGGACCTCCAGCTTCTTCCTTGCAGTCAAAGCTGAATGCAGAGCTCATTAAAACAATTGGATGAGACCTCTATCTGATTTCACCCCCCCCCCCCCTTAAAACCAGCTCCTTTCTAGGCAGCAGTAGGCCTGCAGTTGCCACCGTGTACTAATCTCTGTGCTTATCTTGTGATCATGGAGCTTCACCTGCCAATGGAAACTTGCAGCATTGCTGCAATGATGATGAGCAAAATAACATGGGAAATAAATACTAAAAAGTCATTTGGTGACCATTTCTGCAGCTTTGCAAGTGTTATACAGTGAGAAACACATTGGTCACAGGTTGTTGCATTAATCTGAGATCATATGGGTTAATGTGCTTTATAATGATGGCTTGTTTTTCAACTATTAAATAGCTTTAGTGCTGCAAGTATAAGTTACAGATTAAAATCATGACTAATCAATGAAGGAAGGCTGTACACATGAGCACCACTCATAAAACTTGTCTGATCTTTAGTAAGACTGTAGCCAAATTTAAAAAAAATATGATGTATGAAAACTTAAACAAATGACCTTATAAAATTATTTTTGCTGATGCTGCTTTTTTTTTGCTTATAATCATCTGTGCTGAACTACTTGCTTTGGGAATATCATGACTGTTATTTCTTGTGCAGAATTGATGCCTGACCTTTTTTCTGTTGCAGATAATCATAGGGGAGTTAGCCTCAGTTCATTGGAACCATTTGTATTCAAACTCCTTTATTAGAAACTCCTATATAGCCACTGTGTATAAGGCAATTGGGACATTTTTATTTGGGGCTGCTGCAAGCCAATCTCTGACTGACATAGCCAAATATTCAATCGGGCGACTTCGGCCTCACTTCCTCGATGTTTGCCAACCCGATTGGGCGAAATTCAACTGCAATGTGGGGTACATAACTGACTTTACATGCCTGGGTGACAAACGGATGGCCAATGAAGCACGGTAAGTCTGAGTTAACTGAATTATATAAGATTTCCATAGAATTTTCATTTGATGCATTTTTAAATTTCAAACAACGAAAACAATTTTTAAACAAATTTTTTAATTTCCCATTATTGAGCGATCCAATACCAGGGGACATTCATTTAAGGTGAGAGGGGGTAGGATCAGAACAGAGGGGTATGTTTTTTACTGAGAGAGTAGTGGATGCCTGGAATGCGTTGCCTGATAGGGTGGTGGAGGCAAATTCATTGGGGGCTTTTAGGAGGGTCTTGGATGGGCACGTGAATGAGAGGGAAATGGGCATTCTGTAGGTAGGAGGGATTAGCTATGTCAGCACAACATTATGGGCCGAAGGGCCTGTTCTGTGCTATACTGTTCTATGTTTAAAAGTAAACTTTATTCATAATAAAAAAAATACATACAAAGGAATAAACACAGTGCAAAGCTTTTCACATTCTTGGTGTCATTTGGTCAATAAATTTAGTGTTAGCTCAACTTTTTTTTACATAGCACCATTGGCTCTCATGTGCCCCCTGGGGTGATACACCTTCCTTTGTTTGAGAGGCTTTCCCACAGGACTCAGCCCCTCAACGTCCAGTAGCGGAAGGACCCTATACTGTGGTCCTTCCCTACAGAGACTTTGCATTGGCCGCACCAAGTTTTTGTGCATCCATCAGCATGTACTCCTGCAGCCTAGAATGTGTCAGTTGGCAGCATAATCCTGCTGTGCTGGAAGACCTCAACAAGCTTCAGGCAGACCAAAGAGCAACCATCACCGAGTTGATGATCTTCCAGCAGCACTTGATGTCTGCCTCTGCATGTGTCCTGGGGAGCAGCCCATAGATCAGGGAGTCCATTGTTATGCAGCTGCTCAGGATGAATTGTGACAAGGACCCTTGCATCTGTCTCCACACCCTCTTAACAAATCCACAGTCCTGCAAAGAGGTAGGTGACCGTCGTCTGCTCCTCAATCAGATTTATTATCGCTGACTTGTATGACGTGAAATTTGTTGTTTTGCGGCAGTAGTACTGTACAAGGACATAAAATTAATATAAATTACAAGAATAAATAAATAGTGTAAAAATAAAGGAATAACGAGGTAGTGTTCATGGGTTCACGGACCATTCAGAAATCTGATGGCGGAGGGGAAGAAGATGTTCCTGATCGTTGAGTGTGGGTTTCAGGCTCCTGTACCTCCTCCCTGATGGTAGTAATGAGAAGAGGGCATGTCCTGGACGGTGAGGTTCCTTAATGATAGATGCACCGCCGCCTTGAGGCACTGCCTCTTAAAGATGTCCTCGACGGTGGGGAGGGTTGTGCCCATGATGCAGCTGGCTGAGTCTATAACCCTCTGCAGCCTCTTGTGATGCTGTGCATTGGAGGCTCCATACCAGGCTGTGATGCTACCAGTCAGAATGCTCTCCACAGTACATCTATAGAAATTTGTAAGAGTCTTCAGTGACATACCGAATCTCCTCAAACTCCTAACCAAGTAGAGCTGCTGATGTGCCTTCTTCGTGATTGCATCAATGTGTTGGGCCCTGGATAGATTTAAATTTTTTAAAATCCTCCGAGATGTTGACACCCAGGAGCTTGAAGCTGCTCACCCTTTCCACCACTGACCCCTCAAATGAGGACTGGTGTGTGTTCTCCCGACTTCCCCTTCCTGAAGTCCACAATCATTTCCTTAGTCTTGCTGACATTGAGTGCGAGGTTGTTATTGCAACACCAGCCAATTTATCTCACTCCTGTAAGCTTCCTCGCCATCTGAAATTCTACCAACAACAGTGTTGTCATCAGCGAGTTTATAGATGGTGTTTGAGCTGTGCCTAGCCACACAGTCATGAGTGTAGAGAGAGTAGAGCAGTGGGCTAAGCAAACATCCTTGAAGCGCACCTGTGTTGATTGTCAGCAAGGAGGAGATGTTATTGCCAATCCTCACTGACAGGAAGGGAGGCTTGGGATTGGGTGGGGGGATTGGCAGACCTGAGAATACAAGTCTTTTGTAAAGGTATGGCAGACTGTGGGACAGGCAACTTGAGGTCAGGGTTTGAAGGGATCAGTCATTTGTTGGGCAAGGGACTGGTATTGGGGCAAGTAGGCGGTTGGTGGGACAGCAAGGTCTGCTTAAGAGGGTTGGTTGAGCAGGTACGATGAGAGGGGCTGTAGGTTGAAGCCAAGATTGTAATGACAGATTATGGGGCTGGAGGCAGAATCACATCGCACAGAGAAGAGCATGGGTTTGTCAGGTGGTGGGGTTGGAGATTGCTGGGAAGGGTATTTAGGGTTGGGGATTGGGGTAAATTAAAAGATCTCTGCGAGTGAGAGAGAGGTGTGAGATTGTGTGTTGAGGTATATTGGCAGATCATTAGGTATAAGGTTCTGCTTCTGAGATTTGGGGTGGGGCAGAATGTATTGGGGTTAGCTCAGGATTGGGGTGAAGAAAACTGATTGGGGATTAGACCTCAGAGAATAAGGAATGGGTCAGCAGATTATAAGCGTTCAGGTTTGAGGTAGTTGGGAGATCATAAGCTGACTGACATAGGAATAGAACCCTTAGCTCCAACTACTAACCTCAGCACGTTTAGTTTAGGAAGTAGAAAATTACGTAGGTCCCCATTCCTGATTTCTTCCCACAAATCTTGCTGGAAACATGTATCAGCAGACACTGAACATACACTTTAGCAATGGTGATGAGGAATGATCACATAGTTGAAGTACCAGCAGCTGACCAGTGAATATGGAATTCCCTCGGGCTTGAGCTTTCAAAAGAGAAGGGTTCAAGATTCTGAATACAAGTAATATGAAATACAGCCTTGCACAATGCTATTTCTGAATATTATAATCCAGCAACAGCTGTGTTTTTACTATGGGGATTAGGGATTTGATGTCATTACAGTGTCTGTTCTCTACAAAGCTAGCTTGTCAATACTGGTGGAATTGGAATTCATTGAGCCAGAGTTAAGTCGCCAGCACAATGGAAAGAGCAGTGAGTTTGTCTTTCTAGATTACTTGATGTTTTCCAGGTTGATGTCTGTAGCAGCAGAGTGGAAAGCCAGTTAGATTTCTTTGTGATTTGATTAGATTAGAGTCTGCAGTGCATATTCCCACTGTTTCAACAACTAATTTCTTCTGCTTGGTTTACATTATCTATAATACCTGCATTTAAATTCATGGGGAGAAAAGCTTGTTAGCTCAGCCCTAGCATTTATGATAAAGTGAATATCATATTGAATTGATGTTAATCCTTTTGCATGGGGGAAATGTCCTTTCAGACTTGAAACTCATTTTATACAACAAGGAAGAGCATAGGACGGTAAAAAAACATCTTCAACCATATCCATAGAGGATTTGTTTGACTTTGTTGGAGCTGTGTATTGGACGCATAATATATCATGGGGAATTTTATAATATATGCCATCCCCGAGGAACATTTTTTTTGCATAAAAAACATGGCTGAAATGTGCAGTATCTGTCAATGAAAGGGAAGGTTGGGCAGGGTGTTTACAACAGACCAGTCCACTGCCTACAAAGCTGAAAGTTGTGTTTGTTAAGTAATCCTTCCACTGCAGTCTCTTAGTTCTCTATTACTAGGGAACATTCATTTTCCATTACAATTGTTCCTTCATTGTTGTTAGGAATGCAGGGATGGACTTGTCTCCATAACATTTTCTTGTGAGAGAAAAGAAAATAGTTGACATTTTCCTTTTTCTCAAGCAGTCATTTGGGTTAAGGATGATTTGTTTCCACCCCAGTTTGGAGCTGGCCGATGACACCGATTAGGGAAGGGGGAAGGAGAAGGCCTGCAGACTCTGCCGTGGTTGGTTGGAGAGCTTGGGAGGCGGTGCTCTCCTTCTGCCATTTACACCAGGCCTCTGTGATCTTGATGAGTGAACACCAAATTCTAAATTCCATCTCTGATGCTCCTTCTCTATTTGGTTGATCACAAGACAGGAATTTCCGTGGGTCAGTGAAGATTATCCCAAGGAGACTTTGAGACAATGCTGGAAGCACTTTCTCAAATCCTCCTGATGATCTCATGCTATGATGGAGCTTGGAGCAGTCAGCCTGCCTCGGGAGACAGGTGTCAGGCATGCAATCGATGTGGCATGAATGCAATTAGAACCTTAGTGTTGGCCTGGGAGAGAACAATGTTGTTGGTTTGTTTATCCTGCTATTGGTTTGGAGGATTTTGTGGTGACAGGGCAAGTACCACCAGTGCAAAACTTTGTGTGCCAAATGCAGGTAAACCATGTATCCAAAGGCTACAGAAATGGGGATCATTGCTGCCTGCCCAGTTTGGGTTCGTCCTCTCTGAACACTTTAGTAGAGTATTAGTTGACAAATACTTATTGTAATAAATAAGTCTGATTGTGATGCATCACTATCTCCAGTTAGCAAATTCTTTATTGAAAAAAGTTAGCATTAAGTTAACAGTTGAGAGCAATTGCCACATGTCTGCTTCATGAATATATAATATGAAACACCTTACCTGCAGAAAGAACTAATCAAATATAATTTTAAAAGGTCACAGTAGAAGACTTGAAAATCAGAATTTTCCAAACCAGTGCTAGCAATAAGATGAGGTAGAAATCCAATTCCAAAACACATAGGTTGAAATATTTTTTTAAATGTCAAGAGCAGGATAGTGCATTCCTTTTGATTGAAGCTGATTAAAATACTCTCTTTTGTTCCAGTTTCCTACTTGCATTTTATTAAATGTAGCACCCAGAGCCTGCAGTAATGAGTGAAAGTTGTAACTGAGATTGTGTTTGCTATTATGTATTTTTTTAATAAATCTTGCTCCCAGCACATGGCTTTGGCTAAGTGAGGTACAAACTGGAAATTTAGGTGCAGTGTTTTACGGTGATTTCCTTCCATTAATTGTGTGTTGGGACGTCAAATTCATAACGTCTACATTGCAAGATATTTACATTGGATTGTTATTAAGAATAGCACTGGTGTTGGATTTCATGAAAATGGCAGGGTCTAGTAATTTTAGAAAGAAAGGAAAGCTGAGGATGGTATTCAAAGGGTGCTGCTACAGTGTGTGTAGTGTGGTAACAAACTGTACCCAGTCTACTTCCCATACATCCAGCTTCTCCTCTCACTCCATCGGTTCAGTGATCTTGCAGGCATCTTCTCAAAGGTGGAAGTAGCCAGGAGAAGCCACAGAGCTTTCAATTCATCTGCCATTAGTCAGTTATAGCGCAGCGCTGGCAATGACGTGGAGGAGAAAGTAAAATTAAAAAGGCAGACCAAGGAAATCATTATTAACTTATTGAAGTATTAACTTGAAACGTTCCACCTTGTCTGACAGTCATTATTTCTACTAATTAATTATTTATTCTATTAAAATGTTTTCCCACAAGAACCAGAGAACTAAATCTTTGTTTTAGATAGAATTCATGATGTTAAGAGTTTTAGACATTTGTGTTACCTGATTTATGGGGCCCTACTTTTAAATTGCAGATGAATAATGGTACCTTAATCCCTCAGCCCCCATCTCTTACTTATTGAAATACCCACAGCAGACTGCTGAAGTTAGCTACAACAGCAGTCTCTGGCTGTGCCTTTATATCATTTAGTCATAGAGCTACATTCTCTTTCAGCAAAGATTTGCCAACTCATCCATGTCCTTTTGATGAGTTGATGTAAGTTGCATGCTTGTGTTCTGAAGTCAAACACTGAGCAGAGCTGAACTTTTATCAATCTTTGCCAAATAAGAGAATATAGTTTAGAAAATAAAAGTCCTTCCGTATTGTCTGGGCAATGTATACAATCTGACTGCAGAATCTCTTGCTGCAGATGGACATTGATTCAGTGGAAATAATGACTGGAGCATGAGGTGGAACGTTACTGTTAACATTTCAATGGCCTGATAATGATTTTCTTTGGTACTATAAATGTTATTTTCTTCTCCACGTCATTGCCACTGCCTTGGTGTAACTGACTAATGGCAGATGAATTGAAAGCTCTGTGGCTTCTGGCTACTTCTCCCTTTGAGAAGATGCCTGCATAATTGTTGAAGTGGAGATCAGAAGCTGGATGCCTGGAAAGAAGACAAGGTACAGTTTGTTATCACACTAACAGATTCTGTTGCAGCACCTTTTGAATACCATTCTCAACTTGCCTTTCTTTCTGACATGACTAGACATTGCCGGCTTCATGAAATCTCACACCATAAGACATAGGAACAGAATTAGGCTATTCGGCCCATCGAGTCTTCTCCACCATTCGATCATGGCTGATTTTACTTTTCCCTCTCAACCCCATTCTCCTGCCTTCTCCCCGTAACTTTTGACACCCTTACTAATCAAGAACCTATCAATCTTCGCTTTAAACATACCCAATGACTTGGCCTCCACAGCTGTCTGTGGCAATGAATTCTACAGATTCACTACCCTCTGGCTAAAGAAATTTCTCCTCATCTCTGTTCTAAAGGGATGTCCTTTTATTCTGAGGCTGTGCCTTCTGGTTCTAGACTCAGCCTTTACTGGAAACTTCCTCTCCACGTCCATTCTATCCAGGCCTTTCAATATTCGGTAGGTTTCAAGGCGCCCCCCCCCCCCCCCCCATCCTTCTAAACTCTAGCGAGTACAGGCCCGGAGCCATCAAATGCTCCTCATACATTAACGCTTTCATACCTGGGATCATTCTCGTAAACCTCCTTTGCACCCACTCCAATGCCAGCACATCCTTCCTTAGATATGGGGCCCAAAACTGCTCACAATACTCCAAATGAGGTCTGACCGATGCCTCATAAAGCCTCAGCATTACATCCTTGCTTTTACATTCTAGTCCTCTCGAAATGAATGCTAACATTGCATTTTCCTTTCTTACTACCAACTCAACTTGCAAGTTAACCTTCAGGGAATCCTGCACTAGGACTCCCAAGTCTATTTGCACCTCCAATTTCTGAATTCTCTCCCCATTTAGAAAATAATCTGAGCCTTTATTCAGTCTACCAAAGTGCATGACCATACATTTCCCTACGCTGTATTCCATCTGCCACTTTGCCCAACCCTTCCAAGTCTCTCTGCAGATTTCCTGCTTCCTCAACACTAACTGCCCCTCCACATATCTTTGTATCATCTACAAACTTGGAAGCCATCAATTCCATCATCCAGATCATTAACATATAACATGAAAAATAGTGGACTCAACACTGACCCCTGCAGAACATCAATAGTCACCGGCAGCCAACCAGAAAAGGCCCCTTTATTCTCACTCTTTGTCTTCTGTCAGTCAGCCAATCTTCTATCCATGCTAGTACCTTTCTTGTAATGCCATGGGCTCCTATCTTGTTTAGCAGCCTCAACCTCCTCTATTCTTAATAGCAATCCAATGTAAATACCTTGCAATGTAGACATTATGAATTTGACCTCCCAGCACACAACTAATGGAAGGAAATCACTGTGAAACACAAAGACTGCACCTAAATTTTCAGTTTGTATCCCAGCTAGTCAAAGCTGTGTGCTGCAAGCAAGGATTTATAAAAACATGTAAAAGTAGGCATAATCTCAGTCACGACTTTCACTCATTGCACCCAGAGCCTGCAGTAAAATTTAAAACAAAAATTTAAGTGAGAGACTATTTTAGTGAGCTTCACTCAAAGGAATGCACTATCCTGCTCTTAACAATGTAAAAAAATATCTTAACCCTAATGTGTTTTGGAACTGGATTTCTATCACATCTTGGAAAAAGTGTTATTTCTAGCATTGGTTTGAAAAATTCTGATTTTTAAATCTTCTGCTGTCGCAGAAGCAGCTTGTCTCCCAATTTAAAGCAAGGAAGAGAGATGTTGGAGATTTTTACATTATCAGGCTGTCTGGCGGGCATAAATCCTTTGGCCCTAGTCACTGCTGTTGATTGTCTGCCAGAGACCAGTTATATTCTGGACTGCCAGCACCAGCATTTCTCACCCTACACAAGCCCACTGTTACCCTACCCCCACCCAGGCTCCCTCCCAAACTGATTGTGCCATTTTAGCAACATGCACACAGCTCACTCCTACCTGAGTGTGCATTTTTTGTGAAGACTTGATTGAAGAAATGGAATAACTTGTGATCACAAGGATTAATTCTAAGGTAATTCTCGGCAAATGTTTAAAAAAGGTGAATCTGGATCAAAACCTGGGCCTCTGTACCTCCCTCTGCAACTGGATCCTTGACTTCCCAATAGGAAGACCACAGTCAGTGCAGGTCGGTAATAACACTTCCTCCTCGCTGACTATCAACACAGGCTCACATCAAGGATGCGCGCTTAGCCCACTGCTCTACTCTCTCTACTCTCAGGACTGTGTGGCTACGCACAGCTCAAACGCCATTCATAAATTCGCAGATGACTCCACTGTTGTTGGTAGAGTCTCAGATGGCGATGAGGAGGCGTACAGGAGTGAGACAGAATGGCTGGTTGAGTGGTGTCGCAACAACAACCTTGCACTCAACATCAGCAAGACCAAGGAACTGATTGTGGACCTCAGGAAGCGGAAGTCGGGAGAGTACACACCAGTCCTCGTTTTCCACCGTCATATTTCTGAGCAATCCATGAACACTACCTCATTATTCCTTATTTGCACTATTTATTTATTTTTGTAATTTATAGATTTTACGTCTTTGTACTGCTGCTGCAAAACAACAAGTTGCACTTCATATATCAGTCATAACAAATCTGATTCTGAAATATGAGACAACTGGAAATTTGATAAAGGATAGGACAATTCCTCTTAAAAGGGGAAAGTTTAGGGAGGCAATTTCTGAGCTTAGGGTCCTGGCTGGTGAATACATGGTCACCAACGGTAGGAAAATTAAGTTTAGGGCTGATCGAGAGGGTGTATTTGGAGGACTGGTGATATTTTGGAGGCCTGTAGGGCTGTAGGCGATTAGAGATGGGAAGGACTGAGGTCACAAGAGGGTTTTAAAATGAGAAGGATTTTAAAATCTATCTAGTTTTTTATTCACAGTTAATATAGGCCATCCAGCATTAGGGTTAGGGTTGTTGATGAATGGGATGGTGTGAGTTAGTGCTCGGGCAGCAGAGTTTTGGTTGACTTCTGAGTAGGATGAGAGAGGGCAGCCGGGAATGTGCAGGGAAAGATCAAATCTAGAGTAACAAAGGCACGGGTGAGCGGTCCTGTAGCTGTGCTGAGGCAGGGCGAGACTATGAAGTTCCTGCCTCTGATGTCTTTTCAGGCCTTGCCAGTGACCTTGTAGGGTAACAATCGGTGTGAGTTGCATTAAGGCCCCTGGAAAGCACCCATCCCTGGGACTTGTTTTGGCAGAGGGGTCAGCATCTTCCTGCAGACGGGAATTTTGCTCTGTTTCAGTGTCCCAACTTATTGCACGAAATTTCACACTCAATATTTGGTGGTGATGTTCTTGTTTTATAGTACCTGTAAACTATTAAGTATTCAAACTTCATAAATGGAAGTAACTCAAAAGCCAGATGAATAGGATCAATGAGATATTAAAATTTTAAAAATCTCAAACTTGACCCCAATCTTCCACTTCTTGTTTTAATGCCAGCAATAGAGTCATAAGTAAAAGGGTGGTCAGGCAACGAGCATGTTTCAAGGAAGTTAGTTAACCACTGTTATTGAAGTAGGATGTGAGCCTCATTTTGTCTTTTATGGGTTTAACCCTGGCTTGGCTGGGTTTCTGTTAGCTCTGGAAGCCTGTCGGGTTAAGGGAAGCAAGAACAAATTTGATGTTGCTTGTGGGCCTGGAAGAGCAGGAGTTGTTGCTACCAGTAGCTTCCTTCCTTGCCTGCCATTGAGCCTTGCGTCAGAATCCTTCTGAGACTTCCAATAAACAGGTGCCTTGAAATTGCAGCCTCAGAGATCAAACCCCTCTCCCTTCCACTGCACAGATGCAGGCTTCCGTCCTGCTCCTGGGGTTGGAACTTCTTCCAGAGTGTTCTCATCCAAAAGGGTTCTTAACCAATTGGTCAGGATGGATTTCAGTTGGGGAATGTGTTGGGGGGTAAAAGGATGCACTGTGGAGCTAAAACTTAACAAAATCTGTCTCGATCAGTCTTGGGATGAATGTGCCAGTTATTGTAACTTATTTATGGTGCTTCAAATTCATATTCATTGAAACTGTGTGGAAATGACTCTGACTAAATGGTTATTGATAAACACCAAATGAACAGGGTTTGATTAAAGTGATTTGGATGGTAGCAGTGTTCAAATGAGTCAACTCGTGGCAGTCGGGAAGCTGCCTTGAATTATGGATGGCGGTCCAATCCCCTCCTGTTTGGTTGGATGCAGAGGTTCTACTTCACTGACCACCACCCACTGCAGCCTGGAGTCAGGCAGTGTAGCCTGGACTGTGACTGGCCTCAGGCATTGTGTGAAAGTTGGACCTTAAATGTCCCTGACAGCCAGCGTTGCTGGGGCAGGGCTCTGCTGGTGATAAGGTCTGGAAGTCGTCTTTATCGGCTTTTTAATTGACTCAACCATTTGGATATGTTCAGAAACTACTGGAAGTAAATAAACAAGGGTTAATTTTAAATTATGTTTGAGTTTTAAGTATTTTGTTTGAGTTACTTTTTGAAATTATTAATCTTGCCCTATGTCTCCTGATCTGTGGTCTTGCAATCTCCGCTGGAATTGGTGGGGTCCTGGGTTCTGTGCCAGATCTGGTCAGTTATCAGCAATGAAGTCAACTGGCAGAAATGGTCTTCCAAGTCTGTCCATGGGTTCTGGAGTTCCACAATTCCCAGCACTCATGTGGAAGTATGGGGACTTGTGGTTGTATGATCCAGCCCATAACCTCAAGTGAAGGAAAAAAAAAGGTGTGAGGATAAAAGTTAATCAACTTGTGATTGGCAGTTTAAATTGATAGGTTTAAAACATTAAAAGAAGCCTGAAAATCCATTTAAATACTCTTGTATATTTTCAAGTATTGTAGCAATTACTGGTTTTACAAAGTGAATGGATGTGCCTAAAAGATCCAGTCTTTTTTTGTCATGATGCTTCTCTGAAGACGGTAATGATGTAGCATTTTTTTCTCCCTCCAGGCTCTCCTTTTTCTCTGGCCATTCATCCTTCTCCATGTACTGCATGATGTTCCTCGCAGTGAGTATTTTGCTATTTTTACTGGCGTGGCTGCCTTTTTGCTGTGCACTGCACAGTGTATTGCTCAACTATTTGCTTCATCAGCAATGCCCTTCAAACTTATGGCTGAGAGCTGAGATGATGATTAACTTGCAGATTGATTCAGTTTCATGCGGCTGAATGTTAATGCTGGGAAGGGTTTTGTTTGGAGCTGTGATAAAACATTAAAAGTGGAGAGAGAGAGGAAACAATTGCTGAGAGTGGAATCTGTCATATCAAATAAGGTCTGCCTGATAGATTGAGCTGGAGGTCTACTCATTTGGATGTATTTTCATAATCTTTGACATTTTTAACTTGCCTAAGGTTTGAATTGCACATTGTAGACATAGGGAAACTTCTTCCAAAATCCACAAACTTTGCAGGAAAAGGTGGACAACCCTCACTGGGCAACAGTGGAATTTTAAACATTTGAATTTGCCACAAGATATGTGGCCTCCATATTGAGATAATTTTCTACCCTGTATTTCTCAATCTTTGATTTGACTTCTGATCAATGTTTAAATTGATTTTGTGTCCTTTTTCCATTCTAATATCTGAAAAATTTCAGTGGCATCTCAATAATCTTGCAGCATTATAACCAAACACCAAGTGCTAGTAATAGTTTTACTATGTTGTTGTTGGATCTGTAAAAGTTTGCTTCCTCTGCCACAAATGAAAGAAAAAGGAAGCTAATAACACAACAGAGCACTGCACTAAAATTTATACCACTTAATATTCTGCTGCATTGGATCAACTGTAATAAAAAAAATGAGATGAGATACATATGTAGTATTAGTGTTAATTCATAAGCATTTTGTACGGGGAAAGCACAAGTGGGAGTGAATTCCAGTTTTCTGACTTGCAGCAGGAGATTGCAATGAGTCTTCATTCCACTGGTGTGGGGACCCTGGGGGAGAAATAACATGTAGGATGGTGCCCAATCACCTTATAAGATAACTTAAAAGAAATAAATTCTGACGATTGCTATACAAAGAATACTAATAAAATAAACAAGAAGAGTTGTAACAGAGAGAGCTTGTAGCTTAGAGCTGAAAGAAGGGATGCCAACCCAACCTGTGTTTTTCTTATGTTGGGGAGTAAGACTGGTGAGATGGAAGAATTTCCCAAGTATGGCAGCAGACCTGGGGATGCGGCAAGGGGGAGTTTCAGTTCTACAAAAATTGAATTGTTGGCAAGAAGACAAAACTGAATCTGCTGGCACCGGGTTTAGTATTAGGAAGGTAAATTGTCAATTCTGTTAGAAAGTGCAAGACATGAAGAAATAATTTGAACGTTACTGCTCTTCATGAGTTTAATTCCATGGGTGTACTGCTGTGTTTACTGGTTGAGTTTTGATTGACCCACACATTTCTGATAAACATTTAACATGTCAATTTGCTTCCTGCAATAAAATTACACCTGAAGCCTCAATTTTCAGCACCATCCTGTTCTCACAAGCTGCCCAACCTCTAACTCTTTAGCCTGGGCTGAACTCGCATTTGGTCCAGTGCTTGGGTTTGTGGACATACCCCATCAACAGTACCAAGATGCCCTCACAAACACTAACATTGTAATCCATGCATTTGCTATCTCAGCACCTGATTTATGGAAAACCATGCATGTTAACCTTTTAGCCTCGGTCTTCAACCACTAAACCTTTACACTGAGGAATCCTTTTAAAGCCTCCCATTTTCTTCTCTGCTTTCAATTGTCCTCTGAATACCTCCTTAACCATGCTTTCAATCGTTTCCCTTATTTTCCTTCACTTGTAATCCAAGCTCATGTGATGTACCCTGTGGTCTGTTCAAGGAAGGGGGTGGGGGGAGCTGTTGTTTGAAAAAAATCTGATGCAACTTTTCAGCCACTTTTTTCTGAGAAAACTAGAGGTTTAGAGCAATGAAATCTGAAGGAAGTTGGTGAATATAGAGTGCAGCCATCACCAAGAAAATGAAAATAAAAAAAACTGCAGATGCTGGAAATCTGAAATAAAAACAGAAAATGCTGCAAACCCTCAGCAGGTCCAGCAGTAGCTGTTATATTGCTTAATTATATAATTATATAATCTTTATTTTCAAGTGACTGAAATATTTCCCTCAGATGTAATAATTTCCAAAGCGTGCACACACTGTGGTAAAATATTCCATGCCTTGAAACACTATTGATATAGTTATTTTTACTGAGCTTTTCTCCTTGCTGTCATTGACCATTAGAAATCAATGCTTTCTCCAGCTCGATTTGTATAATTCTTCCTTCATTGTGTTAATGATGAAATGTGCAATGAGAGATGTTGTATTTGCGTGCACAACTAGTATTTCACCCCTCTCATCCAAATTGGCTTATTTCTAATTATGCCATAATGTGATATTGTCCAGTAAATCTAGAATTAAAACTTGGCCTTTTTGAATCTTAGAATTGTTACAACACAGGTGGTTATTCAGTCCATCGTCTCTTAGCTTTTTGCATGAGAAATCCGGTCCCCTGTCCTGAAGCCAACTTCAAATCCATGCTAAATGTGCCTCTTATTTAGTGGGCTTCAGTTTTACTGAATAGCTTTTATGTGACACATCATTTGTAAGTTGATGCACACAACCTGAACCATGGTGCCCTCATAATCTCTGTGTTCTTCAATCAAAAAACAATTGTTAATTAAGAACAATTTACCTTTAGCAAATCTGTGCAGGTTTATCTTTTGTATTAGCCTTATGTTCAAGTGATGACCATTTCTAGCAGCTTTCTCACCAACTGCGTTAAGCTAACTAGCCTGTAATTGTTGGATTTATTTTTATATCTATTCATGATTAATATTAATGATTCGGATTGTAGGGGAGTCCAGATCTAGGGAGAATAGATTTAGGGTGAGAGGGGAAAGATTTAAAGGGGACTTGGGCAACTTTTTCACACAGGGGGTGGTGAGTATATGGAATGAGTTGCCAGAGGACGTGGTTGAGGCAGGTACAATAGTAGCATTTAAGAAGTACATGCAGGGGTGGGGCTTAGAGGGATATGGGGCTGAACGCAGGAAATTGGGACTAGGTGGGTGGGCACCATAGTTGGCGTGGACTCATTGGGCTGAAAGGCCTGTATCTGTGCTGTATTGCTCTATGACTGAGGGAATTTAATGTAATATCTCCAAGCTTGTGGACAGCATAGAGCTGTATGGGAGTCTGAAATGTGAGGAGGATGCAGAGGCTTTAGTGTGATATATGCAGGTTGACTGAGTGAACAAATGCACGGTGCAGCAGGTGGTTATGAGACCAAATGATATGTTGGCCATCATAGTGGGAGAATGTCTTACTGCAATAAAACAGGGCCTTGGTGACACCACATCTCAAGTGTTCTATGCAGTTTTGGCCTCCTTATCTGAAAACCCGTATTCTTGCAATGGCGGGAGTGCAGTGAAGAGTCACCAGGCTGATTCCTAGGATGGCAAGACTACCATATGAAGAGATTCGGGGAAATGTCTTCACCTAAAAAGTGGTGAACTTGTGGAATTCTCTACCACATGGAGCAGTTGAAGCCAACTCATTAAATCTATTCAAGAAAGAGTTGGGTATATTTACAGTCACTAAAGAGATCTAGGGATGTGGGGAGAAAGCAGGACCATGGAGCTGAATTTGGATGATCAACCATGATCCCATTGAAAGGCTGAGCAGGCTCGAAGATTCTTATTTCATATGTTTCAATCCTCCTTTGAGCAAGGATGTAATATTTGCAATACCCCGAAAACTCTTGCAGCATCTGCAGGTCTAAGCAGTTTTGGAAGTTTGGATGGCCAGTACTTCAACAGGTCTGATCCTTGTTTTCCTCACCAAACCTAAGATGCATCTTATCTGGACCTGGTGACTTAGCTTCTTTCTTTATCAATAAATTAAATGTTCCCAAGGTTGTACCTTTTGGGGAAAAAAAAGAAACAGGTAATTGAAATGCTGGAAAGGCTGAAAATTGAGAATGGGGATGACAAGAAAGGTTGGCTGTACTTCAGGTAGTGTAGTTCTCAGATATTACCTTTACAATATCTCTTGCCTCCATGCATATATCTGTTTTTGCCTGTCATTAAATGGCTCGATCTCTACTCTGCCCATCTATTTATTATTAATATTGCCTATGTGATTTTTTTGATGTCGGCTTTGTATCTTTTTCATTTCCCCTTAACCTTTTTTAATGATAGTTCAGAGCTCTCTCACTCAGGCTGATATGAAATAGACTGAAATTAATGGATGTGCTAAAGCTATCAAAACATATGTTTCAGTGCCTGGACCAAATTACTAAATTTGTTTTGATATTTTTTCCAAGGAGTAAGTGGATTGATAGATTTTGCTAATTATTTAAGAACAGAGAATTTACAGTGGCCTCTGCTGCGAAGTTGTATGTGCCCTTTGTAAAATATGTGAAGATGAATGTTGCAAACTAAAATTCTATTCATTGTGTTAATTCTGATTGCAGTAGGCAGTAACTAAAAGATGCTTGTGGGATGAGTATCTCCATCTATCTTTTCTATCCAGAAATTTCGACTTGCTTCCTGTTTATTTCCTTGGAAGTTGAAATACATTCCTGGTAGCTGTTTTATCAGGACCATTGATTGCATTAGCTGTAGACTAACAAGGCCGGCTTAATTCAGGATAATGACACCGCAACAAAATTGCAATTTTTTAAACAACAGATCATCACAGCGATTCTGAAATAGTGCTCTCTGCAGCTGAGAGCTACTGCTATAATCAATTCATGTTTAAGTTTAGTAATGGTCTCATCACATCTTTTATCTTACAATTATCTCCCGTGGGTTCTTAAGGCAAGTTCGTGCGTTTGGGTTTAGTTCCAGAGTCACCGGTCACTCTGGCATTTTACCCAAGTGCCCAAACTTTCATGTGTGAGCCATAATAGAGCCAATTACCAAGCTTTTGAGCCATATTCTTTATTTATTCAAGGCATCTATTGATTATTCCTATCATTTGTTGGACTGAGTGGGTTGATCAGCCATTTCAGGGGGAATTTGAGAGTTAGCCACAGTCGCCAATCTACAGTTGTAGTTCAGCAAGACCTGGAAGAATGGCCGACATTAATGAACCAGATGGATTTGTACAGCAGTCAACTATTGACACACCAGTAGTGTTGTCATCATAATTGGTGTGTTATTTTAAATTCCAGATTATTAACTAAATTACACAGCTGCCAATGTCTCTGGATTGTTAGTCAGCCTTCTGTACCCCAGTATTTATCCTTGGGTAAGACTATGTACACATCTAATGTTGTGCAATGATTTTATTCATTGTAACTTTGAGGATTGTCAAATTACATCATTTTGATTAGACATTCCACCTCCTCAGTTTTGTTGTAACATTTACATTGTAAAGCTATTAATAAACCATACTTGATTTGACCACTAAACAATTTCAGTTTCACAGTGCTGTTGATTACAGCACTGGTATGTCTACAATGCCAGTACAAGGTAGTATTTTTGCAAGTCATAGAGTCAGAGCAATACAGCAAAGATACAGGCCCTTCAGCCCAATGAGTCCTTGCCACCAACGTGCCCACCCAGCTAATCCCAATTTTCTGCGTTCAGCCCATATCCCTCTAAGTCCTGCCACTCCATGTACCTATCCAAGTGCTTCTTAAATGATACTATTGTACCTGCTTCAACCACTTCCTCTGACAACTTGTTCCATATATTCACCACCCTCTGCATGAAAAAGCTGCCCCTCGGGTCCCTTTTAAGTCTTTCCCTTCTCACCCTAAGTCTATGCCCCCAGTTTCCCCCTACCCTGGGGAAAAGACTGTTACCGTCCACCTTATCTATGCCTCTCATAAATTTTAAACAATTCTATAAGGTTGCCCCTCATTCTCCTACGTTCCAGGTGGGAAGGGTGATAACAAATTTGGAGAATGAGAGAAACGGTGGTTCATCTAATTAATGTGTCGTTTAAAAGAATTTGATCTCTCTTGCAATTTTGCAGATAAATTCATTCTTTACCTCTTCTACCTTTTTAGTACCTTGTCAGTGTTATTCCCTGTGCATGAAGGGACTAGTTGCTGTTGGAGGGAATCAAAGCAACACCCAATCCTTTACTCCTCTGAAAGAGGAACCCTGTGATTTTTGTTTTTCTTAACCCACTCAACTGAAACTGAGACAGACAAGAATGTTAGCAGAGATTAGCCAGCAACCTACATCAAGAGGCTCTAATGTCTAAGTTCCAAGCAGAGTTCAGTTAGAAAACAAATCACATTCAGATGAGTGGCCACTGAGCAGACGCTGAACAGGCACAGCAGGCATTACCTTTTATAAATTAAAAATTCAGTCTACATACACTTTTTGCAGTATAAATTCCTGTATCCATACATCTAATAGAAATTGCTGATGTTAACATGTAAGTGACTTACAAATTAGCAGGAGCAATTGATCAAGTTGTACAAAGGCTGAACAATGGTGTGATTTAAATTCCACCATTAATATTCATTTCCCTCTGTTAGAGTCACAGAAAGAATGTAATGGTGAAGCACATTTTCTAGTGGATGTTTTTATACATTCTGACAGCAATTCAGATTTCAATAACAAATAGCATTTGACTAACCTCTGCAACTTCTCAAGTATTTGGAAGAGACAGATGTAACTAATCAACATTGCTGAATGCTGGCCAGAAAGAAATCAACTCCTGCAGACACTAGAGTTTCATTGTCAGCATAAAAAAAATGAGCATTGAGGAAGATGACAATAATGAGATTTATTCAAGCTGGAGTTATGCTGTTAAAGCTAATTACTTGAGCCAATTTCTGCATCCATATGTTCAGTAGCCAATGGCATTGCTTGTGCTGGGGAGTAAGCTGTTAAAGCACTGGCGGAAAAAGCCTCAAAAATTAAACATTTTAATCAATTGATACATTATAAATCAAGGAGGTGGCACTGTGATAATGGGCTAAATGCCTGCTTAGTGCTGTAAGATTCCAAGGAGGTAATTTGCAGTTTCTTTTTGCCCTTGATTTTGATGTGACAACTCAGCACTTTATATAAAAAAAAACGTAACTAAATTTTAGACCTGCCATTGTCTCATGGGCGTCTGAGCCAGTGCAGAAAACTCCAACCCACTGTGGGTTTGACGGTGGGATTTGTAGTAGAAAAATAAATAAAAACAAAAATATATCCTGATGTTGGAAATCTAAAATAAAAACAGGAAATGCTGGAAATGTTCAGGTCAGGTGGCAAGAAAAGAAATGGAATCAGTGTTTCAGGTTGAAAACCCTCTGCCAGATTTATTCAAGCTAGAGTTGGAACCCGTCTCACAAAGGCTGTTTGACCTGAAACGTTGAGTCTGTTTCTCTTCCCACAGATGCAGCCTGGCTTGCTGAGTATTTCCATCATGTTCTGTTTTTTTTTATTTGGGATTTGTAGTACCTGTTTTTGGGCTACTAAAGGCACTAAGGTGACCAAGGTCGGGGACCAAGGCAATATCAAGTGTACACAAACAAACTTAATTGCATCGATATCATCTTGAAGGACAAATGAGAGGCAAAGTTTAAATGTCTGAATCATTTCCGCAGTCAAATAAGGGGACTAATGTCAGCTTCTGATCCCTAAGGAAGCCAGTGCTGATTGCCTCTGGGAAAATCCAGTACCATATATTAAAAAAAAGGGTAAGAAAGAACTTGTCACTCCTGATCCTGAGATCTCTGCCCAATCTCGAGAACTCATCTCTACCTAGTTTCCGCCTGCCGGCTCTCCTTCGACCTGGTCTCAACTTCCCAGACTTCTCCCACTATTTCTGAGACTTACATCCTGGCCAGTCCCGTCAACACTAGAGCTGCCGGGAACCTTCCTCCCAGGGGCCCAGCTGCCTGATCGAACCCAGTCCATAAGCCGGGCCTCTGAGAGGAGAGTCCGTTACACCACCTATCACATCGAGGGCCGAATCTCTTCACCCTTTGTCATTGGTGCATTGGTTTTGGACTGTTAATAAAAACATGAAATGGTGGGAACACTCAGCAGCTCAGGCAGCAGCTGTGGAGTTAATGTTTCAGTAACCTTTCATTAGAACGGGACCATTAATGAATTGTGAGTAATGTGCTGAAGTTTCCAGCCATATGTCTCTCAAAGAGGGTGGGTCTCCCTTTGTGTTTAAACCATCTGCTAAACACAGTGACTAATTTCTCCACTGTCTACCGTAGAAGTTATTTTGCTAAATTGCTGCATGGAGTTTTCTTCCATCCCACAGTAAAACAAACCCCAGCTCACTGAACTTGACTGAGGATCCTGTTCCCCTGTCAGGTTCTGCTGACTTGGTTACCTTCTCAATCCTAGACCAGCAAGTTGACTCGGGCCACGAATGTCGCCCACAGGGTGGAAGTAATGAAGGAGGCCTGAAGTGTAGTTGCCAAGGAGCACAAGCTGGCATTGCCCCGATCCACTTCTCTCGAGGACCCTGTGCCTCACTGTGCTGGAGGAATGAAAGAAACTGAAATCGGAACCGCTCAGATTCCTTCATCTGCTAGGTCATTAATCATTGCTGAGAGTCATATTGTGAAAGTTTTACCCTGTTTCAATAATAGCAGTACACTTTGTAGCTATCCTGTATCTGGAAACTTGAACTACACTAAAGGACGCTTTTTAAATAGCATATTGGACACTTTTTACAAAGATATATTTGTTGTATCATTTACAGTGTCCTGGAAATGCAAGGATCAAATGAACACAAGACAAATTTGGAAGATAACTACATCCGCCATAGCTCATCATCAAATTGATAGACCTCTTCTAACCTGGTCTGCTGCTTACAAATATATAATGGTGCTTTACAGAATTTAAAAAAAATTGTTGCCTGGGTAACCCAAGGGGGATCAAGTATAGCCCTGCTCATTATTATGTATTAACAGGGGGTCAACTGGACTTATCACATAAATACTGTGGCTGCTAGCGTAGGTCGGGTGCAGAGAGTGACTCACCTGCTACCCCAAAGCCTTTCCATTATCTACAAGCCACAAGTCAAAGGAGCATGATGGTATATTCTCCACTTGTTTGAATGAGTGCAGTTCCAACAACTCTCAAGAACCTTATACTATCCAGGACAAAGCAGCCCATTGCCCTAAAAATTCAGTTCCTCTACTACCAATGCACAATGGCTGCAGTATATTACTATGTATAAAATGCACTTCAGTTACTTGCTTGAGTTACTCCACCAGTACCAACCATCCCCACAGTGTCCATCAACAAGAAAGACAGGAGCAGTAATCACCTGAGACATGATCACCTGCAGGGTTCCCTCCAAATCCTTCACCATCCTGACTTGGGAACACATTGCCAGTCCTTCATTGTTGCTGAGTCTAAATCGTGGAACTCGTCACACAACAGCACTCTGGGAAGACCTTCACACTACCACCTTCTCGAGGACAGTTAAGGACAGGCAACAAATGCTGGCCTTACCTGCAATGCCCAGAAAATGAATAAATAAAAAAAACATAGTAATACAGGGAAAGAAAACAACTTATCAAATGATGTACCATTTGGTATCATTAACCACTGACTTGTTATGACTCGCATGATGTCTGCACTTTCTGTAGCTATGTCTCTCCAGCTAATTACTTACAGATGAATCAATTAAGAGACATGAGTTTGATAGCAATAATAATTACACAACATTGCTTTTAAACCAGGTGAAGAGAAACGTTGCATCCTCTCCAAATAGTTCTGAGTTCACACCCTATTTTCATAGGAAAGTAAAGACTGGAAGAAATTCTATTGCCTATCTGTGTGATTGCAAAAGTAAATAAATCCCATCGGCCTAATCCAATTGACTATTCACCCTATCTGCTTCCAGTCTACCTTCGGTCAGTGCCTTCCACACATTCACCACCTTCGGTGTAAACTAGACCATTCTGAACTAAAAAAACAAGGACACTTGTGTCACCATACAAAGCACTTGAGGGGCTCAGAAGGTCAGGCAGTATTTATGGAGGGAAATGGACAGTAGATGCTTTAGGTGGAGACCCTTTATCTGGACTCCAAATGAAGGGTCTTGACACCCAAAACGTCGACTGTCCATTTCCCTCCATAGATGCTGCCTAAGCCGCTGAGTTCCTCCAGCGCTTTGTGTGTTGTTCCAGATTTTCAGTATCTGCAGTCCATTGTGTCTACGTTAAATGTCAAACATTGTCTAGCATCCTGATCATTATTATTAAAAAAAAGATTTGAAGCTGAGAGAGAAAAGCAAACATATTTACAAAGATGATACTAGAACAGATTATTATAATGTTGTGTTGTATCCTGTAATCTACAGGTAGTTAGTTTATATTGCCACTCTATATATCCCTGGTCTCTGTACCTTTTCTACACTAAATATTATTAACCACACATTACCCCATCTTCTGAAGTGTTAAGGCCCTTTTGTCTCTTCCCAAGTATATGAAGCACTGCCATATTGATAGACCTCTTCCAACCTGGTCTGTTGCATTTGGTGCTCGTGAAGTGGCCTCAGCGAGACCAAGTGTAAATTAGGCAACTGGATGCAGAGAGTCTGCGCTCTGTCCACAAACACCATCTTGAGGTTCCATTTGCACGCCATTTCAACTCCTCTTCCCATTCCCACACCGACCTATGTGTCCTGACCGCCTCCACTGCCACAGTGAGGTCAAACGCAGTCTAGAAGAACAACACCTGGTATTCCACCTGCGTAGTGTACACCCCATTAAATGTTCCAATTTCAGGTAACCCACACCACTCGTGTTCTTTTCCCACTGCCACCATAGAGCACTACAGCACAGAAACAGGCTCCTTGGCCCATCTGGTTCATGCCGACCTGATCCTCTGCCTAGTCCCATCTACGTGCACCCGGACCATATCCCTCCAAACCCCTCCCATCCATTTACCTATCCAAACTTATCTTAAATGTTACAATTGAACCCCTATCTACCACTTCCCTTGGCAGCTCGTTCTCCACTCGCACCACCCTCTGAGTGAAGAAATTTCCAGTCCACCTGGATTCTCTCTCCCTTTATTTACCTTTTCCATCCCCCCCGCCACCCCCCCCCGCCGGATACCTAGACTCATTACCCTCCCCCACCTGGTTTCATCTGCCCATCACCCACTTCTCCCTTGGTTCACCTTTCCTATCTCCTCCCTCACCTAGTTCCATTTGCCCATCAAACTCACCCACCCCCCACCATCCCCAACCTATCACCAACAAACCCCTGTCTAACCCCTCCCTCTCACCTCTATATACTGGCTACCTTCCCTCTGCACCCTCAGTCCTGATGCAGAGTCTTGACCTGAAATATCAGTCATCCCTTTACCTCCACAGATGCTGCTTGACCCACTGAGTTCTCCCCAGCAGTTTGCTTTTTTGCACTAATTTGATGCCCTGTCTAAGCAGAGGGTACTCTTTTCTGATGTACTGCTCTATAATCATAATATTATAAAAGGAATACTCCTAGAACCCGAGTATAGTGATTCTCTTTGTCATGAGTTGCTTCATGCACTGCCAGTGCCTTCATTGAGTTAAATCTGAACTAAAGTTACTCTTCTATTCCATATCCTTTTGGCCTTGTGAGAATCTAAATATAAAAACATTCACGGAATTTCTTTTACCAGCCAACTCTATCATTTCTTGATCTCATTTGTATCTGTGTATATTTATCCACTAAACCAGACCATATTATTTTATCATTTTCTTTCTCCTTTTCTTGCAATAATGCATTCTGTTTATAAATCTGTATAATTCATGTATGGAATTTTGGTGTCGTATTTCTCATCCCCACTAGAGAGAAGTAACATGAGCACAAAATACTGAAGACACCATGACGAACAGCATTTGTGGAAGGAACTATGTATAGTTGTGATCTCATTTCAGGATATATCTTGCATTGGGGTCAGTTCAGAGATTATTCATTCGGATAATCTTTGGATGAAAGGGTTGTCTCACAAGGAAAGATTGTGCTCATGCTCTTTGGAGTGTAGAAGAATGAGAGGTGATCTTACTGAAACTTTTCACATTCTGAGGGGGTTTGGCTGGGTGGATGCTAAGAGGATATTCCCCTGGTGGGGGACTTGAGGGCATGGTTTCAGAATAAGGCACGGCCCACCTAAAGCGGAGATGAGATGACTTTCTTCTCTGAAGGTTCTGAATCCTTTGAATTCTCTGCCCCAGAGGATTGAGGAGGCTGAGTCACAGTATACATTGAAGGCCAAAAAGACAGGTTTTTGGTTTCTAGGGGAGTTGAGGGTTATGAGAACGCACAGGAATGTGGAGTTGTGGCCAAGTTAAGATCAACAACGATCTTACTGAGTAGAAGAGCAGGCTTGAGGGGCCACGTGGGCCACTTCTCCTCCCAAGTCTTCTGTTCCTTTGTTGGTAGTTCTGCACCCAGTCTTCTTTTGCATTGGACTGGCTGATTATTTTATTCTTGTTTCCCTGTGTGCCTGCTTTCTGTGCCTCAGACATTAGCTTGCTGTACCAGTGTCAACATTTGATCATTAAATTAGCAGACTTGTTTCTGTATCTTAACACCGCATTTCTGTACAGTAAAACTCTGATAATCTGACACCGTTTGGATTTGGCTGGTGCCAGACCAGCAATCTTCCAGATTATTGGATTTTGCTCTTACCCAAACATACTCTTATTTCACTTTTTTTTACATTTTGCACAGTAGAGTGATAGAATTATACAGCAGGAAACCTAGCTGAGTTGGTTCCACTTGCTTGCATTTGGCCAATATCCCTCTAAACCTTTCCTATTCATATCTGCCTAAATGTCTTTGTACCCACCTCTTTCACTTGCTCTAGCAGCTCATTCCATATACCCATCACCCTCTGTGTGGAAAATCATGACCCCCGCCTCCCCCCCCCCGGTCCCTTTAAATCTTTCCCTTCTCACCTTAAACCTATGCCCTCTAGACTCTCCTACCATGTAAACTGACTGTGAACATTAATTTCACCTATTGCCAACAATGATATGATAACATTTCCAGTGAACCCAGTAAATTTAAAGGGGAGTGGAGAATACACAAGTACTCTGTAGCCTAGCTCCGGCTGCAAACCTACCCACGTTCCTGACCCCTGGTGCTCTGAACCCTGACCTGGGCTCTGGCCACACACCTGGCTTAGAGTCTGGACCCCGACTCTGGCTGCGCTCCTGATCCCCAGCTCACGTTCCAGACTAATGAGTGAGCTAGATGCTGGATCAGGATTTCCAAAGGATTGGAAGCCAGACTATTAGAGTTTTACTGTGCTCTGTTTCTCTGTGCTCCTGTCTGAAGCTACTCCATTTGCCATTTCTTCTGCAGCATTGGTTTAAATCCAGCCCTCCGTTTCCCCACAAGGACGTTGGTACTAATCATCTACACTCAGATCTTTGTTGGAGGGCTGCTTCATATATGGAGTTATATTTACATTACTTGAGACATTGGTTGTTTAAGCCACAAAGGCCCTGGTTTATAGAACATTACCAGATGTCAGCTATGCAATGGTAAAGTGTTCACAATCGTCTTTAGAGTGTTTGGGAAGAGAAGTCATGTGTTTAATAACTATCTGGATTGAAAAAGAGCAGTCTCACTTTCAAGCTGACTGTATATACTCACAAGCCTAAAAATTGGTGCTCCAAAAGTAGGTGAAGCTCCGTGTGTGCTGCAGCTTGCCCTAATACCAAATCAGGAGACTGGCTTTGTAGAAAGAATCTTTAACTTGGTGAAATTTACCTCTGAAAATAAGGTTGCGGTATTTTCTCATGTCTTGATGCGCTAATATGCAGCCTGCACAATTTCCAAGGGCAGCTGTCTGCAGAGATCGTATTTGGCACCTTATTACTGCCTGATCCCGGTAGAGCCAGGCATAGATTTCTGAGGAGGTGAGCTGCAGCAGGCAGGCATGAGAATGTAAGCATGCTCCTTGCCCAACAAAATCATGGCTGGTGATCTGCCTCAACACTATCTTTCTGCCTTCTCTCCTTGATTCCTTTACTATTCAGAAATTCCTCACTATCTGTTTGGAATGAACTTGGGAATTGAGCTTCCACAGACCTTCACAATGGAGAATTCCAAAGGTTCACCACCCTCTGAATGAAGAAATTTCTTATCGCTGGCCAACTCCTTATTTTGATGATCTGAAGTTCTAGACCCCTCAGGCAGGGGAAGTAACCTCCTTATATCCACCCTGTTAATAATCCCTCTTAGAACATAGTTTTCCTTGCACTCCCTCTGTAGTAAGAAAGTTCTTCCTTATGAAAAAAGACCAAAGTTGTACGCAGTTCTCCAGCCCCTATGTAGTTGTAGAAAAACATTTTTATTCTTGTGCTCAGATTCTCTTTATAAGATCAACATACCATTTGCCTTAAATTGCCTGTTGCCATGAACAATCTCCAGCACTGCAATGCACAGCTTAGTCAGACTGGCACAATCAAAAAGCAAAATAAAAACAATGTCCTGGTAAGGACCCTTCACTAAAATCCACTTGATGACTTTCCATGTGGTTTTTACAGTGAGTACATTGGACATTTTGCCCCAATTTCAAACATTAAGAAATGGGTGGTGTGCTCACTGATGACATCACATGTGCAAGTGACACCCTGAGCTAGGTGAATTACATCTGGTTAAATTTCCTGATGGAAATGATTTAAAACATCTGCAAAAGTTATTATGTATATTTCAAGCATTGAAAAACATGTCCAAGTGGGTCCAATTTGTAGGCCATACTCTCTATCTCTAAATAACTATCTCCCCAGTAACCTAAAGCTTTGCTTTCACGAATGGTTGAACAGGAACCAAAGACTTGTCAGTACGAATTAAAGAAGGTACTACTCGAAATATTCCTGAGTCTTCGAGGTTATGCAGCTTGAATATGAATTAATGTATTTGGACTCAAAAATGTCAATTTCTTTAGGGCCTGTATTTTTTTAATAAGTTGAAACTCTGTTCCCTCCCCCACCAAAATGTTAAAATTTAAAACTTGTAAAGTTTGTTGGTGTGGTTTTAATAGCTGCATGTCATTATGTGTTCCATGCAAGTATAATTGAAGCTGAATGTTACTTTGCGTGAGCTGCCCTGAATTTTCAAAAAGATCCCATGGGGGGGGGGGGGGGGGTGGTAAATGAAGACGGAACAAAAAGCGCATTAAGCTACTGTTGAGACAAATTTAACTTTTATAGACTATTTACATTGCAAGTACTTTTGTTTAATTTCATATTAATAGTTCTGTACAGTTAACAAGCAAAAATCAGAATGAATTCCTTGTCTAATTCAGTTCAATTCCATTGATCTGTTGACGTGGATTTTCCAAAGGGCAAGTCTTAGCTATTCTTGTTTGATCACAATTTGAAACCGAATAATTAAACCAGGTGAAATATTTCATGTCCGTTTCAACAAGCCATCACAGTTTTATAGAATGCAGGGCCAGTAACAGCTTTGGAGCACAATATTTGAGTTTTGGAACTCTACCCATTTAATTCGAACCATGTGTGGTGCATTGTGAAATCTGCATTTGGTTTGTGAGCAAGCTGATGGAAATTATTATAACTTTGAAAGTCATTAGGAAATTTTTTCAATTGACTTGGGTACAGTTGTCCGTCCGCCTCTACTGTCATCTCACACTCTTGGTGTCAAAGCTTACCCATCTCCATTACTGCAAGACAAACCTACTCCAGCGCCAGCCTCATAGCTGTAATGATACCACAGCATCCAAACTATGCTGCCCACATCCTACCTTTGCACAACATCCAGTTCCCCTGTCACCTGTGCTAAACAGTTTCTCTGTACTCCAACAAGTTCAAGTCCTGGTGTCATCTACTAATTACTTCATTGCTTCCACCTTGTCTGCCTCTACGACCACATTCAAACTTGTGTGACAGCATGCAGTTTATGTTCTTTTGCCTTCACTGCATTGTTCTCCCCCAGGTTTTTCATACAGAAACGTTGGCCTCAGGTTCTGAAAGCTTTCCAAATTACACCCACTCTGCAAAAAAAATCGTTAAATCTTTGACCCTGTCCACGTTCATATACGCTAGACTGGTCTTTCTCCCATTATTACTCAATATTTGGTTGGTCAGCACTCTGACATTTTCGTATATTTAGAGAATTATAAATATACAAATGTTTGTTGTTGTTATGAAGCTTTCCACTAACCTAAGGAAGTTGCATACCAAGTTGAATTTTCCAAACTTTTTAAAATTGTATTTAACTTCTGCAAAGTTTAAAAACGATATTGTTTTGCTCACAGCTCAAAGATTACAGCATTTTGTTCTTTGTAGTTTGTCCAGATGTACTTTGGCTGTCCTTACAGGAAGATTGACTTTAAGACTGTGTAGACTCAACTATCGCCATCTGGTGGCACAACTGTAGAGTGCCAATTGGTATCATCCAGCAGAATTTTGCTGCTGAACCTGAGGACAAAGTGGTCATAATTTCAAAATAAAATTTTCCTCAATAATTCATATGGAATTATGTTTAAGATGAACATTGCTTTGAGCTGCTATACCAGTTGAAACAAATTGTTATGACTTAATTTGCTAACAGAATCTAACTATGGGTGGCTCAGTGGTGCGGTGAGTTGCCTCACAGCTCTGGTGACCTGGGTTCAATCCTGACCTCTGTGCTCTCTGTGCAGAGATTGCACATTCTCCCTGTGACTGTGTGGATTTCCTCTGGGAGCTCTTTTTTTTCTGCCCACAAGCTTGGTAGGTTAATTGGCTATTGTAAATTGCCCCTTGTAGCTTGGAGGGGTTGATGGGAATGTGGGAAGAACAGTTACAGAGAAAATTAGTGTGAAATGGGATTGCTCTGTGAGCCAGCATAGGCCTGATGAGCTGAAATGCCTCCTTATTAGTCGTAAGAAAATATAGAAATTGCTGTGTTTATATACATTTTAAATTAAGTTCAACTTCCACAAGTTACTTTTGAAAACTGCAAAGTGTAAGACAAAATCATTTTGCTGAAAAACACGATGATGCTGGAGGAACACAGCAGGCCAGGCAGCATCTGTGGAGAAAAGCAGGCGGGCAACATTTCAGGTCAGGACCCTTCTTCAGGACTGAAGATAGGAAAAAGGGAAGCCCAATATATAGGAGGGAAAAGCAGAACAGTGATAGGTGGACAAAAGAGGGGAGGCAGGGTGGGCACAAGGTGGTGATAGGTAGATGCAGGTAAGAGATAGCGATAGGCAGGTGCAGGGGAGGAGGGGAGAGCAGATCCACTCGGGGATGGGTCAAAGGTAAGGAGAGAAAGGGGAAAAAAAGGGGAGGAAAAGAGAGAGGCTAGAAAAGGGAAGAAGACAAGAAGCATGGTGGGGGGGGAGAGGATTGTGGGGAAGGGGGGATGGGGGTTACGTAAAGTGGGAGAATTCAATGTTCATGCCATTAGGCTGCAAGGTTCCAAGACGGAAAATGAGGTGCTGTTCCTCCAGTTTGCACTTGTAATTCTCCTGGCAGTGGAGGAGGCTGAGGACTGACATATCAGTGATAGTGTGTGAGGGGGAGTTGAAGTGACTGACGACAGGGAGATGCAGGTCATGGTTACGGACAGAGCACAAGTGTTCTGTGAAATGGTCACCTAGCCTGCGTTTGGTCTCACCAATGTAGAGGAGGCCACACTTGGAGCACTGAATGCAGTAGATGATATTAAGGGAGGGACTCTCTGTCTTACCTGAAAGGACTGTTTGGGTCCCTGGATGGAGGTGATGGAGGTGGTGTAGGGGCAGGTGTTGCACCTATGGTGGGGGCAGTGGAAATTTCCCAGAGTGGGAGCAGGATGAATGATGGGGGGAGGGGAAGGAATGAACTAGGGAGTCACAGAGAGAGCGGTCCCAGCGAAAGGCAGAAAGGGGTGGGGAGGGGAAGATATGCTTGGTAGTGGGGTCCCATTGGAGATGGCGGAAGTGGCGGTGAATGTTGTGTTGGATACATAGGCTAGTAGGATGAAAGGTGAGGACAAGGGGGACCCTATCCCTGTTGGGTCTGGGAGGGATGGGGGTGAGAGTGGGGGTGCGGGAAATGGCAGAGATATGGGTGCGAGCTCTCTCAACCACAGACGGGGGGAAGCCCTGGTTAGAAAAGAAATTGGACATCTCAGATGTCCTGGAGTGGAAAGCCTCATCATGGGAACAGATGTGGCGGAGGCGGAGAAATTGAGAGAAAGGGATAGCATCCATGCAAGAGACAGGGTGAGAGGAGCCGTAATCCAGGTAGCTGTGGGCGTCAGTGGGTTTGTAGAAGATGTCAGTGGATAAGGAATCTCCTGAGATGGAGACGGAAAGTTCGAGGAAGGAGAGAGAGGTGTCAGAGATAGTCCAAGTGAATTGGACAGCAGGGTGAAAATTACTGGCAAACTTTATGAAACTTTTCACCCTGTTCTCCAATTCAAGGAAGAACTCCAAGGAAGAACATTCACACTTCTCCAAATGAATGGAGAGTAGACTTCCCTTCTTGGTTTGACAGTGCAGTGAAGGGAATTAGTAATGTGCAGTTTTGAAGCACAAAAACCATGACATTTCTAGTTGAACACCACATCTACGCTGAATTGAGTGGGAAATTTAGAGTTACAATCTGTGGCTACTGAGTGATTACCATTCACAGTATGTGTGAACCTGAGTTTCACTGTGGTTTGTTGGCTGGAGTGAAGGTGTTTGGATGTTTCTGGCACCTGTGAAATTATCTTTCTGCACAAGCCTTCAGGGAAAAAGAGAATAAATTGTAAGGGAGGGGGAGAATAGGAGAAAGATGCTAGTCACTAGTCCACTGTTATTTAAGCTTTTCTTAGCAATTTATAGACCTTTGTAAGTTTCCAGGATGTGCTTGATAGTTAAAGGCCTTTACAGTCAAATTTGGAAGATAACCAATCTCTCTTGATTCTAAAAGAAACTTGGCTCCTCCTCCAAACCCAGCCCTCACAAATAGTGGCTCCTAATATTCAGGTCTATGTCATTAACCTATAGCTGTGGAAAAATTATAGGAAGGTGAGATTTATCACACCTTAACTACACACAAGATCCTCTAATGGTAATTGTATTTCTTTTAATAATGTGCGCAATCCAGAAAACAGTCACAAAGGTTTAATTCATTTATTTAATGAAAACCCAGGGTTATTATACAGATATTTTTTCAGATTTTAATCCTATATATTGCTTGCCTTGGACCTTAAAATAAAAGAACTTTTCTCAAAGGTCTTTCACCATAGGTGAGAACAGACCTGCGAGAAGTTTGAATATAGCAATGAAGAATAAATTAACGAGTAGAGGTGGAAATTCCAGATTAACTTCATCACACAGTCTGGAAAACAAGAAATGTGACTTTTGAGTGACCAGATTGAGTAAAGTATAACTATCAGTGAGAGGGGTTTGTTGTCAAAAAAAGCTCATGATGTTAATAACTTCATAAAACAAATTCACGAATTTAACCTAAATTTTCATTCCTCATCAGCTTTATCTGCAGGCACGAATGGTGGGTGATTGGTCCAGACTGCTGCGTCCAACACTTCAGTTTGGCTTAATTGCATCTTCAGTTTATGTGGGACTTTCACGTGTGTCTGATTATAAACACCACTGGAGTGATGTGTTAACCGGACTCATTGAGGGAGCGATTGCAGCCATACTCGTTGTAAGTAGAAACAAGTTCTTCCTTTATTGCTATGTCATCAATAATATGGCTTATCATTTACTGGAAATCTAAAATAATAGAAAATGCTGAAAACATTCAGCACACTAGGCAGCGTCAATGGATCCCCATCTACCTGGCTGTTCACTGGGTTTCGGCCATTCTCACAGTAAGTGGACATGGGGACTGACTGTAAGTGCAGGACTGATAGATCACCACAGGTGATCCAACCATGGCTGGACCACAGGTGTGGAACAGGTGTGGAACAGTGGTGGAACTCGGGCTTGAGGTAGACTGGGGACTCTATTCTTTTCAGTGGGCATTCTCAGCCAGTGTTTTAGCTTTATCGTTCTAATAATATGATGTGGTCATGTTGTGGACTGCCTGTGAATATCAGAGACATTTAGAAACGTAAAACTGCTTCACAGCTTTGTCTGTCAAAGGCCATCTGGATATTCAGGGGAGCTGCCACCGCAGGTTGCCCCTGGACTCCTGGGTGCAGAGGGCAAGTAAGATACCCTATGCATCTGGGCCAGTGCAGGTGGGTAGGGTCACTGGCAGCAAGCTGGGTGCTTGAAGAGTCAACCAATTGTTAATTGATCTGTCTGACTTTTGAACACCTCCAGTGAATACATTCAGGGACTGAGTATTCCATGGTCTCATAGACTTCTGTGTGATGGTTTATTCCCGAATTCTGTTTTTAATAATGAAATTCAAAATCTATAAACACGCAGAATGGTAGAAATTCATGATGCAGAGGGTGGTCATTTGGCTCCTTGTGCCTCCAAAGTGATATTTTGATGACTATTACTATTACCCAGCAGTTGGTCTGTATCTCTGCAGGCTATACGCCAGGTGCTCTTTCAGATGCGTGTGATGAGGGTATCTGCCTCCATCATCCTTTTTCAAACAGTGAATTTTAGATTGGTACCACTTATTGTGAGTGGGGGAAAAAATTCCCCACCTCTCTAATCTTTCCAGTGAATACTCTACTTTTATGCCTGGTGATCTTTCTGCTGGGGGGAATAGGCCCTTGTTCACCCCACCTACCCTTCTCAACTTCATACACTTCAAACCCCACCACGGTAACCACAGATTTAAAATCTTGTTACGTAACACAACTTTAGAATTAAGAATGAGATGGCATCAGCAGTGGTGACTGTAACACTACCAGACTGTTGTAACAAACCCAAGTGGTTCACAAGTGTCCTTCAGGGATGGAAGTCTGCCATCCCCATCTGGTTAGTCCTGTATAAGATTCTAGGTCCATCAGTCACCTGCTGAACTGGCCCAGCAAGCCACTCAGTTCAAGGAGAAATTGGGGATGGACAACATATGGTGGCCTTGCCAACAATGTTCACTTTTCGTGCAAACATTGAATGATAGAATAACAGCACAGAAATGGACCCTTTCAGCCCACCTTGTCCATGCCCACTGCATTGCCTGTCTATGTTAATCCCATTTGCTTGCATTAAACCTGTATCTTTCTGCATTTTTTTTCTATCCAAGTACCTGTCCAAATGGCTTTTAAACATTGTATCCACAACCTCCTCTGGCAGCTCATTCTAGATAACCACCACCCTGTGTGTGGAAAAATTTAGTTCAAATCTCCTTTAAATTTCTCCCCTCTCACCTTAACCCTGTGCCCTCTAGTTCTGCATTCCCCTGCCCTGGAAAAAATACCATCTATTCTTATCCATGCCCTTCATAATGTTATGAACCTCACTAAGGTCAGCCCTCAGCCTCCTTCATTCCAGTCTATCCAATCTCTCCTTATAATCCATTCCAGGCAACATCCTGGCGAATCTCCTCTGCACTCTCTCTATTGCTACTACATTCCTTCCTGTAATGTGGCAGCCAGAACAGTACACAATACTTCAACTGTGGCCTAACTAATGTTTTGTACAAGATGACATCCCGATTCTTCAGCCAAGCATACCAAATGCCTTATTCACTACCCTTTCCACTTGTGTCACCACTTTCAGGGAGCTATGGACTTGCAACCCAAGGACTCTCTGTACATCAGTACTCCTAAGGTCCCTGCTATTTTCTCTGTGTCCTACCGGGATTAATCTTCCCAAAGTGCATTACCTCATACTTTGTCAAACATTTAGAAGAACTCCTTAAATCCCATTTAACTATGATGTAACTATGCTTTTATTGTTCTGTTGCAACTTGTATACCAAGGTCAAAAAGGACAAGCATTCTATATGCTACAGTAACAACCTTATCTGCATCCTGCTAAACCAAAAGGATCTGTGGTTACTCACAAAGTCTTTCTGCTTCTCTACACTACTCTTTATAAACCAGTATTCATTGCATATTGCCCCATCTGTCCTCCCCATATGCACTACCTCACACATCTGTTCTGAATCCCATTTCCCACTTCTCTGCCTTCTGCCTACATTATCTTCCTGCAATTTTCACACCACATTCACTACCCATCACATGGCCAGCTTTAACTTGATCAAAATTCTTAATTCTCGTACTTCCATTACAAAGCATTAATAAAATGCAAGGGTCCTAGCACTGAGCCCTGCAGAACTGCAATCCAAACATCTTTCAATCATTAAAACACTGCTCAAAGTAGACCACAATACTATAGTGTTGAACATTGTCCATCCTCTTCCAGTGCCCCACCTCCAAATGGCTTACTATTTGTATCCTGAAATAAATTCCAGACAAATGAAAATTGATGCCAAGGAATCTTATGGAAATCAAAGAGCTAATAAATATTAGTTATACTCCATATATTGCCAATTCTGTCAGTGTAACATTTGAAAGCTCATCGCTCTCCTTACTGGAGCTAATTCCAGATTATGCATATAATATTTTGGTTTGAAAAAAAATAAAGAGAGACCGAGGAGTACAAGTACATAGTTCCCTGAAAGTGGCATCACAGGGTGGTGAAGGTGACGTTTGGCACGCTGGCCTTCATCAATCAGGGCATCGAGTATAGGAGTTGGGATGTTATTTTGCAGTTGTACAAGGCATTGGTGAGGCCACACCTTGAGTATTGTGTACAGTTTTGGTTATCCCGTTATAGGAAACAAGTCATTAAGCTGGAAAGATTGCAAAGAAGATTTACAAGTATGTTGCCAAGACTAAAGGGCCTGAGTTATAGGGAGAGGTTGGGCAGGCTAGGACTTTATTCCTTGGAGCATAGGAGACTGAGGGTGACCTTATAGAGATGTATAGCTAGGGTGAATGCACAGTCTTTTTCCCAGGGAAAAGGAACCAAAAACTAGAGGGCATAGGTTTAAGGTAAGAGGGGGAAGATTTAAAAGGGTCCTCAGGGGCAACTTCTTCACACAGAGGGTGGTGCGTATATGGAACAAGCTACCAGGGGTAGTGGTTGAGGCAAGTACAAAAACCATTTAAAAGACACTTGGACAGGTACATGGATTGGAAAAGTTTAGAGGGATATGGGCCAAATACAAGCAAATGGGACTAGCTTGGATAGGCATCTAGGTCAGCATGGATGAGTTGGGCTGAAAGTGGCCTGTTTCCGTGCTGTATTACACACTGACTCTATATTTGAATGTTAATTTAAGGAGAGGTTGTGATCAGTTTCCTGTGTAACTGACTACAAATAATAATCTAATACTACATTCTCTTTTACTAGGTGGTGTTTGTGTCAGACTTTTTCAAAAAGAGACACCCCAGAATTTCACCAAAAGATGAGGAAAATTCACATTCAGCTTTGCATGAGACACAAGGAAACCATTTTGCCAGGAATAATCAATAAAGGATTGTCGCGGGCGTCAATGAATGTATATGTGTTGTAAAACTTAAGGCATAATAAACACCTAGTCACTCAAGTAGATAATCATCTTTATGAATAAGCACCTACTGCTATAGTCTTGGAATCTGCCGCACTTCATATATGTGCACCCATATAACTGGTTACATTTTGTTTGAATACAAATATTTTTATTTCTACTGTGCCTTCCCTTCTAAAAAGCTTTTATCATTAAAAATAAATTGTCATACCTTAGTTCAAGATGTAAAAATGTTTATTAAAATAACAGTAATGTTTTCCATGTACAGTTTCAATACTGAAGCTTGCTTTTGTCGGTGCTTGAGGTCCACACTATATATAAATTCAATGGAAAATAAAATGTCTTTCAAAAACCTGACAATGCTCAGTTGTTGACTATTTATTCATCAAGACAAGTTTCTTCATGTGGTCCTTTCAAACCTTGTGATTTAATGCCTGACTCAGCCTGAACGTAAATGTCATTGACAGTGCCTTTTTCAAAATTATAAATAAAGACTTGCAGCAAATACAATATCTCTTTTGATCTTGGATATGCCTGAAAATAAAGATTAAAGAATTAATACACAATTAGCAATCAAGTGGGAAGATTTTCTGTGTTCTTAATAGTTGTCTTTTTTATATAATCCCCTCTATATTCTTTGTAGCTGATGTCAGCCAATAGATATTCCCAAAAGTTAATCAGTAATTTTGGTATATGATGGGAAATTTGCAAGATAAAGCAACAGAGAAAAGCTCTTCCCTCCATAGATGCTGCCTGACCTGCTGAGTTCCTCCAGCACTTTTTCTGTATTGCTCCACATTCCAGCATTTGCAGAATTTATTGTGTCTCCATCTCTTGACAGCACAACTCTTTCTACTGATGTTTATCCTATTCTCCCTTGTGAGCTCTAACATGCTGTTGTGAATCCATGGATATTTTAACGACATGCAAAAAGGAATTTCACTGCACCCTGGTGTATATGGCAATAATCTAATCTAAGATAAAATAAACATCAAGTGTCAGGCCAGCCAATCATAGCACATCTTCCCACCACATTTCACTAAATTGTAATCAAGTTATAGATCACTGGTTTATTTTACCTTCAGCTCAAGAATTCTGATGTAACAAAATAGGGCATAGCAAATGCAAAAGATTCATAATCCAGTCCAAACAGAATCAAATCTGGAACTTTGATCTTACTGCCTTAGTGATGGAGTACCCATATTTAGTAAAATCAGGAGTTATTAATATTCATTGCACGCAATCAAAGTTGCATTACGTTTATAGAGTCAGAGTACGACAGCACAGAAACAGGCTCTTAGGCCCATCTAATTCATAGAAGTGATTCACTTTAGAAGGTCGAATTTGAAGGCAGAATACAGGGTTAATGGCAGGACCCCTAGCAGTGTGGAGGAACAGAGAAATCCTGGGGTCCAAGTCCATAGATCCCTCAAAGTTACCACACAAGTTGATAGGGCTGTTAAGAAGCGTATGGCATATTGGTCTTCATTAGTCAGGGGACTGAGTTCAAGAGCCAAGAGGTAATGTTGCAGCTCTATAAAACCCTGTTTAGACCACACTTAGAATATTGTATTCAGTTCTGGTCGCCTTACTAAAGGAAGGATGTGGAAGCTTTAGAAAGGGTGTGGAGATTTTTTTTTACCAGGATGCCACCTGGATTGGGGAGCATGCCTTATGAGGATAGGTTGAGTGAGCTAAGGCTTTTCTCTTTGGAGTGAAGGAGGATGAGAGGTGACCTGATAGAGGTGTACAAGATGATAAGAGGCATAGATCGAGTGGACAGCCAGAGACTTTTTCCCAGGGCAGAAATGGCTAACACGAGGGGGCATAATTTTAAGGTGATTGGAGGAAAGTACAGGGGGGATGTCAGAGGTAAGTTTTTTTTACATACACAGAGTGTGGTGGGTGTGTGGAATGTGCTGCCAGGGGTGCTGGTAGAGGCAGATACATTAGGGACATTTAACAGACTCTTTGATAGGCACATGGATCATAGAAAAATGGAGGGCTATGTGGGAGGGAATGGTTAGATTGATCTTAGAGTAGGTTGAAAGGTCAACACATCGTGGGCCGAAGGGCCTGTACTGTGCTGTAATACTCTACGTTCTATGTAGTCCATGCTGACCTGATCTTCTGCCTAGTCCCATCTACCTGCACCCGGACGATATCCCTCCAAACCCCTCCCATCCATGTACCTATCCAAACTTCTCTTTAAATGTGACAATTGAACCCGCATCTACCACATCCACTAGCAGCTTTTTCCACACTCCCACTGCCCTCTGAGTGAAGAAGTTCCCCCTCAGATTCGCCTAAGATATTTCACCTTTCATCCTAAACCTATGTCCTCTAGTTCGAGTCTCATCCAACCTTAGGGGAAAAACCTGCATGCTATCTATACCCCTCTTAAGTTTGCATACCTCTGTAACATCTTCCCTCATTTGCCTGCGTTCCAGGGAATAAAATCCTAACCTATTCAACCTTCTCGTATAATTCAGGTCCTCAAGTCCCGGCAACATCCTTGTAAATTTTCTCTGCACTCTTTCATGCTTATTCCATCTTTCCTGTAGGTAGGTGATCAGAACTTCACAGAATACTCTAAATTTGGCCTCACCAAGGTCTTGTACAACTTCAACATAACATCCCAATTCCTGTACTCAATGCCCTGATTAATGAAGGCCAAAGTGCCAAAAGCTCTCTTTACGACACTTTCAAGGAACTATGGATCTGCATTCCCAGGTCCCTTTGTCCTAGCGCATACTTCAGTGCCCTACCATTCACTGTGCAAGTCCTATCCTGGTTTGTCCTCCCAAGTGCATCACCTCACATTTGTCTGCATTAAATTCCATACACCCATTTTCAGCCCATTTTTCTAGCTGGTCAAGATCACACTGCAAGCCTTGATAGCCTTCCTCACTATCCACTATGCCTCCAATCCTGGTGTCATCCACAAATTTGCTGATCCAGTTTACCATATTATCATCTAAATCATTAATATAGATGATAAACAACAGCGGACCCAGCACCGATCCCTGCAGCACACTGCTAGTCATAGGCCTCTATTCAGAGAGACAACCATCTACTACCAGTCTCTGGCTTCTCCCGCTAAGTCAGTGTTGAATCCAATTGGCTACTTGAATGCCAAGCGACTTAACCTTCTGGACCATGATACTTAACCTTCTGCACTATGGTACTATTAAGTAACGTTGGGCGAGGCAGTCGGACAGATGCTATTTTTGCTGGAAGCCAACACTGGCAGGCGCAAGCAACCCAATCCAATAATCATGGGGAACTGCCTTCACATAAACAGGTGCAAGATGCAAGTTACCATGCAGCTCAAGTATGAAGCATTTAGTAATTGTAATGGTCAGCCAAGACCTGAACCTCAAGCAAGCTACAATATAGATTCACAGAGAGGACACAGCTCATTCCAACTACTGCATGAACTCTACCTATTCTTCAGCAAGCTGGGATCTGGAGAATGGTCTCTCTAATTTTCCTGCTGACCAAGGTCAGATTTTAGATGCCTCTTTCCCTCGTTTATCTGTCATTTCTCAAGTTTCCTTCAGCCACAGAAGGATTTCTGAAAGCTAGGATTTTGTTACGAAATAACTGAATTTTCCCTCTCCCTTATTCACCTGCCCTTAGGTCTGTCCAAATATATCTTAAGTTATGTTATTGCCAAACCTGAGGGGAAGAGATAATCTTTTCTTTGAAGGATCACCACTTTTAAACAGAAGGTAAATATACACTGGGTCATTTACCCAATGCAAATTATGTTATTGCACTGTATGATTGCGGACTAACAAAAACTTCTTTAACGTCCTACGACTGATCTCGCCTTACCGTAATAGCTATTTAAACACAAACCTTCTGCAAATTTGTTTTCTAACTCTGTGTTTCCAATAGCCTTTGCTGCTTGACACATCTGTCGAAGGAGTTCTTCCAGTCGCCTCATACAACGAATTATACTTCCTGTTTTAAAATTTAATAAGTTAGTTGACAAAAGAATCTTTGCAGCAAATGTAAATTTAACAAAAACTTACAGCAAGATACAATGAAACAACCTTCAAAGCACCTAAATTACTTCAGTGCTGCTAAATAAACAATTTTGCAATTTTCCCTCCATAGCAAAAAATCCATAAAACATAGAAAATATTTGCTTATCTATATTAAAAAGTATTAAATGATGCATGAGGAATCCAACAGGCTGCAGAATTTGACTGACAGTTTCATAAGAAAGCCCAAAAATCTTCTGTTTATGGTGCTTTCTTCTCTTTGTCAACTTCTACAATGTGCAAATAAACTACCAATATATTTCAACTTTTTAACAGACAAAAGTCTTTCAAAATTTGTGACTGAAATGTTATCTAATATCAAATTTGTCCTCGAGAGTCACCCAGTGATGTCAATTGTGATCATGAGTATTTGGGTCCTTGGCTACAAAAATTATAAGTATTCATTATTGTACAGAACTATTTCAATACTTTACAGGTGGGTAACTCTAAGATGCAAGTTTTGAGGTCAGGCAGCAAAATGGGTCATTAGAGATGCTGAAGGAGGGAGGCCCAGAGGTAAATGGCAGCCAGCCATTCACTGTAGAGCAGAAAACAAGTCGCAAGCTGTTGGAGGGCTAGATGCTGGAAGAGCTGGAAAAAAACAGCCATGAAAGTATTTGAAGATGAGGAAAATAATGTTATGGTTGCCTTGAGGACATGAGAAGCCATAGTCATTCAGCACAGAAAAGGCCACTTTGGCCCACCACATGCATGCTGACCTTTTTGCCCATCTACACTAATCCTATTTGTCTGCACCAGGTCCATATCTTTCTATGCCTTGCTTATTCAAATGCCTGTCTAAGTGTCTCTTAAACATCTGATGCCACTACTTTCTCTAACAGTGAGTTCCAAATATCAACCGCTCTGTGCAAAATATTTCCCCCTCAGATGTTCTCTAAAACTCCTTCCTCTCACATTAAACCTGTGCCCTCTTTTGTTGATACCCATTGGAATTGGAACTTGGTGAGAAGCTGGATCTTAATGCAAGTACCAAGGTTTGTCATTCTGCAAGATATGTGGTTTGTGATTGGTAGAAATGAGGTCAGGGAGGATAATTTAACATGGCTAACTGAGAATGGTACTAAAAGTCGTGATTAGAATTTAGACAGCAGAAAAGGTATACAAAGGCAATTAATGTTGCAGAGATTGATCTTTCCATTTCATGCACAAATGAATACAGGGGATACTAGAAATCTGAAATAAAAACAGAAAATACTGGAATTATTCATGATTGAAACATTAACTCTATATTTCCACACATGCTGCCTATCTATTTCATTGCTAGTACTAAACGTCAACCCTTAACTATGGGAAATCACAACAATTTGCTTACCAAGTTCTGCAATATAGTCTTTAAAGTTAGGTTGGATGACAATGTCAATGACACAAACTTTAAGGAATGTCTTAAAGGAAGAAGGAAAGATGAAGAGGAAGACGAGAGTTTAGGGAGGGAATTTCAGAATTTAAGGTGCCATTACCTTAAAGGGCAATTGACTTAAGGTTTGCTGAAGCGATTACGATCAAGGATACTCAGGAAATTATAGAGATGGGGAACAGCATATCCATAATTGAATTTTAAAACAAGGATGACAATTTCAGAACAGAGCTTGCAGCATGGGTCACCAAAAACGTGGGTCACTGATGAGATCTTGCACTTGAGTGGTAGGAATCAAGAGGCAGACTATTATCTAAAAGCAGAGAGTCTGCAAATAAGTGGAGTACTGAGGAACTTGTGCATGAAACACAAGAAGTTAGCCTGCAGGTACAGCAAGCAATAAAGGGAAATGAATTTTTGGGCTTCTGTGTAGGGGCTTGGAGATTAAAAAGAGTAATTAAGTTGTATAGGGTGTCAGTTGGTGAGACTGCTCACGGAGTACACCATACAGTTTTGGTCCCCTTATTTAAGGAAGGATATACTAACATTGGAGGTAGTCCAGAAAAGGTTCACCAGGTTAATTCTCGGGATGAAAGGGCTGTTCTATCATGAACGGCTAAATGAAGTTAGATTTATATTCTTTGGAATTTAGAAGAATGAGGGGTGATCTTACTGAAACACTTTAGATTCTAAAAAGGCACGTTAGGATGTTGAGATGTTTCCACGATGGGAGCTCCTGCTCCTATTTTCTTCTGTTCATGGGATCTCTTGTGAATGGGACTTGGTGTGAGTTAGGTTATGCAGAACAAAGTTTTGATGATTTGAAGTTTACAATGGATAGAAGGGAAGTGAGGCAGGAGGGCACTGGGATAGTTACATTTAGAGGTAACAAGTTGATAAATGCAGCTTAAGTAGTAAAGGTTACAAGGTGGAAATGGGCAATCATAATGATGGTGCAAAGCCAGGCAGTCAAATAAGATATCAAGTTTGCAAACAGCCTATCCAACCTTGGAAAGATGCCATGGATCGTTGGTTGACCAGGAAACAGAATTTTTGATGGAAACTCAAGATAAAGCCAGCACCTCTTTCCCAGGGCACCAATGCTCAATACAAGAGGGCATGGCTTTAAAGTAATGGGTGGGAAGTTCAAGGGAGATATCAGAGGAAGGTTTTTTGCCCAGAGAGTGGTTGGGGCATGGAATGCACTGCCTGGGGCGGTGGTGGAGGCAGGTACATTGGTCAAATTCAAGAGGTTACTAGATAAGCAAATGGAGGAATTTAAAATAGAGGGATACGTGGGAGGAAGGGGTTAGATAGTCTTAGGCGAGGTTTAAAGGTCGGCACAACATTGTGGGCCGAAGGGCCTGTATTGTGCTGTACTATGTTCTACGTTCGATGTTCTATAAACAATTTGAAGAAATTTGTGCTTACCCGGTGGATGTTGGAGGAGTAATGTGATAACTTGAAGTGGACATCTCAAAAGGTGTGCTAAAGTGGAAATGCATGATTCAGTATCTACGTGGAAACTGATACTGTGTTTTCTGATGATGATGATGATGGGGAAGTGTATGTGAATGAGCTATAGGAAGGGGCATGGGATTGTTGGGTTCACCTAAGGTAGCAGTGTGACAGCAGGAAGAGAAACCACCGCAAGCAATTTCTGGTCATGATGTTGGAGAGGTTTTGGAGACAGTGATGCCAATCATGTCAAAGGCTTCAGACAAATGTAGGACAGAAAGCTTACTGGATGTCATTCTCTGTAACCTTCCAGTATTGTGGCAAGGCAATAAACCTGATGATTCGAAGGATTCAAATAAAGCTTGCCAGGAAACATAATCATAGATTTGGGAAGCAATAGCAGATTCAAAAACCTTAGATAGAAGATGAGATAGTAATGTGCATTAGTAGTAGACTGAGGAGTCCAGAATTCTTTTTAAAAACATAGATACTGAAACAGAAGGGAGAGAGAATCGCGTGATTAGCAGCTGGGAGGAATACTGTGAAGGGAGCAAGTGAATTCAGTCCTATTGAGGAGTTATTAGCCTAAAATTTGTGATGAATATAATGATGTGGCCATCAGAATGAATGGAGGCTGTCTGACAGTTTCAGGAGTTGGCATGCACAGAGCTGAACATGAAAGTCCAAAGTTGTTGTTTGTGATTGGCTTCACCTCCACAGGATGCATTATTGCAGTCTATACCAAGGTCAACATAGTAATAATCAGCAAATAAGCATGAACTTCAAATTTTTATGCAATGTAGCTTAAAAAAATTGCTTAAAATGTTATATCTTGTTGAACAGGATAAAACTAATTTTTAAAACTTTCTATGCTTTAATTACTGATGAACCTCACCAATGGTCTTAAAATAAAACAAATATAGTGTGTGTCGTATTTACACTGGTACTTCCCTTAATACTCGGGATAAATTCCTGGAAATAAGAATGCTAAATGAATCAGCTCTAAGAGGGGTTTTTACAAACCGTGTTCTCACAGGCCGAGCAAATGTGATCAACATGGCTGCTTTTGGTAAGCTGCCTGTGCATCTTCAGCAAGCTGGTAAACATTTGGTTTCCCAGTAATTTTTAGTAAAAATATTTTTCCCGTTGGCCAACTGTGATATCCTGGGTCACTGCTCTGCAGGGTAGCACTAAGTGGGGTCCCACTGTAATTTGCTCAAGGATAATTATTTTGAAACTGCATGGATTTTAAAACAGTGAACCATTTTTAAAAACTGATATTTCAGGTTCCATAATTAAGTCCAACTCTTTATTTTGCTCTTTGAAAAACATCTACTTTATCCTCATCAAAATTTTAACATGTTTATTTCCCAGGAAGGGAGAAAACCAAGGCATCCTACTTGTTGACCTCTGGGCTTAGTTCAAGACCAACGATGAGAGTGTGCCTTTACGGACACTAGCCTCCCCTCCTTGGACTGTCTTTACTTTTTGCTGTCTTGGTGAAGCAGCCAGCATAATCAAAGACCCCACCCACCTTGGACATTCTCTCTTCTCTCCTCTTCCATCGGGTAGAAGATACAGGAGCCTGAGGGCACGTACCACCAGACTTAAGGACAGCTTCTACCCCACTGTGATAAGACTATTGAACAGTTCCCTTATACAATGAGATGGACTCTGACTTCATGATCTATCTTGTTGTGACCTTGCATCTTATTGCACTGCACTTTCTCTGTAGCTGTGACACTTTATTCTGTATTGTTGTTTTTACCTGTACTACATCAATGCACTTTGTACTGACTCAATGTAAATGCACTGTGTAATGAATTGACCTGTACGATCGGTTTGTAAGACAAGCTTTTCACTGTACCTCAGTACAAGTGACAATAATAAACCAATACCAACAAAATCTTGGCCAATGCAGGATGGGATTTAGTATGATTTGTGCAATCAAAGTTGCTTTCATGATGGTTTCTTAATAGAACTGTCAATAAATTTCAGCTGCATCTTCTTGCTCTAGAGAAATACTTGGATAAAGTTAAAAGAATGTTAGGGTCTGTTGAGTTATGGAATGAAAGGCATGTGCAAAACAATATGAATAAAAGTTAAAGGTAATCTAAATGGATTTTGGTTGGTACAAAAATACGAATTCTACTGAAGACATAGTTATGCTTTACAGATTTAAAAATTGTTAGTTTTATCTTCATTTTAAAAGGTAAAGTGATACATGTGCAAGCTCATAGCAATGGCATAATGCTTACAATGTGGCTGACAGTATGGCCAATTCAATGTATGTTGCAGCAATGTGCATTGCTGAGTAAGTAGTTCTGGTGGTTGCTAAAGGCAGTATAACCCACAAAGCACAAACCACCAATTTGAGCTCCACAATGACATACAAATATAGCCATATTCTGAGAAAAATACAACTATTTGTACAGGACTTGAAAACATGACAAGAAATGTTGCTGATTTACATTCAGTATTAACTGCCCAATTGATTAGAATATTTTTTATTTATGAACAACAACTTCTACTGGGAAATACACTATCGGCTTTTGCTAATTTGTAGTTGTGCTGGGACTCCTGCAAAGGCAGGACTCCACAACTGCAAATGAATCCATGAATCCCAAAGGTTCCAACAAGCTCCAAACCCATCTGGAATGAATTACCATAATAGGGTAGAAACACAACACAACCAAAGCTGTTGCAGATTCCAAAAGCAGAGCCACGCTGCACTTTGGCACAGTTCAGATTTCATCTCTAAACTTTAACCATATATTATATGGTCCAAACTCGTCACTGAATACATACTATTAATCCAAGTATTTAAGCACTGGTGAACAAAATATCATTTACAACATGACATCTCCAATGAAGGGTCTTTATATGCTGACCACCTCAAAAGCATCATATAACTGCAAAACAAAGTGAGCATAATTTCTGACTCCAATGCTTGGTCTAAGATCCAACTAGCTTCTGACCACTGAATTCAAATTACTGCCCCACACTCTCTGGATAAATACTGGGTTGGTGGAGGGTGCAATTGGGGTATGCAAGGCCTAGACTGAGATCAACTATCTTGAATTTATATCAATGACTTAAACACAAACTTAATAAAAGCATGCTATATTTGCCAATGATACCAATTGTGGAAGTTCAATGGAAAAAGATGGCAGCCATTAAAATGTACAGTCAGAAAAGCAAAACATTAGCCTACTTTCTAGGGATCTTTGGAAGAGTGGAGGGAATGGTGCAACGTATACAACAATACAGCTTGTGCTCCAGTGTATATATTGGTAAGTTTTACCAAACTGTGGGCTATGACATAAGCTGGAGTTGCATTTAACTGGCATGCTTGGACATTAGAAACCTCCTTCACTAACCCAACTGCTGTCAGACTAACATCACTACCCCTTTGCCTTGATACTGAAAGCAAATTTCAAGCTTTGCTTTGCTTTTCAGGCTTTAAAGTTTATGACCTGGACATCAAGTTTCCCCTCACAATATAGTGTCTGCAAATTGTACAAGCTCTAACTCCAATGAACAGAGAAATGCTCATGAAAAGTTGATGGGGATTTTTCTGGAAAGATTATTTCCTGAAACTTTTGAAAATCCATGAGGGGAGCAACTTGTATATAGGTACATCTTGTACACCAGATTTTATGGCACTTGAAAGAGAACTGTATGTCCTAGAGACAGAGCAGCAATCAACAAAAACCAATACTGAACTACAGCCAAAGCAGTCCATTTGACAGGAAGCTGTGACGACACTGTTCAGTTCTCTGGTCACACCATATGTTGAGAACTATGTTCAATTCTGATGGTTGTGAAACAAGTGAGAAAATGCTGGGAATAGAGGCTATGCAGGGATTTAGGAGGTTGATTTCTTGCCTCTGAGGTTTGATTTAGAGAAAAGAAAAAGAACATTATGCTTTTCAGGATGGAACCCAGAGGCATGTGAGAAGCGATTGTACAAAAGCATCAGTCAATTAACAGTATGCAGAAAATTAATCAAAATAGTCTTCCAAAATTAGAATGTCAGTAGGACAACAGGATATAGATTCAAATGAACAGGAGGTAATTTTTTTTTTGCACACACAGTAAGATTACAAGTCAGATTGGATTTTTAATCAGAACGCTGGGGAGGCTAAACTCAGGGAATCATTTGAAGAACAAATAGATGCAGCAAAGGCACAAGTACAGGTGTGTTTTGGCGGGATAATCTCAGACAAAATCAAAATACTGCTGATGCCAGAAATTGGAAATAACAATCCTGGAGGTACTCTGGCCTGGTATCAACTGTGAGGCTACAAAGAGACAGTTAATAAGGATGAGAAAGTTGATGAAAGGTTCAAACTTTCAATGCCAGCTTCATAAAATCATATTTGCTTCCCATTCAAATAGCATTGTGCTAAGATGACAATGCTGCAGCGGTATTGGGGTACTATCAGCACAATTTAGTGCCAGCACTCCTCAAACTACTTCAAAGCACTTCTTCCAATTGCTTTGCAGCAGTTTAAGGAGACATGGACTATGGCAAATCATGTCAAAGCTAGGACAAAAACCTACCTTAAATGAGAAGCACTGGTGGCCAGTTGAAGCGCTAGAGGCAGCATGTATTTTTGCGCCACCATAACATTTAGGTCTTCGTAGTTCCTACTTAGAGAGAAATGAATCATGCCAGAATAAAGGCTCAGCTGCACTGAAATTAGTCAAATGATGATGATTCAATTGTCTAGAGCCAAAAGTTTTGGAAGAACAGAACCCTTGTTGCCTATAGCTGGTAGTTGCCCATAGCTGGTAGTTGCCCTGAAGTGCCAGAGTGGATATTTAGTGTTGTGCTTGCTGTCTGAGCTCCTACTTACTAGAAAGTATAACCAATATAAATATAATCCAATAAAAGAACTATTTGGCAGAAAATAATTCAGGTTTCAATAAAGACTTTACAATTGAAATATCTCCATCCTGATGTGGATACATAGTTAAGAATCTATTTGATCAAAAGAAACATACTGAATAATATAGTCCAAGTTGAGTTGGTTAAGGTGGACCATAACGGAATAGCCCCCCTCACTAAAAAAATCTGAACATTTACGGAGGTATCAGGTATATGATTTTTCTTGTAGATGGAGAGATTTTCCACTTGCATGGAGTGTTTGAATGAGTATAAAAATTATTTCTGTGAGGTTCATGTGAATAACATTCTAAAATACATTCTGGGAATTAAAGCAATCAACAATCATCAAATAACCATATCCTGTTTAACTGAGTTATCTTCAAGATAAAATCATTTCTTTGTAATTTAGACTATAGCCTTTAGTAGTGAGCTTTGGCTGAGAAATGGTAGCATTCACTCAATGTCAGATTGGCAGGTGCAAGGGAATCCAAGGAATTGTTTCTCTTCAGGACTGACCATGTAATTGTGTGGCGGATGTCCAAAAAACAGAAGACATCAAACTATATGGCTCAGTCGTAATAAGAGGCACTTGGAAAAGAGGACCAATTTACAAAATGTTCAAAAATAATATGAAAAATGATTATACAATTTTTATGCAAGAATCTGATGATTGAGGGACTTGTCTAATTTCTTTTTCTTATGCATAAGGATGTAAACCAGTTTTGAGCCAGGGAGGGAAAACAAACAATTAAAACAGGTCAGCTGCCAGTGATTTTTACCAGGGCCCTATATACCATTACAATCAAAAGTTTCCATACTGATGTGTTGGAACGACCACTTTCACTTCACGCAACAAACTCGGTTCTCAAAATGGGCTTGTAATACATTAAAAAATACATTCTAAAATAATTGACAGAAAAATATTGTACCAAATAATATTAGGCTTAATTATGCTATTTCAATGTAAGGATCAATAAATGCAACAAAACCAACAGATACTACTGAAGCAATGCAAGAGGAAGAATGAATCAAATGCACTGTTAACTACAGAGATGAAAGCATACAACGCATCATTCCATCATGTCCCTGTTGGACCCATAAAATGCCATCCAAAAGCCACCTCCATTCTCTCCCTACAGGTCATCATGTTTCTTGGTTTTAAATATATCCAACTCATCTTTAAAACATGCAAATCTTTTCTTAATTAATTCTTATGGGAAAGCATTCAACATTGTGCAACTAAATCTTGCTCAACCTCTTTCTTCAGTATTTTGAAACACAAAGCTGATCTTCCCTCAGAGGTTCATGTATCATTTGTGCCTTGCAAATAAGGTTGTTCTTTCCACTTCCCACTCATTGCTTTGTCATTACAAATCAATATGTTCTACCATCTTGAGAAGTTTAAGCATAGTTAAAATATAACTTTATCCCTGCTTCACTGTAATTGAAACCTTCTGCTTCTAGAATTACAGAAAAACTAAGTATTTTCATCATGCAAAAGTTGTGTTGTCATTGGGGTAAAGAATAAAGTAGAGAAATCTATGGAGTCAGGCCAGGAAAGCACAAACTGTTATTTACAAGAAGTTACTCAATTTTTTTGCAGCTTAGTATAAGTAATTTGTAAAGCCACCAGTGGAGGATGTGATATTACCTTCATGTTTGTAACGAAGCTTGTTACTTGCAAAGATATTATAAACAAGTTCTAAATCTCAAATGTTGCAGAAGAATAGTATAATGTGAAGTACAAATTTATTGTTGAATTTAAAATTCAAAGGAACATCAAAATACATGAGAATAATACTAATAATACCTTCAAAGACATCTGTCATTTTGCAGATTTGAGCAAAAGTTGATCCATTTGCCCATGTAAATACAACATCCATTAAATGGGGGCGAAAGGAGTCCAGATACATTTCTTCATCGACCTCCAGTTTGGCTTCTGCTGACACTTTGGCTATTCTCCTGCCACATTCCTGAAGTCAGACATAAGAAAATGTTATCACTAGAAGAAATGCAAATTGTTTAACACTGGATATAATTCTTTATTTGTTAAGAAACATTGGAGTTCCTGATATTCAGATTGCTAAGTACACTGATGAAACCTCAAACAGTAGGTTTCTGTGCACATGAAAGGGCTGTTGTTTGATCCTGATTTAGGTAAAACAAATAGGAAATTAAATGTTGGTGAACTTGACAGTGCAGTGACAATAACATAGCTTTATCTAGAAAATAAGGAACTGCAGATAACTTTATCAAGAAAATAAAAACTAAAGATAAGATCGAGGGTGAGGTGAGATGGAAAAATGAAATGGCACAAGTACGCGTTTCATATGTACTTGGTTTCAAAATCCTATAAAGATAAAGAAACTAACTAAAACTGGAAGGTGTGGGGACCTGAGCCTGACAAATATGATGAAAGAATATGGGAAAGAGACTGAAAAAGTGATGAAAAAAATCAAAATATGTTATACATTCTATAACTATACTAGGCAAAAAGATATTTGCAAATGCGAGTTAGGACTTTGAAGAGGGAGAATAGTGAGTTAGAGGATAAATATAAAATAATGAAATGCATAAATACCTACATTGGAAAGGACATGAATCTAAAGTGGTTAAAATCACGCAAGAAATGTTATAATAAATAAATGATGCAAGGTCATCGATCTGAACGGACAGTCCTGCTTCTTTTGCCTCAGATGTCATCTGGTCTGCTGAATATTTCCAGCAATTTTTAAAAAACTTTTGACATGCAGTCACTGTTGTAATGCAGGAAAAGTAGCAACAAATTAGTGTGGAGTGATGTTCCTGACACAATTAAATAAAAAGACCAAGTAGATGTGTTCCAGCAGAAGTAACCAAGAAATAATTGTGGGCAGGCCTCCAGGAAGACTGCTTATATTCAAATTGTGTTGGCTTCCAGTGTAGGATCCAAAATAAAAAAAGATATAGAAACAAGATTAAATTTAGGTGTTTTACGGAGGAGAAACCTATGTTGTGAGATGGCTGAAAGACAAGAATCAACTAGAAAGATATTAGGTGATAGTGGTGGTCTCCACCTTGCCATAGACCTGTTTAGTTTTCTCTGTCTCTCTCGCCTTTCTCCACAACTTACAATGTGTTTCATTTTTCACTTTTCCCCATTCTGGTGAAAGGTCATCCATCCAATACATTAACTCCATTTCTCTCTCCACAGATCGAGTCTTCCAGCATTCTCGGTTTTTACTTTACATTTCTAGACCTGCACTATTTTGAGCTTAGATTAAGAAAGACCATACCTGCATTTGTCGTAAAGGACCTGCAAGCTGTTCTGTCAGCTTCGGCATTTCATTTGCCTATGAATCAGAACACAACAATCCAGGTTACATTATTGCTCAATAATTACTACAACTGAATAAATACTTCACAGAATTAATGGCACACTGGATTGGGAACACCACAATTTGGAGCAAAGTCTGTTCATTTAAATGCATACAACTGAGCCTCACAGATCAAATTAATATTTCCAGTTTTTTTGGACACAGCTCAAGCAGCTGTAGGAATAGATTTGATGTTCAGATTGAGAACTACACTACCAATGAAAGATTATCACAGAACAAATGCATTTTAAATTTTTAGGCTTCCAAAAGACAACCCAGTGAGGTAAAAAATATAAATGAAAATAGATAAAGTTTTCTCATCTTTGGCATAAAAGTCCCTGTGCCACTTTGGATCGGGATATAGTTTTGGAGTGTTGAATTAGATTATATTACAAATAAATGAAAAAGAATTAAAGTTGTTAAAATTGCTAAGTATTTCAATTTAAAAATAATTCTGTCTCCATTTTTCTGAAAGTTGTTGAGAGTTGAATTTGCAGCAATTTGTCCATTTTCTGACCCAATTTTCAAGTGTCGTGGCACGAGAAAATGTCTTGTGCTATGACACTTGAAAATTAAGTGTCATAGCATGAGAAAATTAAGTGTCAGGCTTCTGCAGTTCTCTCAATTCAATGCAATTCTTAATCCTCTAAAGCAAAATAATTATTAACAGATGATGCCCTCTTAGCCGAGGATTCAGATTCAGTTCTTGTTATAAATGAAAGCAGCATTGATAAATAATGATACAATCTACATAGGAGGAAAACAGAAAGCACTGCACTGAGGAAGTGCTCACCAACAAATCCTTAACCTCACTGCTTACGTTTTGTTTCCCTCAAACATTTATTTAAAAGATAGTAAGCTTGACAAATATACTTGTGCCACATCAAAGCTCACATGATAAGGAAAATGTTTATCTGATAGTTGAACATTCTCTCAATTTGACAGATGCTGAAGTTTGCAAAGATTCACTGACGTAGAAAAAAATCAAATGCTTTGACAAATGTGATGTATTCACTGGAACACAAAGAGTAACCATTCAGCTTCTCAAGCCTGCCATCTCTACCATTTGTGAGATCATGGTTGAACTGTAACTTAACTCAATATCGAGCACCTTAATATCTACCACCCTTTGATGTATAAGTGGTTGCTAAGAGCATTCACAGAAATGGAAGCTATTTGGCCCCTTATGGCCATGCCAGCCAAAAAGCAAGCTAACAGTCAGCCAAGTGAGCTATGGGCCCAGATGATCAGTGAAGAAGTTCTGTTTTGTCCCCAAATGTACTTAGCAAAACCTTTAATTTCACTGACAATGAAATTTGTTTCCCTAGTCTTTCCCCAGAAATAAAACTTCTAATTTTTGAGATGAATTTAATGCATCTCAATTGCATTCCTCTAGCCTTAACATCCTTCCTAAAGTAAAGCCTCCCAAAATTCAACACAATAGGAATAGTCAATTTAATTACTTAGGCTGAGCATTATATCCTTGCTTTATAACTTAATGTCTCAACTTAGAATACCAAGCATTTTGCAGCTTTAATTATTAGTCTTCCCAGCATTCTTAGGAACCTTTCTTTGCTCTATTCTTTGAGACTTTTTGTATTACACGCATTCAACTTCACCTCATGGTGTTCCTCAAACATTTCAATGGCCTCAGACAGGAAGGGGTGAACCTGGGCATCCTCAACTTTAACTCCATGGTTTGATGGCATCAAGTTAAACATGGGCGAAGAAACCATCACACATTATCAAACCTTATTATTACCATACTTCCTCAGGTGATAAATTCATACTCCTCCATGTTGAGCACCATTTAAAGAAAAAAGCAAGAGCACCAAGTGCACAAAGTAATTTAAAAACTGTTATTTCTTTAACTTTGACAGATGGTTAAAGATGCTGGTTGTCAAAACTTACAGGGTTTTACTGGGGGCTCGGCTTCCACACTATCCCATCAGAGAACCTGCTGCCAACCACTGGAATCCACGGTGTTCAAACCAGCAAGACTAGCCCTCAACATCCAGGTTAATACAGGTGTGAGTTGAAATTTCAGACAAGGAGAACAAGATAGCAAAATCTTGCCCAATGATGTCGGGAAAGGGGTATTCTGTTTAATCCCGAGACTTTTCAACATATAAATGATTTGTGACCTGACTCCAAATATCTGTCCCCCCCCATGTGTATCTGTTTCATAAATGGTTATCATTCATGTTTAAAATTAAAGTAGCCTTGCATGAACAGCTATTTGTGAAAAGTTTCCAACTTTTGGCACCCTTTGTATTTCAAAGTCACTCTCAACTTCACTCCTGAATGGGCTCAAATTTTTAGACTATATCCCCAAATAGCAGAAGTTGTCTCTCTCCATACATCCTTATAGTACCCTACAATATCTTGAAAGTTTCAATCAAATTACTAAGTGCCCTTTAAATTGATAATACTTTAATATAACTAGAGTTGTGCAATTAAAAACAAAAGTGTTGGAAGCACTCTGCATTCTATGGGTAAAGTAAAAAGTCAATGATTTAGGTCAATGTCCCTTCATTGTAATTTGTGGTCTCCAGTTATCATACTGTTATGTGTATGAAGTACTCTCTCAACACTAATGCTGGTGCCCAGAAATACTCACATTATTCTAGGTGAAGTCAGACCAGGACTCTACATAGCTTTGGCATAACTTCTCCTTCCTTGTGCTACAACCCAAAGGTGGTTATTGATAATTGATTATTTTCTATACCTATCCATGACAATTTAACAATCAATACTTATTAACACACAACAGCCTCTAGACCTCCCCTCTTTTAGTTTTTTACCATTTGATTCTATCTTTATTTGAGCCAAAGCGGATGACTTCAAATAAGCCACAATCCAATCTCTGTAATGTTAACAATAATAATCTACTGATTATTCTTAAAATCTGAAGTGGGAACACGATGCCAAACATGCATAGTCATTTGTTGTCTCAATACAGTTTCAGTTCAATTGCAAAGTAGCCTGATATGTTCCCTCTGTTTACTTCAATCTATTTTCCTGAAAATTTCATATAAGGTTATCAACAGATAAGGAACAACAATACAGTTGTAAAATCTTGCAACATCCAATTCTTTGGAGCACATGGAATTAAAAATACAATTTACTGTTTCCCCCCTTTTATTATCAACCTAAATAAAATTAATTTTGCACTATTTATTGCCATCCAGCAATGATAAGATTGGTAGTGGCACAATAAGTAGAGCTGCTGCCTCACAGCTCCAGTGACCTGGGTTTAATCCTGATCTCTGTACGTCAGTGTGGAGTTTGCATGTTCTCCCTGTGGTCATGTGGGTTTCCTCTGGGTACTCTGGTTTACTCTCATATCGCAGAGATGCACAGTGTAGTAGGTCAACTGGCTACGGTAAATTAATCCTAATGTCCGGATGAATGGTCAAATCTGGGGCAAGTTGAAGGGAAGGAGACACTAATTGATAGCCGCCAGAGACTCGATGGGCTTGTTTCTGTGCTGTATAACTCTATGATATATTTAAAATTTTTATACAAAACTAAACATATCATTCCTATTTAATAAAACACAAGTCAATTTTCTTACCAGGGAAAATGTTCAAATCCACACTACCAAGAACATTACTAGGGGATTCTTTTAAGGCAGGACTTCAGAATTAAAGCTTAATTTATATGATGTCTGAAGATCACAAACAAAATTAGCATCTATTTGTAAATATCCAAAAATACTTTTACAAGGAACCAATGCTCCATACCCACATGTAACTATTTTAAAGAGTCAACTTAAAACACTGTATTAATTAACAAGATACTGGAACCCTTAATCTACTGACCACTATACTTTTTAACATGTTGCAAGATTCAATTTTGGAACACATGTTTGTGTATAATTGGAGGGATTAGGACATCAGTCTCCTTCCTTGAATAAGGTGAATAAGTCATAAACGTGGAACATTCTTAGCTGGGTATACCTCATAGATTACTTGGCATAGTAAAGTTTTAACATTATGAAGTTGCATCCTTATGCACTTAGAACTCCTTAATTTAATTCCTATAAATTAAAACAAAATAAATGTCTCCAACACTGACTGAATGAGATGTCATTTAAAACAAGGACATCAACATTCATGTATATTGCTAGATTTTTCTCCCATTGCACTCAGCAAATTAACAAATTATCTTTATACTGAAGCAATTTGCTATTCATACTCATGTATTTTGGTCATGTCATACATTTCTAGATGAACTCTATACTAAAATAATGGATTACTCAATCAGATGATCAATCTGATCAAGTATCATCATTTCTGGCAAACAATGGCCTTGTAAAAATATTCCAATCTTAGTTAAAAAACATATTTCTAACTGATTTCAATCTTTTACAATGCATGCTATTCACTGAAATTTAATAAGGTAGGTATTTTTCTTGTTTAGCCAATCTCCCAGTCGTCAACAGGCAGTGCTGCTTAAATTGTTGCCATGGAACAAAATACCCAAGTTTGTCTACATTTAATATGTCATCAAAATTTAGAAATAACATAAGCTGACCTCAACCCTCCATAACATTCTTTCCCGTCCCCAGTACTACAATATATCAGAGTTGGAAAATATATTTCCTAGTGTGGAACTAAAACAACAGAGTTGGGAGGGTACACATTCCATCCACGGTCTCTGCTGAGCTAAAAGATCTTAACCGAGACTGCAGCAGTCTCAATGCCACCGATACAAACAACAGGGGGGGAAATAATCTGCTAGGAATGTCTGTTACTGATCACTATTCAGTAAAGTGAATGGAGAGGACTGAAATGAGATGTTAACTTATTCCCTCTCCCACATCTACATGACCTGCTGAACCTATTATAGTAGACCTAATTAATAACAGACAGTTATATACTTTTACGAATGAAGGAAAACAGGACAATGAAAGGGAAAACATCTCTCATAAAACACCAAGTATTATTTTCAAGTAATGAAACAAAATTCTATATTTGAAGATTTAGAATGTGTATATAGAAAAACAAGTGAAGTGATACTGTTCTCAATTTTCATCCTATGCCATCAAGAAAATCACTTTATTATGTAATTTTCTCTGAAGGAACAAAACAGTAGCCAGAGTATTTACCTTCTCCTGAAACACAAAACAGCTAAGTAAAGCTGTTGCCTGCTCAGCAGTCAGATCGTTAAAGATGCCATTAAACATCATTTCTGTCAGAAGTAGCTCATCTGCACTACAAAAGGAAGAGGGATTTGTTTAATAACAATTACAAAAAAAAGTTGTATGAAATAATCTTAAATGAAGATGCACATAAAACCAGGTTGCAGCACTGAAAGCTTACAAATAGAGCGAGACCAAGCTTAACAGTCTAATCAAGTTCCCCACAGGTTTTTAAAGAAGTCTACAAAAGCAGAACCTTGCAGGAAATCTCAAGAGGAGTTTAATGCCCCAAGACCGGTTTCTTTGAAAATGAGTCACCGGGATAATTTGTTGATTTAAATTTTGATTGGTACCAGGCTACATCAAGCTATGCCAAAGACTGCTTCAAGGGCTATAATCCTCTTGCTCACAATTAATTCAACACAATTTGCAGTTCCAATGCAGAGTGCAACATTATGTATTTAAATATCAATTAACTTATCAAACAGCTTTCTCTCAAATAGAATCTCAATTTAATACACTCATTCAGACTATGAACTTAGTAATGGGCAATGTGGTATCTATTTTGCATAACGATAAATAGTGCAATATATATCAGACTTTTAAAAACTGACTGTGAAGCAGAGAGAGCTCTTGATTCAGGCAGCAACTAAATACCGATACTAAAGTTGCACTCTGAATATACCATAAGGAAATAATAAACATCCAGATCTCCACAAAAGCTTTACAATGTACATTTGCAGCTAAATTTTTTAAAAAGTTTATCAATGAATTATGAGGAAATTATTGATATCCTAACATTTTCAGAAAATATAGATAGTATTAATTAGGACTGCCTATTTATTAACCCCTTACCTGCTTATTTCACAAGCAACTCGTCCTTTCATTTCAATGACATCAGACGAGGTGGCAAAGCCTAATCGTCTGATCACACGTTTACGGCATTTCAATTCATCCATCTGTAAAACTGTTCGAGCTTTCTTCAATTCTCGTTTTGCTGCTTTGATATCTCCTGCAATCTATACAAAGACAGGAACATTCAATTGGAGTTAAAGTGATAACTTTTCATCAACTCGTGGAATATACATTTTTTACTTTTCACATTTCAACTTCTTACTAACTGGTGAGTAGTGACCATCTTTTAAGCAAGCTGAAGGACATGAAGATGGGGAGACAGAAGGGGAAACTATGGAAAAGAGTCCATAGTAGCAGGAAGGGCAGAAGTAACTAAATGACAAATGATTGTAGTGTAAGAAAAAAAGTGTTACTCAAACGAATCTTCCCAGCCATGGGAAGGAACTGCCGGCATTCAGCCTTTCAAACAGAACTACATTCCAGATTTATGTGGATATGATACAAATTGTTAAATTGGTTTATTATTGTCATTGGTAGCGAGGTAGGGTGAAAAACTTTGCTTTGTATGCCACCCATACAGATCATTTCATTACCACAGCGCATTGAGGTAGCACAAAGGAACACAATAACAAAATGCAGAATAGTGTTACAGTTACAGAAAAATTGCAGTGCAGGCAGACAATAAGGTGCAAGGCCATAACAAGGTAGATTGTGAGGTCAAGAGTCCATCTCATTATACTAGGGGACTGTTAATAGTCTTATAACAGCGGGATAGAAGCTGTCCTTGAGCCTGGTCTTTACTGAATATCAGACATCACCACATCTTCTACTACATGTGGAGTGCAGCACTGTAGCCAAACCTTGCCAGGATTCCGCAACAGTACACTGGGTAGTCAGTTCTCCAGTTCAGAGCTAACATAGGATGCAAGACACCACTGATTTTAATTTGATGCTGGCTTACATGTAGTCTTGCATTGCAGGCATATCATTTTTAAATATAGAGCATAACAGCACAGTACAGGCCCTTCAGCCCATAATGATGTGCCAACATTTTATCCTGCTCTAAGATCTACCTAACCCTTCCCTCCCACATAGCCCTCCATTTCTCTATCATTCATGTGTCTATCTGAGAGTCACTTAAATGTCCATAATGTATCTGCCCCCATAACCTCTGCTGGCAGTGCGTTCCACGCATCCACCACTCTCTGTGTAAAAAAAACTTACCCCTGACATCCCCCTTATACCTTCCTCTAATCAACTTAAAATTATGTCCCCTCGTGTTAGCCATTTTCACCCTGGGAAAAAGCCTCTGGCTGTCCACTTGATCTATGCCTCTTATCAGCTTGTACACCTCTATCAAGTCACCTCTCATCCTCCTTCTCTCCAAAGAGAAAAGCCCTAGCTCACTCAACCTATCCTCATAAGACGTGCTCTCCAATCCAGGCAGCATCCTCGTAAATCTCCTCTGCACCTCCATTCGAAAGTTTTCACATCCTTCCTATAATGAGGCGACCAGAACCGAACACAATACTGCAAGTTCTATAGAGCTGCAACATCAACTTGCGGCTTTTGAACTCCATACCCCAACTAAAGGCCAACACACCATACGCCTTCTTAACAACCCTATCAACCTGAGCGGCAACCTTGAGGGATTTATGGACATGGACCCCAAGATCCCTCTGTTCCTCCACACTGTTAAGAGTCCTGCCATTAACCTTGTATTCTGCCTTCAAATTTGATATCCCGAAGTGCATCACTTCACACTTATCTGGGTTGAATTCCATCTGCCACTTCTAAGCCCAGGTCTGCATTCTATCAATATCCTGTTGTAATCTACAGCCACCTTCTACACTATCCACACCACCACCAACTTTTGGTATGATCAGCAAACTTACTAACCCACCCTTCCACATCCTCATCCAAGTCATTTATAAAAATCACAAAGAGCAGGGGTCCCAGAACAAATCCCTGTGGAGCACGACTGGTCACTGACCTCCAGGCAGAATACGCTCCAACTACCACCACCCTCTGACTTCTATGAGCAAGCCAATTCTGAATCCACACAGCCAAGTTTCCCTGGATCCCACGCCTCCTGACTTTCTGAATGAGCCTTCCATGAGGAACCTTATCAAGCGCCTTACTAAAATCCATGTACACCACATCCACTGCTCTATCTTCATCAATATGCTTTGTCACATCCTCAAAGAATTCAATCAGGCTCATGAGGCATGACCTGCCCCTCACAAAGCCATGCTGACTGTCCCTAATCAGCCTATGCTTCTCCAAATGCATCAGGTGTTTCTCCCAGCGTGTCCTTCTGTACCTCTCATTGAACCAGGATTGTTTACTTGGCTTGGCTCTAATGGTAGAATGTGAGATATGCCAAGCCAGTAGGTTATAGATTGTGTTATATATTTTTGCTGATAGTCCATAGCACCTCATGGTTATCAAGTTTTGAACTGCCAGATCCATTCTGAATTTAATCCATTCAATACCAATGTATTGCTACACAAGTTGCAGGGTGTTCTTAGCATGAAAGAGAACTGATCTTCAAAAGGACTATGTCACTGTTACTTCTGAATCCACATAGCCAGTGCTGTTATGGTTGGATGCATCTGCCACAGATGGACTAGCGAGGGTGGGGTCAAATAAGTTCATCCCTTTTCAGATACTGACAAAAACTTTGGAGCTGCAGTCAATCAATAATTGAAGAAGGACGGTAAGTAATAATCAGGAGGAAGTTTCTTTGCCCACATTTGACATGATGCAATGAAACATCATAGCATCTCATACTAAGGACTCCCAGGGCTATTCCCTTTTGCCTGCAAGCCACTGGACTGCCTCCTCTGATGAGTTCGTCCTGCTAGTGGAAGTACTCGGATTGAAATTGAAATTGGTTTATATTGTCACATGCATCGAGTGTACAGTGAAAAACTTAGCTTTGTAAGCCATCAATACAGATCACTTCAAAACATAAGTACATTGAGGTAATACAAAGAAAAAGCAATAATATAATGCAGAATAGAGTGTTACAGTTACAGAGAAAGTGCAGTGCAGGCAGACAATAAGGTGCAAGGGTCATGACAAGGTAGATTGTGAGGTCAAGAGTTCACCTTTAACATACAAGAGGTCCATTTAAGAGTCTCATAACAGTGGGACAGAAGCTGTCCTTGAGCCTGGTGGTACGCATTTTCAAGCTTGGTGGTGAAGTCTGACACTTTTTAAGGTATGATTCTGTGAATATGATTATGTCAGCTTTTGTCTGAATAACTTGTGGGATAGCTCTCCCAATTTCAAATTAAAATTTGCAAATATTTGTGAAGAAGGTTTTGCAAGGTTGACAGAGCTTGGAGTGACTTTGTTGTGTCCTAATTCAGTGCCTAGTTATGGTACAGCTAAGTGACTTGCTGGGCCATTTCAGACAGCATTTAATTAGCAATCATATTGTTGGCAGTTTGGAGACACATATGAGCCAGACCACTTGAGGATGGTACATCTCATCCCCTAAACGACGCTGGTAAACCCAATGGGTTTTTATGACAATTTGACAGACTCAGATACATTGTTACTAACAGTTTAATTTTTATTCCACACTATTAGCTGAAGTTAAATTCCACAGCTGCCATAATGAGATTTTAACTTGCATCGCTACAGTGTTGGTTCAGGCCTTTGGGTTATTTGTCCAGGAACTGGATCTGATCTGCTGATTTTAAAATTGCTTAAGTGTTTTTTTTATTACATCCTTGAGTAAGGGTTCCATTATCGTTCTTACAACCAATCTTAATCTAACCAGTTTATGGCTTCATAATCTTTTTGAACTCTTTAAACAATTTATGTATTCACTTCTGATTTTTGATAACTCTTATTTTTGTATTTTTTCTAAATTTCTAAGACACGTAACAACACCGCACATAAACTGACATTGTGATTACACTTACCATTAGAGAGTTTGAATAAAAGAGATAAAATATATTTTGGAAACAATTTCACTGCTGAAAGAAACAGATGATCATAAAAGAAATATCTTAATGCATCCTTAATGTGCATTAAGGCGCCAACATTCCTTGGTAATGAAAAATGTTCCACAGCACAATTTCATACACAAGTTTAACAAAAAAAAAACTTTCTCAAAAAAAAATTATCAAGCTGCATTAATTACCTGTGCTTTCCTTTCGCAAAGTCTATAGACAGTTTCCAAATTTGAGTCGTTGTGCATGGAATGTGAATACATTCGGTGTTCAAAAGCCTCAATTTTCTGGATTACTTTCTTCAGTCCCTGATCCTTGATTCCCATATCATCAATTGGATCCAATAAAGGTACACCATCAGGAAATCTCTTCTGTACTTCCTAATACACAAAGCAATGATAAGAATATACCAAAAAGATTGAATGAAAACACATTTCGATAAATTTTCTTCTTTCGTCCATTTTTGCCATTGCAATCATTAAATTTTAATATGGCTAATATATGAATATGATATAGCTGGGGCTAGGCCTAGAATTATAATCCACAGACTCACAAATAAAGTAATTCACATGAAGTAATTTACCTGTATTGATTTCAAAACACTTTGCCTGTTATCCAGTGGTCTCAGGTCTTTTGGAATATACAGGCGCACACTACTGATGGCAGTAATTAAGTGAAGCATGATAGGAACAACCTGTTGTATAAAAAAAATTGTATCAAGTTTAAAAATACAAAACATTTGTTCAATCTTCAATTTATTGTAATTGAACATTCTAAGTCCACACATTCGTTGTATTTTCAAAAGCACCTGAGAAACTCATTGCAGAATTAATGTAGCAGCATTATGCTAGGATTCCCCAACAGTATGCCAAAATAAGACACAAAGGCAATTGATTAATCTCTCACTAACCATGCAATCTAGCCAGCAGTTAAAGAATATGCCTCATACTCTCTGCTCACAGACACCTTCTTGATGCTTCATGGATGAATTAATCTCTAATATTTTAATTGCCTTAGATACGTCAGTAATATAAATCATATAATATAATAAATAATATAAATCAGTAATACAAGCTGATCCAATTAAAAAACAGGAGAAAAAATGTGGCCATATATTTATTCATATCTAAAAACAGAGGTGACAACTGACCCAGAATTGGCATTTAAGTCAGAGAGAATAAATTCAACAAAACTGGAAGTTACTTTTGACTTCCAGTGGGAGAGGAGTACTTGACACTGAATTAACTCCAATGATTTTTATACTCCAATGTGTATGTCTCTAAGCTTTGCATTTGCTGGCATGTACCAAAGCTCTGTGAACATAGTAACAGGGGCAAGACCTGGTAGGGAAAGAGTAAACAACTCCATACTGATTATACTGATTGTGTGAATCAGAAATAATTTTTAAAAATGGAACAGGGCACAAGAGGCAGAGCAGCATGCAGGACCAAGAATACAGAAAAAATGAATTGAAGAGCAGGAAGCAGGTAAAAACAGATTTTACTTGGAATCCGTCAGAAAGAAATGTCATAGAGAATCCGAATTTGGTTCATTGGACTATACATGTTGGTTATTTTGATTTTAAAGAATCTACAGATCCAATGTTGGCCATTTTGGATCAAAATAATTTTTCTCCAGTATGTTCTCACCATACAGGATCCAAATTTGGCAATATATCCGTTCTACATACTTGTACTTGGTTTTGGTCAGAAAATGGAATGCTTAACAATTATCCTCTAACAATGCAATAGCTATACAAAACTAAAATGCTCTCCAGTTTGCTCTTCAAAAAAAATGACTCCTTTCAAAATTTCCTACACTGGGCAGATTTGTAAATACTATATACGGGGTTGAGACAGCAGTTTCAGCAGAATGCAGGAATATTTATATTTTCAGCCAGTCTTAAGATTTCATGTGCCAGATGCATAGATCATCTGTGAATGGAGCCAATCACCATGGAATCAGTGAACAATTTTGTTTCTAAGCAAGTATGATATCTTATAGCTAGTGTGTATTTGGGAAGCTTAGTATTTTCTGATCCCTTTCTTCATGTGTGCCTTTAAAAATCCCTGCATTCATTCAGAATTTATATTTTGACCTCATCTGGAAACTTTTCGGGTATTTATACATTATTATCAATATTTTGCTGATGAGTCTGCGAATGACTGAGATTGAAAGTTCCAGAGTTCAAGATTTTTCTCTTTAAAAGTTTTCAGTACTATATTGTAGAGTGCAAGTAACAAAATAGTAATGTTTTCAACAGTTTTGAAGTGAACTGCAATCCACAGACCTGCATTTCTCCTTTTTCTCCTGCTTTTGCTGGCTTAGCTGCTTCTGAAGCTGCGAGCTTCACGCTGTCTTTACTGCAGTGCAATAAAGCTTCTACCACATACAATGGATCAAGCTCCCCGGTATTAGGCTGTGAAAATAAAATTAAAAATACATCTATCAGAGCTCAACTTGTTTTCAATATATTTTATTTGCATGTATTTTCTATTACAGACATCTGAAAGAAATTAAATATTTGACAAAAAGAACCACCTTGGTTTTTTTTAAAGAAACAAAAATTTTAGAACCCAATGTTTGCTTGTGAAACTATATAACTATTATTAAATAAATCACAAATTTTGTAAACATAAGAGAAAATAATCCAGTTTGGAGCATTTCTACTGGAGACCTAAAGGAATCTGTTCTGTGTTTAATATTGTTTATACAACTGATAAATTGATTTAAAAAATTTAATCATTGCAACCTAACAAAATTCAATTTTTGCAGCTCAAAATGAGTGGTTTGGCAAAACACAGTTAACCTTTTACTTGGAGAAATTAGAAATCTATGTTGGCCCTCAATATTTTTACTAAGTAACTCATTGATATAGATACTGCGTATGAACCAATTAGGAGCAGGAATTGGCTATTCAGTCCCTCAAGTCTGCTCTGTCGTTTAATAAGTTCAAGATGGATCTGACTGTAACCTCAACTCTGCATTCCTGTCTAGCCTCATCACTCTTTCACCTCTTTCCTTACTGTTACAAACCAGCAACAAAAGAAACACACAGAGTCATGATTCAGTGTTAAAAACTACTTTATTAATAACTACTTATGATAATAAGAAAAATAAAAGTAAAAATGTTAGAACATTAGAAGTAAAAATGTTAAACCTTGAACATTAACCCCAAAAACTAAACTCATAGTGTGTGTGTGTGGCAAAGTCCCAAACTCCAAGTCCAGGGATGGTTCTTAAGGTTCAGTTCCGCAAGCCATAAGGTGAAACACGAGCAAAGGCTTCTTCAACAACCACCGTTGTCTGAAGATAAGACGTAGATGTAGAGAACATAGAGAGAGTAATTACGAAATCCACACGTTCCATGATGGAACCCAAACGACACCTCAGTGTTTACTTGGTAGTGACTTCCTCACCCCAAAAAGCATCCGAATCGTGGTCGTCCACACAAATACCTGTTTCCTTCTACAGGTCAGCAACAAAGTGAACTCCACCGGATTACTCCCAATTTCCATACGTGGATTGTAGTAACAGACACAGTTATTGTATCTCATCCATCGATACATAAAACTAGCAGGCTGGTGTCTCTCTCCCTTTTCTCTCTCTCTCTTCTCTGACTGACTTTGACTGCCTTTTTCAACAACGTCATTACGTCCTTTATCTTCTGTTGATGTAAGCAGGCCACACACACACACCACTATGCTCTATCTTAAAGGGACATTCACCGAGTCCGTAACATTACCTTTTAGCTATCTACCTCAACTTAAAAATATTCAAAGACTTTGCTTCCACTGCCCTTGGAGAAAGGGTCTTCCAAGAACTCAGGACCCCTTAAGGGAAAATAAGTTTTGCCTCATCCCTGTCATAAATGGGCAATATGTCTTATTTCTAAACAGTGATCCCTTGTTCCAGGTGATCCCACAAGAGGAAACACTCATCCTGTGAAGACCCTTCAGGATTTTGTCTGTTTAATCAAGTTTCCTTTTACTCATATTAGATTCAAGAGTATCATAAAACCACTGCCCACTTCTGGTATCAGTCCAGTAAATCTTCTCTGAACTACTTCCATGCATTAACATCCTTCCTCAAATAAGGACACCAATACTGTACACAATCCACAAATGTGGTTTCACCTAATGCCCGATATAAATAAAGTACAAGCTTGCTCTTTTGTACTCAATTCTCTCTACCAATAAATAATAACATTTGGTTAACTCTCCTACTTACTCAAACCTGCATGTTATCCAATGGCAAACAATGTACCAGAACACCCACTGTCAACTGGTAGCTCGGCATCCCAGTTTTCTTGGCGCATGGGGTCACATCTCAGTTCATAGAATGTGGCTTTTTTTTGTAAAGTTAACGGGAAGTACTTAAAGATTACCAATATCCTTTAATAACCTTAAGTATTGATTCTGCCCATGTCCCAGATTAAGGCTCCTTTCTTGTGTCACAACCAAATTTAAGGTGAGCTCTAGTAAAATACTGTGGGCATATCTGGAGCGAGCAGCAAGCCAGAAATGCTTGAAGCTACCTTGATTTAAACAAAAGCCTTTTTTTAAAGAGAGAAAACCCAGTGGAAAAAGAGAACTGTCTGCGGCCAGGCCATCAGTGTTAGAACCTGATGGTGTTGAAAGAGGACTAAATGGGATAAGCAACTAACCTTGCTACAGAATTAGGAAAAAAAGACATTCAGAGAAGTTATGCCCCATACTTACTGAGAAATGGCCAAGACTTCAATGTTTTAAAACTTCTGAATCTTTCACAAAAGCACTTACTTTCACATTCATGGATTTAAAAATATAAATTATCATATCTTTTCTTAAATTCTTAGTCAGATCTATGAATATTTCAAAATAAATAACCTATCTGAAAATCTTGAGTTATCATTTCTTTAAGACCAACAGCAGACTACTTGTGCCTCCCATGCCCTGGTGTAAAATGTGCTGGAGTTATCATATTGTAAGAATTGGGTAATTAGCCCAAGTTCCTCCTCCTTCATTGAATTCTATGATAAATTCGGTACTGGAGCTCACACTGCTAACTTTTAACTGTCTCAATGGATACTTATGTTAAGAAACATCATGAAAACAAAAGAGCCATTAAGAGGGATGCCAAAAGCTTAGCGAAAGTTATGGGCTTTCAGAAGTCCTAAAAGGAAGAAACAGAAATAATGTGGTGGAGACAATTCCAAAGCAGAAACTCAGATGGTTGTAGCTATTGCCTCCAATACAGTGGAAGTTAAAATGCACACGGAACCAAATTCAGAGGAATGGAGATACTGAAAGGGAACTGGAAGCGAGTGCAGCCTGCTGTGTAGGATTGAAGCAGATAATGAAAACTGGGAGCAGTGAGACCATGATGGGATTCAATCACAAGATCATAAATTTGGTGCAGGACAAATCAAAAGGCCATTAAGGACAGAAGTGATTTGTGTGCAGAATAGTAAATGAGTGGCATATATGGAGGGATAGCCAGCCAGGAAATCACTGGATGTCAAGATCGGGCCTAACTATTGTTGGAAGATTCTGAAAATAAACTGATTCTGATTGGCAAGCCCCCAACAATTCAGTAATGATTTCCTTAGAGTGTGTCCATTTTACGAGTTGTGTCGATATTCAATATCTAAATACAAAAGTGGTTTGGCTTTTTTCATCTCATGCACAACAGCAGACAATCAAATCGTTGTAGGAGGAAGAAAGTCCACACGAAAAGATGTAAAGGCTGATCTGGCAAATCTTTCAACTGGACGTTGGCCAAATTTAAACAATCTGGTAAACATACGAGGGGTCCTCTCTGGGTGGCCTGTATGTGTATTAAATTGAACCCAATTAAGCAGTAGCTATCGACCACAGATGTTCACTGGCCAAATGAAACAAGGTACATATATCATAAAATTATGATAAGTTCAGCACACGTGGGACTTTGGTGGTGCTGGACAGGCAGTTTTATTAATGTTATACCTATTAATAACCCAACACACTAACTCACTTTTTTTTTAAGCTGTTACACAATAATTTTTCCTGTGCACCCAGGAAACGGGGCCCTAGTGAGTGGAAAGGGAGCAATCACCAAACACGTGAACTCCATCCTGTGACGCTTGGGTTTAAGTGCCAAAGAATAATCACTGATAATCACTTACTCTTATCTATATCGAATTATCACATCTTTCAGATTAGTATCTACATATATTGAAATAATCAGGGTTCTCAACGACTGCACTTCTGGCTCATAAAATATCATTTCATACACTATATTAATGCAAATCATTTACCTTAACATTAGATTTTTTATTGAAATTTATGACAACTCCCCAACCAAAATCATCGTCTTCATTTTTCACCTGAAAGACAAAAGGTACATTTGTTTACTCAAAACCATGTTTCCGAATATTTCAAGATATTTATAAAATCAATAGCAAAAGAATTTACAAACTAAATTGAGAAACACACAATTACTACCAATTTCTCATCTCTAGAAGGATTTTTATTTGAGAAATATCATGAGCAATTCCACAGATACGAACTTCTTATTGTAAAAAAGAGCTACTCTTTTTTATTAAACACCATGGAATATCTTTCCTTCTGCATGCTACTTTAATTTTCGTATTTCAATTTGCTTTAATTAAATATTGTTTGCAGAGAGAAAAAAAACATTGAATACTGCTTCAAACCTAGATGTTTAGCAGCAGCAGCATTTATAAGGATCAGGTCAAGGCGGCCCACTTAGCTGATATCCTGTTCACCACCTTAAACAGTGACTCCACACTGACACAAGATAACTGCAAAGTGTAACGTCTATAGGGTGCATTGCTGTAATTCACCAAGGCACCTTTGACAACATTTCCTAAAACCAGAACCCTATCACCTCGAAAAAAAGGACCGTGGGTGCTTAGAAAGCTCTATTGCCTCCAGGTTCCTTTAAGATACCCAAGAACCTGACTTGGAAAAATTGTTGTTCCTTCTTTGCTACAAATCAAAACCCTGGAACACCCCACCTAACACCACCATGGGAGTTAGAGCATGAAATATTACTCAGCTTTTAGTCTGTACAGTTAAGTCTCACTTCTCTACCCTCTCCCCCATAGCCCTGCAAATTCTTTCCTTTAAAATACTTGTTCAGCTCTCTTCTGAATGCTACAATTGAATCTGCCTTGACTCCTATTCCTAGCAGTGCATTCCAGGCCTTAACCACTTCCTGTACAAAGATCTTGCTCATGTCACTTCTGGTTCTTTTGCCAATTGCCTTCATTCTATGCTTTTTTAATCTTGACCCTTCTGCCAATGGAAACAGTTTCTCTTTATCTACTCATCTTTCATCTTGATGAACTTAAATACTTTTATCAGATCTCATTGCAACTTTCTCTTTTCCTCAGCTTCTCCAATCTTTCCACACAACTCAAGTCCATTAGCTGTGGAATCAGCTTAGTAAATCTCCAATGCAATTTTTTTGTAAAAGACTTGTATCTTTTCTAAGGTACAGTGAACTTAACACAATCCTCAAGTTATTACTCAACCACTATTTTACAAGAGTGCATCACAGTAGCCTTCCTCTTGTACTCTATGCATCTGTTTAAAAAGCCCCAGGGTCCCCCAACTGGTGTTTGAATTCCGCATCTTACTTTAGACTGCTCAAATCTGGCTCTTGGTTCAATGACGTGGACTTTATCAGTGCCACTCACTGAAATTACACGAAATAAATAATGATGATGCAAATATACCTTAACAAGTCTGCCTGGCTGAAGAAAGGGTAAGCAGTACTTTGGTTTGTGTAAATATTCTTCAATTTCTTTACCCAGTTTAGCCAGCTGCTGTCGTATTTTGTAGTAAGCAACAACGTTTTCTTCGTTGGGAATTTCAATTTCATTGTACTGCCCTTCCAGTACCTTGACCTCTGTAAAAATACATCATATATTGGGTTATATACAAAGACAATGCATTTACATATCAAGCGTTAATTATGAAACAGTTAAATGAATAAATTTACTGTGCCACTGAATGGCTGATATTATGTGGCATCATCCTTCCACTTAATCAGATGATATTTGGAGGTTGGGGGAATGAGGGAGGGTTGAGATTCTAATTTTTTTTTAAATTTGGGAAATCTGTAGATAAAACTTTCCTACAGCAGCTATAGTGTATCAATAGTGAAGAAAATAGTTAACAAAAATTAAACATCCTTTTCTGTTCTGTATCGAGTAAAGATTCTTAAATATTTTTTCAGCTTCACTCTTACAGCTGAGTGGTGAATTAGTCCATGACACTCCTAACTTCTGCCTTAATGGAGCAAGATGAGCCATGTTATACAGGCCCATGCCCTACTTTTGCATCCAAGGAAATGCAATGGTGCCATAGTTAACATTCATAGTTAAGATATTGGTGAAAGGAGACTGTGATTATGGTATATTGTTCAAAGTTGGGGAGAAGCAATGGCTTTCTTCTTGAAGATTTAATGCAATTTTTAATGTTATAACATGCAAAGAAGTATGATGGTAGTACAGCCTTCTAGGGCTACATAGCGTTATTCCATAAGAGCATCATCCTGCAATACACTTCAAGATATCTTTATTAGTCACATGTACATCGAAACACAAAGTGAAATACACCTTTTTGCGTAGAGTGTTCTGGGGGCAGCCCGCAAGTGGTGCCACGCTTCCAGCACCAACATAGCATGCCCACAACTTCCTAACCTGTACATCTTTGGAATGTGGGAAGAAACCGGAGCACCTGGAGGAAACCCACGCAGACACGGGGAGAATGTACAAACTCCTTACGGACAGTGGCCGCAATCAAACCAGGGTCGCTGGTGTTGTAATAGCGTTACGCTAACCGCCACACTACCGTGCCTGCCCAAACTGCTTAATATTCATCTTTTAAACATATCTTGTGGTGGACCACCATTAAAATGTGGTCTTCTATGAGCGTTGAAATGTATTAGAAACTTTTCATCACTTTTGTCATTTTTTTTCCTTATTCAATTTATCATCAAAATTCAAAACAGATGGAATTCATTTGTAATTCACATTTTTACGCCATCAGCAAGAACAACTATATGTATTCCCCGAGTGTCAGAAATGTACTCTTGCAAATCAGATAAAGCTTGGCTAAATTCCTATTATTCTGCCACACCAATGACATATCAGATTAAGTATGCTGCATGAAAATGAAAATTTCCATTTCTCAATCCAATGTTAATGATCTGAGTTAATTAGTAAATTGTATATCAGCTCCAGTGATTCTCCAAATACATACCAAAGCAAAATTACAGCTGACCTCATGAACGTAACTACTTTGAACCAGTATGTCCAAATCTGAAACATGGGAAAATAGACCCAGCCAACATGTCAAACAACTCAAACCGCAGAGACCAGCGAGTGTCAAATTTTTCACCTCCATGCACTTCCCCAAGCACTTATCACACAAGAAGCTGCTTCAAAGAAATTATGTAGAAAGCTGTGTCAGCAAATACCCCAAAACACTAGTAGCAATTTCAGGTGTAAATATTTCCCCTCAAATGCTCCTACTCAACATCTCTTTCTAGCTGACTTATGTATCATGCCTTAATGCTCTTGGGAAAAGTACACATACGCAGAATTATCACAATCGCCTGCACACAAAACATAGTTGTGATGAGCTGTAAAACACTGTTATCCCGCCTGGTGCTATGCTGCAAAGTCCTGGTTTGCGATACTGCCCTTGATCCTTCAGTCTGAACACATCTAGGTATGTACCACAATGAGATTAAAACACATTGCTTTGTTAGGAACCTGTCTCGTGTAAACTGGGCTCATCCTGTAATGAATCACCCAACGTCATGGTCTGGAGAGGCTCTTTCAGAGGGCTGGTGTGGGGCGGAATGGGTGAATGGTGTTGCAACTCAGTGCTGAGAAATGCAGCTCAGGGCTAATCCCTAGCCAGCACAGTGAACACAGGCCATCAATGGGAACTGGCAACACTTATTTCATGTGCTTGTGCATCCTTGTGTCTCCCCCAAAACTTCCTGAAGCTGCCATCTCCCCTCTTTGTTTGCCTGCAAAGCTCTCCCCTCCCCAATCCCATCCCAGAGACTTCTCCATGCTAACAAGATCAAATATAGTAGTTGGCCCACTCACCTGCTTCACAAGCAGCTTCACCACATTGAGCCATAGGGCAATTCGTCACTGGATTTGAGCCAGGTTCCTGGTACAACAACATGCAGCAACTGAGAGGGCAGGGGTTCACTGCCAGTATCCCAACCACCTAGTTCTCAGCACATCAGTGTGCAGCAGTGAGGAGGGCAAGAGTTCACATCAGGTTCCCAGCACAATAGCACTGTCAGTAACACAACCTTTTTGGTCAGGCACAGGTCACATTCCTATTCAATGCTTAAGTTTCAAAATGGACCATGGAGAAAATCCAAATCAGAAATTTCAACTCACTAAATGTGCATTCTATCCACAGATAAAATTTACAGACTTTGGTCATCTTTGGATGCAGAGCTACTGCTCAAGTTTGGTTAAAATTCCACTGCTTACAAGGAGCAATCACTGGGAAACCTTTCAATGCTTGTTCAACCAGTTCTACCATATCCATTAGGGAACTTATATGCAGTTCACCTGTTGCCGAATAGGAAGAATCCTAATCCCCACTTGATTGCTTCTCTTGCAAGTCTCATCAATAGCTGGTTGGATTGCTTTCCACCTGCAACACAGAGAACTAGCTGGCTCAAGGACATGAGAGTCCACAGAGTATAAACTCAATCCATCATTGATGTATCAATGGTGTTGAGGTGGAGATGGTTGAGAGCTTCAAATTCCCAGGTGTAGATATCACTAACAATTTGTCCTGGTCCAGCCATGTGGATGCTATGGCCAAGAAAGCACACCTTTACTTCCTCAGAAGGCTAAGGAAATAAGTCATGTCCCCAATGACCCTCACCGATTTTTATAAATGCACCAGAGAAAGCATCCTATCCAGATGGATCACAGCTTGGTATGGCAACTGCTCTGCCCAAGACCGCAAGAAATTGCAGAGAATTATGAATGCAACCCAGTCAATCATACAAACTAACCTCCCCTCCACTGACTCCATCTACACTTCCCTCTGCATCAGGAGTGCAGCAAGTGTAATCAAGGACCATTTCCACCCCAGTCACTCTCTTTTCTCCCCCATCCGGTTGGGCAGAAGATACAAAAGCTTGAGAACACATAACACCAGGCTCAAGGACAACTTCTATTCCGCTGTTATCATACACTTGAATGGACCTCTCATACACTAGAACATGAACTCTTGATCTCCCAATCTACCTTGTCGTGGCCCTTACATTTGCTCTGTAACCATAATACTATTTTCTGTATTCTGCTTTTCCTTCATACTATCTTGATGTATTTATGTATAGAATGATCTGTCTGGATGGCAAGCAAACAAAAGCTTTTTACTGTATCTCGGTATATATGACAATCATAAACCAATTCCATTACCTTAAAGGTCAGCCTAACCATGAAATCTTGTACTGTGAACAAACAAAAATATTCCATTGTATGCTTTGACCTGTGATAGGAAATTGCATGGATATGTCTCAGGTAACAGTGAGATTCTCCTCCTGGACGTGCCAACAGTGACGTGGGGTTCTCCAGACCAAAGCTCTGTTCACCATCTGTGTGATATCAAAATTGTACCCAGTTGACCTCAGTATTTATGAGAAGCCCACGAATATGGATGTTGTTTCTTTTACTTTCCAAACAAATCTTTGCATTCTGCTCTTGATCCAAGTCAAACCTTGCTAAATCAACATATTCTTTCAAATGTATTACTATAGTGCTTAACTATTTGAAGATTGTGCAGTATAGGGCATAAATGCCTTCAGGGCAAACACTTCAAGAACCTGCCTGGGATTTTTGATGGCAACATACAATGTCTACAAAGATTGTTAATGTAATGCTTAAGGTTAAATCAGGAATTATACTACTGCATGTGCACCAAAAGGATTCCATAAACTAAATAACAAAAGAATTAACAATTTATCCTCCTGACCTGAAGATGGAGGCTGAAGCTCTATATTTTGCTATAAAGCCAAGCAACAAATTTACATTGCAAGGTAGCTGTGCAACACTGGCTGACTTTTCCTTGCCTTCAGAAGTGGCTTACCAAGCCACTCAATTTTATCAAACTGTTAAGAAGAACAACAAAAATATACTGGTACGATTCAAGAGATGGCTCCTTGTACCGCTTAAGGCAAATGAAGACAAACAATTAATGCAGATCTCGGTAGGAAGACCCACATAAATATCAAAGAATTAAATTATTTTGAGATTTTAAATAGAAAGTAGTAAGCTTTGCTTAAAAGCAGCTTGCTGGAATTAAGAATGCATTTCATTGAAGCTCAACAGATCAGGAAAAATGCCATTTCACTGTTAATGACATCTTGCTTTAATAGTTGAAAGCAATTTAATATTGAAATCAATTTTGAATATTTTTATTCTCTGTGCACGCTATGAGAATGTTTACAATGAACTAGCTTTCTGCTTTTTATTATTTCATAATTTATCTCATGCCTCGGGCAGTATTGTACTGTGAGCTATTGTTTAATGGTCCTTAGGGTTCCATTTCAGACATTAGCTTGGCATGTATTAGTCCACTACCTCAGTCCAGAGATAGAATGATGATGCATGCAATAAATTATTCACTTAAAAGAATGCTTTACTTGCTTTTCATAAACATGCATAATACTAAACTGATAAGTTTCAATACTTTACTTACTCTTCTTGAACCTTGATAACTGTCTTAAACATCTATTTTAGCAGCAATTTCATTTGTGATTACCATAAGAACAAAATATGATATTTGCCATTTTAGAGTCATTGAGTTATACAGTACAGAAACAGGCCCTTCAGCCCAACTGGTCCATGCCAATCAAGGCACCCCATCCAAGCTAGTCCCATTTGCCAACATTTGGCCCATAACCTTCTAAACCTTTCCAATTTATGTGCCTGTCCAACTGTCTTTCAGAAGTTGTTATTGTACCTGCCTCAACCAATTCTTCTGGCAGCTCATTCCACATATGTAGCACCGTTTGTATAAAAAAGTTAAACAAAAATTTTTGAAAGTAATCATCTAATTTTACTTAACATTTTAAAAATAAAATAAATACGCTTCTAAGGGTTGATAAAAGACCTCAGGTACTGGATGGTACTTAATTTTACTTTTAATATATTAAAAATAGCTTTACAGTTTACCCAAAAGTAGATGAACAGAAGATAATGCGAAGATAAATGGTTCAGAACATGGAAAATTGTGTTTAATTTTACCTTCACAACAAATCTTATGGCATGATTTATTTATTGGCTGCATGCAGTGAGAAAGCTATTTATTCCAAGCATGCTGTTATACAACTGAGATTGATTTACACACAAATTTATCCTATCCTGTTTAAAGCTTATTAGGCATAAATTGCCTTACATTTATTCAGAGATGTTGCTGTAGTTCCTATCATGAATTCCGTTTCCTCCACTTTGCTTGCTGAACAAAATGCCTTTGTGTCCTGTATTATAGGCTGTTTGCTGTGAGCCCAATTAGAAGGCCTATCGTGTTGCAATTCCTTGGCTGACACAAAGTCATCAATGGACATTTATTTATTTAGTATATGCATTTGACTCAACAACATCAGATTTCGAATTAAGTGCCACTGGCCAGTTAACTTCAAGTTGGTCACTGGGCGGCTGTCAATGATATGTGACATAACATGGACCAATACACCTCACACAAAATTTCAGGTTTAATTAACAGTTTTAAAAATTAGTAGGGCAAGAGTGATAAGAGATTCAACAGAGGAATATACAGGTGCTTTTATGACTGCTGATGTGAATTTAGGATGGTCATAGAAAGATACAGCACATAAACAAGACCTTCAGCCCACCAAATCCATGCCATCAACTACCTATTTACACTAATCTTACATTAATCCCATTTTTTTTAATGCTCCCCACATTCTTATCAACTTCCCCCAGGTTCTAACAGTGATCTACACACTGGGGCTAATTTACATTGATCAACTAACCAACCAACCAGAACATGTTTGGAATGTGGAAGGAATCTGGACTACCCAGAGGTAACCCACACCATCACAGCGAGAACATGCAAACTCCACACAAACAGTGCCCAAGGTCAGGACTGAACCCTGGTCCCTGGTGCTGTCAGGCACCAGCTCTACTAGGTATCTCCACTTGGCCACCTCCAGGGGTTAAGGATGTCACAGAACAAACGAAAGGGAAAGGGGAAGGGGAAATAGTCACTGATCGTGGTCCATATTAATATTAACAACATAGGTTAAAAGAAGGATGAGGTCCTAAAACATGAATTTAGGGAGCTGGTTCACAAAGACCAGAATTTAAAGGTTGTAATCTCTGGATTACTTCCAGTCCTAGTGCCAGAGATATAGGAACAGGAAGATAGTGAGTGGTTGAAGGAATGGCATAGAGGGAGGATTTTAGATTTCTGCATCACTAGCACTATTACTGGGGAAAATGTGTCTGTACAAGCTGAACAGATTGTACCCAAACTGGAACAGGTCCAACTTTCTTGTAGGGAGATTTGCCAGTGCTGTTGGCAGGATGAGGGTGGGGGTCGCTTGAGCTAAATGTGGCAGGGGAATGGGACACAAAGTAGAACCAAGTTAGTCTCATAGGCAGAGTAGACATAGGGAATGATAAGGGAGGAGTGCAAGGCCAATTGCATCTATTTTAATGCAAGGAGTCTGACTAGTAAGACAGATGAACTTAGAGCACCGATCACATCGGAAAATAATATAATTGCCATCACAAAGACATGGTTGAAAGGAGGGCAGGGCTGGTGACCCAACATTCCAGGGGACAGTCTTCTGACCAGTAGGGGGAGGGATGCAAGAGGAGGTGGCATTGCAATATTAAGGAATTCATTACTGTGGTAATAAAGGAGTATATCATAGATGGCTATTCAAGAAAGATTATACTTTGTTCAAACTAATTAATCTGACAAAAATCTTCAACCAATTCGGTGGCACCATGACCGGCTCTGATGTACAGCAGGGAAGGGCAGAGTCTAGACCGAGCAGTAGTGATAAGGGACTCGATGATCAGAGGGCCACAAAGGTGTTTCTGTGGCCGTGAGTTAGAGCTCGGAGAGTGGGAGCGGGAGAGGGAGTTAGGTTGAAAGTTGGTTAGTAATCTCAGGCTTACTCTCCGTGTCAAATGCTTGTGCATATAGCAAGAGGAAAATAGGACAGAAGAATGCATGGCTAAGGGGCTGGTGCAGGGAGGAGGGTTCCATGTTTTTGCATTATTTAGATCTCTTCTGGGGCAGGGGTGACCTATACATGGAGAACAGGTTGCATCCAAACTGGAGGGGGAGCAATATCCCTCTTCTAAGGTTTGTTAGTGCTACTCAGGAGGGTTTAAACTTGAGGCCAGAGGTTGGGACCTAGAATGACACTGCAGCAGGAGAGGAGACTGACTCATATGGAGAAAATAGAATGGACAAGGCAGAGACAGGAGGGGAAGTATGAGAGGGCTAGTGGGCTGAACTACACTTACTTTAATGCAAGGAACGCCACAGGCAAGATGGATGAGCAGAGAGCGTGGACCTGCACATGGGATTATGATATTGTTGCAAACACGAAAACGTGGTTGAGGTTGGGCAGGACTGGCAGGTCAACATTCCAGAGTATAGATGGTTAAGGCATGACAGAAGCAGGTGCAAAAGAGGAGGGGGTGTTGCACTGCTGATCAGGGAGAGCATTATGGCAGTACTCAGGGAGGATATCCTGGAACGATCGGCCAATGAAGCTCTATGGGTAGAAATTAGGAATAAGAAAGGGGGGAAATCACTTTGATAGCGTGATATTATAGGCTTCTTAATAGTCAACAGAAACTAGAATTTAAAAAATGTAGGCAGATCACAGAGGATGTTAAAGCAATAAGGTTGCAGTCGTGAAGATTTCAACTTTCCCCAATTTGGACTGACTGGATTGCCTTAATGGGGTGCAATTTGTAAAACGCATCCAAGGGCTTTTTGAAGCAGTATGTAGAGTCCTACTTAGGAGGAGGCCCAATCACTTGACCTTATTTTAGGGAATGAGGATGGGCAAATGATGTAAGTGTCTGTGGAGGAACCTTTTGGTAGCAGTGACCACAGTTCAATAAGCTTTAAGGTAATCATGGAAAAAGATAAGGTTGGTTCTCAAGATAGGACCAAAACTGTGAGAAGGCAGATTCTGTAAGACAGGACCTGGAGGAAGTAGATTGGGAGCAGCTGCCAGAGGGAAAACAACATCCAATAAGTGGGATGTGTTTAAAAGCAAGATAGTAAGAGTTCAGAGTCATGTAGTAGCTGTGAAAAACATTTTTTGACCACATTTGGAGCATCGTATACAGTTCCGGTCACCATACTACAGGAAGGATGTGGTAGCAATAAAGTGAGTGGAGAAGACATTCACCAAGATGTCGCCAGGAACGGACGGCTGCAGTTACAAGAAAAGACTGTATAGGCTGGGCTTATTCTCACTGGAACTCAGAAAGCTGAGAAGTAACCTTATAGAGGTTTATATAATTATGAGGGGCACAGAGGATTAAGAGTCTTTTACCCAGGATAGCAGAGTATACAACAAGGCAGCACAGATTTAGGGTGAGAGAGGAGAAATTTGAAGGAGTAGGTAGGTTTTCCCCCCAACAGGGTTATCTGGAATGAGTTGCCAGAGGTGGTTATGGAGGCAGATACAATTACAACATTTAAAAGGCAAGTACTTAGACAGGAAGGGTGTATAGGGACACAGGCCCAATGTAGGCAAAAAGAATTAGCATACTTAGGCATCACAGTTGGGATGGACACAGTGGGCCCATTTTTGTGCCATACAATTCTACAATTCTATGTGATTGCAGAGTGGGCAGGTTCTACAGTGAGGAGATATTAACAGCTTATTTTGTAGATGTGATCCAGAAGTCTGAATGTTATTCTGATTCTTAAAAATTGGTAAACCTATTGCAACCAAACACAACCACAACTGAAAATCTTGGTGTGATGCACAACAGATGGCTTATGGCAGTTCTGTGCAGCTCACCTCATTAAACGATGAGCCATCAATCCTCACACTTAACTGCAGCAATGGTTGGGGAGGTCCCAGCATGGTTGTCGTTGGTTGGTAGTAACCTTAGCAAAAAGATTAATTCTAACACCCCAGCCAAGTCACGAAAGCCAGATGCTAATTGGTGGGAAACTACTAACCTCCAACAGAACCAGCTGTCAGAACTCTCTGAATTTTGCTGAGATTCACATTCAAGAATAATCAAACATATAAATTAATCATAATATTAAAGATGTAAAAACAAAATTCAAACTAATTCACACAGTAGAAAACAATGAAATACATAAAAGCAGTTTTGTCAATTAATTCAAAAATATAAATGGCCTGAAACCTCCCTCTCTCTCTCTGTGTCAATACTGTGCATTGAAATAGATGGTGTCACTGAACCTGTGCCAGGTCTATTAGCATCCAGAATTGCCAGTGTAACTGCTGGGAAACTGAAGAATCCAACATCAGAATTCAGTCAGAATGACACTAGCCTCTCAGGAAGTCCATGTCTTCCTGGTCATGAGTGGCCTTCAAATGTGTTAAAAATTGTCAAATGGACCTTCCCACAAGAAAACATTGTGCAACACTAAATTAGTTAGTTATACCGATTTCACCCTTTCGCAAAAATAAAACTAACCAATGATATAACCAAATTATTTAAGAAAATAATGATGTCCTCACTTTCCACCACCCCAGGGATTGCCTTGTAGTTCTGGAATTGGTAGAAGGACTTTTCCAACATGTATTCAGGATTGATCTCTTCAACACGAAGCAAGTTCAAAACCATGTTGTAGGTCAGATGAAAAGCACTGTTTAGAGGATCAGCTGAACCCTGCAAAATGAAAATCAAATTGTTAAAACAAGGAAGTGACATCAGTTGACTTCTATTCTCTTAGTGCAGACTTGCACAAAATATGGTACAAATATCTCAAAAGATATTACTCCTTTGTCAGGGAAAATAAAATGCACACTTTCTAAAAAATTTAAGTCAACCACAAGGAGATAGGCTTCTCTTTATAAAATTAAGGTTGTCACCTTCACATTTGAAGCTGTCTCTGGAAACATGCCATCTTGCAGCTTAACTTCAACTCCTACCTTGTGAAATGAATGTGTTTTGCAAAAGAAGTTACGCAATGCACATTTGGTTTCTCCAACGTAAAGGAAACTACATCATGAGCATTAAATGCAAGACACAGATGAAAAGGAGGTCTCTGAATGATGGGATGGGAAGAGATTACAGAGCAAGTGCTGTGTCTTCTTAGGTTTTGTGGGAAAGTGCCATGGGAAAGGAGTAGTTGGTAAATGGAAGAGCAAACTAGGGAGTCACAAAATAAAAAGAGTCCCCTTGGAATGCTGATAGTGGAACGGAGGGCAAGATTTGTCTGGTGGAGGCCTTCGTTCAAATTGACAGAGGGTAATCCCCACGTGGAAGATGGTGGAGTGGAAGGTGATCACAAGGGGAACCCTATGGATGGTAACAGTCTTTTCTCCAGGTTAAGGGAGTCCAAAGCAAAGGGGCATAGATTTAGGGTGAGAGAGGAAAGATTCAAAAGGGATCTGAGGGGCAACTTTTTCATGCAGAGAGTGGTGAGTATATGGAAACAGCTGCCAGAGGAAGTGGTTGAGGCAGGTACAATAGTATCATTTAAGAAGCACTTGGACAGGTACATGCAGGGGCGGGGCTTAGAGGGATATGGGCGGAACGCAGGAAATTGGGACTAGCTAGGTGGCCACTTGGTCGGCATGGACTCATTAGGCCAAAGGGCTGGGTTAGAGCTATAGCATGAGAAGTAGAGGATTTGCAGGTGAAAGCCTTATCACAACAAGAATAGAGGGGAAGCCACAGAAAAGGAGAAAGGAAGACATCTCAGAAGGACTGCTGTGGAATTGTCTTGCTATTAGAGCGGATACAAAGGAGACCAAGACACTGGGAGAATGGAATGCTATTAGAAGCAGAGTGGGTGGAGGATGCAGTCAAGATAGCTATCTAAGTCTGTGGGCATGCAGTGGATATTGGTTGTTCACCTATCCCAGATATGGAGATAAGGAAGAGCCAGACTGGAGCATGTGAAAGTGACAGCAGGGTGGAAATAGGCAACAAAAGTAATGAAATGTTTAAATTATCTAAGATTACAGGAAGCAACATTAATACAGTCATCAAAAGAGTTGAGGAGTGGGCCTAAATAGGACTGAAACAGGGGATGCTCCATGTACCTCACAAAGAGATAGGCATATCTCAGAGAAAGTGAATGGAGTTGAAGAAGAAATTCTACAGTGTAAGAATGAGTTCAGCCAAGCGAATGAGTATGGAGGAGTAGGGCATGGTTGGACCTCTCTTCGAGGAAGAAATGAAAGACCCTCAGGAGGTGTAGGGGTTGGACATCTATGGTGTTCTGACGAAGTGCATCAGATCTGAAACATTAACTCTGTTCCTCCTTCCACAGATACTGTCTGACAAACTGACCATTCAGTATTTTCCATTTTTATTTTGGATTTTAGCATCTCCAGTTTATTTGATTTTCAATAGGTTCTAAGTTTTAAAAGTACAAAAGCAAGGTTAATAACAAAACTGTACACTGGTTGGACCTCAGTTAGGAACACTATTTGTAATTCCCAATTATAGAAAGTATGTTGGAACAATGGAAGAGGAGTAAGGAATTCAGCAGAAAGCTGTCAGGATTTAGAGGATTATAATTATGATGGATTGCCTGAAAAATTCATCCTTTATTTGCTGCAGCATATGAGTTTTTCCACATTTTCAGTTACTGAAGATGAACTGCTAGGACCAGAAAATTGGCAACTGTCAAAAGTGGCACAGGGCATCAGAGGTGTCACCAATGCAAATAAGAAATGTCTGAAGATGGAGAGAAAGAACATAGTCAAGCTAGGGAGAAATAATTGGTATTTGTTTATTATTGTCACTTGTACCGAGGTACAGTGAAAAACTTGTCTTGCGTACCGTTTGTACAGGTCAATTCATCACACAGTGCAGTTACATTGAGTTAGTACAGAGTGCACAGAGGTAGTACAGGTGAAAAAATAACAGTACAGAGTAAAGTGTCACAGCTACAGAGAAAGTGCAGTGCAATAAGGTGCAAGGTTACAACAAGGTAGATCATGAGGTCAGAGTCTATCTCATTGTATGAGGGAACTGTTCAATAGTCTTATCACAGTGGGGTAGAGGCTATCCTTAAGCCTGGTGGTATGTGCCCTCAGGCTCCTGTATCTTCTACCTGATGGAAGAGGAAAGAAGAGAGAATGACCTGGGTGGGTGGGGTCTTCCACGAGACAAGAGCAGTATGAAACATTGAAGTGCCAGACAGTCCTGCCTGTGGGCCTTGTGGAGCTACAAGTGGGCTATCTGAGTTTGGGGGTACATAAGGATCGATGCTGTGGAGAGAAGATCTCCTGAGGAAATGTGGAGTCTCTGGTGTTTGGATGGTGTGGTCATGATCCAGGTGGAGGTAAAAGGAGTCATTTAAAAAACATGTCTAGAAACCAAGTCCAAAGCTTGTGTCTCAACTTTCAAATTCTTATTAGTGCAAGGAGGTAAAGATTCATTATGCTGCCACAAACAATCTTAAAAAGATTGTTATAAAGTTATGAATCATCTCAACACGCACACATTCTAGGGAAATTTAGAATTAAAACCAGCTTAAAGCTGTACTTCAAACCAGATACAGTGCAAATTTAACACAATGCAAACCTGCAGATGATTTTTGCACAAGTTCTGCACAGCTCACCAAAAAAAGCTATTATTATATAATACAGTAGGGAATCAAGTTTTGGCAATGCATACAAGCTGTTCTATATTCTGAATTGCTGTTTAGCCGCAACAATCATGAGAATTTTTGATTCCAAAGCCAAAATATGAACAGTCCTCCCCAGAGACCAACAATTATAAGCATAGTGGATAGCTTATACATAACATCAAAGATGTTCCAGATACTTTCACACTATTTCATGAGAAAGCACTGTGAACTGTGAAAGACTGTCCCTGGGAGAAAAAAAATCAAAACACAAATAAGTAGTTTGTCAGTATAAATAAGTAGAAATAAACTGTTCCCATATTCCAATTAACTTTGTAGTTACTTGACTTCCTGACCAACAAACTGCAATCAGTAAGGATAGGCAGCAACACCTCCGCCAACATTATCCTCAACACTGGTACCCCACAAGGCTATGTCCTCAGCCCCCTACATGACTGCGTAGTCAGATTCTGCTCTAACTCCATCAGCAGGTTTCCAGATGATACCACTGTAGTGGGCCGTATCTCAAACAACAATGAGTTGGAATACAAGAAGGAGATTGAGAGCTAAGTGACACGGTGTTGTGACAACAACCTTTCCCTCAATGTCAGCAAAATAAAAGAGCTGGTCATTGACTTCAGGAAGGGGGGCGGTGCACATACTCCTGTTTACATCAATGGTGCTGAGGTTGAGAATTTCAAGTTCCTAGGAGTGAACATCACCAATAGCCCTTCCTGGTCCAAACACATAGACGCCACAGCCAAGAAAGCTCACCAAGCCTCTACTTCCTCAGGAGGCTAAAGAATTTTGGTACGTCCTCTTTGACCCTCACCAGTTTTTAATCGATGCACCATAGAAAGCATCCTATCCAAATGCCTCACAGCTTGGTATGGCAACAGCTCTGCCCGCAACCGCAAGAAACCGCAGAGTGTAGTGGACACAGCTCAGCACATCATGGAAACCAGCCTCCCACCTATAGACTCTGTCTACACTTCTCGTTGCCTTGGTAAAGCAGCCAGCATAATCAAAGACCCCACTCTCCCCAGACATTCTCTCTTCTCATCGGGCAGAATATGCAAAAGCCTGAAAGCACGTACCACCAGACTCAAGGAGAGTTTCTATCCCACTGTTAAGACTATTGCATGGTTCCCTATTACAATAAGATGGACTCTTTGACCTCACAATCTATCTCGTTATGACCTTGTATCTTACTGTCTATCTGCACTGCACTTTCTCTGTAACTGTAACACTATTCTGCACTCTGTTATTGTTTTACCTTGTACTATCTCAATGCACTGTTCTAATGAACTGATCTGTATGAACGGTATGCAAGACACGTTTCTCACTGTACCTCAGTACATGTGACAATACACCAATTTACCAATTTAATTTACCAATTTACACGAGTGCACTAAAAAGTTAGTTGGTTTAATGCTTTTATTGCCTCACAAAATAGATACCAGTTAATCACTGAAACTACAAACAAATCAAATTGAATAGAGTTACATATTCTTGTCACTGCAAAAGGCAAAACTGCAAGACACAGTTGTAGCATCTGAAACAATCCAACCCATGAATATAATGGAACTATAGTACAAATTATATACAAATCTATCTGGATGAAAGACCATTTTATGTTTTGTCCTTCAGACTACATAGCCCTTCAAAAGGTTCAACATTTGCAAGATTAAACAGAGTGTTATTACATGTCAGGTGTGCACAACTAACCAGCAATGTCTGTGATTCCCTCAGTTCAAGGATATCTCTACCACACATTTACTTGCAAATCCAGTGATGACTTAGGAGATCAATTCTGGAACAAACCCACCCATGGAAGCTACAGATGTTTCATTTCCGGTCAGTTGCCAAATACCCCAGGGTTCTTCCTCTCCTCTCTCTTTTTCTCCATGATTGCACAGTCCTTCTCCTCAAAGTGGCTCACTGCCTGATGGAGGATGTGGCACCATTGAGGTCCATTGCTAGTCTGCTGCCCTCAGACTGTGATGTTCACTTTTTTTTCCCTAAGAGTATGTCTTTGTGGCATTTCCACTGGTTTCCACAAGATTAGGGCAAGCTGGGAGCTGTTTGGTGAGATGAGAATCTAGCAATTACACACAAAGTCAAAACCAGCAGAGTTGGTGCATGAACAAGATTGACATTGGCTTTAGTCTGAATTTTGATCTTTGTTTCCCATCAAAGTGTTGGGAACAAAATTATACATGTAGCATTAATATGGCAATCTTCCCACTTAATGGTCAGGATCTTCCACAGACATACATGACAGCACTGCTTTAGTCACTGCAGCTCACCACCATTTAACAGTCTTAGGAGAGTGTAGGGATGACAAGTCCATTGCTAATCTGATCTTGATGTTCTTCCATAGGTCACAGTCATTGAAGAAGTGTCAAAATAATCTTCCCAAAGGAAGGAAGTGTACTTGGTTAGTGGGGTAAGAGAAGTGCTCAACTGTCTCATGTTCAAGGCCTGATGCAGACTAATACAGTACCCATGTCTTTTCAGTGTTACAGGAGAATCCTAGATTTCAGCAAGGTTGCATCAAGAGATCCAGTCTAGATTGAAGATAGTACTCAGTATGTGCATGGATGGCATACTCATTGGCAAATCAGCAATTGACATCTTGTCTACAGGCAGAGATAACTAACAATAAGAAGCTATTCATCCATTCTGTACTGGAAGTCAATACTAGTCTTGACCGAAGGGAAGATAGAGGGAGTCGGGTGAATAACATCATCGTGCTTAACCTCAGTTTGCATGATGAACAGGTCCATCCCCATGTTATTACAGGAAATGATGGCAGCCTTGGCTTCACGAGAAAGGGCAGACAAATCTGGCCAGCACCTTCCATAGGGCTTCACAACTAAAGGGGTCAAAAGCTGCTGTCAAATCAATGAAGGCTAAGTACAGGTCCTGATTTTGTTCTCTACACTTTATCTAGATTTGGTGTATAACGAAGATGAAGTTGGTCACCCCATGGAATGGTTTGAAATCTCACTGAAATTTTACATGGATTTTCTGCAAATGATAAGGATACAAAGAGGCTTCAAGCAGATATGGACAAGCTAGGTGAGTGAGCATCACCATGGCAGATGAAGTTCAATGTGGTAAAATTGGGGTAATTGGGGGGGGGAGGGTTATCCACGTCACAAGGAAAAAAAGAAATGCCAAGCAATTTTTAAAAAAGTAAAAGATTGTGAAATATTGGTGTTCAAAGGGACATAGCTAATATGCAGGTGTAGCAGGCAATTAGGAAGTCAAATGGTATGTTGACTTTTTTTAATCAGATGATTTGAATGTCTTACTACAATTGTATAGGGCCTTGGTGAGACCACAATTAGGGAACTGTGTACAGTTTTGGCATCTTATCTAACAAAAGATATACTTGGTATAGCGAGAGTGCAGCTAAGATTCACTAGACTAGTTCCAGGAGTAACGTTTGCCATAAAAGGAGAGGCTGAGTAGATGTGGCCTGCATTCTCTTGTGTTCAGAAGATTGAGAAGAGATCTCATCAAAACTTACAAAATTCTTGCAGGGCTCAACAGGCTTGATATAGGGAGGATGTTTCCCCTGGAGAGGAGTTCAGAACCAGGGGTCACAATCTCACAAATAAATAGTACGCCATTTAGAGACTGAAATGAGAACTTTTTTCATGCAGAAAATTCCCTGCACTACAGGGCTGTGGAGCTCAGCCGCTGTGTTAATTTGAAACGGAAATCAATTGATTTCTTGATATGAAGGGAATCAAGAGATAAGGGTAGGTGCAGGAAAATAGTGCTGAGGTGGAAGACTAACCAGATGAATGGCAGAGTAAAAGCCTACCCCCCCACCCCCCAATCTATTTCTTCTTTGGGTGAATGCATTACTACATATCATCCTATCTCAAGATCACTGCAGACAATTAGGTTTTAAAAATGTAATTTTCATACAATTTTCTGTAACTCTATTAAAAATACTGATCACTGTATAACTGTTAGACACTTTACAGTAAATAATCTATTTTTGTCATGACTGCCATGACATGCGTTTCAAATAAAACCACAGTCGTTTGAAGGCTTACTTTTCATAAATGTGCTTTTGCTGCAAAATCTACACCTTAAAATGAGGAGACTTTTTAAAAAAAAAGTTAATAGGAAAATGTGAGCTCATTGTACATTATCCCTTCAATGAAGAATGAGACTATGCAATGAAATATTCAAATATTAAATAAAGTCATCACAACAATGAACCAAAACCATTACATTAATTAAAAAAAATAATTACACAGCATGTGTTACCTTTAAAAGCTGTTTTCCAACTGTTGGACTCATCTTTTCATCTACCATGAGAATAACAATTCCTCTTTCATCCATGCCACGCCTACCAGCTCGACCAGACATCTGAATGTATTCCCCTGAAGAAATCTGCAATTTGAAAACAAAAGCAATTTTTGGACAATGATTTTGAAAGGAAACCATTGCTGGAAGATGGATCAACACTTGAACAAACATAATTTGACAAAAAGGAAAAAAGAGAGCACAGTGGCTCAGCAGTTAGTGCCACTGCCTCAGGAGTTCCAACAACTGAGGTTCAGTGCTGTCTGTTTGGAGATCGTATGTTCTCTCTGAGAGCAACTGGATTCCCAGCTTGTGCACCAGTTTCCTCCCACGTTTTAAAGATGTGCTGGTAGGTTAAATGGCTGCTGCAAATTGCTCCTAGTGTAAATGGATGGAAGTATAATTATGGAGGAGTTGACGGGCATGTAGAAGAGAATAGGTTACAGGGAGATGGGACTGATGGGATTTTTAATAAATAAAACAGTTTAATCTATCCAGCACAACTGATGTGAACTGTAAACCATAAAACTATTAAGGTTCATTTATCAAATGGAATAAAGAATTACATTTACAACATTTGTAGTTTGCACACAAGGACACCAGAGACTGAGCTGTATTCCATTTAGTCAAAAAGGGACAAATTACAGGAAAGAATGCATCTTAACCCAATTATTCTTTCATGCATTAACCAACAATTCAAAAACAGAAATCGAAACATCAAGGTTCTTGGCAGCAATTTACTAAAATTAAAGCCAGCATTTTATCCTTTGCTAGAAAGGAAGACTTAAAGAGATATAGGCTTTATGGTAAGGTTGAAGGAGCAGATGATGAGCAATTAATTAACAGAAGGCTGCAAACATAAGCTGATTCAGATATAAAAATCATAAACCAATTGTGAAAAAGAAAAGAAATCCACATATAAACACAATGAAATAAACAGGGAGGTGAGTGGTGGCAAAAAAATTAAGACTTAAAAAGATTTCTATAAATTGAGATCTCAAATTAAATCAGAACTGAAACACGACGGACCAATGAGTCACTGACACCTTATCAATGCTGCATTCAGCACTTTGCAAGATCTTTCTACCAGCAACACCATTCCAGCATTTGCATTGTTTTGCAATTCTTTTCTCCCGACAGGATATAGTGCGACACCCACATGTGCATTACTGAGAATGTGTCATGGACCAAATTTATTCCAATCACGAAAAGATGACAACCTAAGCTGAGCTTTGAATTCCTACTTTACTCAGCCAAGTTCATTTACACTATGAAAGAATGGACTTTATATATTTTTCTCAGGTAAATTGAATAGTTGCAAGGGATGTGAACCATATACAAGCAAAAAAAAATTGTCTGTACCCAGCGGAAATCTTTCCCATCAAATTTGCGTGCACTCGTAAACAGAACAGTCCTTGCTGGCATGTTGATACCCATAGCAAAGGTCTCTGTAGCAAACAATGCCTAGAGAAAAAGATTCATAGACAGACATTGGTATACAAGCATAAATCATGTTAAATGAGAGTTACAATTTTCAGTAGAAAATATTAATATTTAATGATCAGAAATTGATCAGAAAGGAATTTATCACGCAGCCCTAACATAATGACCCACAACTCTCAGATTATACCAGACTAGAAAATAAATTAAAAGCAACTTCACTATACAGACCATATTGGTTCACTTTCAAGGCAATTAATGATCCACAAATTGTTTTTGAAGTTATAATCCACAGAGAAAACTTAAATGCATCAGATTAAAGTAAATGAGCAAAGGCTGCTTTCTCAAGTACTCAATAAAACGTTACAGATATTGATTTAAACTTGAACAAAAACTTGCCGAATATAAACACAGAAGTATGTGGATGCAGTAATAGTTCTGCTATCCAGCCTCTTGAATCTGTTCCACAATTCCATTACAGCATGGCTGATTTACATCAGAATTCTACTCACCAGTCTTTGATCCATATTACTTTATACCCTTATCTATGAAATAGTTTTGCAAATTTCAATTGACCCAGCACCTACAGTCCTTTGGGGAGAGAAATCTACGTTGTATACCTTGTGGAAAAAATGTTAATGGCACAGTTCTAATATTGGCTATCAGTCCTTTCAACAGTTTGCTTTGTGGTTCAGTCGTTTTCTCAATTAGTTGCAAATGAGTGAGAAAACCCTCCTGCTGAACATTGGCAAGTTAAAAAAACTGTTCACTTTCGAAAAGAAACACTACATTCTAGCTAGTTATTTCAATCCATTAACAATTATCATTCAGGTAAAGCCAATGACTCAAGCTCTGATACTCTGCCCAAATCTCAGTTAATTCTCAAATCCAACAAGCATCCTTCATCAGGATCTCTCAGATTCAACACCCAGATATTCCAGTTGTAAATCACTGATTGCTCAGCCACATGACCACATATCCCTCACTGAGCACCAAAACTCTAAGCCTGCCTCAACATAAACTTGAGCTCATTCAGATTTCTACTGCATGTGACAATTCCTATTGAAGTTCTGCTCACTTAATATCTTATTCTCACCTAATGTACTGGCCTACAAACAGACTGCAATCAGTAAGGATAGGTAGCAATACCTCCAGCATGATTATTCTCAACACTGGTGCCCCACAAGGCTGCGTCCTCAGCCCTCTACTCCCTATACACTCATGACTGCGTGGCCAGATTCTGCTCTAACTCCATCTACAAGTTTGCAGATGATACCACCGTTGTAGGCCGTATCTCAAACAGTGATGAGTCAGAGTACAGGAAGGAGATAGAGAGCTTAGTGGAATGGTGTCATGACAACAACCTTTCCCTCAATGTCAACAAAACAAAAGAGCTGGTCATTGACTTCAGGAAAGGGGGTGCTGTAAATGCACCTGTCTACATCAATGGTGCTGAGGTCGAGAAAGTTGAGAGCTTCAAGTTCCTGGGAGTGAACATCACCAACAGCCTGTCCTGGTCAAATCACGTAGATGTCACAGCTAAGAAAGCTCACCAGCACCTCTACTTCCTCAGGAGGCTAAAGAAATTTGGTTTGTCCCCTTTGATTTTCACCAACTTTTACAGATGCACCATAGAAAGCATCCTATCTGGATGTATCACGGCTTGGTACAGCAACTGTTCTGCCCAGGACTGCAAGAAGTTGCAGAGAGTTGTGGACACAGCCCAGCACATCAGGGACACCAGCCTCCCCTCCTTGGACTCTGTCTTTACTTCTCGTTGTCTTGGTGTAGCAGCCAGCATAACCAAAGACCCCACCACCCGGGACATTCTCTCTTCTCTCCTCTTCCGTCGGGTAGAAGATACAGGAGCCTGAGGGCATGTACCACCAGACTTAAGGACAGCTTCTAGCCCACTCTGTACTGTTACTGTTTTTACCTGTAGTACATCAAGGCACTTTGTACTAACTCAATGTAACTGCACTGTGTAATGAATTGACCTGTACAATCGGTTTGTAAGACAAGCTTTTCACTGTACCTCTGTACAAGTGACAATAATAAATACCAATACAAATACATCTTAAATCAACTGTATTTTGGAGAGAAGTACCTTCAGAAGTCCTTCAGAGAAAAGAATCTCAATGGTTTCTTTCAGTATAGGAAGCAAACCTCCATGGTGAATTCCAATTCCCCTTTTTAAAAGAGGCAAAACATGTTCAACCTGGTTAAATAAAAAAAATGAAGTATCAACAACCGAATTGCAAAAATTTTATACTAGGACAGCAATAAATGACGCTAATTTGAAATTGAAAAGGCTGTTTCCTACTTCCATTTGCTCTCATATCCTCAAGGCAATGTACTAATCTCATTTCACATTTTGCAGCCTTTTGCCATCTCAACCCACATAACCACCCTTCAAGTGATATGCAATTGGCAACTACCATCCAACAGTAGTCAGAATTTCTACATTCAGTTCACGGTTAAAAACATATAATAATTGCAATGTAACTTTTGGATGCTAAAAGGAAGAACAACTCAATTCACAACAGCTTTGCTAGTGTACAATTATTTTTTCAATTATCATATCTGCTCTGGGATTTTGTGATCAAGTGCCTTACACTGATAGTTGATGACACTCTGTAATCAAAACATAATGAATCAAGAAGGAACATATTGTGAATAGAAAGCAATGTAGGAATTGGTTTCCGTTTGGTTCATTTCTACTGAAAGCCTAATCTATTGCATATCCTAATATTTTTGTGCTGTGAGGCATTTACAGGTGCTTCCCATCCAATTCCATTTTTGCCACATTGCATAAAAAAGTTCAGGATCTATACAATAGACCAGTTCTGGTTGGTCAGTACTCAGCAACTTGCCTGTAATTCCTCATCTGTAAACTGAACAGAAATAACCTAGGCAAAGCATTGGACATGGTTGAAACAAAGGTGCCGTCCCAGGAATGTAATTCCCCACAGTCTTGAGTAAAGAAAGCTTGAATTTACATTGCAATTTTTGTGTCCTTTTCAGTACCCCAAAGCACTTTCCAGCCAATGAAAGACTTCAAGTGCAGTCTCAACAAGTCATGTTGGAAAATGAGGCAATACCAAAATGAAAGCAATTGCTGAAGAAGAACATTTGCCTATTGCATCACCCTGTCCTCACTCTGGAACATTACTTCACCATCCATGGAGTGAAATGAATGGCAAAGCTAATGAATGGCTCATGGAAATATAGATAAGTAAATGGTTGGGCAGGGGACAGAAAACAAATGCTAAGGAAAAAAAGGTGGACTGAGTAGTGTCATAGTGGGATCAGCATCAGTGTCAAGTGATCAGAAGAGGAAACAATACAAAACATTGGCAGAGGACAGCATAAATGGATATGAATTATCAATAACTTGTTCAATACATTAACAAAAAGAAAGTTGCAAAGTATTCCAGCTTTATCCAAAACTCAAAACTCTAGGTTCCACAGGCAACTTTGGCTGGTTATGGATGAATTGTCAAATTTAACATGAATCAGACCATCAGCAACTTTGAGCAGTATCATTTAATGTTGACTTTTTCTTGCAATAGCAGCTTTGTAATGTCACTAGAATCAAGAGCCAGACAAGCAGATTTTCAATTTTCCTTGGGGTGCCACTTCAATAACATTTAAAAGTGATTTACTTTGATTTCAACAATGTACCAGATTTGTAAATATTTACCTGAGGAAGTTTTTTATCCTCATCAGACAAGCAGTCAATAGCATTGTTGAATACCTCTTCAACCAGCTTTTTCTCATCATCTAAAGGGAAATATACATCCTTAGACTAACTGCACAGAATATACCTCAAGTAAAATGCTTTTAAGCACTAGAATCAATAGAATTGCTGCATTGATATAATTTGAATATGCATCCCTTATTAGAATTTAACATAATCTGCATAGCATTGGCAACAGCCTTGCAAATACTCCATTAACTTGTTTATTAAAATGTATTGCAGATTGTGCTACAGCTTGATAAACAGAGTTGTGAAATACAATTGGCAATATATTATATTTAGTGAAATTTAGAAAGGTAATGAAATAATTCAAAGATAATAGCTTGGGGTTTGGAGTATCAGGTCACTACGGAGGCATTCAATCAAAAATTTTAAAGGGGCATCCAACCATTTGGTGGACAAAGGTCAACGACAATCTAATATGATATTTAAATTGGTACTGTAACTGAATTGTGAGAAAGTGAAAAACTTTGATAAAATTTCTTTTTGCATATTTAAATTTTGCTGAAAAATTGATGTAATATAAAGCAAATAATGTTTACAATAAAATTAACACACTCAGCCATGTTGACTAACCAATATTTATGATGACACATAGACAAGTGGAAATTTTATTTGAGACACACATTGAAGTAGCCATAACTATTTTTCCAATAACAACGCAAATGAATGCCTAAGCTTGGATCAGTGTATACAAAATAATACTGAAGGGCAGGGCTCACTGCCACCCATTGGATCACGTGTTTTGCACCGGGTCTGAGATCTTGATCTCCAAACACTTTTCCTCAAGAAAGGAGACAAATTCAATTGTGGTAATTAAAAAGTTATCACAAGGGCCATTGTCAACCTCCTCCATTCCTCCCAGTGGCCTAAGAGTTGCTCCCCAAATCACAATGTGGATTCCATCCAGCTAAAGGCACAAGGGACTCGAGAGGTATAAAGTATAAAAGTAAGGAAGTGTTGATGACGCTCTATGGGGCACTGGTGAGGCCTCATTTGGAGTACTGTGCGCCATTCTGGGCCCCTTATCTTAGGAAGGATGTACTGATGTTGGAGAGGGTTCAGAAGAGATTTACGAGGATGATTCCTGGAATGAAAGGGCATACTTATGATGAGCCTTTGTTGGCTCTTGGACTGTATTCATTGGAGTACAGAAGAATGAGAGGGGACCTCATAGAGACATTCAGAATGTTGAAAGGAGTGGACAGAGTAGATGTGGTTAAGCTGTTTCCCCTGGTGCGCGAGTCCAGGACTAGAGGGCACAATCTTAAAATTAGAGGGTACCGGTTTAAAACAGAAATGAGGAGAAATTTCTTTAGCCAGAGGGTAGTGAAATTATGAAATTCTTTGCCACATACAACTGTGGAGGCCGAATCATTGGGGGCATTTAAGGAGGAGATTGATAGGTATCTAATTAGTCAAGGTATCAAAGGATATGGGGATAAGGCCGGAAATTGGGGCTGGATAGGAATAGTATTAGTTTAGCTCATGGAGCAGACTCGATGGGCCAAATGGCCTACTTCTGCTCCTTTGTCTTGTGAACCGCACCATGTGCATCCCTTATCAAGGTGAGGTTTATAGATCATAAAACACTACAGCACAGTACAGGCCTTTCAGCCCACGATGTTGTGCCAACATTTTATCCTGCTCTAAGATCTATCTAACCCTTCCCTCCCACACAGCCCTCCATTTTTCTATCATTCATGTGTTATCCAAGAGTCTCTTAAATGTCCCTAATGTATCTGCCTCCACCACCTCTGCTGGGAGTGCATTCCACGCACCCACCACTCTGTGTAAAAAAAAACTTACCCCTGACATTCCCCTTATACCTTCCTCCAATCACATTAAAATTATGCCCCCTCATGTTAGCCATTTTTACCCTGGGAAAAAGTCTCTGGCTGTCCACTCGATCCATACCTCTTATCATCTTGTACACCTCGATCTCATCCTCCTTCTCTCCAAAGAAAAAAGCCCTAGCTTGCTTAGCCTATCCTCATAAGACATGCTCTCCAATCCAGGCAGCATCCTGGTAAATCTCCTCTGCATCCTCGCTAAAGCTTCCATATCCTTCCTATAATGAGACGACCAGAACTGAACACAATACACCAAGTGTGGTATGACCAGAGTTTTATGGAGCTGCAACATTACATCACGGCTCTTGAACTCAATACCCCGACTAATGAAGGCCAACACACCATACGCCTTCTTAACAACCTTATCAACCTCCGTGGCAACCTTAGAACATAGAACAATTACAGCACAATTCAGGCCCTTCGGCCCACAAAGCTGTGCCGAACATGTCCCTACCCTAGAAATTACTAAGCTTACCCATAGCCCTCTATTTTACTCAGCTCCATATACCTATCTAACAGGCTCTTGAAAGATCCTATCGTATCAGCCTCCACCACCGTTTCCAGCAGCCCATTCCACCTTGAGGAAATCTATGGACATGGACTCCAAGATCCCTCTGTTCGTCCACACTGCTAAGAGTCCTGCCATTAACCTTGCATTCTGCCTTCAAATTCGATCTTCCAAAGTGTATCACTTCACACTTTTCCAGGTTGAACTCCACCTGCCACTTCGCAGCCCAGCTCTGCATCATATCAATGTCCTACTGTAACATACAACAACCTTCTACACTACCCACACCACCACCAACCTTTGTGTCACCTACAAACTTACTGACCCACCCTTCCACATCCTCATCCAAGTCATTTATAAAAATCACAAAGAGCAGGGGTCCCAGAACAGATCCCTGTGGAACACCGCTGGTCATCGACCTCCGGTCAGAATGCGCTCCATCTACAACCACCCTCTATCTTCTATGGGTGAGCCAATTCTGAACCAAACAGCCAAGTTTCCCTGGATCCCATACCTCAGGACTTTCTGAATGACTCTTCCATGAGGAACCTTATTAAACGCCTGACTAAAATCCATGTACACCACATCCACTGCTCTACCTTCAATGTGTATTGTCACATCCTCAAAGAATTCAATCAGGCTTGAGAGGCATTACATCCCTCTCACAAAGCCATGCTGACTGTCCCTAATCAGCAAATGCTTCTCCAAATGCCCATAAATCATATCACTAAGAATCATCTCCAGTAATTTGCCAACCACTGAAGTAAGACTCACTGGTCTGTAATTCCCAGGGTTGTCCCTACTCCCTTTCTTGAACAAAGGAACAACATTTGCTACCCTCCAATCATCTGGCACTACTCCTGTGGCCAGTGAGGACACAAATATCATTGCCAAAGGCACAGCAATCTCTTTACTTGCTTCCCGTAATAACCTTGGATATATCCCATTCAGCCCCAGTGACTTATCTATCCTAATGTTTTTCAAAAGCTCCAGCACATCCTCTTTCCTCACATCAACATGCCCTAGTGTGTCAGCCTGTTGTACGCCATCCTTGCCAACGTCAAGGTCTCTCTCACTGGTGAATACTGAAGCAAAGTATTCATTAAGGACCTACCCTACCTTTTCCATCTCCAGGCATGTTTCCTCTTTTATCCCTGATCAGTGCTACCCTCACTCTAGTCATCCTCCTATTCTTCACGTACGTGTAGAATGACTTGGGGTTTTCCTTAATCCTACTCCAAGGCCTTCTCATACCCCCTTCTGGCTTTCCTAAGCCCATTCTTAAGCTCCCTCCTGGCTACCTTGTAACCCTCCAGAACCCTGTCTGATCCTTGCTTTCTAAACCTCCTTCCTCTTGTCAAGATATTCTACATCTCTTGTCAACCACGATTCCTTCACTCTACCATCCTTAACTCTGCCTCAATGGGACAAACCTATCCAGAACCCCTTGCAAGTACTCTCTAAACAACCTCCACATTTCTGTTGTGCACTTCCCCAAGAACATCTGTCCCCAATTTACACTCCCAAGTTTCTGCCTAGCAGCAGCATAATTCCCCCTCCCCCAATTAAATACTTTCCCATATCATCTGCTCCTATCCATCTCCAAGGCTATGGTAAAGGTCTGTGAGTTATGTTCACTGTCTCCAAAATGCTCTCCCACCGAGAGATCTGACACCTGATCAGGCTCATTGCCTAGTACCAGGTCCAGTATGGCCTCTCCTTTTGTCGGCCTGTCCACATACTATGTCAGGAATCCTTCCTGGACACACCTAACAAACCCTGCCCCTTCTATCCCCTTTACACTAAGAAGTGATCACTCCCTTCCTGTTTCTGACTTCCACCCATACTGACTCAGTAGACGATCCCTCCAGGACATCCTCCTTTTCTACAGCTGTGACACTGTCCCTGAGCAGCAAAGCCACTCCCCCACCTCTTTTACCTCCGTCCCTGTCCCTTTTGAAATATCTAAACCCCAGAATATCCAGCAGGTACCCCTGCCCTTGTGACAGCCAAGTCTCTATAATGGCCACAACATCGCAGTTCCATGTACTTACCCATGGTCTAAGTTATTCACCCATGTTCCTGATACTTCTTGTATTAAAGTAGACACACTTCAGCCCCTCCAACTGACTGCAATTTTGCCCTTTCAAATGCCTATCCTTCCTCACAGTCTTTCTACACACTGCCTCTACTTCCACATTAAATGCACCAACCCAACCTATCACTCAGGTTCCCATCCCCCTGCCGATCTAGTTGAAACCCTCCCCAACAGCTATAGCAAACCTGCCCGCAAGAATATTCGTCGCCCTCCAGTTCAGGTATAACCAGTCCCTTTTGTACAGGTTGTACCTTCCCCAGAAGAGATCACAATGATCAACAAATCTGAAACCCTGCCCCCTGCACCAATTCCTCAGCCACGCAATCATCTGCCAAATCAACCTATTCTTACCCTCACTGGCACGTGGTACAGGCAGCAATCCAGAGATCACTACCCTTGAGGTCCTGCTTTTCAGCTTCCTACCTAGCTCCCTATACTCCCTCTTCAGGACCTCATCTCTTTTCCTACCTATGTCATTGGTACCAATATGTACCACGACCACTAGCTGTTCACCCTCCCCTTTCAGAATGCTGTGGACCCGATCTGAGTTCTCCCTGAACCTGGCACCCGGGAGGCAACATACCATCTAGGAGTCTCTTTTACATCCACAGAATCTCCTGTCTGCCCCCCTGACTATGGAATCCCCTATCACTACCGCCCTCCTCCTTCCCCCCTTCCCTTTGCGCCACACGACCAGGCTCAGTGCCAGAGACATGGTCACCGTGGCTTTCCCCAGGTAGGTCGCCGCTCCCCCCACCCTCCCCCACCAAACAGTATCCAAAGCAGTATACTTCTATTCAGTGGAACAGCCACAGGGGTACTCTGCACTACCTGCCTGTTCTCCTTCCTTCTTCTGACAGTTACCCAGTTACCTGTCTCCTGCAGCGTGGGAATGATTGCCTCCCTTTATGAACTGCTATGAACTCCTCATTCTGCTGTAGGAGCCAAAAGTCATCCAACTGCAGCTCCTGTTCCCTAACACGGTCTGTAAGGAGCTGCAGCTGGATGCAGCTCGTGCAGATGTAGCTATCAGGGAGACTGGAGGTCTCTCAAAATTCCCACATCTCATAAGATGAACACACCACTGACCCTGGAGTCATTCTAGCTGCTCTAGCCTGACACTAAAGGAAAAAAAATCAGAGAAAGAAAGACATAACCATTGAGAAATGCAGGGTTTGGCATCAGTGACCTAAACTGCATCTGACTCCATCAACTGAAAGGGACAATGGAGCAATCTTCCCACATTTGGTTGTCCTCAGAAATTCTTTTCCATCTTACATCTGATACATGAAGGCAAGCCACTATCTTAACCTGCAGGTCCACAACAGACCCCATCAGTGCAGAATGGTATCAAGTAATCCCCAGCAATTTTCCCTCACCGAATCAGCAAAAATACTTGATTGTATAAAGTATTCTTACCTGTATTGAAGTCAAGTTTGGTCATCTGCAGAGCATATGCTTCGCAGTCCTTCTTGCTGAAGCTAAAAATGATAACAGGCTGAAAATTCCTTTCCATGATCATCTTTACAATCTTGAATACATTTGATGGCCCTGCAGGCAAGAATAACAGTAACTTACAAAAGCATAATAACAGGCCTAGTTGGGAATAGAAGGCAACAGGAGAGGGGAATGCAGCCTCTAAACTCTGAGCTAGAGTAGACCCAGGTGGCAAACCTTGGCCTCCACCTCACATCAGGAGAACAATGAGAACCTCAAATTCAACCACATCAGCTGCTTTACCAGGAGGAAGAGGCATCCAATGAAGAGTGCAACTCAAGTACCTAGCTACAAAATACAGAAGAGGATCTATATTAAACTTAGGAAGAGTGATTATATGCAACGTATACCACACACACACACACACACACACACACACACACACACACACACACAAACAGAAGATTTTTTAATCAACACAAATTTAACTCTTCTTTTCCTTTTGCATTGATCTGAATGCTCAAAATAAACAAAGCATTTCCAGGTAAGATATTTACACAAAAACTGAAATAAGCAAACTAAATATAAACCATCAGCAGAAGCGTAAAGGCTGTTGAATATGCTAATAAATTAGCCCTACTTTTCAAAGGGAGAATGACTATATTCCTTCCAAAGTTATTGAACACAGCATTTGGCCGGCCATAGAAATATACTTTTATCAAAAATGATTGCTCAATTAAACTTTCCATTTTTTCCACCTACACATACTATTACCCTGCGAGCAGCTCATTTTGCTTCATTATTGGATAGAAATACTAGCTTAGCATAATTTATAATAATAACTGTTAATGTATAGCTACTTCATTTCAGTTGTAAAAGTTACTTTGAAAATCATGACGTAGTCAAATATAAACAAAAAGAGACCATAATTTCCAAGATTTATACTAATAAAAAAAGTATCATTCTGTCAGTTACCTTTTTATTGGGCTTTGTGAATCTTTAGTGATGAAAATGACAAATATTAATGTCATGTGGGATTCCCTAGGTCAGATGTAACATTACTGGATGCAAAATAAAGCAGGTCAGCTGCTTAGTCAAAAGAATCATTTTTTGACACAACTCCTACCAACCTTTTGTTTTTAAGCAAGACTGCCAGGTTACCAAAATAAAAATATCAACAGAAAGTCCTGGAAATACACAGCAGGCCAGGCAGCATCTGTGGAGAGAGAAACCATGTTCATGTTTCAGGCTAATGTCCTTTCATCATCTTATTTTTGTTGAAAGATTATCAATTTGAAATATTACTCTGATTCTCTCTCCACAGGTGCTGCATGACCTGCTGAGTATTTCTAGCAATTTCTGTTTTTATCACAAATTTCAGGCATTTGAAGTACTGTTTTTAAAATATCCACATCCACTTCATCAGAAGACTTAACCCATCAGTCAGAGTTCTAATTATTCAGTTTATCTTTTGGCTGATTTATGCTGTGTCCAACACAGAATGCTAAGACTAAGAGACCCCCCCCCCCCCCCCCCCCACCCCCCCAATAATTAGTATCAGTAGTATTCCAATTCTGACATTGGGAAGAAAGCACTGCAGTTTGACTTAACTGCTTTACAGCAAAGATCAAAATCATAAGAAATTTTGGTAGTCACAAACAGAAAAACTGAATTTATCTTATCAAATTATGTACAAAGAGAAAGAACCATATAATTTATAAAAGATCAAGTAATAAATATATATTAAAAAGCAGGTCAGAACAATTAAAAAATACCTACAGTATGAAATCCTGACATTCAAAGCATTCCTGCAATTAATTAGTTATGGAATAAAGATGTTATCACATGCAGTGGACAAGCTCATATTAGTGCCATTTCCTTATGCAGTGAGGACAGTGAAACTATCTGAATGAACTGTGCAGCAAAAGTTGAATCAAGAACCAAAGCAATCAGAATACAAGTATAGTATTTGGCCCCTTGAGCCTGTTCCAGTGTTCACCAAAATTAAAGCTGTACTTCTGCAATAAACTCCACTTTCCCACATTAATTCCTTATTGTTTAAGAATCTATTGACCTCATTCTTCATAATGCACTGGGGGTAGAAGAATTTTAAAAGATTCCCAATTCTGTATGAAGAAATGTTAAACTTATCCCTGTCCAGAATGGGTATCCCCTCATTCAGGGGCTATGAATCCCTCTCCATCCGCAGAAAACAACCTCCAAGTGTCTCTCCTTTTAAGGCCCCGAACAATTTGATGGTCTTGAGAATACAAGATCCTCACAGGATAACCCCCTAAAAATCAATCCAGTGAATTCTTAATTACAGCCACTCAAAGACAAGTTTGCCCATCTATAAGTAAGGAAATCTAAATTGTGTATTGCACTCCAGCTGTGGTTTCACATAAGGACATCATAACATTTGGAATTCCTTATGCTTATGGTGGATTTACATACAAGAACACCCAAATCACAAATAGCATTTGTCCCTCATACTTCAATGATAATTTGTTTTAATATTCTAATTAAATGTGGCTATTTTCACATTTGCCCTTATTATATTCCAGCTACCAACCTCTTACTCACCACTTAATCACTTTGGGTGGCTTAATGAAACAGCTAGCAAAGTTATTGCATTACAGCTCCAGTGACCCGAGTTCAATCCTGATCTCCAGTGCTGTGTGGAGTTCGTACATTCTCCATGACTGCATGGGTTTCCTCTAGATGTTTTGGTTTTCACCCACATCCAAAAGATGTAGTTGATGAGTTAACTGGCCACTTTAAACCTTTAAGCTGACCCTAGTGTGTAGGTGAATGGTAGAATCTCGAAGGAGCTGATGGGAATGTGGGCTGAATAAAATGGGATTAATGTAAATGAGTGCTTGATGATCAGTGCAGACTCAGAGGGCCACAGGGCTGTTTCCATGCAGTATGACTCTATGACTTAACTGGTACATACCCCTTTATATGTTCATTGATTTTTTCAACACTTACTCTAACCAAGACTGTACTGGTTTGGATATATTGCACTTGGTTCCCTTTCCTAAGCCAATGATAAAGAGTAAATTGATTTTAAACAAAGCTAATCATGTCAGTTTCTTTCTCTGTACCTTTAGTTCCTCCTTTCCGCCCCTTCGAATCAACTTTTGCAAGATCACCAGCATCTCTCAGTACCTGCATAGCTGTATTGAAGTTATCTTCTCTAAAATCTCCCTATTGTGTAAAGATAAAATCCAAACAATTATTTTTCAGAAATATGTCTAAAGTCATTAACATCACAACTGTCTATAGAGTTGGAGGGAAGATTAGTGATCTTTACATATTTGTCATATATCATTTACCAAAATGCAACTTCAAAATAACTTTCCGATCAAAACTAATGAACCACAATTAATTTGCTCCAATTTGAATACTCAGCAAAAATATCAACAGGTTTATTCTTTTCATAAAGACTTGTTCACTCTTTTGCAAATTTCTAGCAAAGGAGTGAGACAGCCTTTGTGACAAGAGTTTCTACTGTATTTTCACGCTACTGGCGAGCCAAAGACTAGCTTGATTTTATAGCATTTTCTGAGGATAGACAAAATGGCCACTTTTCCCACTTTGCTGGCAAGAACCATTTGACCAGAACCATAGCTGTTTTTGAAGGTTAAACCTTCAACACTAAGCTAGGATGCTGCCAGGAATTGTAGCCTTTGCTATTATAAACTCACTCAGGTATTTTCCGTTTTTAGATGCAGCATCAGGATAGTCCTTAAGTATGACCTCCAATGAAGCTGGGGTCTTTGGCAGGAGACCCAGATGGATCATCATCAGTACTCTTGGTTGAAGGCAGCAAACACTTCAGCCTTGTTTATTGTACTCTCATACTGGGCTCTGCCATTAAAAATGGGAATTTCACAGATACTTCTCTTCCCATTTTAAATGTCCAACAATTATGAATGCACGTGCCAAGACTGCAAAATTTTGACCTGATTAGCTGTAACACAGCAGCCAATCCGCACTCAGCAAACCCAAAAGCAGCAATGTGATTATGACCAGGTAATCTGCTTTCGTGATGTTGATTTAAGTAATAAACAAACCCCAGGGTGATAATTCCTCTGCAAAACAGTAGTGTGGGATCTTTTACTCCCGTCTGAAAAGCCAGAAGTGGGATCAATGTAATGCTACATTCAAAGGACTGCACCTGTCACAGTGCATTTTTCCTCTCTACTAAGCAGAAGTGTCAGCTAATTTTGTATGCTAATTTTTCTAGAAAAAGCTGCTGGCTGCTCAGTTGCTGATAGGGCTGTCATGGGGTCAGGAAGGTGACCCTTGGTCCACCCTACAGCTGTAATTTTCTTTCAGCTCTCCACCATTCTTTACTGCAACCTCATTAAATTTACATATTTTAATCACAATTACTAATACACTTTATAAGAAATGCAGTGCTTTTTCAATGATTAGTTTCACTCACATTTTCATCAACAACTAAGTGCAATCCATCACCGCCTGCTGGAAAAATATAGTGCTGTAGAGGTGTTGGTCTGTAGTCTGTGTAGATTACGTGACAAGGCTGAAATAAATTGTGACCAAGAAGCTGATTATAAAATTATTAAAAGTTGATCTTTCTTACCGTAGCATATATTATGTTGTCAAAATAATGACATTATAGAAGTTGTATTAAATTTGCTTCTGGAACTGCAAAAATTAGTGAGGTAGAAATAACTGAAGACGTGGGAGAGAATGCACATAATGGATAGACCACTCCAGTCAAATGATTTATATCCATGTGAAAGAACCATTTGTCAATCCAGTTTTCAAGTAGAATACTAATTTTCCTCAATTATCTCCATTCTCTTGGAATAATGTATTGTAAAGGCTCAAAAATGTTGATTTGTTATACTAGAATACATGATTTTTAAATTAAGTGATAAAGCAAAAGAATTATGGATTAATGGAATTAACTGCCACTGTGCGTAGAAATTCAGTGTTGGCTTCTCTTAAAAAAATAATTAAACCTACATTTTGAAGGGAAAATATCTGTTACTTTGATTACAAGTCATCGAAGGAGAACAGAAAAAGTAATTTGATTTTGCAAAGCACCTTAATGCCGCTTTGGGGCAAATTCAACTACTTCGAATCAAAGAATCACTCTTAAAGCATCAACAATTCTTTTGACAGCATGTGTGCCAGTCAGTATGTGAAAGCCTATGTTTGTGTCAAAGATTTATTAATTTCTACTGAGGAAATGAACAGCCAATTACTGTTGCTGACTGCACATCTAAAGAATAATGTGCACCTACACTAGGACCATTGCTAATCCACATCACTAATCCATTTGGCTGCCTTTGAATTGCATCCCTAATGTTCTTTAACAATGTAAATCAATCTCTTAATCTTGAAATGTGCAATTTATCCAGCTGGTATTTGCAGTCTCTCATGAGGTTCTTCTCAATTTCATCCTAGAATGACCAGGCTCCAATTTTAACACTTTGTCCCCTTGTTGTGAACTTCCCCATAAACTTTTTGCCACTTAATTCATGCCCCTTATTAAATTCCTGTTGCTATCAACATAAGTTACTGTCCTCTGTACAACCTTTTAGTGTCTATTCTTGCATCCAAGCCATTGATTACTTTCGTGTTGAACACTAATGCTTCATTGCATCACGTCACATTCCAGGATGCGGCCTACATTCTCTTTATCCTCGGTCTCCTCCCTTCCAACTAATTCCTAAACACCAAGAACATCTAACAGAACTCTCAAAAGGGGCCTAAGTATGACAGTACTTCAACTAAACAAATAAACTATGCAATCCACTAAGAGAAATCCAGATTCTTGCTTATTATTTCTTTATCAAAGAATAAAATTATATTCAATTACCTGTTTGTGAAGATGGCAAATCCACTCAGCAAATTGGCGTGCATTGGGAATAGTTGCAGAAAGGAACACATAATGAACATTGTCTGGGAGAAGAATAATTGTTTCCTCCCATACAACACCTCGTTCTGAAAGTAAAATACAGTAAAAAAAATCTTATTTTTTCCATGAAAACTATTAAATTGTGCTTGGTTTAACGTGTAGTGATGATGAAATAGAAACCAAGAAAATAAAATATGCATTATTGGAAATATAGTGCCATTCCAAAAATTTCCACTTCACAACTAGACAAAAGTAGCTATTATTGCATTTGCTGTAACATAGCGTCTATTTTTTCATTAAATGAAGCACAAAGATCCAAGTTTACGGTTACTTTTGTATTAATCTCAGCACATGTATTTAAAGAACTAAATCTGTTGACCAACAGAGATGCATATTTCTTTCATTAAAAACTCTACAAACATTTTTGTTCCTTTTCAGAAAATTACTCAACTTCAAAGTTTATTTTGGAAATTAAAATGTCTAACTGCAGCTCAAGATGGCACTCTTTTAATTTACTATTCATTATCAGTATCTGTGTACAGATATGTGCAAGCATCCCACAGACGTGGCAGAGGGTATACTTGGATGCAGTGTTGGTAAATTATCTAAATAGTTATTTAGTACTTCCCCAATGTCAATGCAAGCTGCTATTTTGTATTCATAAACAAGTGTTTACTTACCTGCATCTCTCATATAATGGATTTCATCAAAGATTACCCAGGCTACTTCTCTCATAACTCTGATCCTCTATACAACATACTCCTTAAAAATCTGCACAAAACATAAAATGAGGCTTAAGTCACAAAAAAAACAGAACTACTCAAGAACATCAGTTAACTTGATGTGCTGGGCTTGTGTGACCACAGTTGCTGTATGTGTCATCAGTCTCTAATTGCCCTCATTAACCCCATTTGATTTGACAATTCATCCCTAATGCAATGCTGGCCTCATCCAATCGCCAATATTCCTTTTGTCCCATCCATCTCTCCCTCCACCTTCTCTGCAACTTAAAACTACCTTCTTCTCTCTCTTTCCTAGTTCTGGGTGAAGGATCTTCAACCTGGAACATTATCTCTTTTTCCTTTTTCACAAATGCTGCTTGACCTGCTGAGTGTTTCCAGCACTTTCTACTTTTGTTGTTCATGAAGATCCTAGGTCCACAATGGAAGGTGTTGTGCTGAAATAGCAGTCTAATTAACCCAAGTAATCATGCAAAAACTCATTAAAAATATGAAGGTAGGTGTAAGCAAAATGAACAGTTCTTCTGCTGGTGACCCCCAAATCCTGGCCATTATGTTTCTATATTTCGTGACAGGGGAGTAGGGATAAATGTCAATACATTGGTGAACTTTACCTCAGTTGTCATAACTAAGCAGGAGGCTGTTGGATTGATAGTGACATCACCAGTCATTAATCCCACATCCTGGAACTCCTCATACATCTCACGATACTTCTGATTGCTCAATGCTTTGATAGGACTGGTAAAGATAACTCTTTGCTTATCACGTAAAGCAAGGGCTATTGCATACCTATAGGATGAGAAAATTTTTATCTAAGGTTATTTTTAAGGCATTTAAATAAAAATTCCTGCTGTATGTCATACTAGTTATATTAACAGAAATAAGCCAAGAAATACATGATGTTTTCACAGAGAATGAGAAAATTGCAAACGTTAGAAATCAGGAACAAAATGACTGATTACAAAGCATGTTGTTCTAACTACACATCTTCATTTTACATGAGGATGCACACGTATCTTGTGTACTTCATAATATATTATATTTTATTTCAGACTTCTTTTTAAAGAAAATAAATTTTAAAGCCAAGGCATTTAAACATTCCCGTGCACAGTTCTTGGAGTATTTATTGAAAGAAAAATGTAAGAAAATAACTAATATTTCTCGCTTTGACAAGCACGAAGGTTCAGGCAATTGGTTTGATGAGTACTTACTCAGCACAAACTGTTTTGCCAGCCGATGTATGTGCAGATACCAATACAGATTGGTTGTTGTCAATACAAGCAATAGCTTCTCTTTGAAAAGCATCCAGGATAAAAGGGTATTCCTGTAATTGAAAAAAAAATCACTTAAAAGTAATAATGATCACTTAGTTCTGGTTGATTTCTTATATATTCCAAATAACAGATTTTTGGCAAAAGCTGTCCAGCTATTTGATGGAGTGACAGAAAGATGAACATTGAGCGGTTGCCCAGTCAAGCCAGATACGAGAATAAATAGTGGTACTGAACCTTTGGAATTTCTATCCAAATGAGCTGTGGATATTCAAGGAAGCTCACATGCATGCACTAGGGGTGAAATGGCCTCCTCCTGCTTCTGTCTCTGTTCTTTTTTTTTGAGCCCCGTTTGCAACAGACCACTAAAAACATTCCAAATCTGTCAAACTTATGCAACAGATCACCGAACCTCAAGCACAAAACACATCTGGAATAAATTAAGCTTCCACAATCTTTTGTCTTGTTTTGAAGAAACATTGCACTTGAAACCTGCCTGCCCAGAAAACTGGCTATGCCACAGATAAACTAATAGCAGTGCAAACTTTCTGCTTAATCCTTCCTGCAGGTCTTGGAGGAAGTTCTAAATTTAAAGTTTTTTTTAAATACAAGATCAACTAATAGTAAATTCTTTTTAAATTACTAAGTGACTAACTATTTCTCACCAATATTCTAGCAAATAGTGCAGTAAGATTCTATGAAATTATTTTCTGTTATTTAATTTCAGATTATGAACCAACAGTGGATCAGATATGGTTTAAGAATTTTAACAGAAATCATTTTGCCACTTGTATTAAGCAATGTACCTTACCACCCTTTCTGAAGTATATAAGATAATATCCTTTAATCCAATTTTCTTCTGTAAATATTTTTTTAAAACACTGCCCAGCTACACTGCATTCAGGAATGTACAAATGAGTAACAAACATTTGGAATGGAAAACCTCAAAACCCGTGCAATTTGCCTAGAACACTGTTGGCAGTCCAAAGTGAAATCTCCAAACCAATTCTTTATTCAAGTTTCAATGACATCATGTTCAATTGTTAATTGTACATTGAAAACACCTGTGAGTGGTGTCCAGGCACTGAAGGTAATATGGCAATAGGTAACATAAATCTAAAATTATGCGACATGTTGCAAATTATAGGGGCTGCCAGAGAAATCTGCCAACCCCATCGTTCCAAACAGGCAATGGGAACAAAAATTTGTAATCACCACGAGGAAACAAAACATACATCAAAAAATATGAATTTAATGGATTTCATAAATAAATATGAGAAACAATTAGTACAATTTGGATGAGAATGTAGGTGGCATGATTAGTAAAACTGGTGGTGTAGTGGACAGTGAAGAAGGCTTTACAACAGGATCTAGATAACTGGGAAAGTGGGCAAAGGAATGGCAGATGGAATTTAACTCAGACAAATGCGAAGCGATGCATTTTCAGCATAGGTTTAAGGTGAAAGATTTAAAGATGATCTGAACGGCAGGTTTTTCCACACAGAGGGTAGTGGGTATATGGAACATTTTTTGGAGCAGGAGCTTTGAAAAGAGGTGAGTCTCTGGGTGTGTGAGTTTCACCTTGCAAGAGTCTACAAGAGGCACATTTGCAAAATGTTAATAGCTGATTGGCTTATTAACAGCAGCGAATAAAAGGAAGGTAGGTATAAGTGGAGCAGCCATTGTGTGAGTGGATCAGTGTTAGAGTGGGGGATGAGGCAAAGGTAAGTCTCTGGTAAGTTTCTTTCTTTGGTTTTTCCTTTAGTGCCAGGCCAGAGTAGTTAGAATGGCTCCAGGGTCAGTGGTGTGTTCATCTTGTGAGATGCGGGAGTTCTGGGAGACCTCCAGTCTCCCTGATAGCTACATCTGCACGAGGTGCATCCAGCTGCAGCTCCTTACAGACTGTGTTAGGGAACTGGAGATGCAGCTGGAAGACCTTTAGCTTCTATGGGAGAACAAGGAGTTCATAGATAAGAGCTACAGGGAAGCAGTCACTCCTAAGCTGCAGGAGGCAGGTAGCTGGGTGACTGTCAGGAAAAGGAAGGAGAATAGGCAGGTAGAATGAATGCAGAGTACTCCTGTGGCTGTTCCCCCTCAATAACAAGTATACTGCATTGGATACTGTTGGTGGGGGATGACCTACCAGGAGAAAGCTGCAGTGACCAGGTCTTTGGCACTGTGCCTGGTTGTGTGGCACAGAAGGTAAGTGGGGAGAAGAGGTGAATGGTAGTGATAGGGGATTCCATAAAAATGTAAAAGTAACTGAGAATGTAGGGGTTCATGTTATTCAGCTGCTGTGGCCTAACCATGGTGTGACTATAGTTGAGATGCATGAAGATGCAGGTGTTTGTGTAAATCAAAGTAGTAGTTAGTTAATCAGTATCCTGTCTTCACTGGCTGTTTGTGATAAGCGGTTAGCCTTGGAGCCTGGAGCTGTCTGTGACTTCAGATTGTAGCATGATGAACTGTTGCTGAGTTACAGACTGCTCAAGGATAGGAAAGTAATGGATAATGAAGCAAAAAATAAATTGTTATAGATGGCTTGGTATGTGAAACTTAGCATGTAGGCTTCTTTATAAAAGGAGGGACCCTGGCATGTGAATCTCTGAGTGGGGATCAGTACAGAGCTCCGGTTACACTGTTTACTCTTTCTCTGTATCCCTCACTCCCACTAGCATTAAAATAATAAAGCATTAATTATACACTCCTTGGTTCTGCTGTTGTCTGCTTTATTACAGTGTGGGTCAACTTTCACAGTAAGGGGGTCAGACAGGAGATTCTGCGGACGTAAAAGAGACTCCCGGTTGATATGTTGCCTCCCTGGTGCCAGGGACAGGAAGCACTAAGATTGGGTCCACAGCATTCTGAAAGGGGAGGGTGAACAGCCAGAGGTCATGGTACATATTGGTACCAATGACGTATGTAGGAAAAGAGATGAGGCCCTGAAGAGGGAATATAGGGAGCTAGGTAGGAAGCTGAAAAGCAGGACCTCAAGGGTAGTAATCTCTGGATTGCTGCCTGTGCCAGTGAGGGTAAGAATAGGTTTATTTGGCAGATGATTGCGTGGTTGAGGAGCTGGTGCAGGGAGCAGGGTTTCAGATTTGTTGATCATTGGGATCTCTTCTGGGGAAGGTATGACTTGTACAAAAGGGACGGGTTACACCTAAACTGGAGGGGGACCAATATTCTTGCGGGCAGGTTTGCTAAGCTGTTGGGGAGGGTTTAAACTAGTTTGGCGGGGGGTGGGAACCTGAGTGATGGGTCAGGGATTGGTGCACTTAGTGGAGAAGTAGATACAGCATGTAGAAAGACTTCGACAAAGGAGGTGAAAGGGCAAAATTACAGTCAGTTGGATGGGCTGAAGTGTGTCTACTTTAATACGAGAAGTATCAGAAACAAGGGTGATGAACTTGGAGCATAGTTAAGTAGATGGAACTACGACGTTGTGACCATCACAGAGACTTGGCTGTCACAAGGGCAGGAATGGCTGCTGGATATTCTAGGGTTTAGGTGTTTCAAAAGGGACCGAGCTGGAAGTAAGAGGTGGGGGAGTGGTTTTGCTGATCTGGGAGTGTCCCAGCTGTAGAAAGGGAGGATGTCTTGGAGGGATCATCTACTGAGTCAGTGTGGTGGAAGTCAGAAACAGGAAGGGTGCAATCACTCTATTGGGAGTATCCTACAGACTCCCACCACCCACCCCTTCCCCCCCACCCCCATAGCAACAGAGACACTGAGGAGCAGATCAGAAGGCTGATTTTGGAGAGGTGCAAAAATAACAGGGTTGTCGTCATGGGTGATTTCAACTTCCCTAATATTAATTGGCACTTCCTTTAGTGTAAAAGGGGATAGAAGGGGTAGAGTTTGTTAGGTATGTCCAGGAAGGATTCCTGACAGTGTATGGACAGGCTGACAAGAGGAGAGGGCATTACTGGACCTGGTACTAGACAATGAGCCTGATCAGGTTTCAGATCTCTCGGTGGAAGAGCGTTTTGGAGACAGTGACCATAACTCCTTCTCCTTTACCATAGCCTTGGAGAGGGATAGGAGCAGTCCATAGGGGAAAGTATTTAATTGGGGGAGTTATGATGCTTTAAGACAGCAACTTGGGAGTGTAAATTGGGTACAGATGTTCTTCAGGAAGTGCACAGTGGAAATGTGGAGGTTGTATAGGGAATATCTGATAGGGTTCGGGATAGGTTTGTCCCATTGAGACAGGGTAAGGATGGCACAGTGAAGGAAATGTGGTTGATGAGATGTAGAATATCTTGTCAAGAGGAAGAAAGCTTACCTAAGATTTAGAAAGCAATGATCGGACAGGGTTCTGGAGAGTTACAAGGTAGCCAGGAGGGAGCTTAAGAATGGACTTAGGAGAGCTAAAAGGGGGCATGAGAAGGCCTTGAAGTAGAATTAAGAAAAACTCCAAGGCATTCTACAGGATGTGAAGAATAGGAGGATGACTAGAGAGGGTTGGACTGATAAGGAATAAAAGAGGGAACATGCCTGGAGACGGAAGAGGTAGGGGAGGTCCTTAATGAATACTTTGCTTCAATATTAAGTGAGAGACCTTGATGTTGGCAAGCATGGCATATAACAGGCTGATGTGCTAAGGCATGTTGACATGAGGAAAAAGGATGTGCTGAAACTTTTGGGGAAAAACATCTGGATAAATAACTGGGGCCAGATGGGATATATCCAAGGTTATTATGGGAAGCGAGGGAAGAAACACATTGATGAAGGTAGAGTAGTGGATGTGGTGTACATGGATTTTAGTAAGGCATTTGATAAGGTGCCTCATGGAAGGCTCATCCAGAAAGTCAGGAGGCACGGGATCCAGGGAAACCTGGCTGTGTGGATTCAAAATTAGCTCTCCCATAGAAGACAGAGGGTGGTGGTAGATGGTGTGTATTCTGCCTGGAAGTCTGACCTGTGGTGTTCCACAAGGATCTGTTCTGGGACCCCTGTTCTTTGATTTTTATAAATGACTTGGATGAGGATGTGGAAGGGTGGGTTAGTAACTTTGCAGATGACATGAAGGCTGGTGGTGGTGTGCATAGTGTAGAAGGTTGCTGTAGGTTACAACAGGACATTGATATGATGCAGAGCTGGGCTGAGAAGTGGCAGATGGAATTTAACCCAGAAAAGTGTGAAGTGCTGGCAGGACTCTTGGCAGTGTGGAGGAACGGGGATCTTGGGATCCATGTCCATAGATCCCTCAAGGTTGCCGTGCAGGTTGATAGGGTTGTTAACGTGGTGTATGGTGTGTTGGCCTTCACTAGTCAGGGTATTGAGTTCAAGAGCTGTGAGGTAATGTTGCAGCTCCACAGAACTCTAGTTAGACCACACTTGGAGTATTGTGTTCAGTTCTGCTCACCTTATTATAGGAAGGATGTGGAAGCTTTAGAGTGGGTGCAGAGGATTGGAGAGCATGTCTTATGAGGATAGGTTGAGTGAGCTGGGGCTTTTCTCTTTGGAGAGGAGGAGGATGACAGGTGACTCAATAGAGGTGTACAACATAAGAGGCATAGATCGAGTGGACAGTCAGACTTTTCCCAGGGTGAAAATGGCTAAGATGAGGGGGCATAACTTTAAGGTGATTGGAGGAAGGTATAGGGAGGATGTCAAAGGTAAGTTTTAAAACAGTGGTGGGTGCATGGAACGCACTGCCTGCAGAGGTTGTGGGGGCAGATACATTAGGGACATTTAAGAGACTCTTAGATAGCCCTTCATTTTTCTATCATTCCTGTGGCTATGTGGGAAGGGTTAGATAGATCTTAGAGCAGTATAAAATGTTGGCACAACATCGTGGGCCAAAGGGCTTGTACTGTGCTGTAATGTTCCTGATCTATTCTGTGATCTAAACTGCCAGAGGAATTGGCAAAGCCAAGTACAATTACAACACAGAGAAGCCATTTGGACAGATACAAAAATAGGAAAGATTTACAGGGATATGGGATGAGCTCAGTAGGCACCTTGGTCAGATGGACAAGTTGGGCTGAAGGGCCTGTTTCTGCACTGTTTAACTCTCATTTTATGACTGTCTCTCCTGGACACCCAACTGCAAAATCACAAAAGAAATAGTGCACTACAGTCACCTAATCTACACCCCTCAATCGAGTGGGTTAATGTAAAAGGGCTGAAGAAAAACCAGTAAATAAAAAGCAGCTGGATTAAATGAAAATGGCACTATGTAGTGATGAATGAAGTGCAGAGAAAATCAGCAATAAAGGATTCTTGACATTTTGTATATAAATACATGCAGTTCAACTGCAAAGACTATTGCACCAATCAAGAGAAAATGTAGGCTTCACATGAAGCATGGTGAGAAGGATCGGGATAATCATACCAGCTGTAGCTCAGTCCTCATTTCAAAGCAACATATTCATTACTTGTGTATATACATTAAGATGTGATAAATAGTAAATATGACAGAAACCAACAAAGCAATCAATGGCAACTAAAAGTGCACTAAGTTTATCCGATGAAATGGTAGCTAACAGAATGGGGCATTAAATTTGGTCTCTGCAATGTCAAAACTGCATGGAAATTGACCAATTTCTTCTTAAATAAGCTGAACAAAATGTCAGGGGAAAGAACATTCCATAACTATTCAATTGTACAACAACTGGTTTGCCCAATGATGACTGTTATGCTGAAGGAAATGTGCGGGCATAGCACCATCATGTGGCCAATACCAAATACTGTAGTCAGAATTGATGAGGCACAATGTTAAATGCAGAAACAGTGCCTTACAGGGCAGGAAAACCATTACAATGTCAAAACTATTCAGGACAAAATTCCAGTAATTCACCAAAATACCAAGTTTTTCCACGAGTTCTTGAAAGAGCTAAAAAAAAAACAAATTTAAACCCAGAATTTAGATTGAACTGTTTTTATATACATTCAAACTTTAAGGTTGATCAGACAAGTCCTACTTTGACCACTGCTGCAAGGCGAGTTAATATATTGATCACAAAGGAAAACAATTTCATAATAAGTTAAATATTTGTGTATTAATCACAAGACAATAGTAGCAGTACAGTGTATAGAGTATTTAACAAACACCTTTTGATCTTTCATTTGTGAATAGATATAAAATTCCAATCATAAAACATTAAGGGAAGCTTGGCTACATAAGTTGAGGGTTAAAGAATTGCACTGTTTTACAAATTAATGACACAAGCATCAAAGTTTCTGTTAAGTGTAATGAGGATCTTTGGTTTTGTAATTACTAGAGATGGTGCAGAACCAAGACCGAGCAATTGTCAGCAAGACCAAGGAATTGATTGTGGACTCCAGGAAGGGGATGTTGGGAGAACACACACCAGTCCTCAATGAGGGGTCAGCGGTGCAAACTGTGAACAGCTTCAAGTTCCTGGGTGTCATCTAAGAGGATCTATCTTGGGCCCAGCACATTGATGCAATCAAGGCGGCACACCAGTGGCTCTACTTTGTTTGAGGAGATTTGGTATGTCACCGAAGACTCTTGCAAATTTCTGCAGATGTACGGTGGAGAGCATTCTGACTGGCTGCATCACCGCCTGGTACGGAGGCTCCAATGCGCAGGATCGAAAGAGACTAAGACTTGGCCAGCTCCACAGACACAACCCTCCCCACCACTGAGGACATCTTCAAGAGGCAGTGCATCAAGAAGGCAGCATCCATCATTAAGGGCCCTCACCACCTGGGACATGCCCTCTTCACATTACTACCATCAGGGAGGTGGTACAAGAGCCTCAAGACCCATACTCTGTTTCAGAAACAGCTTCTTCCCCTCCATCAGATTTCTGATTGGTCCATGAACACTACCTTGTTATTCCTCTTTTGCACTATTTATGTCTTTGTCTGGCACTATACTACTGCCACAAAGCAACAAATTTCATGACACATGTCAGTGACAATAAATCTGATTCTGAGACCAAGTGTGAATGTCTTCTTTTTCCTATACAGTGGTCACTGATGCAATCAAATGTCTGACAATTATGTAGAAAAACTGTAAAGACAGTGAACCTGTATCACAGTTACATTGATAGAGACAAGGGGATATGAGCAATTGCTCATGAAATTGAAAGCCTTCAGGAAGAATAAGGTTGGAAGAGATGTGAATAAGGCCACAGCAATGGCCAAACTACAATGAGGTGCAAAAAGGTCTTCAATGGCATTAACTGAGTGGCCTTTCTTTGAGAATTGAGGGTTAAAGTGAAGCACTTGGCAGAAAGATTCACAAAGAGACAAGGTCAGCATGCAAAACAGGAACAAGAGGAGCAGACTGAAGATGACATCACCTGTGCCCAGGGGCTGTGAGCTATTTCAAACTATCTCCTGGCTTTGAATACAGAATTTTGTACTAAATAGTCTGTCAATATATTACAATTGCCACTGGTTGCTACTCATCTTGCATTGTCCAAGAACCATTCTAGTCTTATAGCTTTCAGGTCTTCTTTCAGCTCCACAAAAACTTTCACCCCCATTGGTAGGATAAGACATCAACAGTTATCTATCCAGAAAGTTCAATCAAACGGTACCTTTGCTGCTTTTCCGACACGAGGTTTCAGTTGCTCATATTCATCGTACATCGGAATGGCCACCTGGAAGTTATTACAATAATAATTCTATTTTAGAATTTGGATGACTTAAGTTTACTTCAAAATTTACATGTAGGAAATAATATGTAGCACACTGAATCAAACAACAAAGTGACTCAGAATGAAAATGTCTGCCCACTTTGTCTGATCCAGATATTTACTCATCAATTTAACACAACCCAAGATACTACTTGAGTAATAGAAATGCATTTTATGCACTGTTCAATACCTAAAAAGGAATAATATCCACATATGCAGTTGTCTCCAAGAAAGCAACATTCTGAAGTGCTACTGATTGTTGGTTCCATGTGCGTTCCTAGCTACCTACAGAGAAATTTTCTGCTCTACCATTGCTACTCACTTACACTTTGATTCGTTGCCCAAAGATCTTTTGTTTTGTGTCTGCTGCATCAACAATTACAATCATCTTCAAAAATTGCTCAATTTTACCGAACTGTTCTATTCTCTGCAGAAGTCCTCTGAATTTCCCTCTCCCCCCAACATTGCTTTTTTTTTTGCACCTATTCTGCAATACAAGTTCAAAACAAACTCCATGTACTGATCACTTATTCATGTTTATGTCATTAAAAAAGCCTGCAGAGAGTTACTATACACTTATTGACTAGGGTAGAAAACAAAGGAGCAAAGCAATTCAAATTTTCCCATGATCTACAGTAATATGATTCAACTTGAATGCAGTTAGCTCTTATTCAAGAGTGGTATGAAGAATAGGACACTGGAAAAAGATGTATGTGCATAACTTGTAACTCAGCAATCAATCTTTAACTAGATGCATAAGAGAACCACACATGCAATTCACAGGGATTTGACATTAACATTGTTTTTTTAAATGAGGTGTTTTTCATCATAAAGTTCAGAATGATGGAGAAACCAGTTAATTTAAGGCACTTACCTCATGGTTACATCCCTCTACTGTTTCAACTTGTTCCACCTTCACCTTGGGCATCAAGTCTGCAAGACTAAATAACCAAATTCAACTGGCACTCAGTATTTATTGTAACATGTAAATTTTACCAATACATTCATGGTGAATCAATCAAAACTCAGTAAATCATTAGTTATATAAATTTAGAATAACATTTGTAATTTCATGGTACCTATTAATAAGCTTTGGGTGTAAATGACCAATTTTTCTGAAATCTATTCTTGCAGGAATTGTCAAAAGAGACTTTCCGGCCTTAATGAATTTCTCTCGTAATACAGAGAGATTCCCCTCTTCTACCCATATTCTAAATCCTCATTGGACAAAGCAAGGTTAGACAAACTTGGACAAACCATTTCCCTGCTCTCTTGTTTGTGAACGGTGCTTGGTCGTGATACTTCAATTTCCACTCTTAAACTTTAGAAATAAAATATCCTTGTCAGAGAAATATATGTGAAATTATCCGAGAGCCATCTTTACCTACCTTCTAACTATTTTCAACAAGTGATGGTACGTGTACATAACATGTTGACCATGAATAGCCACTAAAGTTCATCAGCATAGTACAGGCCCTTCGGCCCACAATGTTGTGCCCAACATTTTATCCTGCTCTAACCCTTCTCTCCCACATAACCCCCTAATTTTTCTACGATTCATTTGTCTAAGAGTCTCTTAAATATCCCCAATGTATCTGCCCCCACAACCTCTGCAGGCAGTGTGTCCCACGCACCCACTACTCTCTGTGTAAAAACACTCACCCCTGACATCCCCCTTATACCTTCCTCCAATCACCTTAAAATCGGGTTAGCTACTGTCGCCCTGGGAAAAAGTCTCTGACTGTCCACTTGATCTATGCCTCTTATCATCTTGTACACCTCTATCAAGTCACCTCTCATCCTCCTCCTCTCCAAAGAGAAAAGCCCTAGCTCGCTCAACCTATCCTCATAAGACATGGTCTCCAATCCAGGCAACATCCTGGTAAATCTCCTCTGCATCCTCTCTAAAGCTTCCACATCCTTTCTATAATGAGTGTGGTCTGACCAGAGTTCTACAGAGCTGCAACATCACCTCGCAGCTCTTGAACGCAATACCCTGACTAATGAAGGCCAACACTCCATACGCCTTCTTAACAAGCCTATCGACCTGCGTGGCAACTTGAAGTTTTTGCAGAATGTTTTCTTCCATGAGATGAAATAGAAAACAGCAAACAGCAAACAGCATCAGTACAAACACCATACAACATGCACTGCCCGTGATCTTTCTTCACCCGAATTGCCTTCCTCTTCACAGCTGTGTCAGTGACCTAGTGCAGTGTTGTCTGGACACTTAGAAGCTAAAATAAGCAGCCATGAAAAGATAACACTAAGTTTGCCGATGATACCAAAACTGGCACTGTGATTGATAGTGAGGAAGAAAGTTCCTAGCTGCAGGTTAGGAGGACACAAAAGTGGCAAACTCCATTCAATCTGCACAGGTATGCATTTGCAGAGAGCAGATACAGTAAAAGAATGTGCAATAAATGATAGGGTACCAATAAGTATATGGAAATCAGAGAGATCTTGGAATATATGTCTAAAGATAGCTAGTTAAGCAAGCTAACAGGATATTTGCCTTTATTGACCAAGGAAGTCATGCTAACATTGCATGAAATATTGGCTGCTACTGCATCATTACTGAGATTTCTGGCCACTGCAAAAACGGATGAATGTGGAGGCACTAGACCATGTGCCAAGGCTAAAGAATTACAGTTATGGTAAGTCTCTCTATGATGGAAATTATTTGGTGGAATGGAGACTGAGGGGAGATTTAATTTTCTAAAATTAAGTTTTCTAAAATTATGGAAAGGGAACAAAAAGGATCCATCTAAATTAAAATGGTTGACAATTATGCATTCAAGAAGCCATCAAGTTTCAGTTTTCATAGAAAAACAAATTAATTTAATCAAGTAAATGTCGAGAACGTTTACTTTTGTGGACTAATTGAATAAATATTACGTAACATCTTCAAAATATTTTGGCTTGAGTATTTTTAACTACAGACATTTTACAATCTATGTTTCAAGAATACTCATATTTTAAAAACATTACTTAATTTCCTCTGTGGATATGGCTTCGAGTTTGGGCTTTTTTCCAAATATTGCATCATCTGGATTATCAGTATCGACATCACGCTTATTCTTCACTGAAGAAATTGTACTTGCATCTCGAAGAGCTCCATCAGTGGCCTCCCTGTAAAACACAAATCAAAACAGGACCCATGTTCTTAAAATAGCTTGTTTTAATCTTTGTAGCAACTCACCGTCTGAGCAAGCGAACAGGCTCGGCGGTCAGGTTGCACGTTGTCGGAGCGGCGAGGCCCAAGATGGCGGTGGGCCTTCGTCTTCCCTGAGCGACAGGGAGAACCCGCGCGCGGGGAAGATTTGATGACATAGCATATACGTCATTGCCATTCTGAGTGGGCGGGAACAGGCTCTCTTAGAAGGCCCGCGCAAGGCGGGAAAATAAACCAGTTCTTGTTCTGAAACCCTTCGACTAGTATCTTGTTTTTTTCATCACGGTAGCAGCCGCTACATTGGTGACCCCGACGGTCCAAACGGATCTTGGACCTGCACAATGGACGACAATGCAGCAGCCAACGCAGTGGCACTCAAGCTGCCCACTTTTTGGACACTTCGTCCCAGCGTCTGGTTTGACCACGCCGAAGCACAATTCCACCTTCGGCAGATCACCTCCGACTCCACAAAGTACTACCATCTGGTTAGCTCTCTGGACCAGGAGACAGCCGCCCAGGTCGGAGACTTCATCCAGTCTCCTCCGGAGGAAGATAAGTACCCAGCTTTCAAAGACCTTCCGATTCGGACCTTCGGCCTCTCCCGTCACAAGCGCGCTGCCTGCCTGCTTCATCTCGACGGCCTGGGGGACAGATCCCCATCCGCCCTAATGAATGAGATGCTGGCATTGGCCGAGGGACACAAGCCCTGCCTAATGTTCGAACAGGCCTTCCTTGAACAACTACCCGATGACATTCACCTGCTGTCAGCCGATGCCAACTTCAGCAACCTGTGAGGTAGCTGCCCAGGCAGATGTCCTGTGGAAGGCCAAACGCGAGAGTGGTTCGTCCATCGGCCAAATCGCCAGGCCGCGAGCCCAACGCCCGCCTCAACCAGTCCCAGGAACCGAGCGACCACACCCCAGAAACACAGACGACGACACTGGTGACCAGCTGTGTTTCTACTATCAGAGGTGGGGCGCGGAGGCCCGTCGATGCCACCCACCCTGCAAGTTTCAGGGAAACGCCAGGGCCAGCCGCCACTGATGGCTACAGCGGCTGGCCGCCAACAAAGCCTCCTATTCGTTCAGGACAAGCAGTTTGGGCGGCGTTTCCTCGTTGATACTGGAGCAGAGGTCAGTATTTTGCCCCCGACCAGCCGCGACACTCGTAACAGGCAACAAGGTCCTGTACTCAATCCGCAAACGGCACAACGATACAGACTTTTGGTACCCGTACACTTCAATTACAGTTCGGCGGCAGCTGTTTTACCTGGACCTTTACCCTTGCCACCGTCGCCCGACCACTCCTAGGAGCCGATTTCCTTCGGGCCCACAACCTGTTAGTCGACCTGTGAGGGAAGCGGTTAGTTCACTCCAGACCTACCCCCTGGGAGAAACCAGCCTACCAGCCCCGCGCCTGGACTCCATTTCCCTGTCTGGCAACGAGTTCACCAAGCTCCTAGCCGAATTCCCATCAGTTTTGGCACCTTGGTTTACAAATTCTAGGCCCAAACACAGGGTGCGACACCACATCATTACCACAGAGCCACCCCTTCATGCCCGAGCATGACGACTACCTCCAGACAAGCTCCGCCTGGCAAAGGAAGAGTTCCGTCGCATGGAGGAGCTGGGGATTGTTCACAGGTCAGACAACCCCTGGGCCTCCCCCCTGCACATGGTCCCCAAAGCCACCGGCGGGTGGAGGCCCTGCGGCGACTACCGCAGGCTGAATGACGCCACCACCCCGGACCGCTATCCCATCCCTCACATCCAGGACTTCGCAGCGAACTTACACGGGGCCCGCATCTTTTCCAAAGTGGACCTCGTTAGGGGATACCACCAAATCCCGGTCCATCCAGATGACGTCCCCAAAACTGCGATTATTACCCCATTCGGCCTTTTCGAATTCCCTCGAATGCCGTTCAGCCTTAAGAACGCCGCGCAGACCTTCCAGTGACTCATGGACGTGGTAGGCCGAGACCTGGACTTCGTGTTCATTTACTTAGATGACATACTAATCGCCAGCCGTGACCGCCAAGAACACCTTTCCCACCTCCACCAACTGTATTCCCGTCTCCGTGATTTCAGCCTCACGATCAACCCGGCCAAGTGCCAATTCGGACTTTATCGATTTCCTCGGCCACAAAATCACCAGCGATGGGGCAACACCCCTACCCGCCAAGGTAGACGCTATCTGCCATTTTGCCCGCCCCAACACGGCCAAAGGCCTACAGGAATTCCTTGGGATGGTCAACTTTTGCCATCGGTTCATCCCTGCAGCAGCCCGTATCATGCGCCCTTTGTTCTCGCTGATGGCTGGTAAGGGCAAGGACATTGCCTGGAACGACGAGGCTGTGGCTGCCTTCGTTAAGGCCAAGGACACCCTGGTAGACGCCACGATGCTTGTACACCCTAGGACAGACGTCCCAACTGCCCTCATGGTGGATGCATCCAACACCGTGGGTTGGTGGGGTACTGGAACAATTAATCAAAGGCCATTGGCAACACTTGGCATTTTTCAGCAAGCACCTTAAACCACCCGAACTGAAATACAGGGCTTTTGATCTGGAACTTCTAGCACTGTACCTGGCAGTCCGGCATTTCCGGTACTTTCTAGAAGGCAGGCCTTTTACCGCTTTCACTGACCATAAGCCTTTGTCCTTCCCCTTCTCCAAAGTCTCCGATCCCTGGTCAGCTCGTCAACAGAGACATTTGTCCTACATTTCCAAATTCACAACGGATATCCAACATGTCTCCGGAAAGGACAATGTCGTTGCTGACGCACTTTCCAGACTGACCATCCACAACCTGTCCCTGGGTGTCGACTACACGGCCCTGGCTGACGCACAGCAAGCCGGCGACGAGCTGCCCAGCTACAGAACCGCAGTCTTGGGCCTGCAACTCCAAGATTTCTTGGTTGGTCCAGGTCGGCAGACCCTCCTTTGCGACATCACAACAGGTCAAGCCCGTCCTATAGTTCCTGTAGCCTAGCGGAAACGTGTTTTCGACTCGATACATGGGTTGGCGCACCCATCCATCAGATCAACTGTCCGACTGGTTGCCAGCAAGTTTGTCTGGCATGGCCTGCGCAAACAGGTCAGAGGGTGGGCCAGGACTTGTCCGCACTGCCAGACATCGAAAATCCAACGACACACCAAAGTCCTGCCACAGCAGTTTGAGCCTACCCATAGAAGGTTCGACCACATCCACGTCGACCTCGTTGGCCCTCTGCCAGTTTCAAGAGGAGCCCGGTACCTCCTTACCATCATGGACTGGTTCATGAGGTGGCCAGAGGCAACCCCTCTACCCGACAGCCCGGGCGCTGCTCACAACTTGGATCTCACGTTATGGTGTTCCGGCCCACATCACTTCAGACAGAGGCACCCAATTTACCTCCAGCCTCTGGTCTGCATTAGCGAACATGCTGGGGATGCAGCTGCACACCACCACAGCCTACCACCCTCAAACGGGTTAGTGGAACGTTTCCACCGCCATCTGAAATCAGATGGCCTGCCTGAAGGGTCCTAACTGGGTGACGAACTGCCTTGGGTCCTGCTTGGCATACGCACTGCCCCCAAGGAAGACCTCCATGCTTTGTCAGCTGAACTTGTGTACGGGGCGCCCCTGGTCGTCCCAGAGGATTTCATACCCGCCCTTCGGGACCAAGGGGAACAACCCACGGCAGTCCTGCAAAGACTTGGCCCCGATTCCCACTTTGTGGCACGGTCAAGCCCCATCCTGTAAGCCCAAAGAACTACGAGACTGTGTTTGTTTTCGTTTGCAGGGGCACACCTCGGGCACCGTTGCAACGACCACATGAGGGGCCGTTCCGAGTCATCAGGAATAATGGATCCACCTTTATTTTGGACATTGGGGGCAAGGAACAGGTCTTCACGACGGACCGCCTCAAATCGGCCCATTTAGATCTACAACAACCAGTTGAGGTTCCAGCACCGCGACGCAGAGTCCAACCTCCTAAGCAACGGCTAACACAGCCGGTGGACCTTGGGGACCGTATCGCCGGTTCTGGGGAGGGGGTTGTGTAGCGACTCACCATCCAAGCAAGCGAACTGGCTCGGCGGTCGGGTCGCGTGTCGTCGGAGCGGCGAGGCCCAAGATGGCAGTGGGCCTTCGTCTTCCCCGAGCGACACGGAGAACCCGCGCGCAGGAAAGATTTGATGACGTAGCATATACGTCATTGCCGTTTTGAGTAGGCGGGAACAGGCTCTCTTAAAAGGCCCACGCAAGGTGGGAAAATAAACCAGTTCTTGTTCTGAAACCCTTCGACTAGTGTCTTGTTTTTCACATCGCGGTAGCAGCCGCTACATCTTGATAATTATAAATGAATTCCTATGGCATTGGCTACATAATTTCCTTAATACACATACAGAAGCAACCATTCTGAATGTTACCACATGACAATGTCTAAGAAGCAAAAGAAATTCCATTAATCTAGAAATTCAAGAGAGTCAAGGGGGCAGCAGTGAGTGTAGTTGCTATTACTAAGGAGAAGGTGCTTGGGAAACTGAAGGGTCTGAAGGTGGATAAGTCACTTGGACTGGATGGACTGCACCCCAGGGTTCTGAAAGAGGTAGCTGAAGAGATACTGGAGACAGTAGTAGTGATCTTTCAAGAATCACTAGATTCAGGAATGGTTTCACAGGACTGGAAAAAATCACAAATGTTACTTCACTCAGAAAATTATAGGCCAGTTAGCCTGACCTCAGTGGTTGGTAAGATGTTAGAGGCCATTATTAAGGATGAGGTTTCGGGGTGCTTGGAAGCACATTATAAAATAGGCCGAAGTCAGCATAGTTTCCTTATAGGGAGATCTTGCCTGACAAATCCGTTGGAATTCTTTGAGGAAGTAACCAGCCGGATAGACAAAGGACATATTCAGAAGGCCTTTGACAAGGTGCAGCATGTGAGGCTGCTAAACAAGATAGAAGCCCATGGTATTACAGGAAAGGTACTAGTATGGATAGATTGGCTGACTGACAGAAACCAAAGAGTGGGAATAAAGGGGGCCTTTCCTGGTTGGCTGCCTGTGACCTGTGGTGTTCCGCAAGAGTCAGTGTTGGGTCCGTTACTTTTGGTGTTCTATGTTAGTGATCTGGATGATGGAATTGACGGCTTTGTGGCCAAGTTTGCAGATAATACAAAGATAGGTGGAGGGGCAGGAGATTTTGAGGAAGCAGGGAGTCTGTAGAAGAACTTGGACAGGCTGGGAGAATGGGCAAAGAAGTGGCAAATGGAACACAGTGTAGGGAAGTGTATGGTCGTGCACTTTGGTAGAAGGAATAAAGGCACAGATTATTTTCTAAACGGGGAGCGAATTCAGAAATCAGAGGTGCATGGGGACTTGGGAGTCCTAGTGCAGGATTCCCTAAAGATTAAATTGCAGGTTGAGTCGGTAGTAAGGAAGGCAAATGCAATGTTAGCAATCATTTCGAGAAGACTAGAATATAAAAGCAAGGATGCAATGCTGAGGCTTTATAAGACATTGGTCTGACCACATTTGGAGTATTGTGAGCAGTTTTGGGCCCCATACCCAAAGAAGGATGTGCTGGCATGAGGGTCCAGAGGAAGTTTACGAGAATGATCCCAGGTACGAAAGGGTTAACACACGAGAAGTGTTTGATGGCTCTGGGCCTGTACTTGCTGGAGTTTAGAAGGATGAAGGGGGAATCTCATTGAAACCTACCGAATATTGAAAAGCTTGGATAGAGTGGATGGAGATGATGTTTCCATTAGTGGGAGAGCCTAGGACCAGAGTGCACAGCCTCAGAGTAGGACATCCCTTTGGAACAGAGATGAGGAGGAATTTCTTTAGCCAGAGGGTGGTGAATCTGTGGAATTCATTGCCACAGACGGCTGTGGAGGTCAAGTCATTAGATATGTTTGAAGCGGAGGTTGATAGGTAGCGTAGCGGTTAGCGCGACACTGTTACAGCACCAGCGATCGGGGTTCGATTCCCGTCGCTGTCTGTAAGGAGTTTGTACATTCTCCCATGTCTGCGTGGGTTTCCTCCGGGTGTCCCGGTTTCCTCCCACATTGCAAAAGACGTACGGGTAAGTTAATTTGGGTTTAAAATGGGCGGCGCGGACTCGTTGGGCCGGAAGGGCCTGTTACCACGCTGTAAATAAAACTTAATTTAAAATTTAATTAGTGAGGGCATCAAAGGTTATGGGGAAGAAGGCAAGAGAACGGGATCAAGAGGGAAAAATGAAATCAATCACAGTCGAATGGCGGAGCAGACTGGATGGGCCAAATGGCCTAATTCTGCTATGTCCTGTGGTCTTACCTCTGGATACATGAAACAAGATATTGGACACTAATACCTTAACATTTACTCTCAGTGGTACATTCAAAATACATATTTTGTTTCAATATGAAATAAAGAAACATTTCCCAATAGAAGTTGATCCAACTAAATGTTTCAATTTCCTTTTCATTTGTTGATTTTTTTGGGATGCTAGCATCACTGAGAAAGTCAGCATTTATTGTCCATTTCCATGTTCCCTCAAGAAGGTGGTGGTAATTTCGTTCTTGAACAGTTACAATTCTGGTGAAGATACTCGCATAATACTGCTGGGCAGGAAGTTTCAGGAATTAGATTGAATGACAAAGAAGGAAGGGCACTATTTTTCTATGTCAGAATGGTGTGCATCTTGGAGAACAATCGTTCAGCTGTTAGTGTTCCCATGTACCTGTTGTCCTCATAGTAGCCAAGGTGAGTAATGCAGCACATTTTGTAGATGGTACACATTGCAGCCCCAGTGTGCTGGTGGTTCAGGGAATGAATGTTTGGTGATAAATGTTTGGTGAAGGATGCCATTGTGCTACGTCAGAGCAGCACTCAACTAGCATTGGAAATTATGCCATCACGCTTCCAATTTGTGCTTTGTTGATGGAAAGGTTTTGGGCTGTCAAAAGGTGAGCCTCTCGCTGCAGAATATTCAGTCTCTTGTCCTGTTCTAGTAGTCATAATGCGGAAGTAAAGTGTTAAAAACTGCAACCATACCTATAGCTGATAGAAAAAAATACCTCGCAAGCAAGAGCACGTAAGGTGCTGACTCAATGGATAAGGTGTTAATTGCTGTGTCCGGAGCCTTGGTGGCAGGCCAATATACTAGACGATAAGGGTGGTAGGTGTAATAAACTGACTGGAGGAAGCTTGTTTTAAACAATGAGGGTGAGACCTGTCTTTGAATCTCTTGATTATAACTCAATTATGTTGGACAATAGGTGCGATGTCTGTCTTTGGTTCTCTGAGGTCTGAACGAAACTCGTGGAGCCGAATTCATTAAGTGTGTGTGACAATCTCTGTCTAAATCACTGTCTGCTGCTTTGGACTGCGGAGAGTTCCGATAAAGACTCTGCATGAGAGTTTGAGGAGAATTCTCCCACAGTATACTGCTAATAAACGCGATTTATCGAATCAACCTTGTGGAGCTGTGCTATTTGCAGCGGACCGAAGTGGGAACTCAAAATCGGGACAACAACAACATTTATGTGGCTGGTCAGTGAATTTCTGGTAAATAGTGAACATGAATACAAATTAAGAGTAGCAGTCGGCCATTAGGCTCCTCGAACCTGCTCCGCCATTTGTTAAGATCATGGCTGGTCTGATTGTAACCTCAACTTCACATTCTCCCCTACCCCTGGCAACTTTCAACACCTTGCTTGTCAACTTTGGTTTCACTGCTCATTGAGGAAGAGATTTCCAAAGACACACAATGATCAGAGAAAAAAAATTATCTCACCTCAGTCTTACATTCAAACTGTAGCCCCTAGTTCTAGATTCTCCCAAAGAGGAAACATCCTCCCCACAGCCACCCCAGCAAGACTCCCCAGGAGCTTATATGTTTCAATCAAGTCCCCTCTCACTCTTCTAAACTCCAGCAAGTACAAACCTAGTCTGACAAACTTTTCCTCATAACATAACCTTCTCATTCCAGACATTTCATCTTGTAAACCTTCTCTGACTGCTTCCACCACATTAGCATCTTTCCTTAAATAAGGGACTTACACTTGAAACACTACTCCACGTGTGGTCTCACCAATGCACTTTTATATATATAAAATACACACACACACATATATATAATATGAAGCACAACCGTCCTTCTTTTGTATTCAGTTCAGCTAGCAATACACAACAACATTCTGTTAGCTCTCTTAACTACCTGTATACTGGCCTCTTATGAATCATGGACAAGACCACCCAGATCCCTCAGCATCTCAGAGTTCTGCAATCTCTCTCCATTTAAAAAAAATGCTTCTTTGTTACTTCTTCTGCCAAAATAGACAATTTCACACATACCATTTGCCAGATCTTTACCCTCCCCCACTTTTCCATACCTCTTTGTTGCCTCCTGATGTCCTCTTCACAATTTACGTTCTTATCTAACTTTGTATCATCAGCAAATTTATCAAACATACCGTTGGACCCCTCATCCAAGTCATTTATATAAACTGTAAAAACTTGAGGCTTCATCAATGATTTCCATGGTGCATCACTTATTATATCTTGCCAAATAGAAAAGATGACACATTTATACCTAGCCTCCGTTTCCCATTAGCAAGCCTATCATCCATCCATGCCAATGTGTTACTGCTCTCTCTGGCAACTTTATTAGTCTTTTCCTTGGATTACAGGAAAAATTAAAGATAGTAAATCTATGGAAGAATCACGTTTCCTGCCTCGGCCTTTGCAAGTCATATATTATTTCATTAAATAATAAGCATAGTTCGTTCACCATTTTACATTTTCATGTAGTTTCCCCAATATTCACAGCTAACCGGCACCTCACATTTTCAAAGCTTCATTCATTGAGACTGATTGTTGAGGAGTACCTGCTCCATCTGTTGCAAGCAGTTTTTCCTGCTAAGGACACATGTAGTTCTCTGTCACAGCTTCACCAGATCGGCATCTCATTTTCCGGCAAGCCTGGTGCTACTCCTGACATGCCCTTCTGTACTCACTATTGAATCGGGATTGATCCACTGGCTTGACAATAACAGCAGAGTACGGTACTTTCCAAGAAGCCTTGAGACATTTTTGCAGTGCATCTTGCAAATGGTACTTCTTATTCTTAGTTCATCTCTCTGGACTCCACTTTATGGGCTCTACTTTACTAGGAGTTTGAGGAGATTTGGTATGTCACCAAAAACGCTTACAAATTTCTATAGATGTATGGTGGAGAGCATTCTGACTGGTTGCATCGCAGCCTGGTATGGAGCCTCCAATGCACAGGATCACAAGAGGCTGCAGAGGGTTGTAGACTCAGCCAGCTCCATCACAGGCAGAACTCTCCCCACCATCGAGGACATCTTCAGGAGGCGGTGCCTCAAGGAGGCAGCATTCATCAACAAGAATCCTCACCATCCGGGACATGCCATCTTCTCGCTACTACCATCAGGAAGGCGGTACAGGAGCCTGAAGACCAAAACTCAATAATTCAGGAACAGCTTCTTCCCCTTCACCATCAGATTTCTGAACAATCTATGAACACTGCCTCATTATTCCTTTTTTATTTTGCACTATTTATTTTTGTAATTTATAGATTTGTACTGCTGCCACAAAAGAACAAATTTCACGTCATATGTCTGTGACAATAAATCTGATTCTGAGGTGAGTGAAGGTGGCCAATCTGGGATCCACAGACTTTTCCACAGGCTGAGCAGGTGCACAATTTGAGAGGTGGTGCATTCCATCTACATGAAAAACACTATGATGCTGGAGGAACTCAGCAGGCCAGGCAGCATCCGTGGAGAAAAGCAGGCGGTCAACATTTCGGGTCAGGACCTCAACAGTACAGCTAGCAGGCCAAAGATGGAGAGAGCAAATTTTTAAGCTGCAGGGAGCATTTTTTGTTAAACATAAACGATTGGGTGCCAAGCAACTGCTTTGATCTGAAAGACGCACGCCTTTTAATCTTTTTGGAGCTGCACTTACTCATGCATTCCATCTGCAGCTTACTCAGGCTTTTTATGTGCTCCTGACGCATGGCTTCAAGGTTCTCAACAGAATAACGTTCTCCAGTTTTAGCAGCCATGGGCCAGAGATTTCCAGGAGTCAACTGGGACTTTGCATTACTTCAGGGAGATTTGAGCACATCCTTGAAACATCTGGTGTTCAGCTAATGATCTCTTCCCATGACAAAGCTCCAGAATAATGTGTCTGTTTTGAGCATATGAACGATGTAGCTTGCTGAACCTAACCCAATGAGAATAAACCAGACCTCAACAGTACAGCTAGCATGCCAAAGATGGAGAGAGCAAATTTTTTTTTAAGGTGCAGGGAGCATTTTTTTTAACTTAAACGATTGGGTGCCAAGCAACTGCTTTGATCTGAAAGGTGCACATCTTTTAATCTTTTTGAAGCTGCACTTACTCATGCAGGTGAAGAATAGGCCATCAGACTACTGACTTTTGACTTGGTGGAAAGGCTCTCAGAAATCATGAGGCAAATCATTTACCACAGCTGCTGATCTGCTCAAATAGCTATAATATTCATGTGTCCAATTGACTTAAGTACCTGGTCAGTAGGGGGAATTGGTGATGGTAATGCATTTTTTGTTACATTCATTCATGGTTTGCAGCCTTCATGGGCAAGACCCAGCCTTTACTGCCTGTCCTTAAATGCCTTCACATGCTGATCAACTTCACTGCTGTATTTAATCTACTTATCACAGAATTGTTATAGCACGGAAGGAAGACATTCAACCCATCATTCCTACGTAGCTGTCTACTAGAGCGACTCACTAGTTCAGCATGACATCCCTGCTTTTGTACTCTATACCTCTAATAATAAAGCCTAGAATTGCATCTGTCTTATTGACCACTTTCAATGAGTTGTGTATTGAAACTCCCAAGTCCCTCTGCTCTGCGACCCTTTTAGAAAAGTATCCATCATACTATGAAAATCAAAAAAACTGCAGATGCTGGAAATTCAAAATAAAAACACTGAAAGAAAAACAGATTACATTTCAGGTCCGGGACCCTTAATCAGATCTGATCTGATGAAGAACCTGCTGAGTGTTTCCAGCATTTATGCTATTTTGCCTCCCTTCATTCTTCTCAAAGTGCATTACCACACACTTCTCCAGATTAAATGTCATCTGCCACTCCTCTGTCCATCCTACTTCCTGTATGCAGTTATGATTTATCAATATCCAATTTGCGGTTTACAATACCACCAAGTAAAAATTTCAACCGAAGGCTCTACTATCTCTAGCCGCTTCTTTAAAACTCTCAGGCACATGCCATCAGGACCTGGCAACTTGTCTGATTTTAGCCCCATTAGTTTTCCAAATATCATGTCCCTCATGATAATGATTGTTTTCATATTCTCTCAATAAATATTCTCCTTCCTTATTAACTTCGTAGTCTTTCACTGCTGGTTCTTGTAAAATTTCCAGGCCTCTAGTCTACTACTAGCCCTTGCCACCTTTTATGCTCTAGCCATTGATTTAATAGTTTCATGCACCTCCTTTATTAACCACAGAAGGTTTACCTTTCTCCTAGGATCTCTCTTTCTAATTCAAACTAGCCATTTAAATGTCCACCACTGCTCACCCACTGACCTACCCTTAGCCTACTTATCCAGTTCACTTCAGACATCTCAACATTCCCTTATGTGGACATGGGTTATGGACCCAGGTATTCAACCTCAAATGCATCCAGAATTCTACCATGTTGTAATCATTACTCCCTAGGGGGATCCTTAACCACAACATCTCTTATTCATACTACCTCTCTATGCATGATCAAATCTAAAATAGCATGTTCCCAGGTAGTTCTGTAACATACTGCTCTGAGAAATAGCTCTTTACGCACTCTATAAATTCCTCTTCCACAGTACCCCTGCCAGTTTGATTAGGCACCGAGATTAAAATCACCTATGATAATTATTTCTTGCATACCTTTGACATTTCCCCATTTATGCTTTGTCCTACCAAGAAGCAACAACTTGGGGGCCTATAGACTACTCCCCCCCACCCCCCATATTTTCTTTCCCCTGCTATTCATTATTTCCATCTAAACCAATTTCATGTCACTATCCACTACGTCTATATCTCGACTCAGCACTGTGCTGATTTTTTTTCTTGATTAACAAAGCTATCCAACTCATTCCCTTTTTGCCTATTCTTTCGAAACCTTGAAAAACCTGGAATATTGAGTTCCCAGTCTTGATCATCCTGCAACCATTTCTCTCTAATGTTTATATCTTATTAGTTGTGTAGTCATCTCATCTATCTAGTTATTGGAATGTGCATAGCATTTGTAAGGAGTCTTGAGCTTCGACTAACTCTGGGTTTATTTTCTGCCACACACCTTTGCTTATATTTTCGGCACCTTCCTGTCATGTTCTGATTTTCACTATACCCCTCACAATCCTGTACCAATACTTTCGCTGTTTTATTATGTAGTAAACTTTCCATCACTAAAACCCACTACTTTAATTTGTTTTTTTCTATTTATGTGATTCGCCAGATTGGGTCCAGCATGGTTCATGGGAGAATCACACAAACAGTAGTCTGGAATGAGCTGCCAGACAAGGTGCCGGTGGCAGAAACAGTAATAACATTTAAGAGCCACCTTGACGATACTTGAATGAACAGAGCATACTGGGATATGGAATTAACGCAAGGCAAGTGGGATTAGAATAAATGGGCATGATGATTGGCATGGATGCAGTGGACTAAAGGGCCTGATTCTTTGCTGTGCAACTCTAATATCCAATGAGGGACATAGTTACAGTATTATGGTCAGTCACTTAAAACTGAGGTGCATGGGAACAACTTCTTGTCGGGGGTTGTGAATCTCTGGAATTCTCTACTGCAAAGGGTTACAGAGGCCAGATCATTGGGAATATTTAAAGAGGAAGTAGATAATTTTTTGAAAGGTCTGGGAATTGAAGACAATAGGAAAATGGCATAGAAGAGGAGACAAGGCTTGGGGCAGATCAGCCACGATTATTTTAAATGGCGGGTCAGGCTTGAGGGATCAAGTGACCCACTCCTGCTCCTTTTTTCTTATGTTTATGTTTTTTTAAGTTTCCGTCATCAGCAAACTTAGAAATTCTACCTTACAACCCCAAGTCCAGGTCACTAAATGAAAAAAAAATCAAACAAAAGTGCAGAGACTGAAATTCTGAAATAAAAACAGAAAATGCTGGAAACACTCAGCAGGTCACTGTGCAGCAATGGAAAGAGAAGGAGAGTTAATATTTCAAATGTTTCTCTTTCCACAGATGCTGAGTGTTTTTAGCATTTTTGGTTTTTATTCTAGATCCAAAAAGGCAATGGCCCTGACATGGATCTCTGGGGAATGCCACAAATCACCTTCTGTCAGAACAAAAAAAAAACCATTCAGTACAACTTCTGTTGACTGTTACTTAGCCAACTTCATATCCACATCATCAATGTCCAAGTGCTTCAGTTTTACTGATAAGCCTGTTATGCAACAGTTAAGTAAAGTCCACATATACATTAACTGCATTATCCTCAACAATATCAGTTAGAATTTTTTGATGAACTCTCACTTTGGTTAAACATGATTTGCCCTTAAATCCATACTGTCTTGTGTTAATTAACTAAGTTTCCACCAGGTGACTATTGATTCTATCCCAGCTCCATGTTTCTGAAAGCTTTCCTGCCACCAAGGTTAAACTGACTGATTTACCCTTACTCCCCCTTTTTGAAGAGTCTGGAACTCTTCAGTCCTCTGCCACGAACTCCATATCCAAAGAGCATTGAAGAATTATGGTCAGTGCCCCTGCACTTCTCTCAGAATCCAGGAGACATCTCAACCAGCCCTGCTGATTTACCTATTTTTAAGTTCAGCTCCGTGCCATCAATTTTTAATGTGTCCACCATCTCAATTGTCTCCTACTTCACTAACACTTCAGAAGCACCCTCTCTCCTAGTGAAGACAAAAAATGCAAACTACTCTTTCCATACCTTACACACCCCACTTCTTCACATACTATCTTTTTACTATTTATATGCTCATACAGCACCACTGAATTTTCATTCATGATGGCAAATAATCTTTTCTTATAGATTCTTTTATTTTAGTTTTCACTTTCCCTCTCTTTTGTTCTCAACCTAGATCGGACTAGTATTTACAATTCAATAATTGCCAGAAAAAGCTTTCTTTGCTTTATCATCCACGGAAATCTGGACTTGTACTTCCTTTGCACCTCATGGGAATATGCCTCAATTGTATCTGAACCATCTATTCCTTAAAATCAGCCCACTGTTCTGCTATGGTTTTCCTTGTCAACTTTTTACCTGGGCCAGATCTACTTTCATCCCAGTAAAATTTGCTTTACCCTAATTAATTATTTTTACTTTAGGTTTCTCCTCCTAACCTAAATCTTATGATGTTATGATCCCTTTCTCCTAAATATTCTCCTCCTAAAACTTGATACACTTGACCCATCTCATTCTCCAAAATCAGATCTTGCATACCTCCTTCCTTGTTGGAGCAGAAACACACTGCCTTAAAAATTATCCTGGACACAATTTAGAAACTCTTCAACCTCTCTGCCCTTAATGTTATTGATATCTAAGTTTACACTGGGAATAATTAACGTCACCTATTATAAGAACCCTGTAGTTTTTGTACTTCTGTAATCTTCCTTCATGTTTGTTTCATTACATATCCCACTAATTGGTGATATACAAAATACACCCAGCAGTGCAATTTCTCAGATTTAACCAAACAGATTCTATCTGAGCCACCCACTCTCTCCAGCACTGTAATACTCTCATTAATAAACACTGCTACTCTTCATCCTTTCTTCCCTACTCTTCCCAAGCACTGTGTTTCCAGGAAAATTCCTAGCCCTGTCTGCTCCTTTTTGAAGCAAGTTTGTGTTATTGTCACATCATATTCTCAGATAAATATCTGTCCCTGTTGCTCCAGACATTCACAAACATGCATGGTAAACTAAATTTAGTTTTATCATTTCCATTTTAATTGATCTGTGTAAAATCCTTTTGCTGATGTAATCCAGTATGAATTACTTCCCCATTTTGTTTTGCATTTTTGCCTTTAATTTTTTATCATTTGACCATATCATTTCTCCATAGCTCTACAAGTTCACACCACCATACTCTCTTAGTTACATTCTTAATCATTTTGGTAGTAAATTCATTTTCACAACTTCTCTTTCCACCATAACATAATTATTCTACACTGCATTTCCCTCCATAAACACTTCAACTTTTCTCCGCTCCTTTGGAGATCCCTGACTGTTGTACATATCTACACTCGTGTTTCTTGATTCAATATACTGATAATTCCATGTTAACAAAAATACTGCTGGTGCATCATTGAAGTAAAATTGCATTTGATGAGGTCTAGTTACATCTGACCAGTTGTGCAGATGATTGGATCATCCATCAATCAAGTTTGGTGTCCATAATGCTGTCAAAGTTACAAATTGATTTTCTTAATAATTTATACTGTTCCACCTCCAACTGGTTGGCTGACACAGTGTTTTCAATAAGTAGTCTGTTGACAATAATACACCCCATGACATTGTGCCAATTCAACCCTGCTTTCATCTAAACCAGTCTTGAGAATCAGATGGCAATTGAGACATTAATTATTTTAGTGATTATAAAAGAAAGTAAACCACCAACATCATCTTCGACCAAAAAAGTTTTTGTGCGGTGGTTGACAAAGCATAGGATGAAATATGATTTTGATTGCAAGATGATAGCGAATGAAGGCTAAGTATGACCTGAGCTCTTAACAAAATATACAGCATTCCTCTATAAGTCATCGAGCACAGAACCGGCTCCTTCAGCCCATTACATCAGTGCCCATCTTTTTGCCCAGCTACACTAATCCCTTTGCCCACATTAGGACCATATCCCTCTATGCCTTACCCATTTAAGTGTTTGTCTAAATGCCTTTTAAAGGTAGTAACTGTATCGATTCCACCACCTCCTTTGGCAGGGCATTCCAGTTATCTGTGGAAAAAAAACTTACCCCTCATATACCTTTAAAACTGCCACCTCTCACCCTAAACCTTCTTGTTTTTGATAACCCTACAAAGAGAAAAAAGATTTTGTCTATTTATCCATCTATGCTTTTCATAATCTTATCAGATCACCCCTCAGCCTCCTTCACTCCAGGGAAAACATAGCCTATACAATCTCTCCCCATAACTAAAGTTCTCTGATCCAGGCAACATCCTGGTGAATCTCCTCTGCACTGTCTCCAGCGTAATCACATCGTTCCTGTGTGGCAACCAGAACTGCACACAATGCTCCAAGTGTGGCCTAACTAGTGTTTTGTAAAGTTGTGACATAATATCACTACTCCTGTATTCTATGCCTTGAATTCTGAAAGGCAAGAATGCCATATGCCTTCTTCACTACCCTATCCCCGTGAGTTGCTACTTTCAGGTTACTATGGATTTGGACCTCAATGTCTCTCTGTTCATCAATATTCCTTTGTGCCCTACCATTTACTGTTAATGTCCCACCCCTATTTGACTTCCCAAATGCATCACGTTACACTTGTTAGGTATAAATTCCATCTGCCAATGCTCTGCCAAACTTTCTAATTGATCTGTGTCCTGCTGTACCCTTATACAACCTTCCTTGCTATTCACAACACTGCCAATTTGTGTGTCATCCTCAGACTTACATCATACCTTCTACATTCACTTCCAAGCCATTAATATAAAACACAAACATTAAAGGTCCCAGCAGTGATTCTCATGATATACCACTAGTCACAGACTTCCAATCAAAATCCTTTAACCACTACTCTAGAGTGTTGGATCAAATTAGCCAGCTGACCCCGGACCTTCTGAACCAGTCAACCAAACAGGACCTTGTCAAATGCCTTATTAAAGTTAACATTGAAAAATCTACTGCCCTGCCTTCATCAATTGCCTTAGTTACCTCCTCAAAAAGCACAATCAAGTTTGTGAGACAGGATTTCCCCCCCAACAAAACTACATCGACTTTCCCAAATCAGTCCCTGCCTTTTCAAATGAACATACACGCTGTCACTTTTAATTTTTTCCAGTAATTTCCCTACCACTGACACAAGGCTCAGCAGCTTCTAGATAACTGGCTTATCTCTGCTGCCATTCTTAAAGAAAGGAACAACATTAGACTTCTGGTACCTTACCTGCAGCTAACGAATATGCAAAAATCTGTCAGGACCCCATCAATCTTCTCCCTTGTTTCCCATAGCATTCTGGGATGGATCTCACTCGTCCCCAGAGATTTAGCCAGCTTTATGTGTACCAAGACATCCAACATCCTGCCTTCTTAACACCAACTTGCTCCAGACAATCAACATATCCTTCCCTTAGCTCAGCATCCTCCACGTCTTTCTCCTTGGTAAATATAGAGGAGAAGTATTTATCTAGGACCTCATCCACATCTCCTGGCTCCACACACGCAGGGATCTACTCTTTCCCTGGCTACCCACTTGCTCCTAATATACTTTTAGAATTATGTAAGATTCTCCTCAATCTAAACTGCCAAGCATAGTTCATGGTCTCGTTATGCTCTCCTAATTTCCTTTTTCAGTACTGTCCTACATATTCAAGGGACTGTCCTGTTGTACATGTAGCTGTAGGCAACATGTAACCATATAGGACTCATATCCTATACGTCTTAACCATATAAAAGACCGTTTGCAATGCAGTATCTTGCATGTTTATTCCTCCACCGGTGTAAAGAGCTTCACATTCAACCAGGATCCCTCATCGCACCGCGTCCCTGCCGCCGCCGATCCCGGCCCGGGTTTACAGCTGAGCTCACACGCGCTCCGCGTTGGGTTGGTTTCGCCTTGACGACGAACAGTATTTTGTCAATGCCTCTGTGCCAACATTGTCACCAGCAGTGAGTCTTTCTTACCCGGGTTTCCCTCCACCACCAGCCGCTCCTTTGGCTTTTTTCGACGAATCTTCCTCGAACACGCTGAACAGATCGTCGCCAAAGGCATCCGCCATCTCGGCCGGTGGACCCACGCGTCCCACAATCCTTTGAGTCCAGAAGGGTGGCCGGAAAGAAACAAAATAAACTGCGCGTTGCGACTTCCAGCGCAACGCCTGTTACAATTCACTGACAGATTTATTTCCAAAAACGAATGATGCAGATGCGGGAAATCTTCGATGAAGCAGAGAATCATATATGTTAAGGCACTGAAGGCCATTAGATCCATTATGGTTCCCTGTCTAACCAGAAACTTACAATGGTTCAGCATAACGTTCCTGCTTTTGTACTTAATGGGTCTGTTAATGAAGCCCCAGGTCACATACCCTCTGCTAGCCATACTTCCATGAATTCTGCCATCTGCAATAATCTAGTCACTTGAACACATAGGGCCTTCTGATCCTGCACACTCTTTAGAATATTTCCATTTATATTGTCCTTCTTCATCCCATCTGACAAAATGCATCACCGTGCACTTCTTTGAACTAAATTCCATCTCCTAGTCTATGTCTTGTTACAATGGATTGCCACATTTAATATTATTGGCAAGAGCTATTTTGCACTAGTTTACTCTGTATACAAATACATGTATTTTTTTAAAAAACCACTGACCACTGATGAACAATGCCTACCATCCCCTTATCTGAAAAACAACCATTTACCTCAACTGTTTTCTGTCCTATAACCATTATTTATCCAAGCTGATGCTGTCCCTTCCAATTCCACAAGCCTCAATTTTGTTAAGCAGTCTCTAATGTGATGTTTTGTCATATGTTTTCTTAAAATCCATATAGGCAACATCCACTGCATTCCTTCTGCCATCTTTGTTACTTCATCAAAAATTCAATGAGATTAGTCAACCCAATCTGCCTTTTACATTCTGACTCTTCTTAATTAACACAAACCTCTCCAAATATCTGTTAAATTTTTCCCTTCTACCAGTATCCTATTCCTCATTCTTGCATTCCCTTCTAAGCATATGTCACCTTATTGTCCCTCTAAGCTATTTAGTTTTTTACATGCTGGTAAAAGATTTTTGGGATTTCCTTTTAAAGGAATAAAAAAAGGAATGTGTGTATTATTATATCTAATTGTTAACATTTGTTATTAAATTTTTGTTTTATATCCCAGCCAAACCAGGATAGATCGTTACTCCATTGTTGCGTGGCCTATAATTTTATTATACTGTAATCTTTACGTGATTCTGTGTTATATTCATCTAGTGTAATTGTTTGTAAGGGAGTCACTAGCAAGGGGAGAATGTCACCCATCTTCCTAAACGTCCTTGAGAAACTGGTGGTTACTATGTTGCACATATTATGGAAGCAGAGACTTTTCCAGTGATCCAGCACATTTCTGGGTCATGAAATGGCCTCTAAGGGGCCACTATAGCGACCAGAAGGCATAAACTCATCACATATCAGTGGGCACCAGTGTAGGAAAAAAAAAGCACAAGTTTCATGTCTGATACAGCTCCTTGAAGACAGGAAATGCTTGAGGGACTTGGTTGGTCAGGTCGGGCAACCTCTTTGGCTGAAAAGGCAAGGTTGGCGTTTTGGATCGAAGACACTTCATCTGAGTGTTTCCAGCATTTTCCGTTTTTCATTTTAAACTTCCAGCATCTGCAGGTTTTATTTTGCTGTACTGTTGAATCCACTGCCACTTCTTTTCCAGGAATGTCAGCCTTAAAGAAGTTCTGTTCCTCTTTCTGATGGGATTTCCTTCTAGCGTAAAAAACAAACTGCTAGAGGAACTCAGCAGGTCGAGCAGCATCTGCGGAGTGAAAGGAATTGCCAACATTTCCAGCCAAGACCAAAATCAGAATCAGATTTATTATCACTAACATATGACATACAATTTGTTTTCCAGCAGCAGTACAGTACAAAGACATAAAAATCTATCAATTACAAAAATAAATAAATAGTGCAATAAAAGGAATAATGAAGTAATGTTTATGGGTTCATGGGTCGTTCAGAAATCTGATGGCAGAGGGGAAGAAGCTATTCCAGCCCACGCAATCTCACTGGCTCTCCACTCTGCTTCAGAACACCTTGACAACTGCAAGGCTACTGTTTATCAATTACAGTTCGTCATTCAACACCATCATCCCCTCAGTACCTGCACCCCTATACCTCCCTCTACAACTGGATCCTCCACTTCCTTATAGGGAGACCAACGTCAGTGCGGATCAGCAATAACATCTCCTCCTTGCTGACTATTAACACAGGTGCATCTCAAGGATGCAAGCTTAGCCCACTGCTCTACTCTCTCCACACTCATCACTGTATGGCTAAGAACAGCTCAAACACCATAAATAAATTTGCCGATGATTCCACTGTTGCTGGTAAAATCTCAGATGGCGATGAGGAGGCGTATAAGAACAAGATAGATTGGCTGGAATTCCTTCTATCTCTTCTGCCTCGTTCACCCTCATGTGAACCCTTTGAGTTCTGTCGAAGGGTCTGCAACATGAAACGTTACCTCTGTTGCTCTTTGTGCAGATAGTGCCTGACTTGCCGAGTGTTTCCTGTTTTTTCCTTTGCTCCTATATTCCACTCCCAAAGCATGTCAACCTCTACAAGCAGGAGACCCCACGCATGCGCAGTGTTTAGGACCACCCCCTCCGGCGCGTCGTTCGGAATTGCGGGTAGGACCTGTGACGTCGGCACCGGCGCTGGCGCATGCGTGCAGCGGCTGGAGGCTTTGTTCGGCGTTGGCTGCACGGAGAGCGCAGGCGGTCGCGGCCGAGGGACCGACGCTGATGGGGGGCAAGAAGAAGAGGCGAACCGAGGCGGCGGCGGTGGCAGCAGCCGCAGCAGCTCGGCTCCAGCGGGCGGAGACAGCTCCGCCGGTGACTAATGGGAAAACTCAGAACCCTCGGCCAACTGTCGCCAAACCGGCCACCAAGGAGAATAAAGTTAAAGCAGGTACTGCAGCCGAGTAGCGGCACCGCGATTGGGACAAGGCGTCAGGGATCGCAGGCCGCTAAAGGGCCCCACGCTGTGGACGGGATAGGCCCAGTCGGGAGATCTTGTCCTGTCTCAAGTGCCGGTGTAGCAGGCGTCTCGTCGGCCCTCTGTGCAGCAGCTGGGTGATATTGTTCTCCATACCCAGGATCGTTGTGAAGAATGCAGCTATACAGTAAACAATTGATAAAACGAATGGTATAATGACTGTTGTGGCCAAGAGGTTGCGATATAAACGTAAAGAAACCTTGCAACAGAGTAGCAATATGGTGATCTATCAATATCATTGGCAATCAGTCAGACAAACTTTTTTCTGTGTACACAAGTTTAACTAACTAATGTTGGGGATAAGTAGTCTCGATTTGACAGCAGCACCATAAAGTCAATTAATTGGGTCTACTACTTTTGAAAGTTCTGCAAATCAACACCACTGGAGAATATCTTATTCTTTCTGATTCACAGTCTACCACAGAGTGTTAACAGACCTAAATTTACGTTGACGGAATCAAAATCAGATTCATTATCACCGACATATGTTGTGAAATTTGTTGTTTTGTGGCAGCAGTACAGTGCAAAACATAAAGGCATAAAAATTACTGCAAGTTACAAAAACAAATAGTGCAAACGAGGAATAATAAGGTAGTGTTCATGGACCATTCTGAAATCTGATGGTGGAGGGGAAGAAGCTCTTCCTGAAACGTTGAGTGTGGGTCTGCAGGCTCCTGTACCTCCTCCCTGATGGTAGTAATGTGAAGAGGGCATGCCCCAGGTGGTGAGGGTCCTTAATGATGGATCCCACCTTCTTGAGGCACCACCTCTTGAAGATGTCCTCGATGGCAGGGAGGGTTGTGCCCGTGGTGGAGCTGGCTGAGTCTACAAGCCTCTGCAGCCTCTTTCGATCCTGCACATTGGAGGCTCCATACCAGGTGGTCAAGTAACCAGTCAGAATGCTCTCCACCGTACATCTGTAGAAATTTGCAAGTCTTTGGTGATGTACCAAATCTCCTCAAACTCCTCTAACAAAGTAGAGATGCTGGTGTGCCGCCTTTGTGATTGCATCAATGTGTTGGGCCAAGATAGATTCTCTTAGATGTTGACACCCAGGAACTTGAAGCTGCTCACCCCTTCTGCCGCTGACCTTTCAATGAAGACTGGTGTGTGTTGTCCCGACTTCTTCCTAAAGTCAACAATCAATTCCTTGGTCTTGCTGATGTTGAGTGTGAGGTTGTTTTTGCCACAGCACTCAACCAGCTGACCTATCTCATTCCTGTATGCCTCTTCATTGCCATCTGAGATTCTGCCAACCACAGTGGTGTCATCGGCAAATTTTATAGATGGCGTTTGAGCTGTGTCTGGCCACACAGTCATGAGTGTAGAGAGTAGAGCAGTGGACTAAGCACACATCCTTGAGGTGCGCCTGTGTTGATTGTCCGTGAGGAGGAGACGGGTAGATTATCTTGAGGTCACTGTGACTGTATCTATCCCTCCCTTATTTGCGTCCCCCCCAAAAAAAAACAAAAGTAATTATCAGATAGGGATTTGAGCTCTCAACAGGGGTTAGGAAAAACTAAGAACTGAGTATAATGGTTGGCAGCATGGATAATGTAAAATATGTTTATGCCTTTCCACTGTCTTCTTGTATGTGGCCTTGAACTGTAACTAATTATGGTCAGCATTGATTCTCAGATCAATAAAGAAAGCAAACATAGTGACTTGATGTGATTAAATGGTTGAGTTACTGGCTTGTGAAACCATAGAGCAATATGTACCTTCAGAAGAATAGGGGAAACTCACAATTTGCTCCCCTGTAGCATAGATTTACACAGGACAGCATGAACTTGTATGGAAACTTTGACAGACAGCTAAGTCACGTTTCCTGCCTAGTTAAAGATTTTGACATTCAAAAACATTCAAACCACTAAAATTATTTTAAAAAATCTTCTTAATAAAACATTAAAATCTCTAAAACATTTCAAAAACCTTGCATAATTTAAGAGCCAATTTGGCTAAAACTTAAAATAGCTCACAGCCATTTCTCTCCATTGAAATGGATGAGAAAAGTATTCCCTATGCCAGATCCAACCTGGTGGAGGAATTTTTTGTAGATTCCTGCAAGAGAGGTGAAAAATCTCTGCAAATTAGTGCTCCCATGTTGAACTATTAAAATTAAGCAAATTCAGGCATCTATATTTTAGTGAATTGAATTGTCTGGCATCTTATTTTACTGAACTGAATTGTATTTAAGAACTTGGATGACCCACTTAGTGGTGACAGAAGCAATATGCCAATTTTTTTGTGAGGGTGGAACTGTTTCCGATAACCTAACATTTAACATAAACACAAAATGAGGTGATTCAACCTTGGGTTTAAAAAAAAAGGGTTTCGTATGGTTCATCTTGTGTCAGAAAGTTTATCTGTATATATTAAAGTTGCTATTTTGAGAATTAATTCAGCTGTCGGGGTGAATCAGTAAGTATGCTGTTTTATGAGGGTTGGAACTTTATAGTATGCAATGCATAATTCAGAATGGTATTGGTATTGATTTCTTATTGTCACTTGTACCGAGGTACAGTGAAAAACTTGTCTTGCATACCGATCGTACAGATCAATTCATTACACAGTGCAGTTACATTGGGTTAGTACAGAGTGCATTGAGGTAGTACAGATAAAAACAATAACAGTACAGAGTAAAGTGTCACAACAACAGAGAGTGTGGTCTAATAAGGTGCAAGGTCACAACAAGTTAGATCGTGAGGTCAGAGTCCATCTTATCATATAAGGGAATCGTTCAATAGTCTTATCACAGTGGGGTAGAAGCTGTCCTTAAGTCTGGTGGTACGTGCCTTCAAGCTCCTGTATCTTCTACCCAATGGAAGAGGAGAGAAGAGAGAATGACCCGGGTGGGTACTTGAAAGTTTTGGTATTCCCATGCACCTTCTACTCCTTATCCTTCTGGACAGTGGAGACTGCAAGTTTGCGTGCTGCTGTTGGAGAAGCTTTAGTGACATTATGGTGCATCTTGATGTTACAACGCAGTAATGGCATTTTTTTGGATGCTTATGCAGTGAGTTAGCAGCTTTTTTCGAAATAATGTCAATCTTGCTGAATATTGTTGGAGCTGCACTCATCCAGGGGATTGATGAATACTCCATTCTCCTTATTGTCTTTTTAAGTTGTACCTTGTTGGTGACAGAAAGGTTTGGAAGTTGGGTTGTGAGTCAGCCATGATGGAATTATTTAGCCTCTGACCTACCTTATACATGGTTGGGCCAAATTGATCAATTAAATTTCTCATAATCATTGCACCGCTGCCCCCACCCCACCATCCCAGGCTCTGGTGACTGATTTGGCAGCAATAACTATTCCCTACAAATAAGATTAGAGTCCTCTGTTTGCAATGGTCATTGCCAGGAATTTCTGTGATAATATAATTTAAAAATCCAAGCCTAAACATTGTCCAGTTCTTACAGCATGTGAGCTCAGGACTCCTCACTAGCTGAGGAGCAAGGAATGGAGCTGGACATTATGTAGTCATTCGTGGACATTCCCACTCCTGACTGTTGGAAGATGTTTGAATTGTGATCTTTTCACTTTTGACTTGTCATTTGAACGGTGGAGACTATTCTACAATGCAGCATCCTAAGTAGTAATGTACTTGGCACCTAACCAGTGTTTGCAGAATTAATCTGAGAATTTTTAAACTTTTTTTTTCCTTAGGTCCAAAAACATATAGCTTTGGTGCAACCTCCTCAAGTGAACTTAGTGCTGCAGGAACTTTGGACAGATCCATTCTTAAGGTAATGATAAGCATTGTTGCAATAGCAAGATTTCTGAAAACAACATAGTGTAGAAATTTTTCCTTGGTTGCATGCAATATAGTTGTGGATGTGCTTTGCAGAAGTTTAATTTTGCTGACCGCAATGGAACCAAATTTATGAAATGTACTATGTACATATGCTGTTTATTCTCATTTATTGCATGTTTCTAAGACTAATTTATATCTCAGTGCATTTTCCTTATTTTCTCAAAGTACCAAAACTATCATGTGAACAGGAATTCTACTTCCTCGTGGGAGTCCACATATGAATCCATCCATATTTCTTTTCTGTAGTGGGGAATAAACTTTTTTTTGCTTTATTTAATGATTGATAACAATTTTGAACTTAAATTAACATTTAATTTTTTTTATTTACATGTCATGCTCTGTGTTGGTTTGGGGTTTGACAATTCTGGCTTGGTTAGATATAAATTCAAAGTTATATCAAATATAACATATTAGCTATAATATATGGTATTATAGATATAGTTGTAAAATTTGGTATTTAATTACACATTCACGTTGTATAGAAAGAAAGTAATGATGCATTGTCGCTGTTAATTGGTACCTTTTAAATATCATTTATGATTTTTTTAGGTGGTCATTAAACCTGATTTGGAAAAAAAAGTTATAGGATTGATCAACCAATTCAGAGCACAGCATAGCAAATCAGGAACCATATCTGGAAGGCTCACAGCTAAAAAGCTACAGGTAATGGCACTTGATTTTCTGCTTAGTGGTATTTCAGGGGATCTTTAGATAGTAACTACAGTTATTCAAAGTTATTTTCAGACCAGATAAAGATGTATATTGACAATGTGAATAACTATTGTTACTGTGCATTTTATAAACAGGAGAGGGGTTTCTCCAGATTCAGTACTGCCAGGTTACAAGCCTTTGAGTTCTAAATTGACATACAACTTTTATCATAACTGACACAACATATTTGCCTTTCCCTCCTGTGAATATCAAAGCACTAATGTTATCTATGATGTTGATATATCACAACTGATAGTAGTGGGAAAAAATTATAAATCAGATTTATAATACATTGCAGGTTTCATTTCAAAAGTGCCTATTTTGGCACAAGCAAAATATGATTTTTTTTAATGAAATATTTAGCAAGATAATTTTGTTTTGTAAATTATCATGCAAAATAGTACCAATTTATTATTTTGAAATACAGTAAGATACAGTAAAACTCCAATAATCCATTATCCATTTGTTAGGTGTCAGTTTCCCACTCCCTTTAAAGTCACTTGGTTCACTGGAAAATATATATTGCTGTGTAACATTTTGAGACCCTGCATCAAGACTGAGAGTGTAGAGGGGAGATAGCCAGTATAAAGAGGTGAGAGGGAGAGCTGAGGCATGGTCTGGCAGGCGATAGGTAGAACCAAGTGAGAAGAGGAATGATGGGCAGATGGAGCCTGATGGGGGAGTGGGAGAAGTGAAGTTGGGAGGCTGGTGGATGATAGGTAGAAACAGATAAGGAGAGAGAGGAAAGAGGGGCAGATGGAGCCAGGTGGGGGGGAGAGGAGGGTGGAGGTGGAGACAGGCTGGAAGTGGTGACATGAGAGGATACAGATGCTGGAAGGTGGCCAATGAACTCCCAGTTATGTGCCATTTCAACTCCCCTTCCCAGTCCCACACTTACCTGCCTGTCCCCGTCCTCCTCCACTGCCAGAGTAAGGCCAAATGCAAACTAGAAGAACGACACCTCGTATTCCACCTGGGTAGCCTAGTATGAGCATTTGAATTTTTCAATCTCATGAAACCCACATCCCCTGTGTTCCTGCTGTTCCACCAGATTCCCTCACTTCCTTTTTCCATCCCTGTCACCAGTTTATTTCATCTGCCTATGACGCACACACTTAACCTACTGGGTCTCCTATCCCCTCCCCCAACTGGTTCCATCTGCCCACTGTCCCTCCCTCACTCTTCAGATTCCAGATTTGACTGGCCCAGGAATACACCTGAGGCCGGGGTTGAGCTCTGGAACACCAGGCATCAGGATGATGTGTGGGTTTGCGGCTGGAGCTGCGGTCTGGAGTGCTTGTACACTTCCTGCTCCCTTTAAACTCACCAGATTCACTGGAAAATTTATTATACTCCTTTTAACATGCAAAATAAAGTGAAATAACAATATGTTTGGGTGTTAATAGGAATAACATCCAGCAATCTGGAAAATCTGCTACTCTTGCACTGCCAAAGTCCCTAGGGTGCTGGACTATCAGAGATTTACTGTATGTTTCCAAGTTAGGATGGTGTTTGATTTGGGAGGGGATCTGTTACGTCATCTTCATTGGCATTGTCTGTAACCACTGTAAATATTCCTTCAAGATTACAGCTTTCACTTAAGGTATTTTGAGTCTTGTGTTACGGACTCAGTGAAAGTCCCTTTAAGATAGAGAGTGTGTGTGTATGTGTGTGTGGGGCGTGCTTACGTCAATAGAAGATAAAGGACGTAATGACGTTGTTGGAGAAGTCAGAAGAAGAAGAAGGAGAGAGAGAGAGAAGGGAGAGAGAGAGACACCAGCCTGCTTGTTTTCTCTATCGATGGATGAGAAACAATAACTGTGTTTGCCACTGAAATCCATGTATGGAAGTTGGAAGTAATCCGGTGGAGTTCACTTTGTTGCTGACCTGTAGAAGGAAACAGGTATTTGTGTGTGGACGACCACGGTTCGGATGCTTTCGGGGTGAGGAAGTCACTACCGAGTAAACACTGAAGTGTCGTTTGGGTTCCATCGTGGAACATTTGGATTTCGTATGTACTCTCTCTATGTTTTTCTACATCTACATCTTATCTTCAGACAACGGTGGTTGTTGAAGAAGCCCTTGCTCACGTTTCACCTTATGGCTTGCGGAACTGAACTTTAAGAACCATTCCGGAACTTGGAGTTTTGGACTTTGTCACACACACACACACGACGAGTTCAGTTTTGGGGTTAACGTTCGAGGTTTAACATTTTTGAATTCTAACATACTAACATTTTCACTTTTATTTTACGTATTATCATAAGTAGTGATTAATAAAATAGTTTTTAACACTGAATCATGCTCAGTGTGTTTCTTTTGTTGCTGGTTTGTGACACTTGAAATTTAATTTGATTTTTAAATTTAATGCTGATTGAAAATGTAAAGAGTAGTTACGTGTTAAGGTGGACCTCTGAACTGAGTGTTATCTGTGCAGGATTTATATACAGCTTTGCAAGAATTTTCTTTTCGGACGCAAGACATTGAAGAAGCCATGAAAAATACTGTTGTTTATGGTGGAGACCTTCATTCTGCTTTGGATTGGTTATGCTTAAATCTTCCTGATGGTAGGTTAATTGCATAGGAATTTATTGTTGAACGCTAATGGATTTATTTGTGGTAAAAATGAAATAGTAGGTGGATACTACACCACCTCTGGAAATTACTGGTAGTTCTTCAGACCTCTCATTAAAGGTTTCATCCCCTTGAATTGTTTTGCTGAAATTGGCTGGTCAGGCAATGTTTCAATTTTTTTAATAATTTTTAAATGGCATAATATGCTGGATTACTCAATGCAGTACTTGGACTTGTGTTATTTACAATAGTTAACAAGCACTTTGAAAGGGAATGTTATTTAAGTTCACTGGTGTTACAAGGTAAACAGAGGACAGTCCAAAGAGGTTATAAAGGAATATAGGCATGTTAATCAAGTGGACAAGAAAGTATCATTTGGAATGTGATTTGAGGAAATGTAGAGTCCATTTGGGTAGGGGGAAAAAAAGAAAAAATTGTTTTAATGATAAGAGACTGAGAAATGTTAATCAGAAGAATCTAGGTGTCTATGCATGAATCCCAGAAAGTTAACTTGCAGGTGCAACAAACAGTTCAGAGAGACAAATATTATATTTGGTTTTATTATAAACCAATTGATAAACAAGAATAAAGAAGTTTTGTTGCAATTATATAGAGCCTTGCTTAAACAAGATCTGGAATATTGTGTAGTCTGGAATATTGTGTAGAATTCTGCTATTTTTACCGAACTTGCAGATCCTGATTTCTGGTAATAGGGAAGTATTCTGTGAGATAGAGCAATTAGGCCCACGTTCCTTGTAGTTTAGAAGAATGAGGGATGATTTCATTCAAGCAGATAAATTTTTAAGGGGCTTGACAAGATAGATAGATGTCATGAGGGAGTCAGGAATTAAGGGTTATGATCAAATAATAATTGGTAGTCATTTTGGTCTAAGATCAGGAGAAACTGTTTCACTTGGAGGTTTGTGAATATTTTGAATTCTCTGCCCAGAAGGCAGAAAGTTTCAACAATCTCCTTACTATCTTAAAGCTATCCATCTTTACCTTAAACATAGTTATTGATTACGTTGAAGGTAAAGCTGAATAACTTTAAGATGGTAAGGAAATTAAACTCTATGGGGATGGTGCAGTAAGGTAGAGCTCTTTGGGCAAATGACTTGCTCCTCCTATTCTCAGTGACTCTGGGTTCAAAAAGAAACATATGGGAAAGAATAGAGTCTGCATTTGGGGGTACTGAATTCAGGATCTTTGCATGTAGGTATCATTGACATTAACCCACATCCTAGTTATAACCAAATGCAGGTTTGTTAGCTCTATGTACTTGGTTGATTTTACAAAGAAATGAGAGTTTCTCAATTAAGTGATTTTAAACTGGAATGATTTTAATTGGCTCAGGAGAGAAATTAATTTAGAAATGCATAACTCTTTTTCTACAAGATTCATTACCTGATGGATTCAGTCAGAAACTGCAGGAGGAAGAGACTAAGAGCAAGCCCAAATTTCAAATGCCTGTAAAATGTGCAACAACCCATGAAGTATCTGAGAGAAAAAAGTGTGATGACAATCTTCGGGCAAAGGTGAGAATACTGAACTTCTTTCTGTTTAATTCTTTTTTTTAGAAAAGGGGTTAAACAAAACATGAGTTGTGCTTGATTGAGATGTTGGCTTCTGTACTAGTCCATGCCAGTGTTTATGTTGCACTTGAATTTTCACCTGTCCTTCCTTGTGTAACTCTAAAACCCTAACATGTCCCTCTGTTCCCTTCACTATCAAATATTCTTCCAGTTTCTCATTAAGTACATCTGTACTATTTTACTCTACTATTCCCTGCGGTAGGAAGTTCCCCATTCTTGTCAGTCCCGGCATGAAGTATATCTTATGAATTCCTTGTTTTCATATCTTGAGCCAAATTAGTAGCTTTTACTTTGCAACTTCCAGCATGTTTTCATGATTGTAATTTTATTCTGTGCCTCAGCTGTTCCTTTTCAAGAGACTAGTCCCATCAGTTCAACTTTTCCTTAAAGTCTTGTACTTAAAGTATTTATGCAGTGAAAGGTGAATACTTGACCCCTGCATTTTTTTTGTAAAAGGCAGAGATAGGATTCCAAACCAGGTCTATCTGAAAAGTTTTAAGTTTCTATATTGCCTTAATGATAGACAGCCGAAAGTCAAAGCTCTCAAGTTAGCATGAAGGATTGGATTTTACGATATGCTGAAGAAGCAAGTAGTGGGAGTGATGATGATGAAATCGATCAGGATAACAAAGTACCTGAAAAAAATTCTGAAATGGAAGAACACTTCGATCCAGTGAGTATGAAAATTATTTTGAACTGAGTGAAGTGCCATAATTCAGCTGAAATTTTTAAGCTGAAAAATGACATTGTAGTTTATTGGAATTTGAAATTCCATCCATAAATTATGATTTCAAGTTTATTGTCATAAGCATACGTACCCATGTATAAATGCCATGAAAATTAGCTTTTTGCAACAGCAGTACGGTACATTGCAAACATGACAAGGATAACATAAACTTAAATTAAGATAAATTATACATAACTTAAACAACAAAGTAAACATAAGGACATCTGTGCAAGTTGAGAGAGAGAAAAAAGAAACATAGTCCAAGGTAGTGTTAGGGTATTTCAGGTTGGTTCAAGAACCTGAATGGCAGTGGGAAGAAGCTGTTGTTGAACCTTGAGTTGTGGGTCTTCAGGCTCCTGCTCCTGGTGGCAGCATCGAGAAGAGGGCATTGCTCAAATGGTGGGGCTCCTTAATGATGGATGTTGTCTTCCTGAGACTTTACCTCTTGTAGATGCCCTCAGTGGTGGGGAGAGCTGTACCCATGATGGAACTGGCTGAGTCCACTACTCTATAGCCTCTTGCATTCTTGTGCATTGGAGTTTCCACACCAGGCTATGATGCAAATGGTCAGAATGCTTGCCACTGTCCATCTGTAGAAGTCAGTCAGAGTTTTTGATGGCATGCCAAATCTTCTTAAACTTCTAAGAAAGTAGAGACGCTGGCACACCACCTTCACAATTGTATCTGTGTGCTGGGCCCAGGATAGATACTCCAAGACATTGACACCCAGAAACTTGAAGCTGCTCACCCTTTCCACTGCAGACCCTTCAGTTAGGATTGGTGTGTGTTTGCCTGACTTTCCCTTCCTAAAGTCCACAATCAGTTCCTTGGTTTTGCCTGACGTTGAGCGCAGTTATTGTTACAAAGCCAGCTGACCTATCTCACTCCTGTACACCCCCTCGTAACCATCCATGATTCTGCCAACAACAGTGGTGTCATCAGCAAATTTGTAGATGTTTTCTTTCTGTTGAACTTCATAATAGGCCAATTCCCTCATCCCAAAATCAGTCAATGAGGACAGTGAGTTAAATTGGCTTGCATTCACTGGTATTAATGACTTGTGATCTTATTGAGACATACGTAATTCAGAGATGAGGGTGCCGAGGCAGCTGTTTCCTATAACTGGAGGGCACCAATAAAGGGGCCATTTAGGACTGACATGAAGAGAAATTTCTTTACCAAGAGAGTTGTGGATGCTGAATCATTGAGTAAATTTGAAACTGAGTCAGTAGACACTTTGAAATTTAGGGTATTGGGATAAGGGGAAAATGAGCATGAGCAACAGGATCATAAGACTATAAGAAGTGAAAACTGGAGTATTCACCATCTCGAGCTACCCCCACCATTCAATAAGATCATGGCTGGTTAAACATTCCTTATTAAATGGTGGAACAGGCTGAAGGGACTGTATGGCCTATCATTTTTCTTTGGTCTAATTATAAGTTGTTAAAAGTTTACAAGCAAACTTGTATTGCAATGACAATTGAAATCACAGAAAATCTGAAAGTCAACTAATTCCTCACATTTTCTAGTATGTTTTTGCATTTATAAAAAATCTTTTTGACCATTTGTGTGTCTTCTAATTTTTGACTCAACCAGTTGTCTGAACTCTCAGAACTTTCAAACATCCAAGTGAATTATTCGTAATATGTCATGTATGTTTTTCGGCTTTAAAACTTGCTTTTGATTTTCTTGGCTTTCAAGAATGACTATAATACAAGTTTGTTACAACTTAAATTAGTACAGGAAATAAAGGAAATCATACATTGAAAAATGAAACATTAAAAAAAGTTACACACTCTCAAATAGTTGGAAGGGTTGGATGGTGCCTTTTTTTTGTTATTGTTCCTTACCAGAATTTCAGAACTCAGAACATACTTGGCATTAAGTATTTAAGGACAAAGTCTTTTGATGGCAATTTAATGGATTCTTACCTCTTTTATTAAACAGAATGCTCTTTACTTGGAACTGACAGCAAAACTACTTGACACCAAAGAGCGGGCACTGTCATTTAAACATAATAACAACAAACATGCTCAAAGAGAAGCAGGTGACAGAATTAAGATTCTCCAGCAGGGTAAGGTTTATTAAATAATTTCGTCAAAGATTCTCTATGAAATCAAATAGATCACACATGCTTCCTGCTATGATTCTTCTCCAGAATGTACTTTATTTGAATTTAATAATTGTATGTTTGTGTGTGTCCTCTCTGGCCTGCATGTATTTATCTTTTTTAAATGAGATGCTTTGCCTCTTGTGATTTTACGTTCTTGATTCATATGAAAGTCAAAGGTCCCACAACATTATTCATACAAAAGCAGAGAAAACACGATTCAGATGTTTAAATGTGATAATATTGAGGAAAGCCAGAGCAAAGCTAATACCCATTATTAACCAACAGTTATAGTTGAATTGCTGGTATTAATGAAGTTCTTTTAGATATTAGTATGATTCTATATATACATAAACAACTGACTGACATTGTTATTTACAATAGCTGTGTTTCTGTATCCCAAAATTAAAGGGTTGGATCTTGCTGAAACAGTGAGTTTATCATCATCTCATTTCATTTCAATTTACTGAAATGAATATGAGCCTGTAGATCTAAATTAAGGGATATGGCATAAATACCAAATCATCATAATTTGTCAGTCAACTAACTCAGCTATATAATTTTTGCAAATAATGTCTTGTTCTTTAGGCCTTGTTTATTTGTAAGAACTTGTTTGATTTTCATATTAATTGATAATGAAGTTTGCCATAGCACCCTGTATACTTTCTTTACCACCTGATCTATCTGTGTTGCACCTTCGGGGATCTTTGGACTTGTACATCAAGGTCCCTCTGTTTCTCAACACTCTCTAGGGCCTACCATTCATTGTGTAATGTCCTACCTTTATTTGACCTCCCAAATGCATTACTTCACTTTTATCAGGATTAAATTACATCTTACCAGCTGATCAACATCTTCCTGTAGCCTAACACCATCTTCGTGGTGTTTTGGATAGTGAGCAGGATAATCTTGGCTAGTCAATAGTTAAACAAGTTGGATCAAGCTGGTTTTAAAAAAAGTAAACTATTAAGTTACAAGTAAATACTTGAAAGGCATAAAAATAGGACAAGGGAATGTAGGTTGTAAACAATGATTCCATAACATCAAAGCCTTCTGCAACTTTTTTGATGAATTGTTCTTGCTGAATTTTGTTGTATGTTAATAGAACTGAATCCTTGGGATCATTAGCACTCTGTAGTTTGACCTTATTCTTGCATTTACAATAAAGTGGTCTATTTTTTAACTTTGGTGTAGAGATTAAACAGTTGGAGAAACATCCTGCTTTTGATCCTTCAATAAAGATGGCAGACTTAAAAAAGAATGTCAAAAGCTCTACCCAACTTGCTGATGAAGCACGTGATGGTGCCCTTAATTTAAAATTGCTGGAAGAATCTGCACCGAAAGTAAAAGAGGAAAGTAAGTATCTGAATAGTGTCATATCTGTAATTCAATACTGTATTTCAGAACATATTTTGGAAATGGTATGGATTTTTAAATGATCTTGTCTTGTTAATCTTTCTAGTAAAACATGAGCCAAAGGATGTGCGGAACTTTGACTACACTTCACGAAGTTGGACGGGCAAATCTCCCAAGCAGTTTCTGATTGACTGGTGCCGGAAAAACATCCCCACTGGTCCTGCTCCTAGCTATCGCAAAATCCCTGTGGGTAGATTCTGGAAGTGTAGGTTTGTGTGTTTTGTTGTATATTTTGTGAGAATTGATAAAATGTATTATCTTACCAAAGCTTCACCCATCATTATAAATATGGTTCAAAGACAATTACTGTTTCACTCAGCCAATGCATTTTTGTTTTAATATTCAAAAAAAATTATAATAATCTAGTTGAGTATCACAATGATTTTTTAAAACAAATTTTACCCTTACTTTCTGTTCATTTTCTTTATCTTTCATGTATTCATTATTCTCCGTCTCTTTTTTTTACGACGAGTGTTTTTTTTGTTATCTTTCCTTCACCCATGTTCCTTGTATCTATTTTGGAGATGAAAGTTAGTTCTGCAAGCATAAAATTTTTATTAACTTCATTACCTGATACTGTCGCTGATGTAAGCCTTTATTTGATCTCTTTTATTTAATTGTGAAGTGCAAGTTGGTCTCTATTGTCATGAACCAGCAACAAAAGAAACACACTGAGCATGATTTAGTGTTAAAACTATTTTATTAATCACTACTTATGATAATACGTAAAATAAAAGTAAAAATGTTAGTATGTTAGAATTCAAAAATGTTAAACCTCGAACGTTAACCCCAAAACTAAACTCGTCGTGTGTGTGGGTGGCAAAGTCCAAAACTCCCAGTTCCGGAATGGTTCTTAAAGTTCAGTTCCGCAAGCCATAAGGTGAAACATGAGCAAGGGCTTCTTGAACAACCACCGTTGTCAGAAGATAAGACGTAGATGTAGAAAAACATAGAGAGAGTAAATACGAAATCCAAATGTTCCACGATGGAACCCCAAACGACACTTCAGTGTTTACTCGGTAGTGACTTCCTCACCCCGAAAAGCATCCGAATCGTGGTCGTCCACACATAAATACCTGTTTCCTTCTACAGGTCAGCAACAAAGTGAACTCCACCGGATTACTTCCAACTTCCATACATGGATTTCAGTGGCAGACACAGTTATTGTTTCTCATCCATCGATAGAGAAAACTAGCAGGCTGGTGTCTCTCTCCCTTCTCTCTCTCTCTCTCTCTCCTTCTTCTTCTTCTTCTTCTTCTGACTTCTTCAACAACGTCATTACGTCCTTTATCTTCTATTGACGTAAGCACGCCCCACACACACATACACACACTCTATCTTAAAGAGACTTTCACTGAGTCCGTAACACTATTAATAGTAAACTGTTGATGTAGTTCTAATTGTAAAAAAGCTTGTCGATTTTTATCACACAGTGGATAGTCCTATTTTAAAACAATTTTTTTAATACCTTCTCTCTTCGATGCAACTATTAATATTATAAGGGGTCTTTAAATTCTGTTTAAAGGGTCTTGGTCTGATCTTTTTTTATAAGAAAAATAAAGATGTTTATCAGGTTTATTATTTTAGACTTAAATGTTTAGAAAAGATATAAGCTGTGTTCAGCTTTGAGGCTGTAGTTATTTACTATTTTGAAAAGAGTTTTAGAATTTTGAATTTTAGCTGGAGGATGGCGGGAATGTTATTTTGAGATTCCCATCAATGGCATCAATCCATTAGAGGTCATTGTTTCACCAAGCTATTTAACCTAAGTTGTCTTTAGAGAAAGCTGCCTAAGTTGCTTCATAATAAAAAGGAGCAAGCATTTTAAGAGTTTCTGTGGAGTTTGAGCCTGGCTGAGCCAGAAAGCTGAAATGCAAGCCTATTGTTGGTTATGGAGGCTGGTTAGAGAACACTAGGCAGATGTTGGTGCATCAAGATTAAATTCAGTCCATTGTGAGATGCTGAACACAATAGTTGCTGGAAATTTGAAATAAGTGGGAATTCTGAAATACTTGGCAGACCAGGTTGCATCTGTGGAGGAAGGAAAACTGGTTCAGTGTTACAGATGGATGATCTTTCATCAGAACTGGCCTAGATAGTAGCTGGGGTGTGGTTTCTCGAGCTTACAGTGAGCTTCATTGGAACAGGCTGAAAGCAGTTCAGAGTGAGACTGGTATGGAGGATAAACGGGGAAGCAATTGGGAGTTCAGAATTGCCCATGCATCATCCTCTATCATAATGAGACCTCCTCTATGGGGGAGAAACCAAACACAGCTTGCAGTGCATCTCTTCACTCCATAACATTGGCAGTAACTTTTGCTTCTTCTTAGAATGCTTTTGTTCTCTGAGTCTTGACTTGAACAACTTTTTGTCCCTCATGCATCTTTCTTGTGTTTCTTCCATATTCCTTCATCTTTATCCTCTTTCTACTTGGGATTATTTCAGTTCCTATTTTATTGTCCTTGAGGCTCTTCAAATTTTGATGTTTGACTTCTTGGGCAACTTTCACCTTTCTTTAAAAAATAGACACTATCAATGAAGGCCTCTTTATCTTTGTAATAGTTACATGTGACTCTAATTTTATGCATTGTGTTCCCCTATTCTTTGTTTTTTTTCTTGACTATTATGGCACATGAAGGCTGTTCGGCCCATTGGGCAATACCATCTCACAGCAGACCAATTCCATCCATCCCATTCCTCTCTTGTATCCGTGTTTCATATGCTCATTAACTTCCCTTTGTTTCTTTTAGTTACTTAATTACACCGAGGTGTAATGTATAACAGCCGCGTAATCTGGCCGCACGTCATTTGGAGTGTGGGAGGAAACCAGTGCACCTGGCAAAAACCCGTGCAAACTCCACTCGGATAACAGTTGAGGTTAACATTGAACTCGGCGCCCCTGGAGCTGTGAGATTGTAGCAATTAACTGTTCTAATAAACATCTCTATCAAGAGTATTCAGCTTTTTATGCCATTGGATCTGACAGATGGTGGTTCTTGACTTTTTTCCTTTTTTTTAAGTGTAGTTTTAACCATTGCAATAAACTACTCACATGCTGTAGTGGGGCGGAAACAGTTCCAACATTTCTTAATATAAATCCCTTGCCTTTGTAATTCCAATGCATCATATCACTGGGCAAGTACCATCTGTTTGCTTGTGTGCTTCTGCTTTCTGCTCTGGTTTCCTCCAACATCCAGAGATGCACTGGTAAATCAATTGGCTGTTGTAAATTTTCTCTTCAGGGATCTGGTTTTCATCCTGATTTGGTGTGCATGCTCTAGGTATTCTCGTAAAACCCCATTAATATGGCACTCTTGGGAATCTGGTGCCAGACTGGTGGATTTTCTAGACTATTGGATCTATTAATATTTATCTTTTGTTAGATGGTACACGGTATAAGAAATTTTCTCGGGAACTCACTAAGACAATTTGAGTGAGAGAACCATCTCCCCTTTGTGCTAATAGGAATGGGGGATGTGATAAATGATATGATAATAGGAGCAAGGGACCCAAAGCTCTATGTGTCAAAGGAGCACAGGAATCAGCACCTAGTGAGCCAGATGCTGAACCATAGTGATTTCCAATTGGATAGCAGATTATCAGAGTTGTACTGCATTTAGGATAAATGGAACCTGGTATATCTAATTTGATTAATGTGGTCATGCCCTTTGAAATTCTTGGCAAACTTTTTCAGTGGAGGGGTAAAAGTTTTATATTAGAATGTTCTGGCATTAATCTGCTGTTAAATATTGTTTTTATTCAGCATACGAGTAAACCGACAGAAAGATGGAATACTTGAAGTGTGCCCCACAATTCTCACAGAAGATGGCATGCAAGCCCAACATTTGGCATCTACATTGGCTCTTTGGCACTTAGTAAGAGGACAGGTATGATCAAACATTAAACGTCCATTGGTAATGTACTTAAGAAGGCAGCATAATTTTTTCTATGCTTTAAGTACTTGAAGGATTTCCACTTGCAGCACTAATAGCCTTGGCACCTCTGGGCCATAAAGAGGTAAAAACAAAATTCTACCTCCTGATAGTTCTGCAGCCACTTGTTGAAAGTTGTACATGGATGTTTAACAAAGCTATGATCTGGCTTGGCTGTGCTGTTGGTTGTTAATCCTAAATGAGTATTATTTATGTGAATGGACAATCGTGTGAGGTACTGGAGAGTGCTTAACATCTGTGGAGCCATACATCCTCAAGGGTATTGTGGAGAAAAATCAGTGTCCAAAAATTGCATTTGACTGCAGTGAATCATGAATGCATTTTACTACGCTCTTTTCTGTTAGACTTTTATTTAATTGCTTCATTTCTTTATATATTGATTTTGTGGCTCCCTGTGAACATGTCATTGAATTCACTCTGAAATTAATTAGCAAACATATATACAACAAACCAATATTGCTCACAAATTGTGGCTCTAATTAAACTTTACAACAATCAACATTTAACATGTGGGTGATGCTGACCGGATTACATTTGTTGTTCATTACAAATTATGTGTAGAAAAGACGTGAAGGAACTTTTTAGTCCCTAATATTCATAATGTTTCCACAGTGATTTTATGCATCCCACTTCAGAGTACTGAATGATATTGTATACTGATGTATTACTTAGTGAGGAGATGTTTGTGAAGAACTTCCAGATTATGTCATTCATAGCTAAGCAGAATAATTATTTCAAATGGTTATACTCCAAATTTAACACTTTTTCAAAAAAAAACCTTTCAGGCTGTACATCAGTTGCTTCCGCCTACATATCGGGATGTATGGATTGAATGGAGTGAAGCTGAAAAGAAGAAAACTGAGAAAAGACGGATGGAAAAGAATAAACCACGTGAACAATTTATCAGCAGACTATTAAACACACTGAAACAGCAGCCATCTACTTGTGTTTCTGTGGCAGCAGAAGATCCAGAAGACTCCTGGGAGAATTTGATAACTGAAGATGACTTCCAAAGCTTATCTTTTGATAAAGAGGAGACAGATAATTTAGATTCAGCAAAGATTATTTTTAAAAATTTGCAGAGTTCCAGCAAGTTTCAAAAACATTTAAAAGGTAGACAGCTCTTACCTGTATTTCAACACAAAATGCAAATTCTTGAAACCCTGCGAAAACATCGAGTGGTGGTTGTGGCAGGTGAAACTGGCAGTGGGAAAAGCACTCAAATACCTCAGTTCCTGTTGGAAGATTTACTATCAAGTACAAATACTAAATGCAATATTATTTGTACTCAGCCTCGAAGGATTTCAGCAGTGAGTTTGGCAACAAGGGTTTGCGAGGAGCTTGGTTGTGAAGAAGGCCCCGGAGGAAAAGTAAGATACATAGTTCGGAGGAGAATAGAGACATCTTTTTAAAGAAAAAAAATAACTTTAAACTCTCCTTCTGTGATAATGCCATTTTTGAAGGAAATGACAATAAGGCCACTGAATTAATGATCAAGTTCCAGCGGGTTTAGCTTAGGAAGATAGGTGGATGAAAAAGCTAAGTGAGTTCAGGATTTTGATCATCTTAAGATACTAGGAAAGATGTTAGTGTGAGAGACTGCTGGGGCTTTTGCTTTAGGTATAGGACTGTAGTGAGGAGGCAGATGCAGGATCATGTACTAGTTCAGCCTGAAGGTTCACAAATGGCATTAATTGAAGTGATACTTATAAAAAGAAGTGGTTGAAAAGAAGCGAAGGATTGAAAGTAATAATGAGAAATGGGTGAGGGGGCTTTATTGGAGATCACAAGGCTTTATAGGAAATAGAAAACTTAGTCTTAGAATTACATACCCAGAAAATACAACGCATGTGGCATTTATGTTCTATTCAAGCCCCTTCTCTTGTTCTCATTTTACTCCAGCACCATAACCCTCTATTCTTGCTTCCCTTTATGTACACATACATTAGTTACTTTGACTACACGTTGTGGTAGGTAGCTATTTGCACACTTCAAGCCCTGCGTAAAGAAAGTCCCAAATTATCTATTTGATATCTTCACAATTATCTTGTTTTGATGGCCTATAGCACCATTTGTTTCTACAAATAGAAACACATTCCCTGTGTTTTTTGCTGTTTTAATTATAGTTTTTAAGAATGCTATTCAGTCATCTTTTGGCTTACTACTAAAGGAAGGGAACAGAGTTTCCCACAAGGTATAACCTTGCATTTCTGGTAACATCCTTGGAAATCTTTATGTCCATTCTCTAGAGCTGCTTTATGGGAGTTGCATTTGAGGTCAGAAGCTACAGAGAGTAGAGAAATCTTGGTGAAATAGAGGTGAAGATTGCAATATCCATTTTGTGTAGTAACCTTTTTCATTATGTTTTTAAAAAGAAAATGGGCCTGGAATTCTGAATGTAGCAAGTTGGCAATGAAATCTGTATCTGATGCACATCTCTGGACAATTTTCCATGGAGAAACAAGGATGCTTCTCAAGTCCACTTTCCTTACTATGCTGACTTTGAGATGCACCCCAGCTTTTATGTCCAGCTTTCTGATAAGCTCATTGTATTCATCAACTGCTGAGAGCAGCAAGGTACTAGGTCAAGGCTCCTGAACAATTGAAAGTATTAGTACCAAAGGTAGTTGTTTCAGAATGCCAACTCTTTTTACTTGTAAGAGCATAATTGTCATCCTAATAAGGGCCTTGGATTCTCCTCTTTTTACCTTGTTCAAAATAAGCTGCAGCATAAAAGAATGTTAGGTGTACTTGAACAGCATATTAGAGACAAGGTTACTACCCAAAATATAATTGACCCTGCACCCATATTTCAGAGAGGCTCATTGCCTTGCCATAGTGCTGTATGGTAGACCCAGTATAGATATAATGGGTCTCCTCCTAGGCCATAATGTCTCTTAGTATTTCTAATTCTTCAACTGATTTCAGTCATCTTGCATACATTTTTCCTATTAAGGCTTGTCCAGTGAGCTATCTGCAATTAGATGGGCTGGTAGTGATACAGGTACCTAGATAGAAAAGAAAATCTCCAAATAAGATTAACAATCTGAAACAAAATGGAAGAGTTAAACATGAGAAATCTCATAGATTCTAAATTCAAAGAGCTTAATCTTGCTTGCCCAGCACTATTCTTTAAAGAATGCAACATTTCAAATTAGCAGAGATGTTAGGTTCCTTTGGAAATTTTAATTTATTAAGGTCAAACATGGATGTGAATGTTACTGATTAAATGAATGAAAGGGTCAAAAGTGGACCAATGACAAAATAAAGGAGACATCGTGTTAAGTAACAGGCCCTGAAATGATTGTGGAGAGATCTGGCTTTATAGCCTTCATTTGTGGTTTTCAAATTAATTGAAATGAATTCTAGATCCAGAGGAGGCAGTTGAGATCTTCAGAGGAGAGTACAGTTTTAAAATCAAGATGTTTAATAATATGATAAAGAAATAATTCATTGCAATTATAGAAGCAATCCCATTGTCTCTTCAAATAGTTATGTTTTTTCAGATTTCCCTCCCATGACAAGGCCTTTAATCTTCCTAGGACTGATTACATTGAGCATGAGAACTCAACAATCTTTTACCCTTTTACATGTTTCACTAAATGAAGAAAATGTTGCAATTTAGAACTTGCATCTGTAATTGATAAGAGTCCCATGAAGTTGAGAGAAATATTTTGGTTTGTAACACTAAGTCACTGTCCTTGAATTTTATTCAATTGCTTTGAAAGATGTATTACGAAGTTTCTTCCTGGATGTTTACCCAGGGTTGATTGCTTTCTCAAAAGACAATCAATTAGATAGAATCCATGATGAGTAGATCCTATGTTTGACATTTTTAAACATTATCAATGGATGCTTTTATTGCCCATTCCTAATTCCCCTTGTAAGAGTATCGATGCACTGCTTCAGTCCATCTGGTGAAAGTGCTCCCACAATATTGTACCAGGATTAAGATTGAGTGCAGGAACAACAATATATTTCCAAGATATTATGTAGTTTAGAGGGAAACCTGTTGGTGGCAATATTCACATGTACCTACCTCTCGGTGTTAGAGGTCCCAGATGTGGGTGATGTTCTCAAAATAATCTGGGTGAGTAACTAGTTCATTTTGTAGAAAATTCACACAAGCTGCAATGTACTAAAAGCAAATGTTTAGATTGATAGTTGGGGTGCAAAACAAGTGATCTACTTTGGAATGATGGTGTTGAGCAACTTAAGTGTTGTTAGAGTCATATTTATCTAGGCTTAATTTCTCTATATTGCAAATAAGTTTCATTTTGTCGATCAGATTATCAATATCTGTGTTCTTGCAGCCAGAGTATTTATGTGACTGGTCTAGTTTAGTTTCTATTCAAATGGTGAGTAGATTTTTATGGTAGGGAACTCAGTAATAGTATTGAATATCAAGAGAAGGTGGTTATTTTGTAGGAAAAGGTTATTGATTGCATTCAAAACAGTTTATAATTTCTAGGCTAGATTTATGCTTTAATTCACAAATAGCAAGAATACTTGCAAAGGACCACTTTATAAAATATGCTTAATATCTCCATTTGTAGAACTCTCTTTGTGGTTATCAAATCAGACTGGAAACAAAAGTTGGAGAATCATCTAGACTTCTATACTGCACTACAGGTGTTCTGCTGCGGAAACTACAACAAGGTGGACTTCTTACCAGTGTGACCCACATAATTGTGGATGAGGTTAGAAAATGTTATTTGAAACGTTTTACTCTGTTTCTGGGTCATAGAAGTATATTATGCTGTGATTTGAAGTAGTTTAGATACAAATTTTCATGTCAAGATTAACCATAGATTAGAAGTAGTAGCAGGAGTAGGCCATTTGGCCCCTCAAGCATTCTCAGCCACTCAACAAGATCTTGATTGATCTTCTACTTCCACATAATTTTCCTCACCTTTTCTGTGATTCCTGTAATATCTACTGATCTCTATTCTAATTAGAATCAATGATTGAGTCTCCACATCCTTCTGGGGTAGAGAATTCCAAAGATTCACCACTGGGATCTGCACTGTGGCCGGATGTGTGTCCACAACTCTGTCTCTGTCACAACAGTCTGGACCCCTGGCTCTCATTTCAGATTAATGAGTGAACCAGGTGCTGAATCATCACAATTTTTGAACAATCAGATGCTGGATAAATGGAGTTTTATTGTATATCCTTTTCAGATAAGAAGACAAAATTTGTACAGAATACCATAGCTGTAGTCTCACCAAGATCTTGCATAAATGTAGTAAGACATTTTTGTTCTTGTACTGAAATCCTCTTGCAATAAAGTCCAACATACTATTTGCCTTCCTAATGACCTTTTGCATGAAAGCCCTTCAATGGCTTGTGTACAAGGACACCAAGGTCCTGTTTGATATTAAACCTTTCCTAATTTCTCATTAATTAAAAAGCACTCAGCATTTCCACTTTTGCTACTGATGTTGAAGTGTATTTTTTCACATTGTATTTTATCTACCATGTTGTTGCCTACTCATTCAGCTTGCCTATATTCCCTTTCAGTCTCTTTATATTCAGTTACATTCTCACTTTTGGGTCATCAGCAAACTTGGCAATATGACATTTTGGTCCCTTCAGCCAAATCAATGAAATGATGAATGTTTGGGGCTCAAACACCAATTCCGCAATACCCCATGAGTCACAGCCTGTTAAGGGGCATCACTCAATTCACAGTGAGTATATTGCCCCCAGTTCCATGTGTTCTCACCTTGCTCACCAATGTCCTATGTGAACCTACTAATAGCCTGAATATCTAACTATACCGCATCCACTGGTCCTCAACAGCTCTACTAGTCACATCCTCAAAGAGCTCCAATTGGTTAGTCAGATGTGATTTCCCTTTGATAAATCCATGTCGATTGTGCTCAAAAATAGTTTCTTTGTCTTGACATTACATCCTTTGTGATAGATTTAAGCATCTTCCCTCCAGATGTCCTCTGTCTCTCTGTCTCTCTGTCTCTCTGTCTCTCTGTCTCTCTGTCTCTCTGTCTCTCTCTTCTGCGTGCATCCCCCCCCCCCCCCCACAACCTTTCTTAAATGATGGAGTCATATTTGCAATCTGATCTGCAAGAACTTTTCCAGAATAGAGAATTCTGAAGGATGATCACCAGAGCATTCACTTTCTCTATACCCACCTCTTTCAAAACTCCAGAATGTTGTCCATCAGCTCCATGGGATTTATCAGTTTTCAAACTAATTAAGAATTGTATTGCAATACAGCATAGAAATAGTCCTTTCAGCCCACCATATCCATGCTGACCATCAATTACCTATGTATATTAATCCCATTATCAGCACTTGGTTCGTAGCCATAAGTGCTTGTTTAGATACTTCTTAAATGTTGTGAGAATATCTGCCTCTATCGCTCACTCAAGCAGTGTGTTCCAGATTCCAACCACTCTTTGGGTGAAAACGTTCTTCCTTAGATCCCCCGTAAACCTCTTACCCTTAAAACATGTCCTCTAGTTTTAGGTGCCTCTGCCATGGGGAAGTTTCTTGCTATCTATCCTACCTGTGACCCTCAAAATTTTGTATACCTCCTAAGTTCCCCTCAGCCTTCTCCACTCCAATGGAAATGAACCCAGCCTATCCAGTGTCGTCTCATAAATGAAATGCTTCATCCCAGGCAACATCCTGGTGAATCCACTCTGCATCCGCTCCAGTTCAATCACATTCCCAATGTTGAAAAGTGTTTGGCATGACTTATGGCCATATACCATATTTGGCTCTGTAAATGAAGGTGACTCCAAAGGCTTTAAAAAAAAAATTAGATGAGAAGTGGGAAAGAGTAGATTTGTTAACTACCTAAAGGGTATGCACATTGAAATGACAAAGGATCTACATAAAACTGACATTGTGTAATGATTAATTTGCACAGGGTGAAATCTCTGGTAACCTGTCAGTGAAGAGGTGGTCTCCATTGTTATGAACTCCACTGAAGGCACCCATAATGTTGGTGGCAGTAATTGTAAAAAAAACAGCATAGATTGGCTTGATCAGAGGATAAAAATGGGAGATCGGTATTTGGGGTTCTTATTGCAAAAATGTTTCATAACTAAGCCAGAGATCGAGTGTCTGAACAACTCAAGAAGACCAAACTGAACTTCACGAAGCAAATAACTCATAAAGGAAAATTTGCAAATGTGAATGAATTCATTAAATATTTACTTCAATGTTTAATCTAGTTTCATAATTTTTCTTTATAATGCATTAGAATATTTTGGATGTTAAATATTGCCAACAAGTAGTAATTATAATCGAAATTTTTCTGTAATCTGAATCCTGGAAATTCTTGGGGAATTGAGCTGGAGTCTTCCACTGTAATTGATATTTTTAGGAAACCATGGCATCTTGATGCCCGAGATGGAAGAGATATTTAACAATTTTGAAGAATCAGGTAGTCCCTCTATAGTATGAATATTGTACTCCCATTTAATAATTTTGTTCACTCTTTGATTTCTTTGGTGATGCTTTGTTGCAAAACATTGTCATGTATGTTTCTACAATTAGCTTTTGGTGAAAAATAGCTGTTGCCTACACAGATTTTCTGATGACCCCATTATATATTATAGGTTCACGAGAGAAGTGTTCAATCTGATTTTCTGTTGATCATTTTGAAGGAGATAATGCAAAAACACTCAAATCTGAACCTGGTTTTGATGAGTGCAACTGTTGACAGTGATAAGTTTGCTAATTACTTTGGATATTGTCCTGTTATCAATATTCCTGGAAGAATTTATCCAGTGCAGGTAAGGATGAAGAATGTTTGGTGCTTTATTTTACCTTGTGGATTTCCATATGTTGACAGACTGTATTTGTATGTAATATTTTAAGTTGTGTTTTAAATTTAATTACTGTAGACTCCTTAGGAAAATTTACTGCTTTTACACTGGTGCTCTTTAAATTTAGATCAACTTAAATTTTTCTTCCACAATTCTATGCAGGTTTTTCACTTGGAAGATGTGATAGAAGAGACTGGCTATGTTTTGGAAAAGGATTCTGAATATTACCAGCCATTTTCTGAGGAGGAGGAAGAAATTAATTTGACCGTTACTGACAAAGGAGGAAGAACATATCAGCATCAGGTTGTGCATGGATTATTTGTGACTGCCCGAGTATATGATGTTCATTATCGCCTGATGCTGTGATGTATATGACTTGAAATAGTAGATGATGCAGAATTATCTTCTCGGGCAGCACCTTGCTTCCACTCTGATTTTGTGGGTTCTGAGGTACTAATGAGGTCAAAGTGGGAACTCTTATTTCTTCCCCAGATGAGGCAGGACGTGGCTAATTGTGCAGACAAGTGCGTAGTTTTTGAGATGGTGGATTTCTTCTGCTATTTATGCAGGGCTTCGGCATGGCAACAAGATTCACACTACCATCCAGAATGCTTCTTCTCTGCATCGAGGTTCATGGGTATCAATGTGAATGTTGCATGGAAGCTTTGAAACTTTTTCTCTGTCCTCCTGGCAATCTCCTCCCACAATAGAGCTTGGAATAGTGTGTCTGTTTTGGTAACAAGGCATTGGAGCAAGACGACCCATCCAACATGCGCATTGAGAATAAGTAGGACCCCAGTACAGGGGATGTTAGTGTGGGAGAGGAGACTGATGTTGGTTTACAATTCATTCCACTGAAATTGGATTTTGTGGTAAGAGCACTGGTAATCCAGGTCTACAGAAGCATGTAGGATGGCAGGGATCATGAGTTCTGTACCAGGTCTTCAAATAGTCTTCCTCAATTGACAAAGGCTGTGCTGACATATTGAAGGGATGTGAATTTTATCATCAACGTCTGCCTTTGTTGAGAGGTGGTACCTGAGAAATGGGAAGTGGTTCATGTTTCCAGGTTTTTTTGTTGTGAAGCTTGTTCCACTCTGGTCCTTGCTGAATTTTAGTCTGTTGTAGATCCATTAGTATCGTGCTTTACATGCTGTCATGGAGCAAATGTAAGATGGAGTTAATTTCTGTTGGCAGCAAGGGATGGAGAGGGGAAGATGTGCTTGGTTGTGGGGTCCCCTTGGAGATGGAAGTGGCAGAGCATCTGCAGTTCTTTGTTTCTCCTAGTTCTCGACTCTAACTGAGGAAATACCCTCTTGTTAATCCCCCTCTATCTTGTCAATCCCCCTCAGGATCTTCAGAAATTATCAGCAAGGTTTTTTTTATTCTTGTTAATAATCACTTTTCGAACAAATAATCTAGAAAGAGGATATTAGCCTGTGTAAATCAGTTTCTTTGTAAACAAATAATTGGCTATGATCTTCCTGCTTTTGAGGGTAAGCAAGTCACATCTGGGATTCATTTAACCTTTACTATATGCGTAGTAGTGGAAGATAAATAGTTTGGGCAAATTAATATATTTGTCAAGTTAATGCTCAATATATAGGGCATTACTAACTAGCCAGCTTGTCTTTTTACTAGTTACTGGAAAGTTTTAAATTCTTTCATTCAGCCATGGTGTCCATTTGGGCAATGCTTTTGAAACTGAATGAGTAAAGAAAGCTGCAATGACATGTATTGTTGAAAACAGGCCTGCAAAGTTACGTCAGAGCCAACCACTTTAATGATGCCTTGAGCATCAAATGGAAATAAACTCGAGTAGGTGAGTCAACTGGACTAGTTTATTTGATTAAGATGGCTATGTGTGGTTTTGATGCAAGAATAAAAATGTTCGTGTATGTCCATAACATTGTTTAAAGTAACTGCAATATAATGTAAAATTACAATTATGAAAGTTCCAATTTTAGAAGGTGTAAATACTGACAATTGTTTTCTCTTTCGTTTTCAAATGCTCATAAATTTTTAATTAGTCACTGTTAATATCCATTTCAGGAACATTTTGTTAAAGACCTCATACCCAGCCAGTATTTGACACCTGACCTTGAACAGTACAGTACTCGTACACGTCATGCTATTCAGTGCATGCATCCAACTAAAATAAATGTGGATCTCATCCTGGAGCTGATTAGCTATTTGGGTAGGTGAAAAAAACAAATACTTCGTGTCATCTACTATAACAGTTACTCCTGCTGTTGAACTTGGATGTTCTCCACTGCATATGCTGCTGGCCAAGCATTTCTTTTGTTATTTGTCTCTAACAATCACAGCATTTTTTAAAAATTTCTGAAAGTATTTACTTACTGAAAGTGAAGCAGTGTTGGTTTTGTTTAAAAAGCAAGTGCAGGTTTAAATGTTTCTGTTTTACATTATGGTTACATCTGACAAATTCTAATTTATTTTAATATTTTGTAACTCCAATAAAAATCTCCAACTGCTGCAAGAATCTGATTTGAAGTTTATTGTTAATTGTAGATAGAGATGATCAAATGATTCTTTTGTTGTAGACGCAAGAATATTTGGAAGTAGTTGTATGGGCTTGACTAACATAAATGTGATAATTATTATAACTTTATTTTGCAGACAACATGTTCATAAGTAGGTGTAAATTACTTGCCACTGGCATGTGTAAATGGGATTTATAGTACAGCATGGTTACATGTGACAAATCTTAGCTTGGGTATCACACAGCCTTTGTTTCAAGTACATCAATAAATTGGTTTTAGCAGTAAATGAATGTATGAAAAATACAGAAAAATACCAAATTGTCTACCTGGCTTCTCTGGAACACCTTGCATAATTTTGTACAACTCATTGGAAGCTAGGCAAAAAGCATCTAGAGTCACCTGGTAGTCTAGTGGGGAAGTGGATCCCGTAGCCACAGAGGTTTATTCAGAAGATTGAAGTTTTCTGAAGTCTCTCTCAAATCAAATTGGTGATTTTTTCTTTAAAAAGGGGAAGAAATCCTTAGCAAGGTGGTAAGGTTATTGTGGAGGTAAAGTGTTTTTGATTTTTCCATATGTTGACCTGGAAGAAGTTGCCATTTATAAAAAGAAAAGATTTTGGGCAAGTAGAGTGAAATAGTGGAGATGGGTTAAAAGCGTAACTCCAAAGCTTGGATATGTAGGTGAAACCTGATTGCTTTTATGTAGAAGATGTATCATTGCACACCATATAAAGAAGGGGACAAACATTTGATCTATCAAGGATCTTGGAAATGAAAGCAGGAATTATAATGCAAGTCTGATGTTGACTGGATGATATTGCCTTTTCAGGAAGAAGTAGCCAGTACAGAGCAATTGATGGTGCGGTACTAGTATTCTTACCAGGTCTGGCTCATATTCAACATCTTTATGATCTTTTAACTACAGACAAAATGTTTCAAGATAGGAAAAGGTAAAGTATGTTTCCATTGTCTGTTTGTTTTCAATATCTGGGCAAGAACATCTAAAACATTTACGGTCACAGAAGTTTATTAGCTAATACTCAGCTAAAAGCTGACTCATGCTTTTTGGTTATTAAATTGCACCCCCCACCCACTGGGGTTATTTCCCCGATGACCTGGGATGAGAAATTTCTGACTCTACATGGAATTGCCACCTGGCAGATGTTTTTCTGACTTTCTGCTTCCAAATAATAGCTGCCATGCGCAACATATGACCCATGGACCAGTGCATGTATCTGTCTGGGTTGCAAGCATTTGCCATCCCTTCAGCCCCTTAGTCCTATCTGGTTGCTCACCATGACAATTACCATGTAAAATAAAATTTGTCTTGAATGCTGGCAGACCATCGAAAGATAGGCCCTTATTGGGTGTTTTGGGCAACCAGGCAATATTAATTGGAGGAATTAAAGTAATTATTACTTGACAACTTTGGTTTGCACCCTCTCTCAAACAGTCCCTGCTCTCTCTCCACTTTCCCCTCTCTTTATAACTTAAAATGCTCCTGTCTTCTAACTTTTCTATTTTTAATGAAGGGTCCTCAACCAGAAACATGTATTCTGTTTTCCTCCCCGTTGATACTGCTTAACTTGCTGAGCAATTCTAGCTTACTGTTTTTGTAATGATTTTAATATGTTGATTAAGAGACAATTACAGCAAAATCCCAGTGTATCTTTCTCAAATGTTTACAGCAGCTCTCTGTTAGGAACTTCAATTTTAGGAAAAATTGATAGCATCTTCACAAACTCTTTTCTGCCCACATGACTAAGAGTTGCTCACTTTGCAGACAGTACACAATATAGTGCAAATTTTAGTGTTCAGATTTGGAAAGCTTGAAACTTGAGTCTTTGTGTGCTTTTTCATCAAGTAAAATAGGTAAGAACTACAGGCCATTATAGAGACATTGGGTGTAGATACACCCCAGGGAATTGTGTGCAGAAAAGCTGCAAGGGGAGAACAGCAAAGAATCAAAGAGAGAGCACGGAAACAAGCCCATCAGGTCACTCGGTCCACACCAACCATCAACTACCTATTTACACTAATCCTCCATCAATCACTTTTTTTTATTCTCCCCACATTCTTATCAGCTCCCTCCAAATTCTACCACTCACCTACACACTAAGGGCAATTTACCTGGTCAAATAACCTACTAATTCACAAGTCTTTGGAATGTGAGAGGAAACCAGGGGACATGCAAGCTCCACACAGACAGCACCCAAGGTCAGGATTGGACCCTGATCTCTGAGGCAGTGGCTCTACCAACTGTGCCATGATGCTGCCCCACATGGCTGGTCCAGACCACATTTGAGAGGAGGAGTTGGAGCACGAGAGGTGGGGGTGGTAGAGAAAGAGATGCTAGAGCTTGCTCACTCACTCTCTCATGTCCTTTCCCTCACTTACTTATTTTGCTCTTGCTCGCTTTCTGTGGTGCCTCTCAAATTGAGTAGCAGCATGCGTAGAAGTCCTTATCTGAAATCCTGAGTTCAGTAGGGCCGATTGGTTAAGTAAAATCTAGGCACAATGGTGGGAGAGGCCTGACGATTGGATCCAACATCAAGAAAAGCTCCATTTGACAGAATGGCTGAAAATCCAACATCCCACACAACATGTACATATGTATATAATTCACACCCACATTTAGGAACCTTCAAAATATTCCTAGTAAAAAAAAATTAGGGTATTTATCAGGGGTCTTGGGAGAAGTTCCCTTCTATTATTTGAATAGTGCTGTAGAGCATTTTTATTTTCATTTAAAAGGAAAGCTGGGGCCAGTGACATTGATGTACTTCCTCAGTACTATACTGGAGTTCTTTTTGCATTATTTGCCCAGAACACTGGAATGGGCATTGAACATATAATTTTACAGACAGGAGTTTTTCTCTTTTGTTAATACGATTGAAATTGAACATGATGTTCTAATTTTTGTTCTGATTATTTTACTAAAAGCATTAACACAACCTTAGCCATGTTCTTGTTCTGCTTCCATGTATTTCTAAAAATACTTTATCACATCAACTAGCTAATTCTACAGTTTCTAGGTTCAAAGATTATTTCCTGGGTTTCAGTAGGCTAATTACATACAGTTCATTGTTTTGGAGCAAAAAAACTACAGATGCTGGAAATCTGAAATACAAATAGAAAATGCTGGAAGCACCCAGCAGATCAAGCAACTCAGAGTACTTCCAGCACTTTGTGTTTGTTTTAGATTTACAAGCCAAGGATGCTCTTTGTTGTCCTCTTATGCTGTCCTCCAATTTTTTGATATCTGTTGACAATTGGATTTTTAATTTCCCAGCTTGATGCACAACATTCTGCAGTTATTTTCTAGATTCTTTTTCACAAATTAGTGTATGTTCCTTCACTGCAAGTTATCACATAGCTCCATACATTTTAAGCAAAAAACAAACTGCTGAAGGAACTCAGTGGGTCGAGCAGTATCTGGGGTGGGGGTGGGAGGAATTGTTGATGTGTGTTGAAACCATGCATCGGAACGCATCAGCACCACTCCCCTGCAAACACCCCAAAAGATGCTGCTCGACCCCCTGAATTCATCCAGCAGTTTGTCTTTTGCTTCAGCTTCCATCATCTGCAGTGTCTTGTGTCTCCAAACATTTTAATTTGCTGTATGATTTTTAATTTGGCGGAATACAAATAGTGAGAGTGAGTAATGTATAATCACCAGTGTGGTAAGACTGTGTGGAATTTGGAAGAATGGGTGTTTTTTTTTGGAGAAAATAAATGGATATTGATTTTTGGGGTGAAATTGGTGGGTTACTGTATCATTATCTTTGTTACCTTTCCTTGTTCACTCCCTTCCCTCAAATGAACTTGATGGTTTTTTTATTTGGCTCAATTTTTTTTCATTCTTGGATGATACCAACATGTAATTTTATTTTTATGTTGCTAAATTTGTAGGTACAAAGTGATTGCTTTGCACTCTATCCTTTCATCACAAGATCAAGCTGCAGCCTTCACAGTCCCACCACCAGGAGTTAGGAAGGTAAGTGGAACAGTCATTCTATCAGAATCTGGTTTCTCCTCTTTTTTTTAATGATGTGTGGAAATAGAGGTTGTAACAACATATAGATATTTAGATGATTGTCAGTGGCTGTGTTTGCTTATGAATATATTAGTTCTTTATAAGAGAATGCAATTGCAACTTAAGCAAAGGGAAAATTCAACAACTTCCAATTAAACAACATTAACCTAATATGTATTTTCTCACTCTTTGGGAGTTAGAAATAGAAAGAATCCCAGAGGAGTTGCAATATCCTCAGACTTTGAGGACCCTTACCAACATTCCTCTTGTGTAGGCTGATTTACTAAAAATGCTTTCCACAATATCAGAGAGTTATTGGCATAGAGGAGGCCATTCCTGATATCAATTCCATGCCAGCATCCAAACAGTCCCATTCCTTTACCCCTGTTGCCATGCAAGTGTATTTCCCACTAGAATTTATCCAATTTTGTTTTGAGATCATTGATTGTCTCTGCTTCCACCACTTGCAGGTGGCGAGTTCCAGCTCATTACCATTCTCTGCATAAATAAGTTGTTCTTGATATCGCCCCCTGTATCCCATAATCCCAAACCATCAGCTTCTATGGACAGATTTTTCTTTGTCTGCATGACCTAAATATGTCACAGTTATCGAATCTACCCCCAACTTCCTTTGCTCTACAAGTGCTTTAAGTGTTTGGTTTACTTAAAGTGGGAGAATTTGATGTTCATGCCATTAGGCTGAAAGGTCCCAAGACAACAGCGCCTCATTTTCTGTCTTGGGATAGACTGATACTTTAGATACAATTCACACCATATTCACTAGCACCTGATGCAGCAATGCTCTCTTCCTAAGAGTGTATGGGTTAAGGACTTCCTCTTAAAAATATTTCAGAAATTGATGCATTTTCTTATAAGAAGCTGACTCAGTCTGTGTGCCTCAATGGTCATCCCATGAAATAGAACTATTTTATCACCATCACTATCTAATGACTCTTAAGGCCTCATTTGCTATTGAAACCAGAAGGATGAGCAGCAAACCTGTTTGTTTTGGTCATTAATGGTGATGCTTTCACCTTTGTCTACAAGATATAATTATTTGCTTTGATTTCTGCTCATCTTAACGGTTTGAAATGCATTGCAATAAAAGTAATCTTTTTTCCAACAATATTAAATATTACTAAGGTTGTAATTTAACATGGCATATAACATATCTGGGGATGAATGATACTGAAGGAATGGGTTAAACATGACATGGATGTCCATTGGGCAGGAATGGAATTGGTACATTGAATTAGAGTTAAGGGTCATTTATTGGTTCTAAGTTCAAAAAATGTATCAAACAAATCATATGCTATTGTGGCCAAATAAGAATTTTTTTGTCACAACTAATGGCATTATGTAGATATGGTAGTATAAATTAAAACCTAAAGCACGAAAGATATGAAATTCTTTGCACCTGATTATTTAATTGTCTAATCTTTCACTTTCAGATTGTGTTGGCAACAAATATTGCAGAAACAGGAATCACTATACCTGATGTCGTTTTTGTCATTGATGCTGGAAAGACTAAAGAAAACAGGTTTGTTTAGGATGTATTATGTAGTCAACATTCTTTTAATTACTAATTAGATTGTAGCTGCTTTTCAGATTTTGTAGTTGAATGATACTTTTAAAATATTTTAAAAATTAATATTGTAAAGCAATATTGCTGCACACAACTCATAATTTTTGTCATTAAATCGGTTACTAATTGGTTCTGCAACGTTCATCTGAATTAAATATTACGTTAGCAAATACAGAATTTTTTCAATATCTTATAAAATTGTAGATCATATAATGTGTTTATATTAAATTTTGTAGATATCGTGAAAGTAGCCAAATGAGCTCATTGGTAGAGACATTTATCAGCAAAGCCAATGCACTTCAGAGGCAGGGTCGAGCTGGTCGTGTCCGAGAGGGATTCTGTTTTCGTTTGTACACAAAAGCAAGGTGAATACATGAAAAATATATAATATTGATCATATCTGAAAGGGTAATATACTTTATTGTCTGAGAGTGTTTTTCGATCCTAATTTTTGAAATGTGATATTTTAGCAAAGTAACATCTCCTGTAGTAATGCTACAGGGCAAGAAAAGCAACTGGACGAACAAAGGAGCACAGGAGCAAAATATTTATTGGGAAGGGGGGGAAAAGCATGACAGAACCAAGACTATAGATTGGAAGCCAGAGGATGACAAGAAGTCCATATTAAATCAGGGATAAGCAAATCTTTCTACCTTTTACAGGAGTTTTAAGAAGTGTTCTTGGGGGGGCAGGGGGGATATGCAATATCAGAAGTGTAGGCTTGGCTTTGACTCGAAGTTAGTGACTTGTTCGACAATATTTTTGTGCACGTAAAGCACATTGACCCTATCTGTCCTTGTGCATAGTTATACTTGATTTACTTGTCATGTCCTATATTATTTCAAAGCATCACATTTTCCGGGTTACAAACAGTTCACAGGAACGAACCCTGTCATAGCCTGGGAGAACATGGAGATTGAATTGCTGGTAATCATTAGCCATCTTCAGAATGTTCCAGTAAGCAGAGTGAGACTGGTATGTTATGGGTGTGACTTGCAGTGCAGTGCTTCCCATAGCACTTCATCCACATATTTTGGAAGTTGACCATTGGGTTGAGCTCCTCATTCAGGAAACAGACAGGTGTACAATATTAGCTGAGAATTAAGCAATTGTAAGAGTAAAAATATGTTTATAGTTTTGTTAAATTAGTATATCTGAGACCTAAGTTAGCCATTGAATTTATTGCATTTTACGCAATGTTTTGTTGCTTATTCTTTGAACCCTTCTGAAGCTTGGAGTTTGATAATTTTGTTACATTGCACGGAATGAGTGCTGGTCAATTAACAGATTTTTTTCTTTAATTTCAGTTAATTCATTTTTTAGACAATGGACACTATAGTCATAGAGTTATACAGTTTGGAAACAGGCCCTTTGGCCCAACTGGTCCATGCCAACCAGGATGCCCCATCCAAGCTAGTCCCATTGCCAGTGCTTATTTGCATTTGAAAATCTTTTAATTGTGTAGAAAGGTTTGCTTTGAAACTTCATAATATCTGAAATTATTTTTGCTATTACGTTTCCATTACGAATGGTTATTTTTAAATTGGGACCCGTTTTTTTTAAAGAAATGATGTAATTTGCTTTGTTTCTCCAGGTATGACAGTTTCATAGATTACTCTGTCCCGGAAATCTTACGAGTACCCTTGGAAGAGCTTTGCCTTCATATTATGGTAATGTTTACTTAGACGAATTTCAGATTTTAAATGATGCTAAGAGGGCCCTTTACTGTACAGTTAGGGCATCACTGTGTAATTGAATATCGATCTATTCAAATGAATATTTACATGAAAATATTTAAATCTATTTCATGCTAATGCAATACCATGCTAATCTCTAATGCAAATCTACATTCTGATGTTGGATTTATTTTGGAGTTCTCTAAATTATTAACGTGGATTAAAGTAATAGAAGAAACAACAATGTCAAGGTGATGTGTCAGTGCTGATGGGAATGTGAGAGGAAACTGAACACTTGGAGGAAATCCATTCACTCACAGGGAAAACATGCAATAACTCCACGAGGACAGCCCTGGAGTCGCTGGAACTGAGGCAGCAGCTCTACAAGCTGTGCTGCCCCCCCCCCCCCCCCCCCCAGCTAAATGAATCAAAGTAATAGGCCTGAACATCCAATTTGCATGTAGATGGTTACTGCCTTAAATGCTATTACTTGTCATTACTTTGGGTTGGAGGATTAGCTCATAGAATGCTGACTTTCTGAATTCCCGCTTACTGATGATAATGTCATACAACACCAATCAGCTCACCTTGTCCATGCTGATTATTGAGTACTTATCAATACTCATTTAATTTACCACCCTTGGTCTAAGGCTTCTGTGCCTTGGTGATTCAAATACTTGTCTAGATACTACTTAAACATTGTGAGAGTACTTGCCTCCACCACCCACTCAAGGCAGTACATTCCAGATTCTGACCACTCTTCAGGTGGGAAAAAGTTCTTTCTCAGATTCCTTCCAAACCTCTTACCCCTCACTCCAAGTCTATGCCCTCTAGATATAGATACTTATGTTATTGGGAAAAGTTTCCTACTATGTAACCTATCTAAGTCTGTCACAATTTTGTATACTTCTATCAGATCTCCCTCAGCTTGCTCCATTCCAATGAAAACAAAACCAGTCTATCCAGTCTCATAACTGAAACCTTTGTCCCAGGCAACACCCTGATGAATCTCGTCTGCACCCACTCCACTGGAATAACATTATTCCTATAGTGCCGTGACCAGATCTATACACAGTACTCTAACTGTGGTCTAACCAATGATCTATGAAGTTGTTCCATAACCTTCTTGCTCTATATTGTATGCCCCAGCTAATGAAGGCAAGTATTCCTTATGCCTTCATCACCACCTTATCTACCCGTGCTGTCACTTTCAGGGATCCTTGAATTTGTACACTGAGGTCCCTCTGTTTCTCAATGCTCATTCGGGCCCTACCTTTATTGTGCATGTTCTACCCTTATTAGTCCTCCCAAAATGTATCATCTTATACTTATCAGGGTTAAGTTCCATCTGCCATTGTTCTGTCCATCTTACTAACTGATCAACATCATTCAGTAGCCTACGACTATCCTTCTTGCAATCATCATCAGTCCTTCACCACATCACTAGGAGCTAAATCGCTGGTAGAGAAGACTAAAGGGCAGCCTTCTCTATCAGTGATCCAGGCTCTGCCAAGATTTTTCTGCACATCTGGACTGATAACTCTTAAGAGTTCTCTGGCTGAGTGAAACAGGAGCAGGCTCTCTGGCTCAATCGGCCATCTGGGTGGAGGGGGGCAGGGAAGTGCAGAGGATCAAAAGCAGACCCATATGCTGTACTATTCATTATTCCTTAGGCAGATTATTATCAAGATAATTCATTTAACAATCCAGACTAAAAGAGTTCTTTGAAACTTATGTGGCATGAAATAGTGCATCATTGTTTTGCACAATACATTGAGATTTTTTTCAGCTATCTACATTGGTAAAATGCTTATTGTCATGGGATATAAATGTACATATACAAGAATGAGATCCAATGAGCAGGACAAGTCATCTGGTTCAATTGTAACATACCTTATGCATCCTGATGCCATATCCAAGTGGCATGCTAATTCATTGTTCTCCTGTGCATGCATGTGCGCCCACATGCATATACTCCAATAAAAATACTTTGCACTTGAGCTGAAATGCAGGTTGTAGATCAATGAGTCAAAATGCCACATCAGTGTTTCTTTTTGAGTCATCACGTTATAAAATTCACCAACTCCAAGTTAAATTTACACTCTTTTTGGAAGTGCCATTAATCAAGTTGAAATAATGCATGCCTTTCAAAAGCTTTGTTGAATATGTACCTCTGCAAATTATTGGTTAGATGGCCATATCTAGCTTACAGAAAACAATTTGTAGACAAGGATTGGGAATACAGCACTGGGGATCTGCTGTTATGGGAGAAATAGAGATTTCCCATACTCTTCGACTTTACTTGTCTCTCTGTATGGTGCCATCAATGGCAGAGATTATGTCGGATGAACTGGCCTGATGCGGGGTGGAGAAGCTCAGTAGCTGTTTAGCTGTTGTAGAATTGATTTTGGTAATATGAAACCTGCTGAATTTCAGGTTGTGAGTTCCTGAATCATTATGGTAATAATTTTCTTTTAATTCTTCTCTTTCCTCAATGATGTATTTTTTTTTAACCTACTGCTCTGACAATAATTTCAGAGGCATAGGAGAGTGGAGTTTTCATTGGTACACGAACACAATCTTGATTCCTCTGGTAGTATCCCTTACTTCCATTTGAAGATTTCTTTTAATGGCACAGCTAAGACTGGCAACTCCATTGACGATTAGAATAATTCTGTTATTCATTCCCAGTACGCTGTACTACAGCTGTTTATCACTTCTAACATTAATTTTAATTTTATTCAGAGAAATTTGTCCATGTTCATTTGGGACGCATGTTGGGTTGCAATATAGGACAGTGTGGTTATGATATATTGTCTTTTTTGTCCTCTCTGTATCTTTCAGCACAAGTTCTTGTTGACCTGTTGTGGCTTCCAGTCTCAAAGAACTGGAAATGTAAAATTCTTGCAGGCTTGTTTAAATCCTGCTACATTTCTGAAGCTTCCTTTGACTTTAGTCTCTTATAGAATCACCTAGTGCTCCATCTGCTCTGTCATTAATGGTTATACCTTCAGCTGTGTAGGTATATTTCTGTAACAGTAAATGAACAAGAGATAACCCTGTTTTTGTGGTCTAATTGGTTGAATTCTGGACATAATTTTCCTATGTGCTATGATTTTCTCATTTGTTTTTCTATTTTAGAAATGCGATCATGGGTCTCCAGAAGAATTTCTTGCCAGAGCCTTAGATCCGCCACAAATCCAGGTCATTAGTAACGCGATGAACCTGCTGAGGAAAATCGGAGCATGTGAAATCAACAAACCTAAATTGACTCCGTTAGGGCAGCATCTTGCTGCCCTTCCAGTAAATGTGAAAATTGGGAAAATGTTGATTTTTGGAGCAATTTTTGGCTGTTTAGAACCTGTGGTAAGTAAATTGGAAACATAAGATTTCAATCCATGCAGTTTGGCATTTTAAAAATCTATGCTCAAAATGACCTACTCATATTTTTTTTATTATTTGTTACAAGTAATTTGCTGAACTTTTCAAAGCTGGAATCATTAACTTGGTTAATTGTCCAATTAGATGCTGTGAGCCTTGCTTTCGTGGTATTGTTTCTGAGCAGTCAGGCTGATTTATCAGTAATGCAACCTAAGGTCAGCCTAGATTTATTAAACTTCATATGCTCATCACCAAATCTAAACCTCTGCCAAATCAATCTATTTGAATCTGGGTTCAATGAGGAGTGTAGAAGAGCATGGCAGGATCAGCATCATGTATACCTAAGAAAACATATAAAGCTTGTGAAACTAGAACACTGGTTAACAAACATCTTCATAGAGAAAGTTCCATGAACATCAGTCCTCAATGATGGCAGAAATGAGACAAAGATGAAGTGTTTACAGAAGTGCAAGTGAATAATCCATCAAAACCTCCTGCTCAGAATTTCTGCTATCACAAAAGCTACTCTTAAGCCAATTTGACTTCCTTCATGTGATACCAATAATCTGCTGAAGACACTGGATGCAACAAAGGCTTAAGGGTCTTAACCCAGCTGCAGTGCTTAAAGATTGGCACACCACTAACCATCAAGGCTACATCTACTAAATCATGTGAAAAATGTCCCAATATATTCCAGAACAGAAAAGAACAGGATGAATCTCATCTGGTTATTTGCCAAATTGTCAGTTTACACTCAATCATGAGCAAAGCGAAGGAAGGCGTCATGGAGGTGTATTCACCAATAGCCTTGATTACCGATGATCAGGACTAATTGGTGCCAGACTTCATTATTGCCTTAATCCAAAATTGTACATCACCTGAATTTAAGAGATGAGATTAGGTTGACCACAAGTAATATCAAGGCAGCATTTGATTGAGTGTGACATTAAAGAATCCGAGTAAAATTAAAGGCAACCAGAATCTGAGAAGTTTGAATTTGGCTGGAGTAACATCTAGCACAAAGGAATATTGTTTCTTTCAGTTCTATTGTAGCTTTCTGTTCCATTCACAGCTCTTCAGATAACGAGCAGTGTTCAGGCTTGGGCTGAGATGTCAAGTAACATATGGTCCATAAAATTGCTTGTGCATCCTCCCTTAGTTTGATTGATAAGCATACATTCAGCTCTGCCTAAGACTTTTACGTAAGATCCTCCATTTTTTTTAACCCTCCCGTAAAATCAACTTCATTGGTTGAGATTTTGGTCAATCCTTCAGGTTAACGTACATTTTCTCATTGGGCTTCCATGAAGGGGTTTGGGGTGCTTATTTTTACAATGCTGCATTATAGAGGTGCAAGTTAAAGTGACAACAGTGCACATCAGGAAATCGTGGGCATTATGCTCTCTGAAGGGGTGCTAGAAGTTTTCAAAATTCCCCACCTCTTCTCAGGGGGAGAAACAAAATCTCTGCACAATCATTTACAATGTGTGTCAAATACTGAGATAAAAATGTATGATTTGTTTGCAGGCAACCATTGCTGCTGCCATGACTGAAAAATCTCCCTTTGTTACTCCGGTGAATGGAAAAGATGAAGCAAACTTTGCAAAAACAGCCATGTCATTGTCTAATTCAGATCATCTGACTATTTACAATGCATATTTAGGGTATGTCTCAACTTTTCTGTAATTGTGCTGTCTGTTATTAATTAAACTTGAAAGGAATGTTTCTGGATTCCATAAACTTAATTATATGCATCAGACACTCTTCAATTAGTTGATCTCAATGTATCTAAATTCGAATTTTTGTTTCCACGTTAAGATGGAAGAATGTACGAAGTGATGGATATCGCGCCGAAATGGCTTATTGCAAGAAACACTTCTTGAGCAGGACTGCACTTCTAACAATGGAGGTTTGCACTTTTATTATAATAAACACTGTAATTTTGTGCTTTTATTCTAATAAACATTGTAATTTTGTGCTTTTCATTCAAGATTTTTGTGCTGATATATCATATCTTCCCAGATGTTTAAGGTTATACGTATTTTCATTATGAAAAAGGAAGTTTAAAGAATGTATGGTTATGTTGAGCTTTTAGCAAAAATCGATTTATATTTATAGGATGAAGTTCCATATCAATTTTTGTAATAAAGTTGTAATTGTAAAGAAACCATAAGCAGAATGGTGGCTCATGATATGTTTCATGGAAAATAAACTTGCAGGATGTTAAACAAGAACTCATCAAGCTGATGGAGGCAGTGGGTTTTGTGTCACCAAGATCCAGAGGAATTAAGAATCAAAGCTGCAATAAAGGGTCCTTGCCAGAGTACTCTAAACAGAGCTTATCATATCAGGAAATCCCCCTTCTTAAAGCTGTATTAACAGCAGGACTATATGACAATATTGGGAAGATTATTTATACTCCATCAGTGGACATCGCTGACAAGGTGATTTGTTCCATAGAAACTGCACAAGGTAAAGCACAACCACACCCTTCATCTGTCAACAGGGATCTTCAGACCAATGGCTGGATTCTATACCAGGAGAAGGTAACTCATCAATAGTTTTTGTGCCCATATTTGGTTTGATCTGTACAAGATATTTTGGAGGCTTTTGTTCAGCTTATCTTTGGGACTTTGTTAGTGATGTGAAAAGAAGTGTAATGTGTTGCAAAAGGTGTTAAAGAAGTGTTGATGTGTTGCAGATAGTAGTTCAGGCTGTGCTAATGCATGGGAATACAATAAACCAATGTCAAAAATGGATAATTTGAAGCAGAAATGGGCAGTCCTGATATAGACAGAGAAAGTGAGTTATATAAAGTTGGAGAATTCGATATTCCAATGCAATTGCAAGAGTTGCAACTCCTGTTCTTTCACTTTTCTCATCAGTTTTTTCCAGAAGAAGCTGCAGAGATCAGTTTTGAACAGCTCTTGGATTCCAATATATCTCCTGACCTTTCTCCCCCTTCACTTTCCTCTGATCTCATCTCTTTTCCCCCATTTACAACCCCTGCCTTATTTTCACCATCCCTTCTGATCATCTCTTCTCTGATCCCAAACTATCTATTGTAAGCAAAGGTCTCAGCTTCATCCTGTCCAATTCCTTTCCACCTACATCCATGACACTTAAGATACCCTCTGCCACCTACTGTTTCCAGTTCCCTAGTCCTAACTAATTCATCTTCACAATAGATATATGGTCCTTCTACACCTCCATCCAAAATGTGGAGGGTCTGAGGGCCCTCCAGTTCTTGAAGGTGAGAGGGGAGAAATTTAATAAGAATCTGGGGGCAACTCTTTCACCCAGAGGGTGATCAGTATATGGAATGAGCTGCCAGAGGAAGTGGTTGAGGCAGGTACGTTAATAACATTTAAAAGGTACTCAGACAGTTACATGGATAGAAAAGTTTTAGGGGGATATGGGCCAAATGTGGGCAAATGGGACTAGCTTTGATGGGAATCTTGGTCAGCATGGACCAGTGGGCCAAAGGGCCCGTTTCACTGCAACATGACTATGACTCTATGAATAGAGACCCAACCAGTTCCCCTCTACCAACATGCTCATTTGCCTTGTTGAACTCATCCTTGCATTGAACTACCTCTTTCAGCTTCCTTCACTTTTGTCACTTCAAAGGTGCAGCATTAGGCACTCACTGTGGGATGCTATTTTAATTCTCCATTCCACTCCCACCATGGCTCATCTGTTTGTGGCCTCTTGCACTGCTACAATAAGGCACAATGCTGGCTTTTTTCCATCTGGGCACGGTACAGGCTTCCGGACCCTGTATTGAATTATCTGGAAAAATTATCTTCAAGATATGTTCTATTTTTCCCTTGGTCCTTTCACTGAATGATCTCAATTTTTATATCTTTAACTTATCGCATTTAATTTCCCAAGCTGAGCACCTTCCAATCTTTACGATATTTTCCACTCTTTTAAGACCACCTCACAGTCTCAACCTAGTTTAATATTGGTCTGAAGCAAGTCTATCTTTGAAGAAGCAGAAACTCTACCACCTCCCCATCCCCTTCCCAACCAACAAAAAACTATTGATCACAGTCCTGGGATCTCTCTGTGGTTACTTCCCTGCTCACAATGTTCGCCACTCTTTAAGTAAAGTGCATGATTAAATTTTCACAGCAAATGAGTGGGAAGAAGCTTTGGAAATTTACACTCGTTAACTTGCTCTACTTTAGTCCAGAAATTAAATGCTGCCACTAAGTCCTGAACAAGATCTCTTTTCCAATCAATGCTGGCATGTCATCAATCCCTTTAAGTAGCAGATCAAGTTACTTGTTGGTTATGGTAGAACTGGTCAATTAATGTTTCCTATCCTAAACAATTACAGGTACAGCTTTCTAATTGAATTGAATTGCACCCAAGTCTAAGAAATCCTGCAGATGATTGTTTTCTTATTTTATGAATATGTACTTTATTGGCAAAGTTGTACTTAAATGGTACATCTTTTCTTTGATATATGTCATGGACAATATGGAGTCTCATACAATCCTCCTTATGAGTGATCTTCATATGCAGAATAAATGCATAATTTTATGGGGTAGTCAAGTCTATGGTCATAGTTGAACAGCTAAACATATATTTTTGGTGAGTTTTGTTGACAAATTTATTTTACAATAGATCATTCCACTTTTGTTTTCCAAACAAGGTGAAATACAGCAAGGTGTATGTGCGGGAGATAACCCTGATTTCACCTTTTCCAATCTTACTTTTTGGTGGTGAGATAGAAGTGATGCACCGTGAAAGGTTACTTTCAGTTGATGGTTGGATATATTTCCAGGTGAGAATATTTGATTATTGTTCTACTCTAACTCACATTTTAATTCACCCGTTCATTTGCTATTCCTCCCCGCTGCCTCCACCGCTCCCCTCCTTACACTTGTGCACACTGATCTACATTTGCTGCTGATCTGGCAGAGCCTTGACTATTAAATTTTCATTCTCCTTTGAAAATAGTCTTGCTTTTTCCTGTCATAGTAACATTCTGCACTTCTTCATCCGTCTAGAGATTCCATTAATATGCCCTCATGCACATCCCTGATTTCAATGCTTTACCATTGATGGCCGTGTCCATATGGGCCTTTACTCTGGAATTTCCTCACATAGTAACTCCATTCCCAACACCTTTAAAGAGAGGATCTTGCACGTATAATAGTTCATGAGCCATGTGCTCTTCAGAAAACATTTTTATGAATCCACACCAGTGGTAATGACGTAATGACCTGATAGCTTAAAAGAACCCACATCTGCAATTTATTTTCAGCATTATCAACAACAGAACTCTTTATGGTGCGGGAATAGGTGGTTGCAAGGATATTTTTTCACAATTTTATGAAGCTCTGCTTTTGCATTTAGTTGGTTTCTGAGCAAGTGTAAGCTGGTATATTTTTGTGGCTGCTATTTTTGCATTTGGTCTGATGCATAATTTATTTTTCTAGTTTCACCTGTAAATTTTGTATTTTACTTATGGTGTTGGCAGGATAGATATTGTTCTGGAAATTCCATGACCTTAAGGGATTAAAGAGTGACATTCTTTAGGAATGAGAATAAGTATATATGCTTTTATCTGAGATGTTCTGCACAAACCCATTTTTCCTGACGAGGTTGGAGATAGCACTTCTAGTATTAGCTGCCTTATTCATCTTTGCATCAGTACGTAGTTGGAGAAACTTTGCCACTTCTTGCAGTCAGACCTGCAAAACTAATCAAAAACTGTCATTCTGTCCATAATGGTGAAAGTGAATTCTGTCTTCTGAAGACTGGGTCATTTTATGCCACCTTGGACAGGGTAGAGCAGACTACCCAGCATATGTTACATCATCAGAGCACATTCTCCTTTCTCGCCCCCTTTCCCCCAGCCAAGTCTTTTCTCCCTCCCTTGTCTGTAATTTTGGTTCATTATGCATCACCTCCTCCATTGACCCGAATCTTCCTCAGTAAAAGAATTTTTTTAAAAAGAAGCTGATGCTAAAAATCTGAAACAGACATAGAAAATAGAAAATGCTGGAAACACTCAGCCTGTCAGGCAACATCTGTGGAAACAGGAACAGAGTTGATATTTCAGTTCTGACAGAGTCTCTGTTTCTCTTTTCACAGATGCTGCCTGAATTGTTGAGTGTTCCAATATTTTTTGTTTTTATTTTAGAAATGTTCAGTGCAATCTAGATTCCTTGTGTGGAAGTCTATTGTAGAGAAGTAGTCACTGTGAAAAAGACAAGTACTAGATTTTAACAAAACCTGCTTGATTAGTATTATGAACAGAGACAGGATTCAAATCTTAGTAAAATGTGCATTTTAAACTGAAATTTCAAGGTTTTCATATTTACTTATTATTTTTCAGGCTCCCGTAAGGACAGGAATAATTTTTAAAGAGCTGCGAGCCTTAATTGATTCTGTGCTGCTGAAGAAACTTGAAGATCCTAAAATGTCAATTGAAAGTAATTTCAGTCTCTATATTCTGTTGTGCACACACATTTTATGTCATGTTTTTGCAAGTTAAATAGATGTTACGGGTAAATGATGTATCTATTGAAATCATTTCTGATAACAGCCTTCTTCGTTCTTGAATGTACACAAATTTAGGCATTGATAACAAATCTCTAAATCATCCTGCCTCTTACTCTTGTGTTTTTTTTACCTAACTTTAACCAAGGTCATAATTTCATCTACAGCCTGCTGTTAGAACTGCATGAAATATGGCAAGACAGAGCATTGATTGACAAAGTGTCTTGTCGGGATAAATGGCATACACTTGTTCATAACTATCCCAGTGTTTACTCCAGCTAAACCAAATTGAGTATATTTTTCTCAATTTTCTTTGGGATTTTGAAATCAACCCCAGTGAGTGTGTCCTCTTTTGCTTAATTTTGTACCAATTGAACCTGCTGAATGTGAGCATCCATTTTGTAAGAGATAAGATATCTTTATTAGTCACACGTACATTGAAGCACACAGTGAAATACATCTTTTGCATCGAGTGTTCTGGGGGCAGCCCGCAAGTGTCGCCACGCTTCTGGTGCCAACATAGCATGCCCATAACTTCTTAGCCCGTATGTCTTTTGGAATGTGTGAGGAAACCGGAGCACCCAGAGGAAACCCACGCAGACATGTGGAGAACGTACAAACTCCTTACAGACAGTGGCCGGGATTGAACCCGGTTCGCTGGCACTAACTGCTGTGCTAAGGAAAAAGTAGGCATATATTTCATTGAAGGCAATAATGACATGAGATCATACTAATCATTTATGATTTCATATACAATTACAAAATTATATACAACAACTAATATAACTTTATAGCTCTCGCAACAGATCAGTCTTGTACAGCTCAATATAATGCATTATCGTTGTCTTGAATTTGGCCTTAAGACTTGCTTTGGTAAAGTCCTACAGAAAAATTATTTAAATGCATATTGAAGTTTGAGACCATTTTAAAAGAAGTTTTATATAGCACCTTTTCATGACACTAAATATCCCAAAGCATTTTAAAGCCAATTAAGAACTGCTGAAGTATTATCACTGTTTTAATGTAGGAAATGCTAGCCAATTTCTGTACCACAGACTCCCACTTACCTAAATCATCTGTTGAGGAATAACTGTTGGCCAGATCTTTGGGAAAACTCTCCAGGGCTTGGGAATATAATTTTGAAAGTGAATTAATTTAACCTGTTTCAAAAATTTATATATTGTTAAGCAAATAACTGAAAGAAATTAATTTGTGATGGTATTGTTTTTTCTTTTCAGATGATGAAATAATACAATTAATCGTGAAACTGATCAAGACTGAATACAGTGATTGAAGTAAAATAATGGTTTCTTAATGCCTTGATATATTTATGTACATACGGCAAAAAAACTTTGACTTCCCTGAAGTCTAAGTTTAAATGATAAAGTGAACAATGCCGAGTTTTTTGCTACTTTATAATATGATGTCCAAGTCAATAAATGTTCCAGTGGCGATTCTTATGGTCTTTTACTTATCTTAATTACTATTGGTGTCTGAAGTCTGTCTGTTTCAATCTAATAATTTAGAGTATTTTCTATCACAAATGTCTGTCTTTTTTCTACTGTCAACATTAAGTCCTCTCTGGTCAAATGTAGCATAGCCAGAGGTTGAAGCAAATTTTGCTTTGCCCTTGTATTTCTTACAGCATAACCCCTTTGAGATTATTGTCAGAAAAAAATGTTAACTCATAAGCAGCATTCAGATTGAAGAGTCTTGATTAGATTTCTGTTATAAATCATTGTAAAAGTGAGCTCAACAATGGATGAGGTGTTAGTACACTATTGTTTCCTGGGAGTCTAGAATGAAGCTAACCATCCTAATGGAATGAAAATCTCTTTCATCTATAAAGACTGTGCTCATAAAGCACAACTGCTTGCAATGCAGTGCAATGCCAGTTATTGTTGAGAATGAAGCAAATGAGTGGTCTTTTCCTGAGAATGAGATCTGAAGGAGACTGAGACTTGTAACTTCCATCTAACCTTAACAGAGCAAATGCCATTTGGTTCATTAATTTTGTCTTTCAATGTTGGACTTAAAATTTGTGTTGTCATTGAAGCTCTGCAACTTAATGTTTACAGAATGTGAAATACTTTATTATTGAAGATAAAACTTAAATTTCTTTCTGAGCAGCAAAGCTTATTAAAATCCCCAGGGAAGTTTCTGCATAACCAACTCTCAAAGAGTAGTCGAAAAAGAAGCCATACTAGAGTTGCACTGAAGTAAATAAAATAACTGAAATATAACATTGTTTTCTCTAAGCAGGATAAAGCTCTGTGGAAGATATTACTAGTTTATTTTCCATCTATTTTGGTGAGCTTCATCTGAAATAGCACAGGAAAGGTTACTTCACTTCTGAAGATTAAAGATTGTTGCATGTACTGACATTTATGGTGCTGAAGAAAAATAACATTTGCGGGATGGTCTCAAAACTGAGAAAGATCGGCAGGCACTGATGAGGTTTTGCAAACCGGAAACAGACCTAGTGAAAAAGTTCAGCAAAACTGATAAAGGGCATTTGGTCAGCTTTAATAATGAAACCTAATCTGGAGGAGTACTTGTAGAAATGGGAAACAACCATCATGGCCTGACACCAATTTTATTTGTTTTATGAGTCTATTCCAGATTCCCAAAATAGGTTTACTAAATTCAAACTCTCAAAGTTCTGCATAATATACTTCAGTAAAAAGCCAGATGAATCCAGGATAGAATACAGGACCGAATAAGAAACTGGTTTTAATTATAAAAAGACAATTAGTTAATTGAAACAGAATTTTCAAGCCACAAGCTCCAACTAGACACACGTGCAGCCATGAAGCACAACTCTGAGGAATGGATTTTTTAGTTGAGTTCTCTCTGAAAGCTCTATAATTCTAATAAATCATCCATGACTCAGTTAAATCCCGCAGTCTGCTAGATGTGGTTATATTGAAGTGTTACATTTCAATTGTATTTTCAAGGCTTTAAAAATGTCTTCTGCATTTCAAACCTGAGGAGGTCATGGAAGATGGGAGTTAAATCTAAATGAAACAGTATAGGAAATATTGTTCTCAATGATAATTCCAACGTGGAATGTGCAGGTTGTTGAGTTTCTGTGAATGCATCAGGCATGGAAGATGTTTCATGGGGTTAATTGATAATGTGCATTTATTTTTTGTTTGGAGTTTCAAAGTGGAGCACTCTTCGAGATTTGTGTATGCTAGTGGTGGGATGGAGGGGGAAGGAGAAGACCATTATTTGTTGGAACTGCCTTTTATTTGTGGTGAAGCCATTACTTGGTTAATCTGTTACTGTGGACATTTTGTATTTCATGACTATTTGAATCAGAATGATTTATAAGAGTTTAATGTTGCTCAAGATTAATGGATTTGAGGCACATGTTCTAGGGAAGCTGCAGGTTTGGGCGAGTTGGAGGAGTACATTTTGAAGATGATGCAAACTATAATCATGGTGTGCTGGTGATGAAGGGAGTAAATGTTCAATATGATGGTTATTGGGGACATTTCTGTATTTAGTGACAATTTGAATCAAGTGGCAGCCTATGAATCAGAATGATTTATAGAAGGTTTTAACATTATTTTGAGGTTAACAAGATTTGAGGCTAGGGTATTTTAATTTCACTAAGAATTAAAATTTTAAGAAAGATTTGGAATGAGTACATACTTGAGCTATCATAAAATGGTGGATGGCTCACAATGCACTGTTATATAACGTGGTTCTTGCCGTGCTATGCCCAGATCCAATACCTTTGACACTTTATCTCTCATTTAAAATATGTATTGGGCACTAATGATCTGCACACTCACTCCCCTCTCCCTTACGTTGTTATCAGGGCTTGTTATGGAACATATTAGATTTACTTGGCAAATTAACAAAAGCTTTCAATGAGTTCTGTTCACAATGTATTATTTTGAATGCATCAAATTCCATTTGGAGCCTTTCTGTTAAAAATCAATAATGGTGATTGGTTAGAGTAAGATAATTTTAACAGTAGGTGGCAGAATAACACCAGATTTAGATGAACTATTTGAATTTCAGAATATATATTATGGTTGCATTTTATTCTTGTATTTGGGGGAAAAATAACTGTGATGTGAATTGTAATGTAAATAAGTGAGTTTGTTGAATCTTTATGTTATTGCTCCACTCAACCATTGCACCTTAGTAGTTACCAAAAATAAATATCTCAACATCAAAGTTATACAAAGTGTCATCAGCTGAATTGTTTGTTTGTAATATCAGGAACAGATTCTCAAAAGTGGATACATAATTTATTTGTTTTAAGAAAAGTGCATGCACTCTTTGAGTTAAAGGTTTTCATTAAAAAGTATATTATAATTAGAAGAAAATATTGCAAATTGCCATTTAAGCAAAGAGAACTTAGGAGCTACCTATTGGTATTATGTATTATAGGTTTTATGTAATATTGCAAGGCACTGTTCTGCCTGTCTCCTGGTCAACATTCCTCTGTTAATTAGAGCCCCCAAAGAGAGCAATTATTTCTTGTAATGCACTCTCTGGGTTATGGTGTGTGTAACTTATCCATGAACATAAGAAATAGTAGCAGGAATAGGACATCCAGCCTTTCAAGCCTACTCTGCCATTCATTAAGATCATGGCTGATCTTCTCAGCGCTGTTTTGAAGCTGTATCCCCATATTCCGCGATTCCATTAATGTTCAAATATCTAATAATCTGTTCTGAACGAATACAATGACTGAGCCGCCACTGCTCACCTGAGATAAAGAATCCCACAGGTACAAGGCCCTCTGAATGAAGAAATAGGGGCGGCACGGTAGCATTGCGGTTAGCGCGACGCTATTACAGCGCCAGTGATCGGGGTTCGATTCCCGTCGCTGTCTGTAAGGAGTTTGTACATTCTCCCATGTCTACGTGGGTTTCCTCCCACATTCCAAAGACGTGCGGGTAGGTTAATATGGGTTTAAAATGGGTGGCGCGGACTCGTTGGGCCGGAAGGGCCTGTTACCACGTTGTAAATAAAATTTTTAAAAAATTTAAATCTCTCCTCATCTGTGTCCTAAATGGCCTTATTCTGAAACTGTCTCTCTGGTCCTAGACATCTGTCAAGGGAAACAATTTTCCTGCATATAGCCTATCAAGCCCTTTTGAGAATTTTGTTTGTCTCTGCTCATCCTTCTAAGCTTTAAAAAAATACAATCCAAGTCTAATTACTATAATAAGGCAAACCAGCTTTTAAGTTTGTAACAGCCACTTGTCGCGTTTTTAGCCAATTGTCATAAACCTTGGGCTTTTATTTTACATTTATAAGCAATGTGATAGAAAAGGAACAATGAATTTGCCAAAAAAACTAACTGCATGTATTATGGAAATAAACTTCTTTTGCTTTCAATCTATCCAATAATGTGATCAGGAAAGATTTAATTCAGGATCATCATAATCAGTCAAAAAGTTGAATGTGGGTGATCCTACAAACCTTTTAAGGTTTGTACCATTTCTGTCCGTCATTGCCGTTTGAACAAGCTATTTTAGAACATGTGTTTCTGAGATATTTTACCAAACCCCATGTTTTGTTACTTTTTGACTGAAACAAAAACCTGCTAATAAAACATTCATTTTGTGGCTTTAATACAAGGCATTGTGTTGAGTTACAAGCATTATAGTCTTTGGAGGCTAAATTAAAAAAATGTGATTTTTGAGACCCAGTCTGATTGTTACACAAATCTAGCTTCAATTTTTGGCTTAATGTTCAATCAGTATTGTGCTTTTCCTTTATTAGCTGAAGGACAAAGAAAGCTGTGCATTTGCATCCAACTGTTTGTGGTGAGACTCAATGAATAGCATTGAAGGAAGCTGAAAACCCTAAATGCTACAATCAAAGATAAACAACAGAAATGCATTGCAGGTTAGTCAGCAACTGACATTTATGAATCTTAATTAATTATAAATCTTTCTCTTCTAGATGCTGTGACTTTTTATGATTTTTTTAAATGTTCTAGTTTTATTCAAACTGGCTGCAGAAATTTCCATGAATGCCATATAAATCATATTAAATCAAAAATATACCTTAATCTCACAATTAGAAATAATTAACAATTTAAAAAAAAAGAAACTGGGTCTCTTTTGTATTCAGCTGCAAATTTGAAGCATTTTCAAGCAAATGGTTGCATTATTATTTATAAATTTAGTTGGTATATTTGCCAATTATTGACTAATGAATAATATCCAACAATGGCTGTGAGTTAGATAGATTATCAGTTTCAAGGAGCAAAGTTCAACTTTTAGTTTGAGCCCTGAAAAATATCAGTTGCTTAAAATTAGAATGTTGAACATATTTGATGTTAGTAAAATTTACTGAATGTCAGATACGTGGAAGTACACACAAAGGTTGTTAACATTGCCATCACAATATCAACTGCCTCAACCCCTCCACTCCCCTCACCCTGTCTGAATGTGCAGCACTCCATTCACTCACCCAGACAAGGCGGTGCCATTGTAGTCTGGCAGACTGACCTCTACCTTGAAGAGGCCAGACAGCAGCTCTCGGATACCTCATCATACCTAACCCTGGACCATGACCCCACCAACAAACACCAGGCCACTGTCTCCTACACTGTCAGAGATCTCATCAGATCAGGAGATCTCCCCTCCACAGCCTCTATGTTGATAGTGCCCCAATCTTGCACTTCCCACTTCTATCTCTTGCACATGACCCACAAACAGGACTGTTCTGTTAAGCCCATTGTTTCTGCCCGTTCATGCCCCACTGAACATACCTCCTCGTACCTTGACTCAATCCCTTCCTGCATGTCTTCCATAATTTTGACATTCCAGTTCCCTGATTCCCCACCACATCTTCACTATGGATGTCCAGTCTTTATACACCTCCATCCCCCATCAGGAAGGTCTCAAAGCCTTCCGCTTCTTTCTGCAAAAAAAATCTAACCAGTTCCCCTCCATCAACACTCTCATCCACCTGGCAGAACTTGTTCTTGCCCTGAACAAATTCTCTTTTGACTCTTACTTTCTACAACTCACCCTCACTTTCTGTAGCAATGAGCACTCACATAGGTCCCAGCTATGCCTGACTTTTCATTGGCTACATTGAACAGTCCTTGTTCCAAACCTTCTCTGTTACCACACCCCAACTCTTACTCCATTTCACAAAACGTCTCCATGCATGCTGCTTGACCCGCTGAGTTCCTCCAGCAGTTTTTTTTTGGTGCAGGTATCAATTTGAATCCTTCGTGTGTAAAGTATTTGCACTGCACTCAAACTAAAATTTCACGCACTAAGATTTTTTTTTGCTCCATGATCCCAAAGGGATTTTTAATTTTTAAACAAAATAATTAGCTGTTCTGTGGGAACATCATTGCTGTCTTTGCTCCAACAGAAAAATTAAGTTTCCAGTTGATGGAAGTGAGTCTGTCTGTAACATTGAAATGAGCTCCAGGTTTGAAAGTAGTATATTTTTAATTGGTGAATATTCTACAGAACCTAAAATTTAGACCATTATTTCTTCCATGGCAATTCACTGATTCCTAATCCCACTCTTGCGCATCTTGTCAGAATCCTATAAATCCCCACTGAACAGCACTGTGAGTTCCACAAAGTTTAAAGCAGTTCAAGAAGCCAGCCCACCATCCTTTTCATGTTTCCTTACGATGTTGAAGGAAGCCATTTGCCCCACTAAGTCTATGACAGCTCTCACAGAAATCCCAACAGTCCCATTCCCCACTTGGCTGAAGCTCACAGAGTAAACAGTGTAGATGGTAATAAATACAACCAGGAGGAGAAAACAGCAGAACGGTGCACAGATTGTAGTGCAAACGGAAGTAGTGCATAAAGGAATGCTGCAGTGACAATAACGGAGAGAGGTGAGAGTCTGGTCTCCAGCTCCCAATGGGAAATCACACTCCCAGAGTGGTGCACTTGCAGGTCCAATGGTCTATCGCCTGGAACTTCCAACGGTGAGGTCTGTCTCAGTATTTCAGCCACGGAGCAAGGAATGGGTTGTCTGGGATCCCTTTGTGTTTGAGTGCTTTGAGTTAGGGCCTTATTCCCTGGAACATGGGAGATGGAGGGGTGACCTGATCATATAAGACCATGAGGGGCATAGACAGGGTGAAAGCACACAGTCCTTTTCCCAGGAAGGGGGGTGCTAAAAACAAGAGGGCAGAGGTTTAAAAGGGACATCAGGGGCAGCTTCTTCACGCAAAGGGTGCTGTGTATTTGGAATGAGCTGCCAGAAATAGTGGTTGAGGCGGGCACATTAGCAGCGTTTAAAAGCCATGTGGATAGGAGAGGTTTAGAGGGCTAGGGGCCAAACGTGGGCAGATGGGACTAGCTCACTGGGCAACACAGTCAGCATGGACAAGTTGGGCCGAAGGGCCTGTTTCCGTGCTGTGTGACTCTTTGAATTTCCCCATAACTTAATCTTTCTCAGATATCCATTGACTCCCCTCTGATTCTGCCACCACTCAGCTATGCAAGGGGTAATTTAATCTAGCCAATTAACCTACTAACCAGTATGTCTTAGGGATGTGGAAGGAAACTAGAGCACAACAATGAAAAATAGTGTTAAATGCTGATCGTGCCAGTGATATCCAAATCTCATGAGAATAATTATAGATTCTCAGCTAAGAGACTATGACATTATCTAAAGTAAAAGAATAATCATCCTTTAGTGTTACCATAATAGTTTTTTTTAAATTAAAAGTTGGTTCTTATTTTGCTATGTTGGCTTCTTATGCTAGAAAACAACCCTGATGATGTCCCTTTAAACACTATTGCAGGTTATGCATACCCTCATGACCTCTAACATTTGTACATCATAAAGTGAACCCTATTATCTGCCTGATAAGGTTTGAACAAAGATGTATTTGTGAAGGTAGTCATACACGATGACAACATCATCCATACAAGTTTCTGTATCTGCAATAAACATGGTATCTGCCTTTTTGAGAGTAACGATGTCATTATGCTATCAGAATTAAATGACCTTGGAAGTAATATAATATTTTGACCTGTGGAAATTACACCACCAGACAGACTAGGGTAAATAAATACTTTTGCTTGGTGTTGAAAATGAATGCTGGAAATTCTGCTGAATGGTATCTTAACTTCTGAGGCTAAAACATTTGCCATCTTAATAAGGGAACAGGGAGTCCTTTATCTATATTAATATCATTACAAATTCTGCAGTTGTAGAATACTATGTAGCGCTTTTATGGGGTGCAATATTCTTCATTTAAAAAAAATGCTCATCTCATCCAGGCCATACAGAAACACTCATTTAATTTTACTTTGAGGCAAATACAGCTGGATATCCTGCTGCATATTAAAATGTTGATTATTATGCTATTACAGTAAGGTTATTTGCTTGTAACACTATCTACTTAGTGGATGAGGTTGTCAAAACCTTTAGTCTTTTGCAACAGGTTAATTGAGATTGCGGAATGTTCCTCCTTTCAGTCTGAAGAATAACATGATAAGAAGTATGATATTGGGATAACCTGGCTTAAGTGTTTGGAAGTGCTCTGAAAAAACCTTCTGCAAGATTTTACACAATGAAAAATTGTGCAGGGCTAAAAGCACAAAAGAAAAAAAAATTCTCGAGGTACTCAGTCGTCTGCAGCTGTCAACCTGAACTTCCAGTCGTTTCATTTCAGTTCTCTATCACGTTCACCCTCACCCTTGACATCCTACAAAATTCTAACAGAGCAGCATTGCAGTCATCAGCCCTGCTGCTCTCATAAAGACCTCCTCAAGTCCCATCTTTTGTTTTTTTTCCTTACCCCATGGCCACCCTCTTTTGCCCTATACCATCGTCCTTCTTGTCATTTAATCTCCTGCCTCCCACACTATCATAAATCTTTTTGTTCTTTCCAACCACTCATATTTCTCTGCAATGTAAAACTTGCATTGCAATATTTTCAAATTTGGATGAAAGGTCTTTTATGTGAAATGCTATCTCTGTTTCTTTCTCCACAGACACTGCTTAACCTGCTGAATATTTCCAGCATTTTCTGCTGTTTTTACTTCTGGTGTTCATAAGGAATTTTGAACACGAGACACAAACTCACTGTTTTTAATGCAATTGGAAACTTGTGCTGTAACAATTATTACTTCTATATCTTTTTTATGATGGAGTGAAAAAGATTAAATATTTTTTTTCTTTTCTGACTAATGTCTTGCAGAAATTCAATGCTATTATCTTGGTTTTATATTGTCTTTATAATTGCCATCACTACTTGATTTGTTACCTTTAATGACCAATGCATCTTCACATCAAGAAGCTTCTGCTCTATTTGTAATATAACAATGTCAAAATATATTTATGCAATGCCTTAAATGTAGCAAAATATCCCAAGAGGTTTCAGGTGAGTATTTTAAATCAAAATTTAACATCAGCCACATAAAGAAATATTCAGACAAATGATCTCAAGTTGAGTCAAAACAGTTGATTTAGGGTGTTTGCTGAGGTGGAAAGAGAAAGATGGAGAGGTTCAGAGAGGGAATTCCAGAGCAAAGGACCAAGGCAGCTGAAAGCAAAGTTTCTCACTAATTATATCTTGCCAACTTTTGCTTTCTGTCTATTGATCAATCCTCTTTCTCTCTAAGTACATTACTACTGCCCCATGTGCCACTATCTCATGGAGCAACCTATTATGAGATAACTAATGAAATGCATATTGGAAATACAAGTACACTTCATTACTGGCTTTACTTTATTTTCCCTGGTAGTTATGTCCTCAAAGAAATACCTGTTTATAGGGATTTGCTGCTGTTGCCTCTGCCAATGTATGGTTAGGGGGGGGAAGGATGCAGGTGCTCAAGGCGATTATCAGTGGTCTGAGGAAAGGGGCCTCCATATTGACCAGTGTCAGAGGAATGGAGAATTTGGGTGGAGAGTTGAAGAGCTGGAGGAATATCTCATCCAGCTGATATTTCCTTTCCATGGGAAAATTGACCAGAATTTTACTTGTAAACATTGTAGTTGTCTCTTCCATTTACAAGAGTAAACTGCAGATTAGCTGATATGGCAGGTGTCTCTAGCCATCATTTCATGCCAACCTTCACTAAAATGGGAGGAGCTGTCATCCGGATAATGAATGCAGGACATTTACAAAGGATGGTACAATCTGTGGAAGTCTGCTCTGTGGTCTCAATGCAAAGATTGGCTTCCTTTGAACTGTGCAGGTCCAGGTAACAGGGTAGTTGTGTCTGTCGTAAAAATCCTTCAGGAATCTTGCAATGTGCATCTTCAGCCTCTTGTGTATTTCTATTCATCAGGACTTAACAATTGTGCAGCCCTTTAGCTGCATGAAGTATCCTATACTTCCTGTGCACTGCAGAAATTTCACGCTACAGATTGTAGCTGTTGCTTCATTTGTAGTAAAAAAAATTAAAATTAAGCAGATGAAAGGAAATTATTCATATAATTGCTACTCACTAGGTGTGAACTACTCTGCTCTTTTTCTATTTACTCCTCAAAGTAAACTACTGTAATCAAAAGTTGAATAATTTACTCAAGCTTAACTGGATAATGAACACTGATACAAACACAAAGAACATAAATATTAGAAATTTAGATTCTTAATCAGGATACTTCGCATGGGATTCTTTGGCTCTTTTCCCTCCTGAGTTGAGCTTGACAAACCATGCCTCTCCCTCTGCACCAACAACTCACCATCACCAAATTCTCAGCTTTCAATCTGCTGGCATCCCCCTCCAATTGCGAGTCACCCAACTGTCCCTTCAAGCTTTGTGACCAAGAAATGTAAAACTTAAAAAAAAATAGAATTCCTCAATAAGTCTGCTTCATCGGGCAATAATCTCACAGCTGCCTGTTCTGAAGGTCAGATTAACATTGTAAATGAAATCTTACTCAGACTTGTTTAAATCAAAAACTTTGTAACATAATTTAAATATTGAAGTGAACCTATGCATCCTCAAGGCAAAGAGTCAACATCACTACTTTTATTAAACTTTCTCTGAGCAGTAGATTCCTTTGCTCTTTGAATGGGAAGATAAATGATTGTATCAGGTCTGAATATTACAGCAACTTGCATTTATATAGCCCTTTTAACATAAGAGAGCATCCCAATGTGCTTGAGAACTATCAAGAGAGATGTTGTGCACTATACATAACCAATGTTCTGGTTGGCCACTCATGCCTAAAACCATTTTACCAAGCCCCCAAGTACACCTGTCTCGAGCAATAGGCTCAGACCTGGTACAATTGCCCTAATTGCATCTTGTTTTTAAATAAATTAGAATTCCAAACAAACAGAAAAATAATCAATTGTTCAAAAGAATTGTAGGAAACCTTATCACTTCTCAGTGGGTGGAACTAAGCAAAGTTTGTTTTTGCTGGACTTTGCTTTCTTTCATCTTGGTTGCTAATGGCAATGAAAAGCATTAAAACTTGTCAACAATATCAATACATTGTTCCAAAACATTAAGCGTGACATTTCTGTTCTGGTATTGCGACACTCTTTCTGTCATTGTGTAGTTTTAACAGACTCAAGACACAAGCTTTTTTTTAATCAAATGCTGAGTAACTTAATGCATTTCTAGAATTTTCAGTTTTATTACATGCTTGAATGATGCTAGGTTCTGAATCATTTTTACATATTTTATAAGAATGACTATGTTCAGGAATGTAAAGAATTTCCAGTGGAATACGAGAACTATTTAGGATCAGATACTAAATAATAGTGTTTCGATCAGCAATGTGTTCTTCATTGCATTATGAAAAGTACACACTAAGACTATTCATTCTAAATGATTTGCTATATCACATAACTAGGGTGAAAAGAAGGGCTTTAAAGCAAATAGTTGGAAGGGTTCAAGTGAAGTGAAATGTAAAAATATAGAGTATTTTTACATTTCACTTCACTTGAACCCTTCCAAGTGAAGAAGAACAACATATAATGGTTATAATGGAATAGCAAATAGGATCAAGGTATGGAGCAGTGGAATCGTTTAATATAGACAGGTTTTAGCAGTGTAGGGGGTTAAAGGGAACAGACAAAAAAAATGAAGCTGAGGCCAAAGTCAGATCAACCATGATCTTATTCAATAGTCAAATAGGCACCCAAGGACATACAGACTATTTCCATCCCTTTTTCTTATGTTCATGCATATTGCAAGGCGAGCAACATTGGAAACTAAATATTCCAGAGATCTGAAGTTTTGGAAAGATAGGTAGAATGGAAAAAGGAAGAGGGGATTTATTCCAATAGTAAATTCAGAATTCCAGAAGGTTCAATTCCAGCCACTGTCTGTCAGGAGTTTGTACGTTCTCCCTGTGTGTGTGCATGGGTTTCCTCCCACATTCCAAAGATGTACGGGTTAGGAAGTTGTGGGCATTCTATGTTGGCGCCGGAAGCGTGGCGACACTTGCGGGCTGCCCCCAGAACACTACGCAAAAGATGCATCTCACTGTGTTTCAATGTACATGTGACTAATAAAGATATCTTATTGAAAATGGAAGTCGACTACATGTCCATCAATGATAGCTGCACTGCTGGACAGACTATTAATCAAGTTAATATTTGCTATTTAGCCAATTCTCTCTAGAAGGCCACAATGGAACCTCCACCACATCTGCAGGCAGTGCATTCCAGATTCCAACCACATGCTGAATAAGAAAGTTTTTTTTCATGTCATTATTGCTTCATTTTTCCTTTATTTTTTTCCTGCAGTCCTTGACTGCTGCACCAGTAGGAACAGCCCCCCCCCCCCCACACTATTCACTTTGTCCAGACCCTTCATCATTTTACATACATCAATCAAATCTCTGCTCAGATTTATTTTCTCCAAAGGAAACAATCCTGATCTCTTTTTTGGACCCTCTGCCTTTGCATCCATCTATGGTGACTAGAATTGAACACAATATTCCACCTGTGGCCAGATCACTGTTTTATAATAGTTCAGCATGACTTCCCTGCTTTAATACTCTATGTCTCTATTGACAAAGCACAGAATAGTGTATACCTTATTAACCACTCTCTCAATCTGTCCTGCTGCTGTCAATAACTTGTGCACCCATACATGCATATTGATCTGGTCTTTGCATCCCTTGTAGAAGAGTGTCTTTTATTCAATTTTGCCTGTCCTCATTCTTCCTACCAAAATGCATCATCACACATTTCTCCCTTAAACTTCATCTAACACACTTCTGCCCATTCCACCATTTTGTTTATATTGTGCTGCAATTTATCACAATGGAGCAGGATTACTTGTAATCTTGTAGTAAAGGATCCTTTGGGGAGGAGCGGTCATAGCATAATAAAATTTCACAATCAATTTGAGAGTAATGACATTAAATTGGAAACTAGAGTACTAAATTTAAATAAAGCAATTGCAAAGGTATAAGAAGTGAGTTGGTGAAAGTACATTAGGAAATTGGGAACTTGGATAAAAAACAGTGGCAGATAATTAAAGGAATATTTCATATGTTTCAACAAATATACATTTCATTGACAAATACAGACTTCATTGAGAAATGTGATTCCTAACTAAAGAAGTTAAGGACAATAATAAATTGAAATAAGATATTTATAAAGTTTCAAAGGTTGGTTGCAGGTCTATTGGTAAGCCTAAAGACTGAGAATATTTTAGAAACCAGCTAAGGATAACAAAAAAAAGATAGAGGATGAAAGTAGAGGTTAAAAGTAAAATAACAAGAAATATATAAATGGATTGTAAAGGCTTTTATAAGTAAAGGGGGGGGGGCGAAAGAGTAAACATTGTTCTCTTAGAAGGTGAGACAGCAGAATCAGTAATGGGAGTCTGGAATTGACAAAGACATTAAATAAGTGTATATGTCTTCACAGTAAGAGAGCAAAAATAGTAGATAAGGGTCAAAAGAGAGTGAGGAACTTTAATTAATATCAACAGAGAAAAAGTAACAGGCAAAGTAATAGCAGCAGAAGTGGGTAAGTCCCCTGGATCTGGTGCTCTGGGTCTTAAAAGTGATGGGGTGACAGTGATAATGGGTGTATTGTTTGTCATCTTCCAAACAGTCCCTAGGTTTTGAAAATTTGGAAACTAGGAAATCTAACATTATTCAACAAAGAGGAACTACAGGCCATTTAATATTACATCAATTGTTAGGAACTTGCTCGAAGTCACTATTAATGAAGTGATAACAGATCATTTAGAAAAGCAAAATATCAGGGGTCACCATTGTTTGAATGAAAAGGAGTTCATATCTGATAAAAGTATTAGAGTTCTTTGAGCAGGGTAGATGAAGGGGAGCCAATAGATGCAATATATTTGGATTTATTTCCAAAGGGCATTTGATAAGGTGCCACATGAAAGATTACTCCACAGGATAAAAGTTATGGTTTAAGTATATTAGCATAAACAAAATTGGTTAACAGACTGAAAACATAGAGTGTGGAAAAATGGATTATTATCAGGTTGCCTAGCTGATACTACTGTGGTCCTCAGGGATCAGTGCTGGGACCCCTGCTATTCACAGACATGGACAAAGTGTAATGTATCCAAATTTGCTGATAATACAAAGATAGGTGAAAAAGTAAGTTGTGCCATAGATACAAGATGTCTGCAAAGGAAGTTAATGAAAAGAACAAAAAGATAATAGATGTCAAGTTTGGTAGGAAGAATGGAAAGTGCCATAGATTTTAAATTGTGTGAGACTACTACATGTTGGTGTTGAAGGTCTGGGTGTCCTTATACACAGAAAGTATTCAGATATAGATGTAATTTTTTAAAAATGCAACATTACAGTTTTGGTCTTAAAATAAGATAAACCTGCCTTAGAGGTGGTGCAGCAAAGATTTAGTCAACTACTAATCTCTATACAAACATTTTTAAAATGTCCTTGAATATCAGGGATATGTAAAAACAGTTCTAAAGACTTCTCACGTATGAAGTCAGCTTGTCTGGCCCTCCATATCCAGGGCACACTAATGCAGGAGGGCACACATGCAACGGGTTCAGGCAGTGGACTGGATTCAGAATTGTCTGACCTACGTTATTAATAAAGACAGTAAAACCACAAAATAATTACATTAAACCTTTGTTAAACTGTATCCCACCCAGAATATTATGCTCAAAGGTAGTCACTGTACTTTAGGAATAATACAAGGCCACAGACATTAGCTAAAATGGCAAAGTCAGATACAAGGCAAGTCTTAAAAGAAATTGGGTAAATGTTTGAAGGGAAAAATGTAGGGCTGTCATTAAAGTGTGAAGAAGCAAGATATTGTTTTGATGCTCAATTAGGATTTATTCATCTAGTGATGGTTTTAAGGATATCTTATACAGTGCTTTTGTTCCGTAAATTAGGTTTAAGGTCTTCGCTTGGGAATGGCTTGAACTTTAAATCACAGTCAGGAATCTATACACAATTAGAGAATTAGAAGGTCGTAAATGACAGCATCCCTACATTAAATTCAGTTATTTAGTCTGGGTTTGCCAAACAAGTGTTCTCCCAGGCTATTCTCATAGGCTCCCCATTTCTTTGGATTGGTGACCAAATCTACAAGTTTCTTGATTATCTTCGTCTGTTTTTCCCTGTAGTGACTCTCTAGGAAGTCTCACAAATGAGGTTCAGTCTTCTTTGTGGAAAGTTTCTGCTGATCCACTTCTTAGCTTTTTTCATCTTTAACATTCTCATTTCCAGACCATTGGTGCACTCAGCTGGATTGCTCTACCAAACAGCCATCACCAATAATGAAGGGAAGCACGAGTTCCCCCTACAATGCTGTATCATGTTATGGATTTAAATATTTGAATGCACCTCCGAATCCCCAAATTGCTGACTCAGACTGGGCCACAGCTGACACAGGATGAGAAAAGCAAAAATACTGACATCTGAAATGTCATCAGGAAATGCTGTGGAGATTGAAACAAAAGAAAGCTGTTTCAGAAAATATCTTAAATCACAAATTACTCACTGAATCTTTAAAATATTACTATTTTAGTCATTTAAATTAAATAACAATTCGATTTCATATTTCTATAACAATCTGTGGTTATGTCTTTATTATTTAGCCAAAACATTAAAATCTACTTACAAACGTGCTACCTTCAGTATTACTCGTTCATTCAAAAACAGTTAATTACCGCTCATATAGATGTCCCTTCCCCACCAGTTTGTACTATTCTACAAGGCCACTTCTTATGGTTACATAACCGGGGGGGGGGGGGGGGGGGGGTAATTTTAAACAAATTTAGAGATTTGATAAACCAGTTTATATCTTAATTGTTGAATTCTAACTACACCCGGTTATTTGAATTTAAATTGAGTGTCATTAAGCAATGGGATCCTTAATGGCGTTGAGTTTTTCAGTCTGATTACTCAAGCATTAGGGTGAAAGTTGGGAACATTTTATTTGAAACCAATTAACAAAACAATTTAAAAGGATCGTGTTAATGCTCGAATTAGCAGTTTAGATCAATTACATGAAAATAGGAATTATAGTGAAGGTGGAAAAACTTGTTCGACTATTTCCGTCTCAGTGAGGGAACAGCTTGTGCGGTTTCCCTTAGACTTTGAACGTTAATCCCATCAACTCGGTGAAGCGTTTACGGTGCAGCAAGTAGTTAGCTCTCTGCTGCTCAGGCCCTTGTGTGCTTGTTTGGAATGTGCATGGGCTCTGATTGCAGCCCGACTGTGTTTGTTCAGAGAAACTGCGCCTCTCTCAGAGTCTGGTGTCTGACATCACTCCCCAGGGGAGCCCTCCTTCACTGAGCCTAGCGCGGCAACTCCCGCTTCTCTTTTATTCCAGTTCTTTGAATATGACAGTACTACAGAACCCATAAATGTCAATAGGCTTTTCCGGCTGAGAGTATATACATAGAGGCAGTGGAAATCCCTAAGTATTTTAGTTTTAAGTGTGTAGAGTAAAGCAGTTTATTTCACTAATATCGATCCGCCTTTTAAATCAGCACTTTGCGGTAATGTGTACAGATCTGCAAAATCAAATCCTTTAACATTTTATTTAGTGCATTTCTTCTCAGATTTGTACAAGACAGCAAAATAGTTTTACAGAATGTAATCGGAGTTGGTAGGCGCATTATCTTGTGACCTGAGTACGTATTGTTTACTCCCCGTTATTACAATAATTTTGTTATGTACATCAGAATCACCAGCAACTTTCAGTTATCTAGTTTATTCCATAGAGCGTGCGCACGTGTCTCGCATGTATAAACTTTACTAGATATGATACAATTATATCTCGTAAAGGTATTTGTATTTTATACGATGATGGTTTAATCATCCCAATTATTTGAAGTTGCGACACCCTAAAAAAACATAACCTCCAGTGTTCAAACAAAAAGATTTTCCCGCCAGTCATTTTATTTGTTACCCTTTCCTAAGAGAATAACTGCTCGTGCCGTTCACATAATTTGTTTTAATAACTTCTGCACTCGCGGTTTCCTTCCATGAAGTTCAGATGCTGCTTTGTTGCCGCTAAACTGGCTTTGATTTGGAAATCGAAATTGATCTTAATCAGGCTGCGGCCAATGCATTGTAAACTTGTGCTATTACATCGAAAGCTGCCTTAATTCGTTGAACGTTGTTGATATCACGATTACTTTATCCCATGTTGCGATACAAAATTGTTAACTGTTAAACAACATATAAATCGTTAAGGATTTTTGGTGCCCGTGGTTAAACTGTAGGAATTTTTGCAGTCCAATCGGGATCATTGAGGTTTGCTGCCGGGCAGATCAACCCAGCTGAAATTGACAACTCAGCGCGTTGCCATGCAACAGGTGGGCGCGTGCCGCGGATATTGAAGTGCTATTGCCAACCTAAATTGAAGGGAAGGGGGATGGGTGGGGAATGAGCGTTGAGCGGTCATTTAACCGGGAAAACTGCCACCCTGCTGGGGTTGGGTGATGCTGGGGGAGAAAAAAAATCTGCCAACGTTTCAATTAGCTGGACCAATAACGCGAGGCTGAGCTGGCGAGAAGCGCATGTGGGATTCAGAATGAAACCTGTATCCTGCAACTCTCCAGGACAACACTCATGGTTGCAAACGCTGTGAGCGAAGGGCTTTCTCGGCAACCAGTGCTGAGTCAGGTCAGCCCCACTAAAGGAAAGCGACCGGCCGCCGTTAATGACGATGTTACTCCCGAGGAGAGGGCTGAAGCAATCCCTGACAGCGCCATTGCCAGAGCCCCGGTTAAAAGACCCAAATATCCAAGGTACAGAAAACAGTGCACCGCTTCCAGCGGGTGTGATAGTGACATTTGCGCTGACGAGTCACCCTGTTCGAGCCCTTCAGATACAGCCAGCGGCAGCGCCGCTCTGAGAAGCGGCTGCTTCTCTCACGGGCTCGCCACTCAACTTGACTGGCAGATTTTCAGAGAACATGGGGAGAATTACTATCACTTTAAACGAGAATCTGAGAAGAAATTCCATCCCCGGAACTGTCTGGCTCGGCAGCCTCAGGTAAGAAAAGACTGCAATCTATGGAAATTTAATACATTAGCATCCCAAAGACCAATTGGTATTGGTTTATTATTGTCACTTGTACTGAGGTACAGTGAAAAGCTTGTCTTACAAACTGATCGTACAGGTCAATTCATTACACAGTGCATTCCTTTACAGATCAATTTTGATTGCTTAATATAATAACTGTAAACGCTAGCATTTTAAAAACTTTAATAATTGGCCTGCTTACACAGAAATGAAAAGCTATTAACACACGTGGCCAATGTTTACGTAGCGGCAAGTTATGCATTGCTTGATTGTCCCAAAGTATTTCTGATTCATAGAATCAGATCGTTCTTATCACTAATAGTGGCCAATCAAATTGGTATTGGTCTATTATTGTCACATGTACCTAGGTACGGTGAAAAGTTTTTGTCTGCGTACTGTCTGGACAAATATTTACATTGAAGTAGTAAAAAGAAAACAGAGTGCAGAATATAGTGTTGCAGTAACAGAAAGTGCAGTGCAGGTAGACAAATGAAGTGCCAGGGCCACGACGAGGTAGATTGGGAGATCAAGAGTTCAACTTTCAGCGTACGAGAGGTCCGTTCAAGACTCAGTGGGACAGAGTCTGGTGGTTCACGCTCTCAGGCTTCTTTATCTCCTGGCCGACGAGAGGGGGGAGAAAAGAGAACGACTGGAGTGGGTGGGGTCCTTGATTATGTTTTCGCTGCTTTCCCGAGGCAGCGAGGAGTGTAAGGTCACCAGTAAACGTCACCTTACCGCCCTGTGCCGAGTGCTTTTGCAGACACAGCTCAAGTATGATGGAATAGAATCCATACTGGGAGCACTGGGTAGCTTCCACAGTTGGAAGAGAAACACAATGACATTATGCACTGCCGAGTTCATAACGTCCTATTCTTTTCGCTGATGTAAATATGCATTTTACACTTTAATCTTTTCTCACAGGTAACTGCAGAAGACCGGTGTAAACTTGTTAGCTGGCTGATTCCAGTTCACAGATACTTTAACTTCTGCTTTGAATCACTGTGCCTCACTGTAAACATAATGGACCGTTTCCTTCAAACAACACCGGTGGCTTCGGATTGTTTCCAACTAGTCGGAGTGACCTCGCTGCTTCTTGCGTGTAAGCAAGTGAGTGAGAAAGCAACGAATGGGCAATACCCCCCCCCTCCAATACCCTCCATCTTACTCTCATTTATAAAATATCCTGCAATGGAAGGGAGGCAGCAGCGGGTTAAAGGGACTAACGCAAAAAAGCGGCACATTGTTTTCCGAGGTGCTTCGACTCATTTGAATATTGGTTGTAACTATATTAATGTTTAGTTATGTAAGTGATGTTACTACCACCACTTCGAGGCTGAAGGGATAGTTTAGGCTTCGCACAAACCATTCAGCCCAACCAGTTGCTCCGCCAGCCAATAGGATCGGGGCTGATCCGATATTCCAAAAGTCTTTTTTGCTACCCTATCCCAATAACCTTTAGTACTGACTGGAAATCGGTCTGCTTCAGTCTTAAATGTACCCAAAGACTCTGCTCCCACAGGTCTCTGTAGCAAGGGGTTCCAAAGACTCACAACACACCGACAGAAGAAATTCTTCCTCATCTCAGTCTTAAGTGGGTAGAGATCTGATCTCTATTTGGTGTTGAACAAAGCGGCCCTCTTTCACAATTGTATTCCCTCATCTGTACTGAAGATACTGACTCATGCCAGCGAATGACATGGGTTCAGGACTGATTCGGCTTTGATATGTAAATCCAGACAATGAGCATGCGACTGGTTACCCGATCATGTACTAGAGGCAGGGTGGGGGAGGGTGAGAGAGAGGGGAAGAGGTGTGGTTTCATTGAAGTGAATTTTTATTGGAAGCGAAAAAAAACCGCAAACTGTTGGAGGAACTCAGCGGGTCAGGCATCATCTGTGGAGGGAAATGGACAGTGGACGTTTCGGGTCGAGATCCTTCACCTAGACTGAAAGATAGAGGGGAGATAACCAGTATATAGAGGCGAGGGGAAGGAGTGGAGCAAAAGCTGGGAAGCGATAATTGGTGAGGAGGGGTGATTGGCAGACGGAAGAGGGAAGGGTGGAAATAGCGACAGAGGCTGGGATGTGATAGGTGGAGGCAACGAAGTGCTCTTCTGTCTCCTTTTTATTTTTTTGTATTCCAATCAGGAGTGGAATTTCAGGGTTTTATTGCACAAACATCGCCAGAGGCGAGATGAGTACCTTACTGCAGGCAAACAAGCAAAGCAGGACCTACCCGATCACCTTACCGCAGCGTCAAGACATCAGTCCACCTATGTACTGAGCTATCAATTGTGGGGAGTTTAGGATTTTTTTCCAACTCTTAACCAGAACAAATGCCGATAAAAAGTAAGACTTCAGATGGCTGTAAATCGTAATTAGAAACTGATGTCAGAATGTATTTCATATTTACCATAATTCAGCACGAGTGTTGAAAATTGGCCATAAACACGAAGTCGTTTTTTCTATCTATAGGCCATTTCCTTTTTATTCAGTGTAAGTCTTTCTATAATCCCGCCTTGCCAGTAAGAAGTTGCATTTGGAGGGAGTGGAGATGAGAGAATTGGTACTCCATCTGTGTAGGGCTACGTTTATGATGTCTTTGCAGGTGGTCACCATGAAGATGTTTTGCCGCCAATTATTTACTTCAGAAGTGGAATCACTGTGGCTTTATAATCAAATAGAAGGGCTGGTTTGAGAAGGGTAAACACATAGAAACAGTAGGATGGATGGCTGGTTCACCTATGTTTCTGTGTGTGTGATGTTGGTTGAAGAACTTTTTTTATTCCAAAATAAACTTTATTCATCATAAAAAACGAACTATATACAACAATAAAACAGTGCAAACCTTTACATTCGTGTTCGGATCAATCATTAGTGTTACCCTTTTATATAAAAACACAGCCCCGATGGAAATAGTAATCAACGCACGAGGTGAACTTGCAAATCAAAACGGCCGTTGCTGGAAACATGATCACGGATAAACATTCAATATAATGCCATGGGACCGGTCAAATTGATCCAATTGGGCAAAAAAAAGACGCGGGTTTAAGCTCATAAGCGAATGATAGTACAACACTCACCCGAGCGGAGCTCAAATAAAATAACATTCTGACTCAGATAAGAATAACCCTGCACCTGAGGCAAACGGTCGCTAAACAGCAACAACAGTGAACGATCAATCCACACCTCACTTATTTGTCACTTACTTCTGTGTGTTCCATTCCCACAGGTTGAGGTTCACCCCCCTAGAATCAAACAGCTACTTGCTCTGTGCTGTGATGCTTTTACTCGTGAGCAGCTGTGTAACTTGGAGTGCATCATCCTGCTCAAACTCAACTTCGAGCTGGCCGCACCCAGCGTGAGCTTTTTCTTGGAGTATTTCACCAATAAAACCCTGCAACAGCAACAACTGGGCAGCAGAGCTACCAGGACAGGACGGCTGGCCAGGCGCCTTGTCGAGCTCAGCCTGGCCGATTACTCCTTCAACGGGTATCCGCCCTCCCTGCTGGCCGTCTCTGCCTTCAACCTGGCCGCTCGGATGTTGCATCCTGACCAAGTGATCGACCTAGATTTCAGCGATTACCCGCCCGGCGTGCTGGAGGACTGTGTAGAGACACTGAAGTTGCTGGTGGCTTTGAACAAGGAGTCACTGGCATCCTTGCAGACTTTTGAACCGACAAATAATAGATTCAGCACCGAATTATGAAGGGTTTCACCCGTCCTTGTATTGCAATCGCTCTTGTTTTCTCAAGAGCATCACATCAATGCTGAATAAAATTGCATCGAATTTGAACGCATGTAGGTATGGCAAAAAAAGTTGAAATTGATGTGGATACTAAAGGATAGTTCTCACTTAAACCTCTGCTAGGTGAAATTGTTTACTACTTGTAGATTGGAATGATATCGAAATGTAAATAAAATATAAGGATCAGGGAGATGATAGCTGCAATCTGGAAACTTGATTGCAATAACCAAGAGCAATAGAAACCACGACCACCTAATGCACTGATAATTACTGTAGAAGAATGCAATGTAACCTGTAAATAATGTACATGGCAATTGTATGTATTTCAAGGCATTGAATTTGCGAAGTACCGTGGAGTCACGTGACTAGCCATTAAATTATTTTCATTAGATTAATAGTTTAGAATTATTGTGTTTATAATAGGTGTTTATGTTGATAGCCCCCGGCAGTTCTCATCTGTGTTCGCAACAACAAATGACTTAGTAATGAATAAAGCGCTAGTTCCAACCCTTCCAACAATCACATTCTTAGTGTTGCGTGGGTGTAATATTGGAACACAACATTCATTATTCCCCGCCGACTTTCACCACCTCCCACTCTCTCCTGAAGGCACTAATTCCGACTGCAGCCTTCTGATGCCGCACGCACCTTTCACCTGTGAGGCACTGAAATCGCAGGAGGAGGGGTCACAACTGATCTAGCACTGAACAAACAAACATTGTCGGGTTTGAACATACCAACCAGGATCGGGAAAACTTTATTTCGTCCCAAGACTATTCAGCGTAGTCACTGCTGTAATACATATAACATGGGAGCCATTTACGCGCAGTTTACGAACAAAAACACACGAATTACCAGATGATGCGTTTGATTGATGTTGGTTGAGGGATACCTATTGAACAAGAAATGGGGAACTCCCCAGCTGGTCTTCAAAATAATGCCAGGGAATAATTTAGGTTGAATTAAGGTCACAGCAGAGCGTTGGCACCTTTGTCTATGCAGCACGCCCTCAGCACTGCACACTGTAACAAACAGGTTGGCCACAACTGGAATATTATGTCCAGTTTTGGCCGCCACACGGTGGGGAAGGTACAAAGCCTTTGGAAAGGGGGGAGAAGAGGTTTTCTGAAATAAAATGATTCCAAGGATGAGGAACTTCAGCGACTATACCGGTGAACCCGGGGTTTTTATTTTGGAATGGAGGGGATCTGATAAAGGTACCTAGAATCATAAAAGGCACATATAGAGCAGTTAGAAACAAACTGAACTCACTGGCGGAAGAGTCGAGAACCAAAGAAAATGGAACGAACGTGTTAGCAAAAGAAGCAAAAGAGAGCTGAGGGGAGACATTTTTAAACTTCGAGTGGGTGGGGTCCGGAATGCCTTGCCGTAGCGGAGGCAGATTCAAGTGATTTGGGTAAAGTATCTAAAGGAAAACATTTTTTGGTATTGGTATTGGTTTATTATTGTCACTTGTACCGAGGTACAGTGAAAAACTTATCTTGCATACCGATCGTACAGATCAATTCATTACACAGCGCAGTTACATTGGGTTAGTACAGAGTGCATTGGGGTAGTACAGAGTGCATTGATGTAGTACAGGTAAAAACAATAACAGTACAGAGTAAAGTGTCACAGCTACAGAGAACGTGCAGTGCTATAAGGTGCAAGGTCACAACAAGGTAGATCGTGAGGTCAGAGTCCATCTCATCGTATAAGGGAACTGTTCAATAGTCTTATCACAGTGGGGTAGAAGCTGTCCTTAAGTCTGGTGGTACGTGCCCTCAGGCTCCTGTATCCTCTACCCAATGGAAGACGAGAGAAGAGAGAATGTCCTGGGTGGGTGGGGTCTTTGATTATGCTGGCTGCTTCACTAAAACAGCGAGAGGTAAAGCCAGAGTCAGAGGAGGGGAGGCTGGTGTCTGTGATGCACTGGGCTGTGCCCACAACTCTCTGCAGTTTCTTGCGGTCCTGGGCAGAGCAGTTGCCATACCAAGCCATGATACATCCAGATAGGATGCTTTCTATGATGCTTTGCAGGGCAATAGGGACAGGACAGGGGAGTGTAACGAGCTGGATTGGTTTTACTAGTATGGTCGATGGGCCTACAGGTTTCCTTCCAAGCTGTAAGAGTTCTGTGATTCCCTGTCCTTATTGGACTGGATCCTGGCTCCCTAGCTTCTGATCCAGAGCTAAGAGAACAATCTCTGATCCATGACTAACATCATTACAGCATCTCTTCTGCAGCTTAGTTGAAATCAGCTAACTCAAAGTTTGAACCTCAGCCAATCCCTTCGCTAACTCGGTAGAACAACGAAGAGCAATCAGAAAATTGTTTCATTTTTTTCCTTTATCTTAGGCAGTTTGCTGAAAGAGTTCTAAAAAAAATTGTGATTCAATGACCTGCAAACTGTAATGTGGACAATATACACAGACTGGAATGACTTACATTAATATGGCATTTTTTTTTACAAGCTTAATGTTTTTGAGTTAGTTTTTTGACGTTTTATCTTTGCTGTGAAACAACATTGACGTGTAAAGTCAAAGTTAAACCATTTTTTGTACTGTACACTATCTTTGTGATGCCACTAATAGTTGATACTTTGAAAGTATTAGTACCATGACTATCTATTACATCGACCCTGCTCTTTTAAGGGGTGCACCACATTTCTCAAAGGATGAAAATAACAGAAAGGAAGAAACTATATTTGCAGAATTCATCCACGGATTTTCCAATGCTCTTCACATTCACAAAAGGAAATTCAGTATTTGCCCCTTTTGACTGAATCACTATTCTCAACCGCCATAAACAGAAAATGCTGACATACAGTATCTGTAGAATGAGAAACAAAGAGAAACTCCATTCTCATGAACATCAACTCGAAACCTGAAACTCTATTTCTCTCTCTACAGAAACTGCCTGGTCTGCTGAATATTTCCAGCATTTTCTATTTTAGAACATAGAACATTACAGCACAGTACAGGCCCTCCGGCCCACAATGTTGTGCCAACATTTTATCCTACTCTAAGATCTATCTAACCCTTCCCTCCCACATAGCCCCCTATTTTTCTATCATTCATGTGTCTATCTAAGAGTCTCTTAAATGTCCCTAATGTATCTGCCCCCACAACCTCTGCAGGCAGTGCATTCCACGCACCCACCACTCTCTGTGTACAAAACTTACCCCTGACATCCCCCTTATACCTTCCTCCAATCACCTTAAAATTATGTCCCCTCGTGTTAGCCATTGTCGCCCTGGGAAAAAGTCTCTGACTGTCCACTCGATCTATGCCTCTTATCATCTTGTACACCTCTATCAAATCACCTCTCATCCTCCTTCTCTCCAAGGAGAAAAGTCCTAGCTCACTCAACCTGTCCTCGTAAGACATGCTCTCCAATCCAAGCAACATCCTGGTAAATCTCCTCTGCACCCTCTCTAAAGCTTCCACATCCTTCCTATAATAAGGTGAGCAGAACTGAGCATAATAGTCCAAGTGTGGTCTGACCAGAGTTCTAGAGAGCTGCAACTTCACCTCGTGGCTCTTGAACTCAATACCCCGACTAATGAAGGCCAACACTCCATATGCCTTCTTAACAACCCTATCAACCTGCATGGCAACCTTGAGGGATCTATGGACGTGGACCCCAAGATGCCTCTGTTCCTCCACATATTTTATTTTATTTCAGATTTCCAACACCTGCAGTATTTTGCTTTTAGACAACTCTGAATTGACTCTTTTCGAGCAGGGGTGTCTGAAGTGGGTTATCAAAACGATCCCCTGTTCCAAGATAGACGAGTGGAGTTGGTGCACAGACCAGTCACTGGACCCAGCGGGTCAGACAGCATCTGTGGAAGGACGTGAAAAGTCAACATTTCGGGTCGAGACCCTTCATCTGCTTCTCCAATCAAGCAGTTAGGTTTTTTTTGCTCCAGATTCCAACATCTGCTGTCTCTTGTGTCTCCAGTCACAATTTAACTGAGTGGCAGAAGAGACTAGAGGGGCCAAATGGTGTCCTTGATGCTCTCTTTCTATTGCCATACGCCGGAATCCGCGTGCACCGAGAGCAGGGAGATTCACTGCATGTACTTTCCGTTTAAATATCAACGAACAATGCATTTCACATTTAATATAAATAATAGATAATGAAGTAAAGGAGCGATTTCCACCACAACAATAACTTGCTCATTAGAAAACAGAAAGTAATTCTAACCGAATTACAAGTACTCTCCCAAGTCCATTCATCTTTATCAATTTACTACTGAGATAGAGTATATGTAGACAAACAGTTGTAAATAGAAGTCACACACGAGAGGCATTAATAGAGATCACATTTATCCATTTCTTTATTGGGTACACGTATGGTCTGTTCTTGCTGAGCCATGCAATACATTTAAATCTTAAAACATTCAATGTGAACAGACTATATTTATTTCTTGGTTTACATAAATCATATGTCCAGAATTATTTAAGCATTTTATCGATTGCCTCTTAAACTCACGCACACCTACGTTGCAACGAAAAAGATCCATTTACAAGTAATATTTAAATATGATAATTCTTAATTATTTACTAGGTAAAGTACAATTGTACAATTCATTGCCTTGATAGCTTTAATAAGGGGTGTTGTTAAACAAGGAAATAGTGCGTGCTGAAACACTTTCACAGTGGGATTGTTTTGTATTCACGACTGTCACGACGTGAGACGGACAAAGCTCACTAATTGTCCTTTACCAATATCATAAGCCAATTAATTGTCTCTCGAGGACGAAAACTGTCAAATAACAGGGGATTTGGACTTCATGCCGGACCTCGCTAAAGGCTACATTTCTGAACATTTCTGCAGTTTTGTAAAATTGCAGTTGAAGTGGCGCCAATGAACGAGAAAAGGGCGCAGATTAAAAAAGAACGGACGGTCTCTGGAGATTGCGGAGCTTTAAATTTAGCGCCCGGCTCGTGCACAGATTGCCTTGTCTTTAAGGCGCCACCTCTGGCGCTCACCCTGCCTGTTTGCAAAGGGCATTAATCGTTCTTTCCTGCTACAATTACACATCTCTAGGGACGCTTTTACCGTAGAGACGAAATAGGAAAGGCTTGATTGGATAATGCAATAACTGTACACATTCCTGCTATAAGACTGATACCTTTCCAACCGACAGTCATTTTATTCTCTGCCTTTAGGTTATTTAAACTATACATCAGCAACGTTTGCTTATACGCCTATTTAAACTTTCAGAGTATAAACCATCACAAAGCAGTTATAAATTATTGGCCCAAAGCAACAAAAATAGTTATATTATTACAATCCAAAAGGCAGCAGAAATGCAAAATGGAAGAAAGGTCTTTGGAGAAATTTATCCGAACAGGATGGCAGAGTTACCAATGCGCACGTCTGGTAAACAACTCCCCAGAGTTGATAAGAAGGTATACCATCCTCGGCGATGGGCTTGTTATGTCATTTTCTAGCAGAGGTTATTTTGGAACATTGATGTATGATTTCCATTTTGGGTGATAGCGCTGATCCATTAGATGCAATTTAAATGCCAGGTCTACCTGTATTTAATGTTGCCTCGTCATTGCCTCGTCAAATTTGCCGTTTTAGTACATGTGATGTAATGGGACAATTCTTAATGCAACCCATTCATTGCTTCGTTATATTCATTATAAATTTGTAAGTTTTGGTATTAGTTTTACATTTTCCTTCTACCAATAGTTTTGTTATGCCTTTATGTAAATAATATATGTACTTTAATGTTCAAAATTAGACTGACAACAACACTGCTTTACGTTGTTGTTTCCCTGTGATGCGCAGAAAGATCTGCAGAACATGTGCGGCGCTACCTCACAGGTGACCCTGTATTCTGAAGCAACGATGATCACTCCAGACCCAGGTGCAGGCAGCTGTTTTACTTGACTTTTTTTTCGACAACGCAGATGTACACCGTGCTTCTGACATTTTTATTCAAAGTCCAAACCGTTGAGTATGTGTTTTGTTTTTAGCATTCGTTACGATAGATGAAACAGTATGGCAAGATTTGGCCGAATGCACATCTGCTCTACACCAGGAACAATCAAATGAACCCACCCGGCAGGTGTGTGGCGGCTGTAATATTTTCATTCATATTTATTGTGTGTAAATCAATGTTAGAGTATGTTTACGTCTGAGAATGAATGATATAATGTGGATAGTGAATGTACCAATGTTAATGTGAGCAACAAACAACCTACTGGAAGAACTCAATGGGTCGAACATCTGTGGGAGGAAAGGAATTGTGGACGTTTCAAGTGCAAACAGCTCCTTTCCTCCCATAGATGCTGCTCGACCCGCTGAGCAGACTGTTTGTTGCTCCAGATTCCGGCACCTGCAGTCTCTTGTTTCGCCAATGATAACGTAAGTGTGGGAGTGTGAGATTCTTTGTATGATTGAGAAAGTAAAGAGTGTGTGTGTAAATGTGACTGACCAGAATATCAGAGTTCGATATTGTTTATATATGTGGATGAATAAGGCTTGAGAATGTAAGAAAGTATATTAAATATAAGAATATACATCAGTGAGTTTATATATGAGGATGTGAATGTAAATCTGAATGGGTCCGTATTTGTATCATGAGTGAGATTACATTAGTAGATGAATGTATATATAAGCAAGAATATATGTGCATAAATAGCTGAATAAGAAGGGACTGAATCTGTGAATAATGATATGAATAATTTTATGAGTGAATTTGTGCTTAAAAGTGATTTTATAGATGGAGAAATGCCCTCCATCTGTTTGTGTATGTGGCAGTTTGCACTAAATTAGCAATTTGTCTTTTGTGTATCTGGGAGAATATGATCTAGAAATTTATTTGCACATTTGAGTAAGTGTTTGCTGTGTGTGTGCGTGCATGCACGTGTGTGTGTGTGTGTGAGAGAGAGAGAGAGAGGGAGAGAAAGGATTACAATGTCAATTTGCCATGTGTTTGCATGAATAAATAGCTAATTCTGTGTTTGTATGATTGTTATAGAAAATAATGTTTTAATATTTAAGTATGTGTTTCATTTTCATGATGAGATTGTCAGTAATTTATTCTATATTTTTGACTTTGTTGTATGTGTGATGGTAAGTGACACTTTGTGTGTGTGTTTCCATGTGTGAGAAACTGTGAATTCCTTGTTTTATATGTGTGAGTGGTTTATTCTGTTTGTACATATGTTTATGTGCATGTAGATGTATGTATAAGTTTGCAGGAGCCATTGGAAAATAAATTGTTTTCTTATAATTTTGGTGGCATGTTTTGATCATATCATTATTATGTTTTGAAGAAGTATTTTAAATATATATTGTTTTACATATATAGGTTCTGAGATAACACATTTTCTAAACATGCTTTAATGAACATGTTCAAATTGGAAAGAACATTTAATTATCTTTAATTATATATATTTAAGCTATAGTCCAGCAAAGATTTCATGGCAAAGATCAAAATCAAGTTTTGTTTGGTTCTGTCCTATAAATCTCCTTTATTATGAGCCATGGTGGTTATATTTTTTGTCAGATGCAACTGCGTGACATAGAGATCTGTCTAATTACAAAGGAGGTTCATGTACTTAACCAAATCTTAACTGAACTTAAGTATATTACAGTGGCTATTTTAATATTTATCTGAAACTAATATTGCATCCAGCTCAAATATAATATGTGAATCTACAATGCCAACAGATAAAACAACACACCAAGTAATTGAGCACTCACTTACATGCAGTCATCAGATACTTTGAAAATTATAATTTAAATACATCAGACTTCAAAAACACACAGTATTCTTCAGTTTGTTTACTTTAATTCAATAATTCTCAGTAAAATCATATATCAGGGCTTAATACATAAGACCTTGAACTTCCTTTTGGTGGGACTAAGGATTCACTCAGTTTCCGGTCAAACTAAAAGCAGTGGAGAAAATTTATGACAACATTCGACCCTGTAATCTGGTATTTCCAGTATTGAAAATCAAAAACAAAACTGCATATCCTGAAGATCTGAAGTAAAACAGAAAATCCTGAAAATACTCAGCAGGTGAGGCAGCATCTGTGGACAGAGAAACAGAGTTAATGCTTCAGGTTCTTGACCTTTCATTAGGCCTTCCAGGAGAACTTTGAGAGGGAGTGAGTTGTCTGTGTCATAATAGGTGTACTAAGATGTGATGGGTAGGGTGCTCATGGCTGTATTATTGCCAGCTTCTGCTGCATTGGACTGTTAAGGTCACCAGGGACAGGGTTTAAAGAAGAGGAGGTTAGGTGGAAACTCTTACATCAAAACTCACTGCTGAATATTTTTTCAAAGGTATTTTGCTTGATGTTAGGACTAGTTTGGGCCTTTCCCCTGGCTGCTGCTCTTCAGTAACAATACTAGCCATGAGTTCTTGGTGGCTAATATTCAAGAATTACACTATGAGCTTTCTGTACCAACAGTCAATGTTCTGTTTCTCACCTGTTCTCTTTATAAGGTCCTGACAGTGGTAAATTTGTGGAAGAGGTAGGAAAACAGAAGAAAAGTTGGGAATATTTTGTCAGGAAACATCTGTGGAGAGAGAAATGAAATCAACATGGAAATATTGGCATTTTGTGCCTCTCACTGCTATAGTGCACTTGCTTTAACACAATGAATCTTTCCTTCCCATTAGTGGTTGGTAGGAAGAAAGGTTTCTATATTTCATGTGGTTTTATTGTCAATATGCTATAAACTGTATAAAATCTTGCAGGTTGAATCTGTGGAGTTATTCTGTTAATCGTAGTTATCATGAGGATATCCATTTGGAGCACAGTGAACAGTAAAAATAGGAACATTATTTGGCAAAAGAATGGTGATCTTTTGGGTCATTGCATGCAAAGATTGTTTCATCGGTTTAAACTTTGATATCTTGGGAACCACTAACTGGAATAAAAATGTTAGTGTGGTCATTATGGTCTAATAGACACAAAATTCATCACAACATTTCTCATTTTTATATTGTTTCATTATGTGCATCAAATGTTTTTGTTGATTTTATTAACCACAAATAAAAGGAAATACTAAAAATATGCACATAAAGTGAAAAATTAACATTTTAAATATCATTGTGCTGTGCAGTTCTAGCATGTTTTGGTTGTATTTCAAATGCTTAGCATCTGAGGTGCTTTCATTTTAAATCAATAGTTTTTTTAAGAAAAAACTTTTACTATTAGGAACAAAATTTATAAGGATACCAATCTAAAATAAAAAGCAGTTAATCATGTTCTGTATCCAAAAAGATACTTGATTTTACAAAATTCACACTTATCACTCGAGCTTGAGATCCATCAGTTGAAACTGTACAGTTTAAGTCCCTTTACATCAGCTGAAATGAATATGTAAGTATACCTGAGTGATGGAGCTAAAACAAAGTCCTATTTTCCTGGCAGTACTTGTGCTTGCTGAAGGAAGATTTTCAATTTGACATGCTTTTTCATCACTGCCTCGCTGAGGAGGATCTCATTATGCCTTCATTATAAGCAAACAAAATTAATTAGAACTAATTACTAAAACAAAAGACAAATTACAAGTGGTGTCTCTAACTTACTCAGTGGGGACCTTTGGAGTATATGGTAGCTGGCAGTAAATTACTATTTGTAAGTCAATTAAGGCATTCTGATGACACTATAAACAGTCAGACATTTATTTATGAACATCAATTGGAACTTAAAACCTAATTAAACCTTTCGAGGCATGGAAAGCTATGTCATGAACAATTCATAACCATTTTAAGTAAAACATTTTATTGCTATTAAATTGATCTGCGGTATGTAGCCCTCATTGTGAAATGATCTGGTTAGCAATATAGAAGTCATATTGTAGATGAACTTTAATTAATTTTATTCTAATTTTCAATCATAAGATATGTAGCAAATACTGCAGAAAAAAAATATCATTACTTAGAGATAATCATGAGCAAGTAGTTCATGTGCCATGACAAATTGCATATGAAGTTCAATGATTATTGGGACACATTTGATTAAGTTATATGACACTGTTTATTCATTGCATTATCTCCCTTGAACAACTGTTGGTATCGTGGGGAATTTTTACATATTTTGATACTATCATGATGTTGGTACTATATATTAAAATTACTCCTCTTTGGTCAAAGCCATTGGATCAATTAGGAATCCAGGCTGATTAGTCCTTATCTAATAGCTAGGCTTATTAATGTCGGTTGTGCTGTTATGACTTGAAGGAAAATGTAGATGGGCTGATTAGTAAGTTTGTGGATGACACAAAAATTGGTGGAGTTGTGGACAGTGAAGAAGGTTGCCGAAGGATACAGCAGGATGGAGATCAGCTGAAACTGGACAAATGTGAGGTGTTGCATTTTAGGAGGTCAAATGTATGGTGAAAATATACAGTAAATGGCAGGACAGTAGGAGTATTGACATACAGAGGGATCTTGGGTTCCAAGTCCATAGCTCCCTGAAAGTGGCAACAAAAACAGATCATGTGGTAAAGAAGGCATATGGCATGCTTGCCTTCATCGGTTGAGTATAAGAGTCAGGAAATCATGTTGCAGCTGTATAAAACTTTGGTTAGGCCGCATTTCAAGTATTATGTGCAATTCTGGATGTCCCATTGCAGGAAGGACATGGAGCCTTTGGAGACGGTGCTGAAGAAGTTCACCAGGGATGTTGCCTGGATTGGAGAGGATTAACTAGAAGGAGAGGTTGGACAAACTTGGATTGTTTTCCCTGGAGCATCAGAGGCTGAAGGGAGACCTGATAGAGGTTTATAAAATTATGAGAGGCATAGATGGGGTAGATAGTCAGAGCCTTTTTCCCAGGGTAGAAATGTCAAATACTAAAGATGTGCATTTAAGGTGAGAGGGGGAAAGTTTAAAAGAGATGTGTGGGTTAAGTTTTTTACAGAGAGTGGTAGGTGCCTGGAGCATGCTGCCAGTGGTGGTGGTGGTGGAAGCAGACACCCCAGTGGCTTTACTCAGGCACAAGAACATGCAGTGAATGGACAGATAGGGACCATGTGCAGGTAGATAGGTGTAGTTTAATTTGGTATCATGTTCAGTACAGACATCATGGGCTGAAGGGCCAGATCCTGTGCTGTGCTGTACTGTTCTATGTTTTATATTCTACGTTTTATGTTTGTGATGTACCATGGCTGCCTGTCTGAACTCATATACGTCAACCTAAATGAGGTTTGAAATATATGTCCTTTTATGGCTGTGTGGTTCAGTTTCAGACCACATGGGTCATTTCATATGCTGAGTGAAGCTGATGACTCCCCATTAGTACTGTTACTGTAGAAGCTCTTACCTTTACCACTGCGTGGAATGTTCTTACCATTGGAATCAATTCTGCTGAACAGGAAGGAGAAAGTTAGCTTGGATTCATAGAAATGATCATCATCCATCAATAGCTGTAGTGTAGGACACAAATGTGATTGTCTGGAGAAGGTAAAATGGGGGGGGGGGGGTGGATCTGATTCCTGTCCATATTCACTTTACTCCTCTGCCCTGAAGGTTAGTTACTTTAGCAGGAATTGGGCCCATCAGGAGCAGCAGACAGAAAATAGGAATTTCATTTTTTGAAATAAAAGTTAAAAATATTAACCCAATTTTTGATTGGAAGTAAACTGGTGAATTTATCTCAGTCCCATCATGAATATTGCTTCTCACTCTTTCCTCGACAGAATCAGGGCCACACTCACCACCCCAGCTGCAGCATAAGTGCACACAACCTTATGGAAGCAGTGCAGCAAACTGTGCCTTATCCACCAGCCAAAGAGGCAAAGGCAGCAAGTGAATGTGATGACCGCCATGTCCGAGTTGTTCTGTAGGTGTCCCTCCCTCCCGGCAGAGTGACAGTCCTTGTGTAACATTTGTAGGCCCACCTTCAACACACAAACCACAACACGGTTAGCGTTAGGGTTTCTGCAGGATCCCTCTCAGAGAGGGATGTTCACCTTCTGAAAGGTGATCAGAGATGGGCAGTAAACGCCGATTTGCCAGCAGTGCCAGTTAACATAGAAAGAATGAAAAACAGTTAAGGTTCTTAATAACAGGTCGGAAGCAGAGGCGGAGCTCGGATGAGTGGGCAATTTGATTAAAATCGACCAGTGGAAATACATCAGCCTCTGTCAAACACATTGGACTGTTGTAAAATTGATGTTTAGCATTTTCAGTGTGCGCGGAAGGCGGGTTCATTATATTGGAATTTAACATCTCATGGGAATTGTAATTGAGAGCAGTCCGAACTTTTTACGGTAGCTTCCTTGTTTGGAAAGTTTGCGTTAGGTAATCCCGGCCACACACGTACTGTGGGTGTCGCAGGAATGCTGCCGAGAATTAATGTCGAGCCTCTCAAACACAGACTGGGTTAGTCTTTGAACGTATTGAAGTGTGAAGGTGTTTGTTGGCTCCAGGTGCGCTGTGGTTGGCTCGTGTGGCTGCCCTATTGAAAGGAAGCGGGCTGGCTCTATAGTTGCTGCTCCGAAGTCGAGTGGCAGTTGGCGAAACGCGTGTCATCCAAAAGCCATCGACTCGGGGCTAGTGCACTACCTCAGGTCACGGAGCAACATTAAGACCGTACAAGATAAATGCTGCTCATGCCCGGAGTCAACCTCACAGCAGAGACTGACACCAGGGAACTGATCACTTCCATGGTGACTTGTATTTGCAGAGTTACATTGTTTTGTCGCCTTCTTGGATCATTCCTAGTTTAATCTCTGGTCCGTGCAGCATCGCTATTGCAGTTAATTAGGCTGATTGCAACTGCATTCACTTGAAGACACAGACACAGAAGGTAGTTTGTGCCAGGCTAGTTCAACTTAATAGGAATAGACATTTGCAGGCAAACAGGAGAGTATCGGAAGCTCTTTCAATGGCACTCCAAACTTGTTACATGCCGTTTCCTCAATGGGGATTTGAATTCCAGGTATAGTTATTTTACAGTTCTTTATATAGATTTAGTGTACGTGTATGCTATTTATGCGCGCTGATATATAAAATTCACATAACCATACACAAAAGACTTGCAGTTTGGAATCCAGCATTAACAAGAACGTAGACGAACATGCTAACACAAATATCTATTTTAGAAATCGGAGAAATAGGCAAGACTCAGTTCCAGAGAATCGGACTAAGAACCAAGCAATTGGTAGTGGGCCAAAGTAAAGGGGCAAAAACAAAAACGGCGGAGGCGGCTGAGGCGATACTGAATGAGGTTAAAATCGGATCTGATCGGAAACAGTAGGATGGAATTTGGAACTGCGATTTAATTAATGTTGAGGCAATGCCCTACAACACATTAAACACCTTAACATTTCCTTGTAACTACAGGATTAATTGCAAACATTATTTGGGGGATGAAGTTTCATTACGGATAATTATTTACTTTTACAGAATCTACAGCTACAGGAAGCATCGGAGTTTGACCTACAGGATTTCAAAGATGTTGATATCATGTGCGGTAAGTACATTTCATTCTACTGTGTCCTTATGAAACCATCAGAAAGTACACGTAGTTTTAGAGGAATCCTGATTACATATTAATGCTGTTCCCAAGCCCTCATCAGTCGTTGCCATTGGAAACAAAGGAATACACTAGTGAAAGATATAAGAATGAGCACATTTAAAGAGGAACCCTGACTTTGTTGGTCCATTAACTCTGAGGCCTTGCAAAGGTTAGAACATTTAGGTGATAAATGTTGTTTCGAGGGGTTATTTCTGAAAACATTGCAAAACGGTTTCAGATTAACCTTGCTCGTTCTTGTCTGCCTCTGCAGTCACTCGACCTACACGTAAAACGCTTCGGAATTACGAAAGGCTGCTCTTCGGGCTTTTTGTATAGCTTTTGCATTTCGCGAAAGGAACCTATAGTTAGAAACACGAGCGAACTCGGCATCGATTGGAGACTAAAACCATTCTTGCGATTAATTATTGTAGAACTTACGAGGCTGTTTGTTGATGTTAGATACGGGTTGTTTATCAAGGCACGACCGATACTGAAGCGCGGCTAATGATGAGGTGTCAATAGTTGTAGCCGCAGTGAGTGTCCAAAGGACAACATACAGTTCTTCCTTCAGGTTCTGCTAAATCATGTCGCACCACCACAAAACGCCCTGGTTCAGTAACTGTCAGCTAACTGGATGTATTTATATATCGATGCAGATCCTTTTCCCAGAGGATGGAGATCGTTCAGTTATTTTCAAAACCGACTCTTTTTCTTGCAAATTGCTCCTTTAGCTCCAATGTCACTGGAGCTCCTTAATGACCCTGGCAGTGGACATGGAAGGCGATGGGTGCAATGAATAACTCAGACGCAATGCAGTGAGTCCAAGCAGTACTTTCATAGAAACAAGCTGCACCAGAAGAGGCCATTCGGCTCAGCTCGGCCATGTTGGTTCATTTGTCCCACTCTCCTGCTCTTTCCCATGTACCCACACTCCCCTTTGAAGGACATGTTTAGTTATCATTTTCAAAGTTACTGTTGAATCTGCTTCCATCACTCTTTCATACAATGCATTCTAAATCACAGCAAGTGGCCCATTTGCAAATTTCTCGTCTCTCTGCTGGCTTTTTTTGCCAGTCATTTTCAAGCTACGTTTTCTGGATACTAAACCTCCTGTCAGTGAAAACTGCTTCTCTCTACTCCATCCAAACTAGGTTTGAACCCTTCTACTAAATTCTTCCCTAGCTTTCTTTGCTCCGAGAATCTTCTTTTGTCTCCCCACATAATTTATTCCTTCAGCAATGAAAGCTTTTCTGAATTATCCACGAGGGTTCGCCATCCATTCTAAAGCATAGTTTTGGACACGGTACTGCAGCAGAGGTCGACTGGTAATTTTATAGAAGTGCAGTATAAGATCTATGTTTTTATAATCAGTGCTTCATTCCGTTCATCCAAGATCCCACACGCCAGAATTGCTTATCCTTTTGTCCACAGACCCAACGTCTTTGATGCAACCCGTGTCCATGACAGACACAGACCTGCCGCTTTCTGATTATGTGTCTCATCTCGACGCTTGCATTTCTTCTTCAATATCGGGTGCGCACGACCCTCTGATGGAGATGAACCTGCAAGCGGACCATTCGCATCCGCCTGAGCAATTTTGGAGGGATGTGGCAGAAGAAAATCAGAAAGCTCTGGGAGACGCTCTTGACGAAAATGAACAGGTAAGAAATATGCTGGGAAATATTTTGCCTGATATGACAGATTTATTCATTATAATTAAAGACTGGACAATAAAAACCCAGATTCACAGATTCTGGAAAATCATTAGGTCATTTGTGGAAACTGTTTCAGCTGCTATGGATTTGTGCATTTTAATCACAGCAGAACAACATGGATAGGAGTGGTTGAAGCTAAAGGTGCATCACCATCTTCTCAATGGCAACTGCTGATGGCAGTAAATGCCAGCAGCATTCAGATCTCAAGAAGGACCGAGTTAAGTAAAGGATATGCTTATTACCAAAACCAGCTGGTTCTTGCTAGATATCTGTGTGTGTACAAGATTCACATATTTAGCATGACTGGCTAGTTTTGTTAAGCAACTGATTCTTCTCTCTACTGGAAATGCTTGAGTGAAATATAATCTTGAAGACTTTGGAAAATTTGTTTCTGACTAAATAAAATATATTTTTCTTAAAACAAATGAATAGATATCTATTTATTTATAATGGATAATGTTAACTGCACTAGAAGCTCCATTTCTTTTATTCATTCCAGGGATGTAACATCACTGACTAGGCCTATATGTATTGCCTATTCCAAATTGCTCCTAAGTGGAGTGACTTGGGCCTGGAGACATAGTGCACACTAGGTTTGGATTGCAGGTTTCCTCCTTTCAAAGACATTATTGAAACCCAGTCGCTTCATGTCACTATTGTCAAATCAATTTTGTAAAAGACAATGGGTCTAATTAATTACTTGGATTTGCTTCCTACTGTTGTCATGGTGGTATCTGAATTCATGTTTTCAATTCTATGGCCAAGGCCCCTGAATACTAATCCATCATGTTATAATATATACTGAATGTAACTAAAACATCGGTTAAGCAGTTTTATAGAAGATATTAAAACCAATGAAAGAGTAAGATGATGCCAGAGCGTGGCAACTCATTGCAAGCTGCTCTCTGCAGATCCACATTACTTCTACTATAATCGTTCTACTCTTTTAAATTTAAATTCTATGTCTCTAAGAATTACTAATAATGTTCTGTGACACTTTATTCAGTATTCTGTTATTGTTTATACCCTGTACTACTGCAGTGCATTGTGTAATGAATTGATCTGTATGAACGGTATGCAAGATAAGTTTTTCACTGGACCTCAGTACAAGCGACAATAATAAACCAATACCAATACCAGTGTATTGACACTAGGTTGATGTCAGACATGGGAATCTATAGGCAAAAAGCAATTTGAGATACTGATAGAAAATCTACTGAAATAGAGAAAATAACAGGAAATCTAATAAATGTTTTAAAATGAGAACATTACAAAAATTGGGCTATTTCCAGTAGTCAGAAACTGGATAGTTGGTGACGGTGTAATTATTTGTCAGAGAGTGGGGAGAGGAAATAGGGAAAAAGGATTGAAATAGAAGCAAATGCCATTATATCTTTAAGAGAAAAATATTTGAAGCAGAGGAAGATATGGAAGACAACGTTGTTTTTACTGATTTATTGGAAATTGGAATCCTCTGCCAGATACATAATGGGCGCACAAATCCAAAGTTTTTAAAATGAAAGACCATAAGTATTAAAAGTAATTAAATAAAAAGTGATTAAATAAGACCATAAGACATAGGAGCAGAATTAGGCCATTCAGCCTATTGAGTCTGCTCTGCCATTTGATCATGGCTGATTTATTTTTCCCTCTCAACCCCATTCTCCTGCCTTTTCCCTGTAACCTTTGACGCCCTTACTAATCAAAAACCTATCAACCTCCGCTTCCAATATACCCAATGATTGGCATCCACAACCTTCTGTGGCAATGAATTCTACAGATTCACCACACTTGTCTAAAAAAATTCCTCCTCATCTCAGTTCTAAAGGGATGTCTTTTTATTCAGAGGTTGTGCTCTCTGGACTCTCCCACTACTGGAAATGTCCTCTCCACATCCACTCTCTCCAGGCTTTTCAATATTCAGTAGGTTTCAATGAGATCCCCCCTCATTCTTCTAAACTCCAGCGGGTACAGGCCCAGAGCCATCAAACACTACTCATATCTTAACCCTTTCACCCCTGGATAAACCTCCCCTGGATCCTCTCCAATGCCAGCATGCCCTTCCTTAGGTATGGGACCCAAAACTGCTCACAATACTCCAAATATGATCAGGCCAATGCCTTATAAAGCCTCAGCATTATGTCCTTGCTTTTATATTCTAGTCCTCTCGAAATGAATACTAACATTGCATTTGCATTCCTTACTAATGACTCAACCTGTAAGTTAACCTTTAGGAAATCTTGCACTGAGTCTCCCAAGTTCCTTTGCACCTCTGATTTCTGAATTCTCTCCCTGTTTACAAAATAGTCTACGCCTTTATTCCTTCTACCAACGTGCATGACCATACACTTCCCTATGCTGTATTCCATCTGCCACTTCTTTGTCCATTCTGCCAACCTGTCCAAGTCCTCCTGCAGACTCCCTGCTACCTGCCCCTGCACCTATCTTTGTATCATCCGCAAACTTGGCCACAAAGCCATCAATTCCATCATCCAGATCATTAATCTATAACATGAAAAGTAGTGGACCCAACACTGACCTGTGGAACACCACTAGTCATCAGCAGCCAGCCAGAAAAAGTCCACATTATTCCCACTCTTTGCCTTCTGTCAGTCAGCCAACCATCTGTCCATGCTAGTACGTTTCATGTAATACCATGGGCTTCTATCTTGTTTAGCAGCCTCACGTGCTGTACCTTGTCAAAGGCCTTCTGAAAATTCAAGTAAACAATATCCACTGACTCTCCTTTGTCTATCCTGCCTGTTACTTCCTCAAAGAATTCCAACAGATTTGTCTGGCAAGATCTACCCTAAAGGAAACCATGCTGATTTTGGCTTATTTTATCATGTGCTTCCAAGTACCCAAAAACCTCATCCTTAATAATGGCCTCCAACATCTTACCAACCACTGAAGTCAGGCTAATTGGCCTATAATTTCCTGAGTGAAGTGACATTTATGATTTTTCCAGTCCTGTGGAACCATTCCTGAATCTAGTGATTCTTGAAAGATCACTACTAATGCCTTCACAATCTCTTCAGCTATCTTTTTCAGAACCCTGGGGTGCAGTCCATCCAGTCCAGGTGGCTGATCCACCTTCAGACCTTTCAGCTTCCCAAGCACCTTCTCCTTAGTAATAGCAACTACACTCACTGCTGCCCCCTTGACTCTCTCGAATCTCTTGCATGTTGCTGGTGTCTTTCACAGTGAAGACTGACACAAAGTACTTATTCAGTTCATCCGTCATTTCTTTGTTCCTCATTACTACTTCTCCAGCATCATTTTCCAGTAATTCAATGTTCACTTTTGTCTCTCTTTTACTCTTTATATATCTGAAAAAACTTTTGGTATTGTCTTTTATATTTTTTGCTAGCTTACATTCATATTTCAACTTTTCTCCCCTTAGTGCTTTTCTAGTTGCCTTCTGTTGGTTTTTAAAAGCTTCCCAATCCTCTAGCTTCCCACTAATTTTTGCAATATGTATGCCCTCTCATTTGCTTTTATGCTGTCTTTTCAAATAAAATATGTAAATGTGACCAACAGGAATTATGGCTGCGTGCCATTCTTTTCATGAAGCATGAAGCATTGCAGTTCTATCCTTTTAGAAAATATGATGCATTATATTGTCAAGTGGTAGAGCATTAGTTTTTGTGACTGATTAGTGTTCTCTATTGCAGTTGCAAGTCACTTTAAAGAGAAAGCACTATGAAATATTGTCATTGAAGGAGAGAAATGTCCAGCTGAAGGAACTTGCCAGTAAGGCAAAACATCTGGCATCAGTCCTTGATGTAAGTATTATAAATATTTACACCATGATTCCCATTTTTATGAGAAGAGTATGGTATAATTACACAAAAAATACATACCTGCTTTAAGAAATGCTGTTATAGGAAGTTACAGATTTGAGGGAACAGTCACATTTAAGACTATGGAAACCTAGAGAGTGGGAGAGGAATGTGTGTAGCATTCTGGATTGGCCAGACTGTCAAAGTCAAAGTTAAGTTTTTTGTCATATGCACAAGTACATGTATGCACAGGTGCAATGAAAAGCTTACTTGCAGTAGTATCATAGACACATAGCATCATATAAGCAGCATTCACAAAAAAAGTTTACATTAAACATGAATTATACACAATTTTTACAAGAAAGTATACAATTAGAACAGAAAAAACAAAGTCCATTTTAGTGCAAAGTGATCTATCACATTGCTGTGGCACAGTCAGCTCTATGAAACCAAACCTTACCCTTCTCAAAACTGTCTGATTACAGCCACACCAATCATTTTACACTGAATAAAAATCACCTATCAATGTATTGCTGATAATAAATATAAGAAGTTGTTCTTTGGTCCTTGAAGTTCCATTATTGTAAATAGGAAACACTTCAAACATGTCTCTCTGATGAAGTGAGGGAACTGAAGGAAACTGGTTGAACTTCAATGGGACAAGCGTGCAGCCATTTTTGCAGAACTTGGCGATGGAATGCACAAGGGCTGTCATTGACTCTCAAGGACTGATGGTGTTGTTGCACATTGGGGCATTACTGTTTCTGGACCAGGTTGACTTTTGCCTTATCTTTGATGGCTGCCTACTTAAGGTGGGCATAGAAAGTCCAGACTCAACATGAGATCGGTGGGAGTGTGCATCATGTTGCAGTGTTGCTAGAGAAGATCATTTTCCTCTTATCAGGATGGAACGTAGTGACCATAGTTTTGTAAGGGCTTGGCTTGAGGCATTTCCAGAAATATTTCTCCATGATGTTCTTGTTCAAGATAAACTCAATGTCATTGGAAGTAGTTGCTTTCATTGTCAGTGCACGTTCATTAACATATACTCGTGTGACCATGTAGGTGACATGGCACTCGTGAAGACATTGTAGATCATTGTTGAGTATTGAGTTGTTTGACAGTAAGTTATTGAGGAAGTGGTGTGAGCTGACTATATTGGACATAATATATTAGGTACAGGATGATCCTTGGGTCTTTCAACATCAAAATTTCAATCCAGGTGGCCACCCTGCCCAAGTTCAACAGGATCCAACAATATGTATTGGGTTGAGTCAGTTTGGGTGCATATTCTGATTTAAAAAATGTGAGATTAGTTTGGGTTGGGCCAGTTGAGGATGTGCTGACCAGGCTTGGTACTTTATCCACGTCAGGATATTTAGCTTAATTTTATAGCACATTTGTATTTATTATATTTGCACTTACAGTGATGGCTGGGTTAGATTGGGTTTTAATTTTATACCCAATCAGACTTTGAATATTGTAGGCTAATGATAAGTTTACAAAGATTGTACTGGCCTTGGAATTTTTTTGGAAACAACTGTAAACAAGATACCCAATTCAATCAATGAGAATTAATGAGAGAATTGTTACTTTCACCTTTTGTCAGAAACTTATGAATCAAGATTGCCAGGATACCAGTGACACCACATCTGAGACCTTTCCCTCGAGATCTCCAGGTAAGCGGCAAAGAGTCGAGGGAACCTATTTCGATAACCCAGACTGTGATAAAGTGGATGAGATCTTAAGAGACATTTCAGAGAAATGCAGTGCAGCATTGGAAAAACTGAATGAAACAAATACTAAGAGAAATCACAATTCAGGAGAAGAAAGTTATACTGAAGAACAGGAAACCATCAACATTTATGGAAGCTTCAATGGACTTCAGACATCTACAGTCTGCAACATAGCCACTTTAAGCAGCAGTGAGCTGGACAATGATGTGTCATTTAAGACTTCAATTCGTGATCACTGTACAATAAGGACATTAGCATTTCCTCAGGGTAATGCATTTACCACCAGGACACCCCGTGGTGGTTTCAAATTTCGATGGATTCCAAATTGAGTGGGATGATCAGCTAACTACACTGACCAGTGGGACTTAATTAATTTTACTTTTGGTAAATACTATACATGAAGGAATTCCATGCAGCACTCTTGCACTGCCAGCACTTAGAAGACTAAAGTCTTACTTAAAAGCATTATATTTCAGGTCCACCAATACTTTGTAGTTATATATAAAGGTGATTTTCATGTGTGTTACACCATGCTATACTTTATCGTCCTACTATTATTAACAAAAAAATCTGCTCAGAAATGGAAAGTAAAGAAAGATTTGCATTTTTATATCGCATTCAGCACTGCAGAATGTCCCAATGCACTTTATAGCCAATGAAGTACTTTTTGAAATTTAGTCATTGGTGTAAAGTAAATAATGTGGTAGCCAATTTGCACACAGCACCATCCCATAAAAAAGTAATATGATAACGAGTAGACAATTTGTTTTAATAACATTGATTAAGTGATGAATTTTCCATGATACCAGAGGTAACTCTTTAAAATAATATCATGGAATCTTTTACATACACCGGAGAGAGCAGATGGAGCCGTGATTTGACTTTAATGACAGGATCACCATCAGTCTAGGTTTTGGTGGACAACTCCTGGTATGAGTTTATGAATGCACAACCAAGAGTGAAAACAACTGAGCTACATCTTACAAAAATCTTCACTGTTTTCAATATGTAGAAAGAAATTAACTTATTTCCTGTACATAGCTGATTTGTGAATATTTTAATTCTCTTTGCAGTTTAACCCAATGGCTATATTTCATATTTACAGTGTAAGTATCTTATACAGCAGAAGAAATAGATTTGTATCATGCAATTTATTCAGGTGAAAAGAAAATCATGACTGTTTTCTTATGCTGCTGTACATGTCAGTGGAGCCAATTGAATATAGATCCGTGTATGATTAAAGTTTAAATGCATCACATTTTATAATTCTGTGCTAATAGTTATTTCAACTTTTATTTTTCCAGCATTCATTCAAAAACTTCTCAAGAGTATTGGTAGAAATACAAAGATCTGATACAAGTAGATAAATATCCTATCATCAGAACCAGAACAACTCTAAAACTGTCCAAAGGTTATTTAAACATTGGAACTTCATTATCAGTTAAGACAAAGGAAAGTTCATCCAGTATGGGTCACAAAAGAAAAATGCCAAAATATTGCAGCTACTGGAAGTCTGTAACCAAAACAGAAAGTTGGAGGAACTCATGTGGGCAATTCTTTATGCTGACATCTTGAATCTTGCCAAAAAGAAAGGAAATGGGAAATTTGAAATGAGCAGAAGTCAGTGGTGATGGTGCTGAGTGGGGATGAGAAACCTTGCAACTATCAGCCTCCATTAACACAGTTTCTGTATTGACCTATAAATGATGCAAGAGCATGTCCATATGTTCAAAGTGGGAGCTGTTCAAGTATTAGGGTCTGTTGCCACTGTAGGAGCTTGACTGGCGTCTTTTAGCACAGTTAGGTGGAAAATTGGCTCCACATGCTGTGTACATTAGTACCGAGCAGTGAGATGGGCTACATAAAGCGACACTGGGATAATGCTCTGCAAAATAACTCCAGGCAATTTTTTCTTTGCCTTTTTGTTGTCCGAGAGTCTTTCTTTTTGACACACAGAAGTGCTGTCACCTGCAGCCAAGCTCCACTTATAGAACCTGCTGCTGTTATTCCCAAATCTTATCAGCTGTCTATCTCTGGAACAGATTTCCCACACTCCAATTACTGGCATCCAATTTTCAGACTGGTTCAGGTGAGAGGTATGGTCAGCCATGTTGATATCTTTACAGTCATTTTGAATGGTTATTGAATATTTGTCCCCATTATGTCAGGTTTGGAGAGCTCAATGTCATTTATTATTTTAACTACAGATTACCTTGAAATTCAAACTAGTGTAATTTTTGTGGATCTCTGGAATCTATTTCTGCAAGTTTGGAACCAGAATGACAGCCTGATAAGTAGATCTAGTATCAGCAAGATATAAGATGCCCATACCTAATAACAGTGTAGACCAATCTGTTGCCTCTAAAGGAGCAGCATTCTTTTAAAATGTGGTTTTATTTATTAAGTAAGAAAATGCAATTAAGTTAATTGTTTACCCTAGACTAATGTCATATGGGTACTGTGGCGATGCAGCAGTTAAGTTACAAGTAATTCGGAAATGTGGACAAACAATCCAGAGACACAAGTTCAAATTCCACCATAGTAGCTGTTATTTAGTTAATGACCTAGAATTTGGAAAGCCATGTCAACTGGCCACTTGTATCTTGCCAATTAAAAAAAAGGAAATGGGAAATTTGAGATAAGCAGAAGTCAGTGGTGGGGTTGGTGGTGAGTGCCAACCGATGTCCTCCGGGGGGAGAATTTGCCAGCTTTGCCGGGTCTGGCCTATATGTCACTCCAGACCCACACCATGTGGTTGACTATTAGATAGCCTAGCAAGCTACTTAGCTCAAGGGCAAATAGGGACGGGCAGTACATGTTGGCTGGATTCTGAAATATAAATAAAAAAAAAATCGAATTTGGTATTCTAGTAATCCCCTGTGAAAGGAATTAGAGAATCATAATTGTGTGCTCTCAGCTACTTACAGTCTGACTTACTATTCAAGACAGCATATTGAATCATAGACAAAATGGGCCAGCCATAGCATCCATCCCTGAAGCTGAGCCAGGGAAAGTGGGAAAGCAGGAAGGCCGGATTGAGAATTTGGTGTATAAAACTCAATGCAATATACCCTTTTTAGCATGTTTTCATTTTAACAGGAGTTAGGGTGGCTGATTTAAAAATAAGCTTGCCTCTTAGATAATTCCACCTATCTAAGCTGAGGGTGATTATATCTCTTCTGTTTTCATGTGCTGTTAGAAGTATCCATTGGGATGGTTGAAAATAAATGAATTTTATCCCCAAGGCAGATACTGGGGTGGAGTTGGAGGACTTGGTTGTCATAAAAAGAGGCTTGGGGAAAGACACTGGCGCTCTGCTTGGAGAGCCAAATAGAGAAGGAGCAGCATTTTAAGTGGTGGTGGGGGTGGGGGGTTCATGACTAAATGCCTCAAGAAATCTCCAAGAAGCAGTGTTTATTTTAACCTTGTATTTGCTGAAGTTTGCCTCCTTCACCTGTAATTGACCTGTGATCATTTGATGACAAGCACGCTATTCAAAATGAACAAAACAATGTGCAAACCTTCATCAAAACAACCCAAGGATTCCAGATATACAGCAAGGGAAATGCTTCCATAAACAAAATGGAGATTGTGAGGAACCGTGGGTTGCATCACTGGGAATGATTTCCTGCCGTGATTTTAGTAATAAATGTGATTTTAGGGATGAAAATATAATACATTCTAATAAATGTGGCTTTGCTAAAGCCATTTACTCAATGTAAGTTTCATTGGCCAAATAGCAAACAAAGGTGTGTCAGATCAAACTCAACTTTGAATGATTTGTTGCTCATATTAAACATTATTCTTTCAGTTGAATTGTTTAGTTACTGTCAAGATGTTTATTCTAAAATTAACTAAAATAAATATTAAAAGGCAATAAGAATATGTATTGTTTGCAGAGGGGAGTTAATCTTCAATATTCTGATAAATACTGCATAAAATTATATTGCAAGTTCCATTTACTTACGTTTCTATCTTTGATGATGAATTGCTTGGAATACTGAATTATACATACGTTTATTGATGCTTTTCAGTAGTGACATACAGTATGTATAAAGTACTTATTAAAAAGTCCTTGTCAGTTCCTTTACACTTCTACTTCCTTTTATATTGTATTGCTATCAATTGTTCATGTATTGATTTTTTCATTTGACTTCACCTTTGAAGGAAAACTTTCTAATGCAAATCCAAAGATTCCAGGCTTTGGATTTCAGTTTGAAAGGAGTAGCCAGTCAAAACTATTTTTCTTGCTTCTCTTGAACTCACAGTGATCAGTATTAAAGTTGTGTGTCCAGCCTTAATTGAAAACGAGCATTGTATGCCATTTCATGTCACTGCACGTGCCCAGTGACATCAATTCATATATACATCATACATAGAGGACAGGGGACTAAAAGTTGAAAGGATACTACTGGCTAATTATCTTTCTATTCCAATATCTTGCATTGCTAATTCTTAATATGTTGATTCAGGAAAGATTTGTGAAATGTAAAGATTAGAAAACTCACCTTTCTTGCAAAGGGGACGTTTGTCAATTTTAAACATTAAGTTGATTAAATCTCATTCATCACACTACTTTGAAATATTCTAATTTTCAAGATGCCATGCATTGACATGGTCTAACAAATATGAGTCATAAACAAAAGATAACAGAAACAATCTTTTAAACAGGAAACTACAACAAGAACTGGGGTTTAAAGGAAGTTAATAAAATAGCAAATGTCACAAAGAATACTAAAATTGTATTCTCCCTAACGTCAGTCCTGATGCACGGTCTTGATCTGAAATGTCAACTTACACATTTTGCCTGCACAGATGCCACTTAACTCACTGAGTTCTTCCAACTTTCTATTTTTTTTCCTCCTTAGTGTGTTGTGTTTTAGTTTGCATTCAGCAAATTTTCAAGATCCTTGTGTTTGCTATCACTATTTGTAAAGTTTAAACAAAATTTAAGGAAAATTATTTTCAAAGCACTTTCCGTAGATAAATTAGAATTTATTACTGCTTTCAATGTAGTTTTGTTCTTGACTCACAATAAATAATCGAGATTAATTTTGGATGTCAATAGCTTGAAAAATGGAGAATAATTTCTAAAGCAACTCACTCTTGGTTAAAGTTCTTTATTTGCCTTAAACTCTTTTAGGACAATGAAAACTAAAGTTGAATGAAGAAATGGAAAGTAGTTTGCTTTGACTCAGCAGTCTCTTGGATTATGAAACCGTACAGTTCTATGTACCGTACACCTGTATAAATGCAGCTACTTTTGATTAATTATGTTACTGTATTTGCCTTTTGTAGTTAAAAAAGCATTACTAGAAAGTAAATTAAGGTAAAGGTGACTGTTCAGCTTTTAATCCATCTCTATATGAGAGTGGTATTTTGGGGACTGAGTGCATTCTAGTTTTGTAATATCACTTTTACATAATAATGATGAACTTCTGATCATGAGGCTAGATAGAGATATGCTGAGTTATTTTGACGCTAAAGATTTCTGGTCGATTACTGAAATTTTTGACGTTCTCCAGAATGTGCTTAGTAACTGAACAGAGTGTTAAAGTGCACTGAAGGGTGGTCACATTGCACACTAATTATTGCTATGCAAAATTCAGTAACATTGGACATATTTCTTCACCTGAAGGAAAGTACAGCAAATCTGCGACTGGGTGGGAAGAGAAGGCAGGTAGTTAGGGCCTGATTGAATTAGAGGGGTGGGGAGTGGGGCAGGTGGCTGGACATCAGAGCCTGAGGGGTGGTTGGTGCCAGGAGGTAGGAAAGGAACAAAGATCAAATACTGGGGAAGGTGGGCTGTGGTACTTGGAGGTAAGAATCTCGGGAGTGGTGGAACATGGAGATTGGTGCCTAGGAGAGGAAGACTGGCTGGAGATCAAAGCACTGGGGTGGGGAATTGAAGTGTGAGGTTGCCTAGGTTGTGAGATTGGAGCTGGGCTAGGTCAGTGGGAGGGTGTGGGTAAGTCAATGGGGTGTTGGTGGAGGTAGCTGTGGGATCTGATGAGAACAGGTGTTGAGAAGATGAAAGTGCCAGTCCCTTTTCTTCTCATTCTCCCAAGTAGAGTGATGGTTCCTTCTCTCCCCACCCACACGGTAGTGTAGCAGTTAGCATAACGCTTTACCTGGGTTCAGTTCCGCCGCTGTCTGGTTGGATTCCCAGTGCTGGGCTGGGTCCTGGTCCACAAATATTGGCCAATGATGGGTCCTGCTCAGAACAACAAGAACTAATTTCCCTGGCAACATCCTAAGGGAGCATTGTGAGAGGAATAAGGTTGATGCTTTTGTGACTACATTCTTGGTTTCCACTATCCCCACCTCACTCTGCCAACTTCCTCTCTGCCTCAGCAACCCTTTATCTCCAGGCTGCATACCCCCACTCTCCAATTTCCAGCAGGTCCCAGTCTCCCTCCCCCATCAAGTAAAAGGCTGCTTCTTCTCTGGTTGATCCTTCAAGTCAGTCTTTATACAAGTGTCAGTCTCTTCCACTAACTAGATTGTCAGTCTTTTCCCCCAATCAGAGTGTCAGTCTCAATTAATGTGCCAGCCTCTTCCCCAGGTAGAAGACCAGTTTCTTTTCTTCTCATTCACCCAAGTAGAGTGATGGTTCCTTCTCTCCCCACCCACACGGTAGCGTAGCGGTTAGCGTAACGCTTTACCCAGGTTCAGTTCCACTGCTGTCTGTAAGGAGTTTGTACATTCTCCCCGTGTCTGCGTGGGTTTCCTCCGGGGGCTCTGGTTTCCTCCCACGTGCCAAAGACGTACAGGTTAGGAAGTTGTGGGCGTGCTACGTTGGCGTCGGAAGCGTGGCGACACTTGCGGGCTGGCCCCAGAACAGTCTATGCAAAAGGTGCATTTCACTGTGTGTTTCGATGTACAGGTGACTAATAAAGATATCTTATCTCCTCAGCAGTGCCAGTCTCTTCTCCCTCCCAATTCTCATATAGAGTACCAGTCTCTTTTCTCCCACAGACTGTGCAGTCTCTTCTCATTTCTCAAAATGCGATACTGCTCCTTCCCTCCCCACCAAGCACAGTGCCACTTATTGTCCCCTTATGTTTGCCATTCTTGGGTACTCTTTAAGGTAAATATCGCTATGCAGATTGTTAACTGGATTGTCACAGTCAAATTTGGCAACATTGGCATCACATAAGCATTGTTTTGGGATTGATTGAACGATCTGCCTGCTTTATATGCTTCTGTCAATGTACTTGCTACTGTGTTAATTAATTTACTGGATAGCATGTTGTTCTAACTAACTTGCTGGCACTGGTAGCATTGGCATTCACAATGCCCATGCAGCAGTTGTGGTTAAACCTAACTTCATGACCGATGTGTAGAGATTGACTGGAATGAATCAGGAGTTTTTATAAACTTTATTTTTAGCAACATTAGTGAAGTTTTTCTTTCACTGCAGGCACAAACTGATTCACTGAATATCCATCCAGCAGCTTCCCTCCTATAGAAACAGCTAAGAACCAGTTGGTTCCTCCTCCACCGCAGTCCTGAGAGCAATTATAAGGACAGAACAGACAACAGACAGCTTCCTCTGTACCAGCTTTCAGGTCCTAGGGGACGGGATGCAAGCTGCTGTCTCTAAGGACTTTTAGGATCCCATAGCTGCCATTGGAATAACCATTAAGCTGATCAGAGGGAACAAAGTGAATGAGAAAACAGTAGTAAGGAGGCCAAAAGTGAGGAAACCATCAATCAAAGGAGAATTAAAGAAGTAAGCTTTTAAAAGGCATAGTAAAGGAATAATTGGGAAACATAGAGCAGATTATAAATGATCCTGCGGTTTAATCTATCTTTCTGAACATGTGAGTTAATCAAAGTAATGAACGGTGAAGGATTAGGCGCTGGAATACATTTCATTTGGGAATTGAAACAGGTGGGATGGGGAGGTGTGGCGTTCAAAGGGTTTGGATAAAAGGGCTAGGTGTAACTTAGGGATTCACAATATTGTTGCTCTTGGTATAAATAAATAGGTATAAAGAAAGGAAACTGGAGGTTAAGAATTATTTTAAGTGGTGCGAGGAAGTAAATTGACTGGGAAAGACAGGAGAGCCCTGCAAAAATGGAAACTGTGGCTTTAATTCATGCACCTCCTATCATAATATGAGCCAGGTGAGCTTGCTATTGTAAAGTAGCCTGGATAGAGAGAAATACTCCCTCTGGGAGAAAGTCAGTGGTAACAGTATACTGGAACATCAGTGTGATGAGGAGATTAGTAAATGGCTCTGGGACTAGGTTAAATGATCAAATAATTAGTGGATTATGAATGGGGGATTAAATGTTAAGTTATTGAATAATGGCAATCATGTGGAATGTCACATTAAGATTTTGGCACACTTTAAATCAATGGGATGTGATATTACTCTAATTGGATAGAGATCTGAGAGAAGAACAAGCTAGTATTAGCCACAACTATTGTTCAACTGAAAATATAAGTAAAACAGAATGAATTTAGAACAGAAAATGCTGGAAATTCTCAGCAGGTCAGGCAGCATCGAAGCAGGGAGAAAGAGTAACATTGTAGATCAATGATTTTTTATTAAAACTATGATTGATATTATTTTTATTGAAAGTGGTGGAAATAAAAAAAAGTAACAGAAATAAAAATCTGAATTGTCCTTTTCTCCTGACTTCACAAATGGATTTTTTAGTGACTGTTTTATCTTTATGCTCTCTGGTTTTGGACACCTCTGCATTGGGTTAGGAATTAGTGTTTTGTTGCTGGCTCTGACATCAGTAAAACTGAGTGTGGAAATGAAGTAGGATGTGCGGCCAGTTCCACAATCTGCATTTAGCACAATGATGAATTTCCAAGGCATTTTCTATACATTCACCCTTGCGATCGCCTTCATTAGTCAAGTTGATCAAAGGAAAGTTTAAAATAGACTGTATATTATCTAAGTGATGAGAGATGGCAGAACTCTGACACGCAGAGGGATCTGGGTGTCCTAGTGCATAATTCGCAAAAGGCTAGTATACAGGTATATTGTGATACTATATCTGGAAGACTACAAATAGAGTCAGTCTCCTTATTTAAAGAAGGATGTTAAAATGTTGGAAGAAGTTTAGAAAAGGTTTAGTATTATCATCTAGTATGCTCAGTTTGTCATATGAGGAAATGTTGGGCAGGCTAGGCTTGTATCTGCTGGAGTCTGGAAGAGCAGCGGTGTCTTGACTGCAGCATGTAAGATGCTGAGGTGTATTCATGGGCTAGATGTGGAGACGATATCTCTTCTTGTTGGAAATTCCAGATCTAGGGATCACTGTTTAAGACAGAGATTGGGAAATTTTTTTTCTGTCAAAGTGTTGTGAGTCTTTGGAATTCTCTTAAACAAAGGATGCTAGAAGTAGGGTCTTTAAAGGGAAAGATAGATAGGTGGGGTGAAATGTTACTACAGGTAGATAGGAATGCAGAATTTCGATTGCAATCAGATCAGCCATGATCTTATCGAATGGTGGAGCAGGCTTGAGGGGCTGACTGGTCTACTTCTGCTCCTATAATTTGCATATTCATATTGTGAAACCTTCGATCAATAGCTTTTCATCAGAACCATAAAGCATCCGAGAGGAGCAAGTTCTAAAATGCAGAGAAGGGGGGCAATGAGAGGCAAGAACAAAGACAAGTTCTCTGGAAAATTGGAGAGAGTAAATAATAAAAAAAGAATGATGCTACAAGGCAAAACAAGGTGGCCCTTCCCTTGCCACACCTGACATGGCTTTTGACCAGCTGCATTTCATTACCTGCACTTCTTTTCTCATCCTTTCTCCTCCCTATCGGAACCACAGTGGTGTTGCCCTTGTGCTTATCTTCCATCTCATCAGACTCCATATTCAATAGATCATTCTCCGCCATCCACAGTCTGATGTGACCACTAAACACAACTTCCCTTGCCCTCCACTTTCAGCATTCTGAAGGGTCCATTCCTTCTATTGCACTGTTTTGTCCTTTCATCGCCATCAAGCCCCCCTCCCCTTCCCATGCAACTACAGAAATAAAACACTATCCTTTCAACTCTCCCCTTCTCACCCTCCAGGGTTCTAACCACCCTTTTCAGTGAAAAAGCAGATTATTTGCTACTTTAATTCACTCTACTTGTTGTTCATGATGTCTCCACTACAGTGCAGTGACCAAACAAAAATTTGGGGAACCATTTGGCAGAACATCTCTAATCAGTCTGCGAACATGACCCTAGTCCTTTTGGTCAGTTGCCGCTGTAATTATCTGCCCCACTCTGCCCTCCCTGTCCTCTGCCTTCAAACATTGTTCCAATGAAGATAAGTGTAAGCTTGAGAAACAGCTCCTTTTCTTCCAACAAGACTATTAAAGGTCTTAGGACTTAAGATCAAGTGCTTCTCCCATTTCCATTCCCTTTAGTTCCAAGACAAAAGAGACCACAGATGCTGGAACCTGGAACACAAAAACAGAACTCTGGAAGAACTTAGTGGGTCAAGCACCATCTGTGGAGGCAAAAGATGTAAGTCAATGTTTTGGTCAAGGCCCTGCATCAAGGCTGAGAGGGAAGAAGAAAGATTGCTAATATATGGCAGTATGAGAAGAAGTGAGATAGAGACCAGTAGGTGATACGTGGAACCAGGTGAGGAGGTGATGATGGGCAGATGAAACCAGGTGGATGGAGGGGGAGGGGAGAGCTGAACAAAGGGAGAAGAAAACTGTGTGTGGGAGCAGGACAGTGACAATAGCTTTGCATAGATCACTATGTTCTTATTTCTTGTAAGTTTCAACGTTGCAATATTAATATAGAACCTTAAAACATATTGTGCATTTTAATTCATTTGATATCATGCACACAAAATCACATAGCTTTCAAGAAAATTGAAAAGCCACACTGGAAAAGAGCTATAACCTCAGTTTCAGTTGCAATTGAAAAGGCCCAAGGTACTTAAGGCCAGGTGTATAACTGCTGTTAGCAATCAGCCACCAGTTACAGACAGCATCAATCTTCATTCCCATTGATGATATTCATTGTCATTTTAAGCTCAGGTAACAAGATGGAGATTTACAGATTTATGTAATTAAACACCAAATAAAAGAGAATAAAAATCAATCCTGATGATAACCTGTGAATAATCTCCAAATTTTGATGGGATTATCCATCTTTTGTTAAAGCTGTTCCAGGAAATCTGAAAGAATTAGAGAGTAAAACTCATTGATTTATATATATAAATAGAGTATGCATAGTTTACTGACAGTTACTGAAACTGCAGACAGCTGTTTAAATATGGCATTTAAAATAAAGTTCCAACCCTATATTCTTTTCATTTAGGTAGAGCTAATGGCAAGATTAAATTGTTTACTGTTTCCTGTGACCTACCTGTTATTAACTGTTTTCAGTCAACAATTGTGACACAATTCACACAACTTTATAACAAGGAAGGAAAACAATAGCAATGCAATCAATTACATATTGTGAGATTTAGCTTCTACCTATAGTATGGAAGGGCCCAGACTTTGAGGAAAATGTCAGTGAAATTACTGTTATTATCCCACATAAACATCACTAACTTCAGGAATGTGCACTTTCTAAAATGCCATCACTGTGCACTGATCACATACCAATAACGGTCTCTTCATGGAGTCATTTCTCTTGGCTTGAATGAAAGGCCAGAGTATCAGGAAAGTTTTTATAAATTATTTTTTTTTCTTTTTGGTTTATTATGTTTCAAAATGTTTTTGAATATTTCTGAATCACTGATACATTCAGAGCATGTTTCAATGCTCTCACAGCTTGAAGAGTAAGCCAATTACTGGGTATCTCCATCTGAGACACCTTCTAGCAGTTTCTCAACATTTTCATTGGGCAAATCAATCAAGGTATGTTGTCATATATTTGAGAGGCCATTAGCGGGCACTGACTGCTTGCCGCTGACTACAACATCTTTCCCAAAATGTTAAGAAACAAGTAGAAAATTCTTGCTATTTAGAACCAAATTATGGTGTATTTGAACAAGTTATTAAAGAATTCTGAAATGTTATGAATCTGGGAAATTAAGTAGGTAAGTCAAATGTGCTTGCTGTTATTAACATGAAAATAGCCCAACAACTTGTAGTGAGAAAGTCAGAACCCGCAAATTAAGACCAGCATAAAGTGCTGTACAATTTTGTGCTGTTCCGCTGTTAGCCTCACGAAGACTGAAGCCTGACATGTCAATTTCAGGATAGTGTGCATCTGTGCTGTTATATCAAATTACATTCAATTAGATTCTGACTGCAGAAAGTCAGGACTATTATTTAACAATGTAAACACACTTAAGAGTGAGATTTATATAGAATGCCACACAATATTGAAGTCTCAGAAATGGAACAATTGACACCGAAGAATCTCAGATTGTAAGCAGAAAATATTGCCCAGGTGTTTTTAAAGTTAAAAAATTTTAGAAAACTTTATAGTTTTGCCTCCAATTTTTTTCTTTTTTTTCTCTTTATTTCTCTTCCTGCATCTCATTTGACTTTGATTCACCGTACTTTCTTTCTGTGTCTTCACTCTGACTTTTGCTCAGTCTTTTAAGACAAACTAATGATCCTATTGTATCAGGTCATAGGCACCTCACTGAATAGTTATCAGCGAACACACTTCAGATATTTAGAATATTTAGCTCTACTAGCTGCACCATTGTGCAGTGTAAAAAATCTTTGAGCAGTATTGTGTGGAAAGATTCTAATGAATGGATTACACAACAGTGATTCATTGCAACAAATTCTGAGACTGCCTGTGTGGAGTCCAAAATATATTCATCTTCTTTTCTCTCTAAGTCCACAAAGGTATAGCACAAGGTTAACAAGAAAAAAATTAAACATTCAAATTCAATTTAAGTAACTTATGAAACTAAATTCAAAACATCTTGTCAATTGTGAGATAAGATCTTCAAAAAGGTACTGTTTTATTTAAAAACTTAACTTCATTCATGTCTTTCAGGTGAAGACAATATTTTCTGATCTGGTCACGTTAATCAAACTTCAGTCTCACGTTGCATTGCTTGACTTTATTGCTAATACAATAAAGGGTTTCAAGAAATCGTTCTTTTTCATCTAACTTAGAAGATTAATGATTGAGGAGACTTTGCTTCTCCAACCAGTTATTGCAGAGATCTACATGTTCAGGCTGCAGCTTAAACCAAATACACACCCAGAACTGCTTAGCCAGTGACTGTGAAAGTCCTTGTCACTTTGAATGTTATACCTGCCCTCATTCCGGGCTGGTACTTGAGACAATAGTAATCCCTCTCAGTCTGCAGAACATCACTGAATTAGGGATGCAATAGAGGCTCACAATTCAAAGACAGAATTCATCTTCTTGGACAGAGAGGAGCAAGCAGAACAGTTGAGGGGACAATCAAGGATTATGTGCTTCGAGGTGCCATCAACTGCACCCACATCCACTAAAGGACACAAAACCAAAACCCTAAGATATCTGCAACTGTGAACAAAAATATAAAGTGAATCTGCTTTTTTGGGAAGCACAGGATGAGTTTCTCCTGTGACAATCTGCCAAGTACATTATGTTAGAGCCATCTCGTTATTCAGAAGGGTGATTACATAGACATAAGAGATGGATGGCTACTAAACACCTGACTTCATATCAAGGTCCATGCTCTCATCTTCAACATTGTAGAAGAAAGCATTGGGGTCCTCAAGCAAATTGCCCAATGCCTAGGGGCATCATAGTATAGTGTGAGTGGGTGTCACAATTCATTGCTGCCTGTTTCACCCTCACAAATTAGCCTTTACCAACAGCTGGAGAGAGGGGCTGGAAGATGAGGAAGGCTGATGAAGATGAAGATCAAGAAAATGAGGAGGATGAGGAAAGGAAGAGATTACATGTAGGGTGTGGAGGGGGGAGGGCTTTTCTGGCTGAGTAGTCAGGGAGCAACTGGTAACATTGAGATTTCAAAGTGTAGGAGGCTAAATTTAATAGCTATTCCTCAGAGAATAAACATGCCTTAAACCTTAAAGTTGAAGTAATGTGTCAAGTAACAGTTGTGCCATACCTATACCAGGCATTCAATGAGAACGATTCAAACCACCTTGCCTTATCATTTAAATCTTTGTTTTTAAATGGCTTAACACTCACCATTTCCCCATCTCTGTAACCTTCTCCAGTCTGCTAACCCTCTGATATCGGTGCTTCTTTTCACATCCTGATTTTATTTATTCCTCTTTGCCTCTGTACAACTTAATTCAATGACCATGCTTTTTGTCGTCTTATGTGGCTCGGACAAAAATCCAGGGGGAGTTCTAGTACTTCTTAACTTGGATAGGGTGAAAATAAACCATGCTCATTCTTAAGTAAATGTTCCTTTACACTAAGTTTCCAACTTTATGTATCACAAAGTGTCTTGCCTTTCTATTTGAGTAATGTTATTGTTCCTCAGAACAATTGTCACTGGTACTTTCCAAGCCCCAAATATAAAATTTCCTTCAAGTTCCCTGTATCATTAGTTTGTTAAAACCAAGACTCATTAAATCATTTCCAATTTCTTTCTCTGAGGCAATCCTTCCCCTACCTCAGCATGGTAGACACTAAACATTTTTGTTTAGATAATGAGCTTTCTCTAGCTTTCTTTCACTTTTTTCAACTCTCATTCATATGATACAATATTTCAAAATTTTACATGCATTTAATTCATGTGTTAATTTTCTTCATATTGCTTGGTGAAAGATGCTTTGAGTTTCTTGGCACATACCATAGTCCATCATGTATGCCCACATTTCACACTGAGCCTAAACTAATATTCAATGGAATGTAAAATCATTAAGCCACCTGTACTATTATTACTGTGTTTGGATGAATGCCTAAGTAAAGCATCTCTACTTAACTTATGTTTACAATTGTTTGAAAAAGAAATGTATTTTGAAATTTTTATTTATATGTGCCACTTCAAAAAAAAGGATGTATAAAAATATTTCAGAATCTGACTACAATCCCATTTCCCACCATAGATGAATAACATCCAGATAAGAACCAGTCCTTTTCGGACAAAAGGTTGGGCAATTTTAAATGTTACACCCAAAATCACTTACATGTGTGTTTTCTACATTCTTTTACACTGGTTAAGATTTAAGTGAACTGGTAAAGGACCTACCCACAGAATGACATCAGCCCCAGGCTAAAATTGGGCAATTCCACTCATTTTGAACTGTCCCAATCCAACACATTGTGCTCATTTTCATAGACACACAATGCATTTTTGAAGATTAACCACATCATAAAAAGGTACAATTTGCTAAGAAAGAGACTGAAATACACCAATAAAACTATTAATGGGTGTAATAAAAGGAGATATTTTCAGTGATTTAAATTCAGGTTAGACCACAAGTGAATTCTTGGCACCCTCAATGAAAATATTTATTTTGGTTATCATTTCAGGTGTATTGAGTGAACTTCATCCAGGTACCAATATTGAATATATCGAAGGATATATTTAATGAAAAAGTAAGTAGTAAATCTCTTCTTTACACTACCTCTTTGCATCAATCCATGAAAGACTTTAAACAAATACATTTTAGAGGAAATTTAATGTGTAACTAACTAGTGCAATTTCACACATATTAGTAGCAATAACCTGATTGGACCCAAAGCAGAAATTCCATCTCATTTTGTTAGGGCTGTCCATTTGTTGTGATACTTATACACGTGCCAAAAGTGAACAACAATTTAAAAACACAAATAGAAAAAAAATCTATGTCCAGAAGCTGAACTCATCAGCAAATTTTTTTTAATGCAGATATAGTATATAAAAGACACTTAACACTTGGTAGATTAATTGCCCACTGTACATTTCCCCTTGTGTGTAACCAAATCCTATAATCTGGGGGGAGCTGATCTGAATGTGGAAAGAATAAAATGGGATTCCTTTTTCAGTTTTGGGTGCAACTTATCACTTTTGTGAGTCACCCACAGTTCAGCCAAGGGTACACTACTTTGCAGCCTCTAAAGGCAAACCACTGACACTGAAACATCTGACACCATAAGAAGTCCACAAGCAATGCTAAAACCTGGAGTGAGTGATTTTTCCTGTATTTGGCAGCTCAAGTACTTACCAATTGGAGTTATCTTTTACTGGCAGAATGAATTTAGTGACTGAAAAACTGAGCAGGTCAGGCAGCATCTGTGGAAAGACTAACAGATAACATTTCAGGTCTGTGTCCCTTCATCAAATTGAGGAAGTGGGAAATAAGTTAGCCTAGGTAGCAGAAAATGTGGGAAAGGACAATGGGTGGAACAAAGGGAATTTTTCGGACAGGGTGAAATAATGTGGCTGTTAAGGGAGAGTTAAGATCCTTTCTCCGTATAATGATATAAAATTGTATCGTCTGGCCTACTGGGACATGTCCAGCAGGCCAAACTATACAAATGAAAGAAAACAAAATAAAGGGATGTCAGGTATGAATGGGCAGTCAGATACAAAAGGAAAGAAAGAGCAATTTATCTAATGGTAGAGAATGCAAATTTGAGTCCTGCATATTGCAACATGCCCAGATGAAAGATGAGGTGTTGTGTACTGTACTGCTGTACCTCTTAACAGCAACTTATATTTACAATGAATTTTAACATAAGAAATTCATATGAAGTTCTCAGTCCCTAACACCTACATCCAGGTAGCATCTCATCTAGATAAATAACTCTAACTAGAAATACAAGTGGGTTCAGATCACTACAGTCCCCTGAGAGCAATTCAGGAAATTCAGACCCTTCATATGTAGATCCAGAGTTCTTAGATGGTAACTTAATTTAAGGAGATGAGCTAATAGTAAGTGGGTGAACTGTCTCTTAAAGTAATGACTGCATAGCACTAAATGCAGAGCTAAGGGCAACACTGGTGCCTGGATGAAAAAGCATGGAATTACTTTGCTCCACGTAGGGCCACACAGTGAGGTGTGCAAACATATTGGGTTGGACTATTTTAATACCTTCTAGCAAATGCTTTGAAGAACTCTATCGAAGAATATACAACTGTATTAAGCTATTTCTAGAAACTGGAAAAAAGGTCAACTTTATTCAACTTGATCATTTAGAATAGCCACAATAATTTGGATAATTTGATATTCAGAGTGTAAAAATGCGATAAATTACATGTACGGTTACTTTTGCACACACTGTGTATACTCATTGTTCAATATATTCTGCAGTTACTGTCACGTCAATCTGCTTACATAGAATTACACCCTGACGTTAACAGTAGTACTGTGGTTGATTTGCTCTGCTTCTTCTTCCAGCAAACATTAATCTCAGTAACAACTAACACAAAGTTGAAGGCCAGCTCATTCAGGGTATGATTGATATTAACTGCAATACAAAGTGTTTATTTTATTATAATGTTCAAATTAGCCCATTGACAGTTTGGAAGGATGTACGTATAACAATGCTAATCATTTTGAACTGGAGATAGATGCTTAGAACAAAAATACAGAACAGTGGAAGGACTCAGCAGGTCAGATAGCATCTGTGGAAACAACAGGTGTAAGTTGATGTTTCAGGTCGAGACCCTGCATCAGGACCGAGAGGAAAGAGGAAAGGTTACTAGTATATAGGACGGATGGAGGGGGTAGGGGTGGGACAGACCAGGTAGGTGATAAGTGGAATCAGATGGGGAAGGGATGATGGGCAGATGAAGCACCAGGGGTGCAGGTTACCTGAAGTGGGTAAGCTTGAGAGGACGATTGTGGACAGAGTGCAGGTGCACTGCAAAATGGTTCCCTAGTCTACGCTTCGTTAGAAACCACTTTGCAGAGCACCTGCGCTCTGTTCAGCCATCTTGAGCTTGCATGTCATTTTAACTCTCCTACCCACTCTCGCACTGATCTGTCTGTCCTCGGTCTTCTCCAATGCTACGGAGAGGCCAAACACAAACTGGAAGAACAACGTCTCATATTCTGCTTGGGTAGTTTACAACCCAATGGTATGAACACTGAATTTTCCAATTTCAGGTAAACCAAGACCCTGTGTTCTCTTCCCAAACACATTCCGCTGTTGTTTGTCAGTTATTAGTGCTGTTTGTGTTACTGAAGGCCCTTAATCCATAGAGGAGCAAGAGATTTTTAGATGTTACAAATTAAAGCAGACAAGAACATGAGAAACAGAAGTAGGAGTAGGCCATAAGGCCCTTAGGCTTTCTCTGTCATTCAATAAGATTATGGCTGATCTTTTACCTCTGCTTAACCCAATATCCCTTGATTCCCTTAATATCTAAAAATCTATCAATCTCTGTTTAGAATTTCTCAGTGACTGAGCCTCCACCATCCTCCTAGGTAGTGAAGTCCAAAGATTCACCACCCTCTGGGTGAAGACACTTCTCCTCAGCTTTGTCCTGAATGGCTGATCCTTTATGTTGAGACTGACCCCTGGATTGATTTCGACTGTCCGTATCTATTTATATTACATTTATACTATCAAGGGCCATAACCATTTTGTACATTTCAATGAAACTGCTTCTCATTCCACTAAACGAGTATGGGGCTGATCTGCTTAATCTTTTCCATGCTACAAACCCACTATTCCTGGAATCAGTTTGGTGAATCTCCACTGTTCTCCCTAACTTATAGGTTTAAAAAGGAAGACCAGACCTGTTCATAGTAATCCAGATGGGGCCTCACCAAGGATCTCTAAGATCTATACTTTTATACTCTAATCCTCTTATAATAATGGCCAATATCCTATTCACCTTCTTAAATGCTTGCCGAACCTATGTGTTAGCTTTCAGGGATCCATGTGCTGGGTCCTTCTTAACACCAATGCTTTCAATCATTCACCATTAAAAAAAACTTGGTCTTCCTATTTCTTATAGCAAAATGGAACCCTCTCACATTTTCCCCTCATTATATTCCATCTACCACATCCTTGTCCATTCACCTAGCCTGCCTATATGCTCTTGCAGCTCTCTGCATCTTCTATTCAGCCCACGTTACCATCCAACTTTATGTCATCAGCAACTTTGGATATATTAATTTGATGCTCTCATCCAATTCATTGTTATCGGTTGTGAACAGCTGGTGCTCCAGCACCGATGCCTGCTTACATTGTTCACAGGCTCCCAATTTGAATATGACATACTTATTCCAACTCTTCATTAACCAATCCTTAAACCACATCAACATACTAGCCCCAATACTGCATTTTCTAATTTTATAAACTTTTGTATGGAACCTTATTCTGAAATGTCCAAATAAATCACATCAACTGGTTCACTCTAATCTATTTTGTTGAAGAAACCACAACAGATTTGATAAACATTTTGACTCTGCCTAATTCCATGATTATTTTGCAGGATTATTAGCTCTTCCTTAATAATAGATTCCAGCCTTTTCCCTACTACTAATAGCAGACTAACTGGTCAATGGTTCCTGCTTTCACTCTCCCTCCTTTTCTTGGATAGTGGGGTTACATTTGCTACCTTGGGGAATTGTACTAGAATCTACGGAATTTTAGAAAATGAGAACCAGCTCATCCACTACCTCCATTACCATCTCCTTCAAATCACAGATCAGTTCCTTGGGATTTATTGCCATTCTGTCTCTTGGGGATCTGATGCAGAATTTTTGCAAGTAGAGTGTAGTTGGTATCTGGAGTGTGCTGTCTGAAGAGGTGGTGGAGGCAGGTACTCTTGTGACATTTAAGAAGCATCCAGACAAGTATTTGAACAGCCAAGGTATAGAAGGCTATGGGTTTAACGTGGGCAAATGGGACTAATGTAAATGGGTACGATGGGCAGCATGGACCTTGCGGGCCTGATTGTGCTGAATGGCTCTATGACTCTAGTAATTTCTCCAATACTTTATTTTAATTAATGCTAATATTTTTGAGATAATTAAGAATGTTGGTAAGGGTGCTGCCAATGTCTGAAAGGAAGTGACAGCTTTGGAATGCCTTGGGCTAGGTCTGGAACTATTCGTGTATCTAATGCAATACACCATTTATGGATGCATCTATTGATCTTGATCACTGGCCAGAGATCTTTGATTATCTTACAGTACTGTATCCTTGTGTTTGAGGCTTGGGATTGCCCTCTGCAGCCAAATGGCTGCACTGCTTTCTCTGCATGTCTCTGGAGTTCCCCAGACCTCTTATAGATATGCCAATTTTCCCACTTTCCACTTCCTTTACCAAGTGCTTATAATCTGGTATCCCGTTGCCTTGGAGTCCTGTTGCGTATTTCCTCACTGTTCCCAAGTCAAGTACACTCCTTGCATAATACTTAGCACCTGCTCCTGCCACAATGCATATCCTCTTTAAGAAGGGCAGGCCAGATTTAACCATTGCCAATGAGCTACATGATGAGTGTAGCTGATCAGTAGTAAGCTATGTATTAAAGTCAACATAATAAGCATGCAGCACAAAATTGCAGCCCTGCCTACATTGCAGTCAATCAGCATTGGCCATTTGTTCACTGTCAACCTCTGCCTCTTTTCGGAGGTTGTTAAAATTAATTCCTGGAAGCTCCAATGCACAACATGCCTGGTGCCTTCATAGTTCAAATTACTTACATGGTATTGCATGGCTATGGTAAAGATTGTGTGGCTAGTCACAATAGCACATATATCAATTATTCAAAGTTAAGGGATAACCCTTTGCTGTCGAGAATTACAGTCATGAGGCTCTGCACTCTCACATGATCACTTACCAAGTCCGCAAGTAAATAATTGACCAGGAGATACAAAAGATGCTGGAACCTGGAGCAAAAAGCAAACTGCTTGAGGAATTCAGCAGATCAATCAGCATCTGTGGAGGCAAAGGAATGATTGATGTTTCAGGTCAAGACCTTGCATCAGGACAGTGAGTGTCAATGAAAGAGGTGAGAGGGAGGGGCGAGACAGGGGCTGGTAGATGAACCAGGTGAGGTGGGAGATGATGAGCAGATGGAGCCAGGTGGGGGATGGGGAGGGCAAAAGTTTAGAGATGGAGGCTGGTCAGTATTAACTTGGTATTGATATTAATAATTTTCTAAACTACAGGTCCAGGTCATGTTCTCTGCACCATTGTAAAAGATGTTATCAATTTGCACAATGGATATTTCATCGAGGCTTTCTCTTATAAGCAGCTGTAAACTATAAAGGAAATAGCTGGTCATAAAAGAAGAGTTGGTCATTGACTTCAGGAAGGGGGGCAGTGCACATGCTCCTGTCTACATCAATGGTGCTGAGGCCAAGAGGGTTCCTAGGAGTGAACATCACCAATATCCTGTCCTGGTACAACCACGTAGACACCATGGCCAAGAAAACTCACCAGCACCTCTACTTCCTTAGGAGGCTAAAGAAATTTGGCATGTGCCCATTGACACTTACCAATTTTTATCAATGCACCATAGAAAGCATCCAATCTGGATGCATCACAGTTTGGTATGGCAACTGCTCTGTCCGTGACCACAAGAAGATGCAGAGAGTTGTGGACGCAGCTCAGCACATCACGAAACTAGCCTCCCCTCCATGGACTCTGTCTATCCTTCTCGCTTCCTCAGTAAAGCATCTAGCACAATCAAAGATCCCACCCACCCTGCACATTCTCTCTTCTCCCCTCTCACATCAGGCAGAAGATACAAAAGCCTGAAAGCATGTAACACCAGGCTCAAGGACAGCTCTCATCCAGAGGTTATAAGACTATTGAACGGTTCCCTGGTGCGACAAGATGGTGTCTTGACCTCACACCTTATTGCCTACCTGCACTGCACTTTTCCTGTAGCTGTTACACTTTATTCTGCATCCTGGTATTGTTTTACCTTGTACTACCTCAATACACTGTGTAACAAATTGATCTGTATGAATGGTATGCAAGACAAGTTTTTCACTATACCTCCGTACATGCTACAATAATAAACCGATTCCAATAAATCAGTTCCCAATATTTAGCATTAGTAATAACTGGATTTCTCTAACTTCTGCTGTTAAATTCTGTTGCCTATGAAATGTAAATATAATTGAAATTTTAATCAGGTGCATTGTTACATTTATTTATTCAATGTTTTGCACGTTCTATATTACAGTATGTATAAACTGATTTGTTAACATTAATCAAGAGCAAGATTTCAAGTAAATATCAGCACTGTTATTGGCTTGTAAGTGATAAGTAGCTTATGAGTCATGTAAAGCAGTACATGAAGGTGATACAAAATGCTATATTTGCAGTTCAAGTTATTTGATTAGCAGGGTGTAAAAGATCAAATAAAATTCAAATTTAGTTACAAACCGTTAATTATCAAAAGATTACAATGTAAAAAGGATATTATTTTTACATGCATTATGCCTATATTTCGAGGATAAGTAATTATTAAACATATTTTGGAAATCTAACTTCCACTTCCTTAACCATGCTGCCAATTTTCCCTGTCACATAGTGTCCCATCTATGAGACCCTGACAATGTTTCAATATGCCTAATCTATATCACATTCTTCAGTGATAGAGAGCCCAAAAGGGTTTTATTAAAGGTAATTACGTTATTAGGATGCAGGGTGATTGCATTCATATGACCATTCAAGTAACTATAAGATATAATAGGTATTCATCTACTAAAATCAATTAATAACTATTTGATCTGTCAATACTTCCAAATATTATCCCAACAATACCTTTATCATAAAGGAGTCTTATATGCCTCCTTTATTTCAGGATGAAGACACGTTGAATAGTTGACTCTAATGAGATGTGAATTATCAGTTCAAAATAAGATCATAATACTGATGCTTAACCCAAAGGCTCCCAAAAGATGGTAATCCAAAGCATGTTCAATGGTTCTGATGTTTGAGCTCCACTAAGAATGGATTAGTGGATTAATGAATCACAATAGATTCCTGAGGACTGAAAGATAATTACATGAGGCACTACCCATAAGTTAACCATCAAAAGATCCAAAAGATGAGAAGTACAAGTTACAAAGTCGGAGGGAATCAAGAAATGAATCAGCTGAATGACTTGGCTTTTGCATGAGGGAAAACTTATTTTGCCCAGGTTGTTCAGTTAGTGTTACTTGTCGACAACCAGCTAAATCAAGAGGTTGTGAGCCATTTGCAATGTAAAAGATAGTAATTTTATTCCTAATGCTCTTTCACCATCTCAGAACATCTCACAGCACTTCTCTGTCAACTAAATACGTTCTAAACTTCAATTCCTGTCATAATGAAAGAATCATGGCAGCTAAGTCTCACAAGCAGCAATGAGATGGTAAATAATCCATTTTAGTATAGTTGGTAGTAGGATAAATATAGGCCAGAGAATGAATAGAGTGCTCCTGTTCTAATTGAATAGTGATAGACTTTTTGGTGTACCTGAAGGGGTAGACAGCACCTCAGTTGAATGTCAACTCTGAATGACACCACTTCCAACAGTGCAGCACAGCCTGATTATTTTACTGGACTATCAGTTTAAATTATATACTCACATCTCCAGCATGGAGCTTGAACCATCAACTGTAACTCAGAGGCAACAGTATTAGAGTCATAGAGTCATAGAGCAATACAGCACAGATACAGACCCTTCAGCCCAACGAGTCCATGCTGACCATGATGCCCACCCAGCTAGTCCCAATTTCCTGCGTTCGGCTCATATCCCTCTAAGCCCCACCCCTGCATGCACCTATCCAAGTGCTTCTTAAATGACACTATTGTACCTACCTCAACCACTTCCTCTGGCAGCTCGTTCCACATACTCATCAGCCTCTGTGTAAAAAAAGTTGCCCCTCAAGTCCCTTTTAAACATTTCCCCTCTGACCCTAAACCTATGCCCCCTAGTTTTGCACTCCCCTATCCTGGGGAAAAGACTGTTACCATCCACCTTATCTATGCCTCTCATAATTTTAAACATTTCTATCAGGTCGTCCTCATTCTCCTAAGTTCCAAGGAATAAAGACCTATCCTGGCCAACCTCTCCCTATAACTCAGGCCCTCTAGTCCTGGCAACATCGCCGTAAATCTTTTCTGCAATCTTTCCAGTTTAACCACATCTTTCCTATAACAGCATGACCAAAACTGTGCACAGTACTCCAAGTGCGGCCTCACCAAACCTTATACAACTGTAACATAATGTCCTAACTCTTATACTCAGTGCCCTGACTGATGAAGGCTACCGCGCTAAACGCCTTTTTTACCACTCTGTCTACCTGTGATGCCGCTTTCAAAGAACTATGCACTTTAATCAATGATACTTAATACTTAATATGTTGGGTTCTTTCAGAAATTTATAACATAATGCCAGAATCTGAAGATTGTTTCTCTAAATTCCAAATCCAAGAGGAGCAGTGGAATTAAAAGATCCTGAAGTGTCAAAAAAGATTTTTTGATATCTTATGATTATCACTTAAATGGATCTTTTTCAATAAGTATGATATCAGATCTGCTTGCTAGAAATTGTGACATTCCTGCTACAGAGAAACTGCTCTGCAGGGTGAAAAAGACATCCAGGAAAGATGAAAAGCACTGTGATATTGGAGGAACTCAGGAGGCCAGGCAGCATCCATGGAGAAAAGCAGATGGTCAACATTTCCGGTCAGGACCCTTCTTCGGGACTGGAGATAGGAAAAGGGGAAGCCCAATATATAGGAGGGAAAAGCAGAGCAGTGATAGGTGGACAAAAGAGGGGAGGTGGGGTGGGCACAAGGTGGTGATAGGTAGGTGCAGGTAAGAGATAGTGATAGGCAGGTGTGGGGGAGGAGGGGAGAGCAGATCCACCGGGGGATGGGTCAAAGGTAAGGAGAGAAATGAAAAAAAGGGGTAGAAAAAAGAGAGAGAGGCGAGGAAAGGGAAGAAAAGAAGGATGGTTGAGGAGGGGTGTGGAGAAGAGGTATGGGGATTACTTAAAGTGGGAGAATTCAATGTTCATGCTGTTAGGCTGCGAGGTTCCAAGACGGAAAATTAAGTGCTGTTCCTCCAGTTTGCGCTTGGAATTCTCCTGGCAGTGGGGGTGGCCGAGGACTGACATGTCAGTGATAGAGAGGGAGGGGAAGTTGAAGTGACTCTCAATGGGGAGATGCAGATTGCAGTTATGGACAGAGCGCAAGTGTTCTGTGAAAGACTGAAATATTTCCCCATCCCAGACTTAGTCCCACTTCCTTCACATGTGAAGCCCCAGTACCCTATCAAACTGTCTACTCACCTTGAAGCAGAGAGCTGGCCTTAGTTTACCTCAACTTCACTTACCAGCAGTCTCCCTTCACTCTCTTCAGGAATATGGGCTGGGGTTAAAATTCCAGCTTTTCCTTCCTCTTCTACCTGATATGGAATTATGTCACCGGAATGAGTTTCCAAATGATAGCTTGATGCAAGTTAGTCAGTCCATGTTTTGATCTGCAAAGTAGCATTTAAATATAGATAACATTCCATATCAGTAACTTTGCATCAGAAGTTCTGATGAAAGCTTACAGACCTGAAATATTAATTCTCTCTCTCGCTTCATGGATGCTGCCTCAGACGCTAGGTACTTCAAGTTTTTTTCTGTTTCTTTTTCAGATTTCAAGCAGCAGCAGTATTTTGCTTTGCATTAGCAGTTAAAAGCTGGATTTCCACTGCCCTCTCCTGGGCAGATGAACTTACTTAAGGGGATGGTTAGAAGTTGCTCAACAGAGAGCTCCAGGAATTTGGAGCCGGTTTAGAGGTCTTGGTTTTCCAACACTTCATGGGTATTGTGGTCCAGGCTGATAGAGGTAAACAAACCTTTGTATGCAAACTGATTGCCTTCATGTGAACTAAACAAAATGTTACGGCAATGTAACGGTTAGCGTGATGTTATTACAAGATAAGATATTTATTTATTAGTCACATGTACCTCGAAACACACAGTGAAATGCGACTTTTTGTGTTACTGAGAATGTGCTGGGGGCAGCCCACAAGTGTCGCCACTCTTCCGGCACCAACATAGCATGCCCACAGCTCCTAACCTGTAGGTCTTTGGAATGTTGGAGGAAACCGGAGCACCTGGAGGAAACTCACGCACAAACTGGGAGAATCTACAAACTCCTTACAGACAGCAGCGGAACTGAACCCGGGTTGCTAGCGCTGTAATAGCATTACGCTAACCGCTACACTACCGTGCCAGCGCCAGTGATTGGGGTTCGATTCCTGTCGCTGTCTGTAAAGAGTTTGTATGTTCTCCCCGTGTCTGCATGGGTTTCCTCTGGGTGCTCTGGTTTCCTCCCACATTCTAAAGGTGTAGGAGTAGGTTAACATGAGTTTTAAATGGGCAGCATGGACTCGTTGGACCAGCAGGGCCTGTTACCATGCTGTATAAATAAAGTTTTAAAGTTTTTAATATTTTAACTTTGCAAGAGGCTAACTCTAACTCACGGAGATGCTTGTTCAGATGAACTGGGATGCTTGTTCATCAGTCCAGATGAAAGGTCTTGACCCAAAACGTCAACTGTCTATTTCCCTCTACAGATGCTGCCTGACCCACTGAGTTCCTCCAGCAGCTCCTTTTTTGCTCCAGGTTCCAGCATCTGCAGTCTCTTGTGCCTACACTGAGATGCTTGCTGTGTATGCTGGAATAAAATGAGGAAGTAGCCTTGGCCTAAATTAGAGCATGTTATAGGTGGAAGATATTCTGGGCCTGAACCTGTAATCAAGTGAGAATTAGCTTAAATGAATTGAATTCAATCCAATCAAGTACAGATGTTGCAATGAATTGAGTTAGTGACTGCAAGTCAAACAAGATGTGGGATATGCCGCATCTGCAAAATTAGGAACATAAGAAATAGAAATAGGGATAGGCCATTTATTTCCTTGAGCCATTCAACGAGATCATGGCTGGTCTGTTACCTCAAACACTGTGTCCTGCCCTATCCCTATACTCTTTGATTTTTTTTTAATACCCAGAAAATATCAATTTCAGCTTTGAATGCAATCAATGACTGAGCCTCCACAGGGCAGAGGATTCCAAATATTCACCAATATCATCTGAGTGAAGAAATTTATCCTCATTTCAGTCCTTCATGGCCTACCTCCTTTTGAGCCTGTGATTCCTGGTTCCAAAATCCTTAGCCTGAAGAAACATCCTCTTCATATCTACTCTGCTGAGCCCACTAAGAATATTGTACTCTTCAGTGAGGTCATCTCTCATTTTCTATATTCTAAAAGACAGAGACCTAGCCTAGTCAGTCTCTTCTTATAACCAACCTGCCATCCCAGGAACATATCTGTTACACCTTTGCTGCATTCCCTCTATAGTGAGTATTTTTTTAGATTAGGAAACCAGAACTGTACACAATACTCCAGGTGTAGTTTCACCAAAGTCGTATGTAACTCTAGGAAGACGCCTTTACTCTTATACTCAAACCTTCTTGCGATAAAAGCCGATGTACCATTTACCTTCCCAATTGTCTAGTGTATCTGCATGTTAGCTTTCAGAAACTTGTATGAAAGAACATACAGGTCCCATTGAACTTCAACGTTTCCCAATCTCTCACCATATAAAAAATTATCAGCATTTCGGTTTTTCCAACTGATGTGGATAACCCCACATTTTTCCACATTTTTCTCCATCTGCCTTGTTGTTGCCCATTCACTCAGCTTGTCTATATCCCTATGAAACCTCCTTGCATCATCATCACTACTCATATTTTCACTTTGTTTTATATCAATAGCAAGCTTGTAAATATGTTACTTGGTCCCTCAGCCAAATTATTGATATAGATTTTGAATAACTGGGGTCCGAGACAAACCATTGCAGTAAACCACCAGTCACAGCCTGCCAACCCAAGAAAGACCTCTTCTATTCCTACTCTTAGTTTTCTATCAGTTAATGAACTCTGAATCCTCCAAGAACTCCAATAGATTGGCGATTTCCCTTTTGTAAATCTACATTGACTCTACTCAATCATATTTTCATACCTTTTCTTACTAATTCTAGTAGTTTCCCTTTTTTGGCATCGGGCTAACAGGTTGGTCAATCTGTTTTCTCTTTCTCCTTTCTTAAATAGTGGGATTGCACTTGCTGGGACCATTCCAGAATGTAGAAAATCCAAAGGAACTGCATGCCATGAAATGCCTGAGTTGTGTTGTAAACATTCTCTCAATCATTGTGCATTTCAAGGTCACGCCTAATGCACCACGTTTAGCAGCAAGTACTTCTTGCAGAAGACCTGGTGAGGAAATCTCTTTCAAGACATCAGCTGTGTATAAAATGCCATAAACTCTCAAAATCACTCAGTGATTGTAAAATAATAGCAATAGTTGGCAGAAATAATTCAGCAATTAACCTTGAAGGTAAATGGTGATCCCTTTAAATAGCGGGTATGGGTTTTGGGGACTCCTTCTGACTCCAGAATGCTTGCTAGGCTTTGTAAAGTTAAGAAAAGGCATTAACTAGACTGTTCCATATTTCCTTATGACATAGAATGAGGCCATTCAGTCCATCAAGTCACTTCTGGCTCACAGAGTAATCCTATTCCCTAACTAATTTTCCTTGTATTCTATTCTCCTTCCCTCACCTAAGATTCTACTATCCACCCGCACTAGGGGTGAGATACAATGGCAAATTAACCTACCAGCTTGCAAGTTCTTGGCATGTGGGAGACAACCAGACCACCCATGGGGAACACACATGATTGCAAGAAGAGACCGTCAGAAATGGCCAGGATTAAACCCAGGCCATTGGAACTGTAAGGCAGTGGCTCTACTAGCTACACCAGTGTGCCACCAGATCTCCAGAATAGCATTACAGGTGTCAAATTAACATTAATTGCTGATTGATATTATGATTTCCCTACTTTGCTACTCCCATTAGATATTAGCTATGCACCATCACCCTCCTCAATATGGTGTCTGTTCTGACTCATGCCACCAATGTGTCCACAGATTTAAGCAGTAGCATTACCTATGGCATCCCCAATCTACATAAAAGGCCCCACTGTACTGAATTTATGGCAGATGTTTTATTAACGTGCTTTAAATTATGTGGATGTGTCAATTACATTTCAGCAAAGAACCCAAGCCTAAAAGGTAAATTGGTAAATGGTAAATTGGTTTATTATTGTCACATGTACTGAGGTACAGTGAAAAACTTTGTTTTGCATGCCATCCATACAGATCATTTCAAAACATAAGTACATTGAGGTAGTACAGGGGAGAAACAATAACAGAATGCAGAATAAAGTGTTACAGTTACAGAGAAAGTGCAGTGCAGGCAGACAGTAATGTGCAAGGCCATGACGAAGTAGATTGTGAAGTTAAGAGTCCATTTCACTGTACAAGGGACCATTCAATAGCCATATAACAGTGGGATAGAAACTGTCCTTGAGCCTGGTGGTACGTGCTCTCTGTTTTTCTTATCTTCTGCCCGATGGGAGGGCGAAGGAGAGAGAATGTCCAGGGTGAGATGGGTCTTTGATTATGCTGGCTGCTTCACTGAGGTAGTGAGAAGTGTAGACAGAGTCCATGGAGGGAATGCTGGTTTTCATGATGTGCTGAGCTGTGTCAACAACTCCCTGCAATTCCTTGCAGTCTCGGGCAGAGCAGTTGCCATACTAAGATGTGATGCATCTGGATAGGATGCTTTCTGTGGTGCATCTATAAAAATTTGGTGAGGGTCAACAGGGACATGATGAATTTCTTTAGCCTCCTGAGGATGTAAAGGTGCTGGTGCGCTTTCTTGGCCATGGCATCTATGTTGTTGGACCAGGACAGGCTATTGGTGATGTTCACTCCTCGGAACTTGAAGCTCTCAACCCTCTTGACCTCAGCACCACTGATGTAAACAAGTGCGTGTGCACACCCCCTTTTCTGAAGTCAAATACCAGCTCTTTTGTTTTGCTGACATTGAGGGAAAGGTTGTTGTCATGACACTATGCTACTAGGCTCTCTATCTCCTTCCTGTACTCCAACTCATTGTTATTTGAGGTTCAGCCCACTACAGTGGTGTCATCTGCAAAAAGTAGGGGGCTGAGGACGCAGCCTTGTGGGGCACCAGTGTTGAGGATAGTTGTGGCGGAGGTGTTGCTGCCTGATCTACTGATTGCAGTCTGTTGGTCAGGAAGTCAAGGATCTAGTTGCAAAGGGGGGTGTTGAGTCCTAGGTCTAGGAGTTTGGAGATGATTTTGCTTGGAATTACAGTATTTAGGGTGGAGCTGTAGTCAATAAATAGTAGTTTGATGTAGGTGTCTTTACTATCCAGATGCTCCAGAGATGAGTGTAGGGCCAGGGAGATGGCATCCACTACGGACCTGTTTTGGTAGTAGGTGAATTTCAGTGGGTCGAGGCTGCCTGTGAGGCTGGAGTGTGCCGTGACCAGCCTCTCAAAGCACTTCATGCTTCGTAGTCTTATTGTGAACACAACAGTGCATAAAGCTAAGTATCTTGATATGGTTGTAAGTGTTTTTGGCCAGTCATAGCAGGTAGTTGTAAACTATAATTTATCCCTTTATTGTTTCAAATGTCCTTGCTGTTTCCTCCTGGTTTTGAAGCAGGAGGAATTATACCTCCACTTGCCAATTACACCTCCACTAGTCAATTATACCTCCACTAGCAAACAATAAGGAACAATAGACAAGGCAACTGAAGAGTTCTGGTTCTCTCCTCATATCTGACATAAATACAAGGAAATTCTCCAAAATCAAATTTACCTCTGGAAAGAGAATGCATTTTGGAAAAGAAAAGCCGTTGGAAATAATACAATTATGATGTTGTTTACGGTGTGTGTTTAACGGCAGGCAATTCAATTACCAGTCCAGGAAGTTGTGTGACACCTCTGACAAACCTAAGAGGAATGTTAAATCGATTGTTTCGGCTTGGTATCGGGTGATGTTAACACCTAGGCTCTTGTTACTGAATCATGGCAATGAGGTCGTTGGGCAAAATTACTTCCCTATTCGTTGCTGCGTGCCTGCGTGTGTGTGGTTGGCGTAATTGCTGCTCGGCGGCGCACTGGCAGTTTCGGCTGCGGCCGTGCCAGCGCCAAGGATGCGCAGTTGCCGCTCAATCACGGCTCACTCTCCCGGTCCGCAGAGCCTGCGGGCGGCGCGCGGCGTCCCACCGCCCGTCTCCGGGGCAACGGCACGCGCCAAGCCCAGCTCGCGCTCCGCTTGCAGGCGCGAAAAGCGCTGAAGGGAGGCGGGCGACAGGCGGGCGGGGCCGCCGTGGAGTCGACACATCACCCTCAATAGAAAAGGTCGAGGTCCTTTCGCGATGTAACCGTTTGCGGCTTCTTGTGGTTGCAAGCAACAAATGGTCACCGGTGCCATTTAAATACCAAGTAAATGTAGCCCAGCTCTCAACCAACATACATAATTCTTCCAAAAATATCCCCCTATATATATTCACCGAGGGTTTCCAGAAACAATTTCTTAATACGTTTACCTTAAATAATTCAAACGCTGTGTGAATCAATTTGTATTTGCAATCCGTAATGAATTGCAATTACCCTTTCAAAGTTAAATATTACATGATTTAGTTTTCGGAGTCCTGAACAGAATTACTGTGCACGAAATTATCAATTTTTGGTGTTTTCTACCGACTAAACAAACGGCTGAAATGATCAGGTTTATGTTCAATACATTAATCTATATTGCATTTCATTTTTAACTACATCTTTATTAAAATTTGGCATCACGGTTGGCACGGTCATTATGGGCCGAAGGACCTGTTCCTGTACTGTTTTATGTTCTATGTTAAAATTGTATCTTAATTTATTATCACTATAATAAGTATGTGAGCGGAAATTGTGATTTTAAATGTGTGGCACTTCTAAACAAATCACAGCCAGTGCTCGACAGAAGCATTTTGCTTCGGACTGTGCAAGATATTGCAGGATTAGTACCAAGATCCCCAGTGTAAGGAGAGCATCTACTCTTTTGCAGAATAACAAGACATCTGAGAAGCTTAGGGGATTCAATTCTTTTGCTGGCAGGGGGTAGCCTGGCCTGGTAGCAGCATGTTTTTTTTGAGCCGGAAAGTTCTGGGTTCAAGGCGCACGCCAAAATCTTAAGCACAAAATCTCGGGCTGGCATTTCATTGCATTGTATAGATGAAGTGCTGCACTGCTGAAGGTGGCGTCTTTTAAAGAAGATATTAAACCAAGACCATACCTGCCCTCCTAGGTGCATAAAAGCCAATATTTGACCTCGATTAATATCACTAAACAATGATAAATTGTTGTTTCTGGGAGTTTGCTGTGCACAAATTGGCTGCCTCTGTTATTCCACTGGCTATATGGGGTACTGTGGAATATGCTGTCTTAATATGTTTCATTTTTATTTATTTGTCCATCAGATGGCTTTTGAGAGAAAATGTTATTTTACAAATCTCCTATCAATGTGCTGCAGAATTCTGTGATGTTCACTTCAAATCTTGTCTAGACAAATATTTGTAAGGTGCTTTTTTCCAGCTACAGTTGCACTACTTATCAGCTGTAAAACTTGTTATGCTTTGAAAGTACAATTTCTGTACATTTTGATCATGAACTAAATATAATAAATGACCTTATAATACTTTTCAATAAAGGAGCTCCTTCAGTGTAGAACATATTTGATGTAACTTCTACAGGCCTTTTTTATATGCTGCTTGGAATTAAGTTTGAAGATGAGTTCTGACATAACTTGCTGCTTGGTGGAAGAGGTCACAGTGATGAGAGAGGCACTATAAATGTGAGCTTAGTCAGATATTGTATTATACACGCAGCAGGCCCAGTGCACTGCAGGATAGAGGAGTCCACAGGCAAGGGCATTGATTATATAAACTCTTCTGTCCTGAATGCTGTCAAGTTTCCTGTGTACTATTTCATTTAAAAGCAAAGGCAGTTTGGATTAATAATAATCCTGTGAAAGTAGGAGCACAGATAAACATAGGCACAAAAATTGTTTTTATTAGCTGTTTTGTTGAATACAGGACTAAAGATGTAATGATGAATTCATGCAACACATTATTTTGGTCATATTGATTATTTGCACCTTTTTAGATGTCCCATTACTCAAAGGTTATTGAATGCATACAGAGTAGATATACTAGAACGATATCTGAGATCTGAGAATTAAGCTATAAAGAAAGAATTGGCACAATAAGGTCTGTTTCTCCTGGAACAGAGAAAACTGAGAGGCAGCTCAAAAGAGGATTTTCTTACATCAAAAATAAACTTGTCAGAGTGAACAAGAGCATTTCCCCTCAGTTAGGACTATATGCCAAGGTTTCAGTATAATTTTTTTGCTGAGGAATGTAGGATGAATTACTTTGCATGGACAGTTGGACTGTTTTGCCTCACAGATATTTTGAGATGCAGACCATTTCTTCTTGAAGGAAAATCTGGAGAAATATTTGAAGGAGAGAAAGATTCAAAGCTGCAGGGAAAGTGTGATACAGTAGAATTATTGTGGTGTTACTCCTTTGGATATCCTTGTATGAAGTCAACCAGTGTGATTCTGTTGACCATTTAAGGTGCGATTTAGTTTCACCAAAACAAACATAAAATCAATGGAACAGCTGTGCCCCCTGCACAAAGACTGTATTGTGTACAATTTTACCTCCTTATCTAAGAAGGGATATGCTTGTCATAGAGGGAATCCAGTGAAGATTCACCAGGTTAGTTTCAGGGATAGGGAGATTGTCATGTGAGGGGAGATTGAGTATCTGTGACTACATTTTCAATAGTTTAGGAGATTAAGAGATTGAAACTTACAAAAATTCTTACAGGGCTTTAAAAGCTGGATAGAGGAAGTTTCCCCTGACTGAAGAGTCTAGAATCAGGGGTCACAGTCTCATAAGATGTGGGCCTTATAGGGCAGACCAGGTAGTGTAGCAATTAGCGGAACGCTATTACAGCACCAGAGACCTGGGTTCAATTCCGGCCACTGTCTGTAAGGAGTTCATACGTTCTCCCCATGTCTGCGTGGGTTTCCTCCAGATGCTCTGGTTTCCTCCCACATTTCAAGGACGTATGGGTTAGGAAGCTGTGGGCATGCTATGTTGGCGCCAGAAGCATGGCAACACTTGCAGGCTGCCCCCAGAACACTCTACACAAAAGATGCATTTCACTGTGTGTTTCGATGTACATGTGACTAGTATAAAGATATCTTATATCTTAAATGAGGAAAGATTTCTTCACTCAGAGATGGATGAATCTTTGCAATACTCTACCCTGGGGCTATGAATACCGTCGTTGCGTTCATTCAATACAGATATCAATCATATCTGGACGTTGAGAGAATCAAGGATTATAGAGATAGGGCAGGAAAATAGAACTGAAGTAGAAGATCAGCCATCATTTTGAAGAAAGACAGTAATAATTCAGAGCACCAAATAACCTTCTGCTCCTATTTCTTCTTAAATTCCAGCTGGTTAACAACTATAAAATCAGAAGTGGGGATACTCACTGATGATTACACATTGTTCAATTCCACTTGCAATTTCACAGCGTATGAAGCTGTCCTCATCTGCACAGCAGGACCTAAACAACATTCAGTCATGGGCTGATTGGTGGCAAATAATATTCATAATACAAAAGTGCCAGCCAATGATCATTTTCAACAAGAGAGAGTCTAAGTACATACTCTTGATATGCAGAAGCATTATCAATGCCAATTACTTTCTCATCAACATCCTGTGGGTCGTCAGCAACTAGAAATTCAACTGGAACAGCCATACGGATACTGTGGTTGCAAGGGAAGGTCAGATGCTGAGTATTCTGCAGCAAGTGACTTACCTCCTTAAACCTCAAAGCTTTATCGCTATCTTCAAGGCATGGTGGATCACTCTTCACTTATCTGGATGAGGACACTTCTAGCAACAATCAGGAAGACCAACACAATCTATCACAAAGCAACCCACTTGACTGATACCCAATCCACCATCCTAACCATTCATTCTCTTCACCACCAGCATACCATAGTTGCAGTGTGCATGATAGTGGTATTCAAACTTACTTTCAGCTGACCTGCATTATCCAAGTAGTTCATCCACATGACCCAATAATAACAAGCTCTATGGTCTGTGAACTGGCATTTATTTAAATAAATAGAGATAATGACCCATTTCTAACTTCTTGCAACCTGCCTGAGGGTTGTAGTTCTCATCCTGTGAACTAATGAATATGCAAAGTGCACTGCAGATACTCTAACAGCACTCCCAAACCCTCTACCACCAAGAAGGGTAGGGGCTGTGGACATATGGGAATACCAGCACCTGCATGCTGGAGGGAAATTAAAACAATGTTCAGAAGAGTGAGAGGCAACTTGAATGAAACATATAAGGTTTTGAGGAGTTGGACAGAATGGATGTGGATTGGATGGTTCCGCTTGTGAGAATATCTATGACGGTGGGGTGGGGGGGGGGGGGTCACTGTTTAAAAAAGTCACCCAATTAAAACAGAGTTGAAGTGAATTATTTTCTCTCAGAGGGTGTGAGCCTTTGGAACTCTTCTTCAAAGGATGGTTGAAGCAGATGTAAATTGATGCTTGATAAGCAAGGAAGTGAAAGGTTACTGTGGTAGACACGAATGAAGAGTTGAGATTACAATCAGATCAGCCTTGATCTTATTGAATGATGGAACAGGCTTGAGAGGCAGAATGACCTACTCCTCCTAATACATATGCTCATATGTTCTCACAGTATTTATTGTCAATATTGTTATGGCTTGATCAATATTCCATAACACTTAAAAAGATCAAATTTGAACATAATGGGCATTTTATTGTTTGAAGAATATGTTGATAACTTAAGCTACTGATTCTAACATTGAATTTCATTCAATAACAGCTACAGTCATTTGTTGCCCTCATTGTTTTCAACTATTCAATTCTGTTTGATATTCCACGTTTCAGATTTGAATGACTAAAACTGTTTTCCACTGTTATATTTAACAATCTTTTCAAATGGTATTATTTTATGTAAGAAACATCTGTCTGGAAGAGAAATGGAATAGTTAATTGCCATGTGAAGTAGACAGTGTAATTACCAAATGATAAGTCTGTACTAGATATCATACCATATGGCAGTGGCATCTGCTTTATAAAATAAGGAAAGCACCAACAGGTTTTATAATTCATTCTTTACATCAGTTATGGGAGGTGTATGGTTTTCTCTTTAATTTTCAACAGTTTCAACAATAAAATCGAACTGCATATAATCAGAATGTTCAGTAATTTTAGAGTATTAAGGAAAGCTTATGGAGTATTCTGAACAATGGCTTCATTGAACAAATAAATGATTTTAAACTGTTATAATGAAAAATTTATTGGTATTGAATGGGATAGTTTCAAATTTCAGCATATAAAGTTAAACATGGGATTTGCATTTAAGGGCCTTATTAAACTTACATTAAATCCAGAGTTTAATTATATGGAAGATCATTTGCTTGATTTCTTTAGGGTCATTCAGAAAACTTTTGAATGGGATTAGAACACATGGTATTAAATTTTATAAAAAGTCATCACAATATTTAAACAACATCCCTTTATACTATATTCCATAAAGATTACATATAATTTAAAATAATATGTATAAATTTTGAATTTGGCCAATGAGGAGATAAGGATAGACATTTATTTTGGAGTGCATTTGTGCAATTAATTAACGGCATGTTTTGAATATATGCTTGAATCAGAAAGCTGAATACTACCCAATATTGAGCTTTGGGTCTGATTTTAACAAGTATGGTAAGCTGCCAGTATATATTGTTCTTCCAAGGTAGCTGGCCCATATGAGCACTGATTGTATCACTGTCAGCATCCCTAAAGTAAATCCTGGAAGGATGAAAAGTCATAGCGGTGATCATGGGCTGGCAGCAGTTTTAAAGAATATTCTGGAACTTTGAACAGCATTTCTTCTATCAGTTCTCCTTATATTATTAATAAACAGGTAACAGGACAAGGATGATATCTTAGAATTATGTTGAATGGGTTATCAAAACACCTAGTTCAGCATTGCAATGGAATAAGGAAGCATATTTAAGTATGTGACTTATAAATACGAGCAAGTAAGATTGAAGTTAAGACTATGATTGGATATATTTACAGTTTGATTTTTGTATTACAGGAAATTTACCATATTATTGGACTGAATTCAGAATTGAATACAAAGCTAATCCCTTAATTTAGTGACCTGAACAGAAGTTCTTTATTTCTCTCTCGGAATGGGTATTCTCCACTCCAAGGTATGTTTGTCTTGAGATTAGTTTCCTTCTAAGGCTTCATTTTATTCCTTCAAGTAATAATCTAATTCTTTCTTTAAACTTACTATTGTATCTGCACCCACCACCCTATCAGGCAGTGCATTTCAAATCCTATCTATTCCACTAGCAATGTTTTTTCTTACATCACATCTGCTTCCTTTTCTAATCATGAGATGGAACACATTTGAAATCTTTGAGATTTTCACAAGATAGTGTAATTGCTTCCAGGAAAACACTTCTGCTAGGACTATGATTCAAGGTTTAGGGGACAAAATTAGTGGTGCTAAAATAATGCAGGGAACTAAAGAATTCAGGAAATAATCTTAGACAAAAAGTAGTGAAATTATGAAAAAAATACCAGTCAGGTTGGTGCAACAGAAAAAAAAAGATACAAAGTATTAGTTCCAGAATCAAATGAAGGAAATTGAAGAGCTATTATAAAGGGGGAGGACCAAGTAAACCACTAGCCTTCTCGTCAGAATTTTACTGTTTAATAAATACATTAATTCCTGATGCTTATTAATGATTTTATTAAAATACTGTAACAGAGGAATTCCTAATCTTCTAATACAAAGCTTGGAAATGAAATATTCTCATATCCATGCAATGTTTATCTGATTATTTGACTAATGGACATTTTTTTTATTACCCAGTTCTTATTTTGTTTGAAATTTATTTCATGTTAAAATATTTATCTTTGGGAACTGCAATTGACATACATAAAGCTTGTCTTTTTTAGGGGCAGAGACTTTGTTAAGCAGGAATCTTACAATGAATATAGTTTGTAAATGTAATTAAATTCTCAGCAAATCACTGATTGTGTATCAAAATACGATATCCTGTTCATACACAAGCCATTGATATCTGGATAACCGCATGTAACTACGTTGGCCTACTCCAGAAATTGCAGTCAATTTTGTGACCTGATGATGGCAAACATTGATAATTTCACTGAAATTAAGAACTGCAAAATGTGTTTGTTTCATAGCATTGATATTTTTTAGATTTCCAAACAAGTTAATGGGTTACAATCCTGATCTCATTTCCTGCCTTATCTCAAAAGTATGCTACTAAATTAAAAGACTGCTGTAAATTATCCCTAATGTAGGTGGGTAGTAGGAAAATGAGGGGGAATTAATGGGTATGTGAGAGACAAATAAATGGAGAAATGGGATTGCTGGGATTGCTCTGAGCACTATCATAGATTTGGCGAACCAACTGGCCTCCTTCTAGGTCATATGAGATTCATATATAAATTACAAAGCCAAAACAATAGAAGGTCAGAGTACATTTTGGGCCAATCTTCTCTGGTCAGATTACAATTGGTATTGGTATTGGTTTATTATTGTCACTTGTACCGATGTACAGTGAAAAACTTGTTTTGCATACTGTTCGTACAGGTCAATTCATTACACAGTGTAGATACATTGAGTTAGTACAGAGTGCATTGAGGTAGTACAGGTAAAAACAATAACAGAGTACAGAGTAAAGTGTCACAGCTACAGGGAAGTGCATTGCAGGTAGACAATAAGGTGCAAGGTCACAACGAGGTAGATTGTGAAGTCAAGAGTCCATCTTATTGTATAAGGGAACCATTCAACAGTCTTATGAGGGTTGATATTGGCATTGGTTTATTATTGTCACTTGTACTGAGGTACAGTGAAAATCTTGTCTTGCATACCGATTGTACAGGTCAATTTATTACACAGTGTAGTTACATTGAGTTAGAACAGAGTCCATTGATGTAGTACAGGTAAAAACAATAACAGTACAGAGTAAAGTGTCACAGCTACAGAGAAAGTGCAATGAGGTGCAAGGTCACAACAAGGTAGATCATGAGGTCATAGTCCACCTCATTGTATAATGGAACCATTCAATAGTCTTATCACAGTGTCCTTAAGAAGCTGTCCTTAAGTCTGGTGGTATGTGCCCTCAGGCTCATGTACCTTCTACCCGATGGAAGAGGAGGGAAGAGAGAATGACCCAGGTGGGTGGGGTGTTTGATTATGCTGGCTGCTTCACCAAGACAACGAGAGGTAAAGACAGAGTCCAAGGAGGGGAGGCTGGTGTCCGTGATGCGCTGGGCTGTGTGTCCAATTTTGTTGGTTGGACCAGCATTTACATCAATGACTTTGATTTAGGAGATTGTCCAAGTTTAGTTGGTGTCATCAGAAAGCTTGACTGCTTCGAGTTTTTAACTCCAAATCATTGATGAGAAATTGTACTATTTGCTATACTGAGCTACAATGCACTTGCAGTACTTGCACCTATTCTACTAATGATTTCCTCTCTTTTTTAGCAAAGTTATTTACAGTACAGATTTGAACTGTTCAAAAAAGGCCCTGAAAAACTGCTTGGTTACTTTTCCCAAAGTTCAAGTCATAAAAAAGTCTGGTTTGGAAGAAGCAAGACAATGACACAGTTCATCCCTAACACCAAAGACTTGTTATTAGGAAAGGTAGGAGAAAACATGCATTCTCACACCAGGAAAGAAGCATCTCAAGAGTAATCTGGCAGGGATGCACAAGATAGTGAAATGAGTGGATAGGGTACAGTTTGAATTAGATGTAAATTAATTTATAGTTGCAAGACAAAAAATTCATGTTCAAATCAATCAAAAATATGGCTGTAATTAGAATACTCTTCTTATGTAGACAGTGACCAACTAATTGAATAGACTTCCAGAATAATGATGAATTTTGAATGAACAATTAAATGCTGAAACTGGAAATATTTAGGATCTCTCTGGATGGTCCTTTTGATATATCGACGGCTTTCTTGGTTTTTAACTCTCTTGTGGAATAAGGACAAAAGGATTTAATCTTGAAATACCACAGTGCCATCAAGCGATAAATACCTGTATACAAGGCAGACTCGGTGGAATTCCGGCAGTTATACTTAACGATAAGAGACTTTTGATGTTCCACGTCTTGTAAACAGTAACCAAGAATCTATGTCAGTTAGTTTCAAAAATTATGACTACGCAAGAATGATATTTGGTAACGTATGAGCAAAACCACATCATTTATCTTAATCGTTTAATAAATAACAACAAAAGAGCATTTAAAATCTATTTTACTTAATTCTGAGATAAGGTTATGCCGGATTAAATGTTTTAGAATAAGTGACAACTGTAAAAGCCTATCTGGTATCCCAGGCAGGCAGATTTCCATATTATTTCCCATTCCAGCTGTTCACCCTAAGGATTTATCGGCAATAATCTACCTGGCGGAAATGGAAAAATAAATTTACCCAGCAATTGTTTTGCGTTTATTCTTTAACTTTATTCTTGTATTTGGTGTTGCAGTGTTAATAATAATATAATTAATATATATGCATCGCTGAATTAAGTTAAATATGGATGAATAGTTTTTCCCCCTGTATTTTAACGATTATCTGTGTGAGTTTCTTGTTTGCTATTAGTTTTGTTAGTGTCTACTTAAATGCAGTGAGCTGCATTTTGAAGAACTAAACCCTTGAGCAGAACAGTAAGTGGAAATGTTATTTGTATCCACACATGCACTCCACTCATAGTTTTTTTTAAATTGACTAAATAGGGGACATCTTAGAATGCCTGACTTAATTGTCCAAAAGAAAATTGTGCTATGTTGGAAAAAGTATTATTAAGGCCGCAAAGTAAGCGTGCTGCATTAAGGCGATCGGCAAGTCAATAAAGGCAGCATGCAGCCAATATGGCAGGGAAAAATAATGACCGCCAAGTCACCCAGTAACTCCTTGCCGATGATTCGGGATCGGAGGACAGTAGAGTACGGCCGAGCGCAACAATGAAAATAATCAACAAGTTGGTCATCGTAATGCCTCATAGGAAAACAATGATATTGATATAATTAATGAAGCTGAGGAGTACAGATATCACAAAAATGTCAGAATTGGAGAACGGAGACGTAAAAGCCTGTTAGAACTGGAATACATTCCAGAAGTAACAAAATCTGCTGGAAGACCTCAGCACGTCAAGCAGCATCTGTGGGAGGAAAGGAATTGTCGACGTTTCGGGTCGAAGCCCTGCATCAGGACTGCAGTCCCACAGACGCTGCTCCACCCGCTGAGTTCTTCCAGCAGATTGTTTGTTCCTCCATATTCCAGCATCTCTAGTTTATTACATAGTGCTCTGTTCAAAATCCTGTAAGTCTTTAATACCTCTATAGGGTCTTCCTTTATTCGTCTATAGCTAAAGGAGAAAAATCTCAACCTCTTTAGTATCTTCAGGTAAATGAAGCTCCTCATCCGTGTTATCATAGTTGTAGACCTTTTTTTTCATTCTCTCCAAAGTCTTGATCTTGTTTCTTAAATATTGTGCATAGTAATCTAGCTGAGGGACTCGCTAAGGATTTCCAAAAGCTTCGATTGTGACTTTCTTGTTTTTGTATTCAACATCGTTGTTTACAAATCCAAGTATCCCATGCACCTTCTTAAATACCTTAAGTAAACTGCTGCAGGTTTTTATGGAGTGAGAGTCCTCTCCATTTCCTTTCGAGTACTTTTGGAGAATAGGGAGGTTAAGGGAGAGAGAAAATATGCACATCTTTAAAATGGTGAGAAGGATAGATATGGTAAAAAAGATTGGCGGCTGTATTTTGTTTAATCACATTTCCAGGAGGCATACATTTGAAGTGTAGGGATATTTTATTTTTAAAATATGGCAGTCATCTTATACACAACACATTTCCACAACATTGATAAATTATTACTTGTGTTCCTGCTGTTATTGTTTAAAGGGGTAATGTTGCCTGAGCACAGGCAGATCACAGGCAGGGACCGTGCTCGTCTTAATTACGTATCCTATGTTCGTAAATGGCCTCGCATGCTAAGTGTTCAAAATGTTGCATGGAAATTTTACCGACAAGCAATAATATACGCCTTTGTTGCACAGTTACCTGACAGATACTATCAGTTACATCTTGGTATGTACTGTCCAGAATTTGCATCTTTTTTTTTCCTTTTTTGAAATCCTTTTACTAATGCAAGATCTTTTAAAAAGCATTTTTGGGAGTATTAGGCTGCCTCGGAAATCGGTTTGCCGGAAATTAATAAAAGTGGCGTGAGAGTTATCTAAGTAATTAGGAAACGGAGTGTTCAAAAAATGAATCTTGATATTTTCTACACAAAGAATGAAAAGTGCTGCGCCTTTGCGCTCTAGAATATTGTAAATAGCGCAGTCAAGCTTGTGGTAAACAGCATTACAACGTTCGCGAGCCGCTACACACAGCCCTGGCTGTATTACTCACTGTGCGGTGCTGGCGTCTGGTAAACCGAGAAAAAAATCTGCCGCCCCTACAACTCAACTTCGCGCTCATCCCAACTCCATAGATCAATCCTATAGTAATTCCAAACAACATTGCATTATATATCTGAAATTGCTGTGATCGTACCCTCATTCAGTCTAAAACAGAAACTGCAGCGCAGTATATAAACGGGTCGTGTATAATAGGGAAGCGGCACCGAATCGCAATACTTTTATTAATACGACTAAAACATCTTTCTGGTATTCAATATAAATTATAACATCAGAATATTGTGCATTACTTGAATTATTTAAATAATGTTCGTTACCCTGAAAAAATAAAAAAAACCTTTTATTAATATCCATGTTCTATTCTACTTTTTAAATACACTCAATGAACACTATAAACCAAAATGAAATCCAACATAGTAATACAGTAATTATTATATGCATTATCCTTTCCGGTCCTGAGAAATGTTTATTTTACCTGACTTTCATCTTCCAATGAATGAAGAAGGTACGCGGCTCTGAATGAAAAGTATTGTCGGGTTTTAGTTTTATGGTGGCAGGCTGTCAGTAACAGTTCAGCTGTGGCCCGTGTTTTAGGAAGTATGTTAAAGCTATTAATAAACGCATCTTTTCATTCTAAAGCAATAATATTATCATGATTATTTGCGCAGGGAGTATACAACGATAGGAGTTGTTTCATTCTTTTTGTCTATGTTTAAGATTTATTTATCGTATGAGTTTAAACTGAACGAGTTTGAGTGACTATTTTGAGGCATACCTCCATTTCAACCACTATTTCCCATTTCCTCTATTCGATTTATTGATATATTTATATGTTCAAATTGTCTGTAACTTTATTTTCCTCTCATTCCATCTCTCTTCCCGCCTTACACTGCCCCTATTCCTATCAATTATTTGTTTCTACTCGCCGCGATTCCACTGTTTCGAGTGGCGGGCACCGATCCCGCGGGTTTCAGCAAGGGAATCCCTCTGGCCGACGTCAGGGGATAGGGGGCGGTCCCCATTTCCCCCTATCAGCGAGAAGTTAGGTGTTTCCCGCTCACCTCGGCGCTCGAAACAGCTTTAAAAGCAAAGAAGGGCAGGGAGATTCAGAGAGGGAGGAATTAGTCTGGGGCTCTCTGTGTAGACAAGTTATTTCTAGCATAATTTAATGACAGCATTTACTGGGTTATGCTGGAAAGTTAAGTGCAGAGAAAGGGGTGCATTTGAGATAAGTTGCGGGGATAGTTTTTCCATTGATCTGTTGAAATGTTGTTTAACCCGAATTAACTTTTAGTAAAGAATGGAGTGGAAATTAGAACGGGTTTCTTCCCGTAAAACCAAGACAGGAGAGGAGATGCAATGGGTAAGTGCCACTTAGCTTCACCCATACTGACACATGACAATCAGCAGAGAATCTGCTCTGAGAGTGAAGTTCGAGTGAGCGAGTTTAGCAAGAAAATCGAGGTAGGTATCAGAGAAAGTAGGCTGTAGAAGGCTGAACTTAATAGATCTATAGTCAGGTTTACTTTCTAATTTGTCGGTTAGAGTGAGGAATCGAATTTACTGAACTATGTGAAGAAAAATTAGATTTAAACCAGCAGAAATAACCAGGCAATTGAATGAGAAAAATGACTGCACGTATGCTGCACAACTACAACATCAATTAAACACTTCTTGTTTAAATTATTGCGATTTTATTTTGCAGGAGAAAGTAATGAAACAACTTGCCAATGAAACAAAGTGGAGTTCACAACAATACGTACGCCGGCTGTTTGAGGTATCTCTTTTTAATGTCATACATCTTCTCCAGAGTTTCAAAACCCAAGCTGAAATTGTTGGCAGTAAAAAGTGAGACAGTTCCACTAACAGTGTAAAAATCAGAGCGTGAATGACATTCTGACTTGTTATCGCTCCTTGGTATCTGTAATTTTCTATTAAAAAGACAACAGGATATTAAAGAACTGACGATTTAAGATTGAATTCTGGAAGCAGAATGGTGAAAATACAGAAATTGGCGAGAGTTTAAACCAGTTCTAAAGAAGGACAAGTAAAAATATGCATTGACAGATTTGTAAGGGAAGAAAGAAAAGGTTGTGGCAGTTAGGCAGTGTACTGCTAGCTGGCTGTTGTGTCTGACAGGTCAACAGCTGCTACCTACACTCCACACTGCTGCATCTGAGAGCACTTCATCATCAATAATCTTCAGAGGCACATTCACTGCTGGATCTTTGTGTTAAAAGCAATTAGATAATTATTCAGAGATAGGGTAGCTTTTTGACTATGGTAAGATTGAAAATAATCCTTTGTATATTTTGTCATACAATTTGCCAGTTATTGGCCTTTTCAGTATGATAGAATTTCTGAAATTGTATCATCTGGATTTGATTATAAGTAGGTTGTTCTAGGGTGCACCTATTGAATAAAAACATTTGCAAGATAATTACATAAATTTGAATACGTGAATGCACCACTAGTCACTACATCTAAGGAAGGTTGACCAAAGGGATTGAAACTTATAATTACTCTACTTCTAGTCAAGAATTCAATACATCTTGAATATAATTCGGGAAAGGAGCACTTTTGCTATATTATGCTGACATTAAGTGAACAGGGGAAGTGGTAGGTATAGGATATTTTATACTGCCCTTTATTCAGTGTTGCCTAAAACTACATTTAGTAGAACATCTCTGGTTCAATTGATCAATTCACCATATTGGTCACTTTTTTTTGTAAGGTAATGAGTTCAAGGGAAAGGGAAGCAAAAACCAGAGGGCATATGTTTAAGGTGAGAGGGGAAAGATTTAAAGGGGACTTGATGGGCAAATTCTTCATGCAGTGGGCAGTGCCTATAGGGAATGAGCTGCCAGAGAATGTAGTTGAGGCAGGTACAATAACGACATTTAAAAGACATTTGGATAAGTACATGGATAGGAAGGGTTTACAGGGATGTGGGACAAACACGGGCAAAATGGGACTAGCTTAGGCGGGCACCTTGGTCGCCATGGACAAGTTGGGCTGAAGGGCCTGTTTCCGTGCTGTATTACTCTATGACTTTATCAAACTAATTAGTTCATCATTATGGATAGCTTTATACTCTAGAGTTTAATTGAGACTGCTCACTTGGTGTCCTTTTGGGTACCATGACATTATATTTCCCACTTTTGCTGTCTTTTGCTTTAACACAGTGCATTAAATGAAATATAACATTAAGTGATGGCATTGAGACCATGTCTTCCAGATTATTTCACCAATAAGACATTCATGTGAATTTTCCCTTTTATTTTGCAAGTACTGCCAGTTGTAACCAGTATTCTACATGCAAAACGACAGAACTCCTGTTGTTAACCTAAAGAAAGTAAGAAAACTGCAGATTGTATTGATATAGAGTTAAGATGGCATCCTTTGGCAGAGAACAAAAGTAATAATAAAAGCCTAATTATCGTCAATGAGAGACAGCTTTAATATTAACTGGACAGGATTCAACTTGGATTTGAGATACCCTTCAGCTCAGTGTATAATTTTCTAATCCAGATTCAAATGCAAATAAAATACATTCTCCAATTCTAATCTTACCCACTAAGACAAAAAAGGCCTCATCTGAAATTTGTGCAGAGAAAGCTAATTTTTGATCACTTGGTTACTTTATGTTACCACGTCAATTAAAAATCAGAACAAAATATTACTTATTTTATGTAAAGCCAAAGATGACTGATGAAATAATTAATGGATCATTTGCAGTTGACGTGGTCTCCATGGACTTGCAGAAGACTTTTGATAAGGTACCACAAAGTAGGCTTATGAGCAAAGTTGAGCACATGACATAGATTCTAAGTTGGCTAAGTAATAAACAACAGAGGGTCATGGTGAACGGTTGTTTTTTGGAATGGAGTAGGTGAATAGTAGTGTTCCCCAGGGATTGATAATGGGACCTTTGCATTTTTTGATCTATGTTAATGATCCGGAATTAGAGATGCAAGCCACAATTTCTAAATTTGAGGATGACTCAAAACCTGGCAGAATTGCGAACCATGAAGAGAAAAGTGATAGATTGCAGCAGGACATAAACAAATGTGTAGCAGATGAAGTTTAAAGGAGAGATGTGAGGTGATGCATTTTGGTAGGAAGAATGAGAGGTAAAATAAAGCATACTGTTCTAAAAGGCATGCAGGAGCAGAAGGACCTAGGGGTATAGGTGCACAAGTTATTGAAAGTGGCAGGGCAGGTGGAGAAATCAGTTAAAAGGCGTACACAATTTTGGACTTTATCAATCAATAGAGGCATAAAATATAAAAGTAGGGAAGTCATGCTGAACCTTTATAAAACACTGCCTCAGCATCAACTGGAGTATTGTGCTCAATTCTGATTATTACATTGTAGGAAGAATGTGAAGGCATTAGGCAGGGTCCAGAAAAGATTTAGCAGACTGTCTATGTTACAAGGATTAGAGAGGAAGGGGCTGTTTTCTTTGGAGAAGAGAAGGCTGGGAGGAGATCTGATAAAAGTATGTACAATGATGAGAGGTCTGTATTAAGTGGATAGTGGGAGGCTATTCTCTTTTGGAGGAGGGATTGAGGATTAGAGGTTTAAAAGTGGAGAGAATTAAAGGTGACGGGGAAAAACTTTTTTGCGCAAGTACAAAATGCCCAACCATCAGATGTGGTGGAGGCAGGTTCTGTTGTGGCCTTCAAGAGGGAATTGGATAAATATGTGATGAAGCAAAATTTGCAAGGCTACAGAGAAAGGGTTGGTTGGTGGAACTAGTGACTTGCTCTGGTACAGAGCCTCCTCCTGTACTGTAGCTATTCAACAATTCTATAATTTTACTAAAATTTCAGTTCTATTTTAATGACTTCAAAGCCACATTTGATTATGATCGGCTTTTAATATTTGCCCAACAAAGAATGCTTGGATGATTTTTCACATGATTATCATCAACATGCATCTCAAAGTTTTATCAGGAATGAAAAAGTCAACATTTCATGTCAAATATTTTTTAAAAGTTTGAGTTAACCATCGTCTCCCAAGTTACTTCCCATGAATTCATTCTGTCTTCACTGGAAGGTAGTGTCCCATCTGTAAATATCTGCACAGATACCATCAAATCCCATCCTTGGGCTTTCTAATTATCTGATTTCTGAACTATCCTAATAGTCCCAGTTGGATTTTGGGAGATTTTCTTCCCCAAGATACACTAACAACTATATACCTAGGGCAACCCCTTGCAAATACTTGTTGAGGCTAGTGTTTCTCTAAAATAGATATACCCAATGCCTTTTAAATTTGCTTTTATTTTTAACTGCAGAAAATTCAAAAGGAACATGTTTGTTAGGTAAGTGTAACACATGATATTTCGCCCCTACTGTTGGAGAATTAATGTGGTCCAACATCGGTCTCCGTACTATTTAGAAGAAGACGTTGATGGAATATTTTTCTTGCAAATCTCTCAACTACTGTACTGTATAATAAAAGGTGGTGCATGAGTCAGGTAGGCAGTGTACTGTTAGCTGGCTGCATACTGTTTAGACAGCAGCTGCTAAGTACCCTGCCACCTGCCCTATTGCCAGTGCTTCTTTTGTTTCAGGAGAAGGCAAAGAAATCACCAGAAGAACAAATGGTGCTTTACATTATTTTGTGCATGGTGGTAAGGCAGTGTAATGTTAGCTGGTTGTATCTATCTGTGACACCAGTTAACTTGCTGCTGCCCTCCTTCCGTGCATGCTTAATCTATTGTCATTCCTTGCAGACATCGATATTTTATGGAATGAAAGTTTTCAGCTTGATATGAATGAAGAGATTAGTATGAAATTCTCCTATTGGCTAATAAAGAACTAATCCATTTCTTTTAAACTGGTTGGGGGCTTCATTAACAAAATGTATGAAAGAGTTTCATACCATGCCTGGATATCACAATTTAATTCCAACTCAAATTATATTTTGGATCAAATCTGTATTTATGGTCAAACATGTTAAGAACAAAAATAATTGCCTGGTGGTTTATTAATTTCCAATGATTTAGCAGTAAAAATTTCCCCATTTGTTCCCTGTTTTTGTGTAAAGTCCTTGTGCCGCTTGTCACTGGTTGTCTGCCACTGACAGATATCCAGCTCAAGAGCAAACTACTTGCAATACTGAAGTGTGTGCATGGGCTTTACCAGGAACAATGAATGAGAGTTAATTAGGAGTATGTGCGTTGATTAGGCAGTGTAATGTTAGCTGGCTGTCAAAGAGGAATCAACAGCTACATGCACTACCACATCAGCTCATGACCTCACAGCATCCAAAACAACTATACTACATAGCACCTGTCACATTGCAAAAATAGCCCAAGGCACTTAATGAGTTGCTGTTGTGTTACTCTTTGGGCCCAGTGAATAAGTCATTCTCCTATTCAGGAAGGTGTTTTTTTGCAGTAACTTGCCACAGTCTGGGGACACAACATCCATCACATGCATAAGGCTGACCATCAGATTTTCCCAGAGGCCATGTGTATAACTGTGGAAAACTATATTGTGTCATGATATCACCACAATATAAGTTTTGTTTCTCTGACGACACCATTGCCAAATCCTTTGTTGTGATGCATCAGTGTATTCAGTAGGCCCAGCAAGGGTAATGCCAGCCAAAGAGGCCCAGTGCATCTTTCTAAATGGGCTAGTTTATGTTGATATTGGCTTAAAGCTGCAGGAGATCTGCTTTACAGCAACTGACAAATGATGATCAGTTTGAAGCAAGACCTGCATAAGAGGAGAAGGGGCAGGTGAGGGAAAAGGATAAAAGCACATTTAGAAGAGAGTGCAGTATAGCAAAACAGGAAGGCAAAGAATGAGAGAAATGGTAGAGTGTTGGCAGAGACTGCAGAAATCTTATGAAGAAAGTTAGCAAAAGGACTATGATATTCTGAACAGGGAATGATTTGGGCAGTGGCAAACATTTATATTAGATGAAATTCTGGTATCCATTGGTATGGATACATTTTTCAGTGAGAGCTGGGTTGAGAAAAGGGGAAGAATGGGTTGTACTTCCATGGTGGAAGCAGACAGTTTTGATGACGAACTGACTTGGGTTACAATTTAGAAAAAAGTTTGAGCAGGATACTAAGATTACAGCTAGAATGAGTTTCAGCAACATTGGTGAAGAGATATGAGATTGTGAACTAAATATCACATTTTAGCTGCAGACCAAATAGGGTAACATTGGTCTTGCCAGGGATCATTATGAATAGGCTCTGACTCATCCAGAATTTGATGATGAACGGGCAATCTGACAGCACAACCACAGTTGTAGAATTAATTTTTTTAGTGGAAACTGACAAATAATAGAACGGACCTCCTTTTACTGTTTAGGTAATGTAAACATAGGCACATACCAAGTGAAACAAATCAATATTATAACTTAATATATCAAAAGGCATCCAAAATAAAGTATGTTTATTGATGTTTTGCAGAGATTGTACAAAAAGCTCAAGGAATGTAATCACATTGATATACACAGAAATATTCCAATTCTCTAAACAAAACTATACACAATGGGGCTGCCTCAGAGCTTTCTTCAGATCAAATATTTAAACGTTTAATGTACTGAAGGCTTTTATTTCTCATGGATCTTGTTATATTTCTGTACTGTCACAGTTATTATAATGCAAACATTTGGAAGAGTGCAATTACTGCCACCGAACAGAGCGGTGAAAGTCCCAGCATATCCAGAATTAAATCTCTCAGATTTTAAAAACTTATTAATGTATTTCTCAAATTCCAACATGGTAATGAGTACACAACATAGCCATTGTAATTTCTGAAGTGCCTAAAACACAACAGCTTGAATTTATATAGTGCCTTTAACATATGAAAAGGTCCCAAGGTGCTTTACAAATACTTAAAATATTAGGCAATATGATCAAAAACCTGGTCAAAGAGGTAGATTTTAAGAACTGTCTTGAAGGAGGAAAGAAAGGTAGAGATGGAGGGAATTTTACAGCCCAGGGCCTCAGCAACTGAAGGAATAACTCACCATTGATGCTATGGATTTGGGAAAGATTAGCAGAAACTCCATGAAAAGACTTTAGAGTCATTTCTCCAGGAGTTTGTCTAGTCGCCGTGGGCCACTTAAAAATTTGCACACCCTCCTGCCACCCCCACAGGCAGAAATTCCACACATAAAAATGTAATAATCATGAAAAAAATCATTGCACCCTTCCCTAGCACCTATTCATCCCATCCCAAGCTTTTAATGTTTTCCTTTACCAAACAAAGTTAACAGCCTCAATCTCAAATCCATTCTTCTTGGAAAAGAGACTTTGTACCTCTGCAATTCAAAATTAACATTAACAATACAGGTGCATCAGATAAATGGCCAGTAAGTAACCGGTGACTCCATTGTTAACTATAGTCTGATGTTAGCTCCTGGGATGGCACATCTATTGTAGAAGAGAGATTAAGCAGACTGTGTTTGTTTGAGTTTAGAAGAATATTAGGTGACCTCAACAAAATGACAAAATTCTCACAAGGCTTGACAGGGCCAATGCAATGTTAATGTTTCCTTACTGGAGTGTCTGGAACCTGCAGTCACAATTTCAAAATAAATAGTCTGCCATTCAAGACAGAGGTGAGAAGAAATTTCTTCACCCAGAGAGTACTGAATCTTTGGAATTCCCTACCCAAGACAGGCATGGAGTTTCAGTCCTTAGGTCTGTTCAAGGTAGAGTCTGATTGATTTTTAGATATTCAGGCAATCAAAGGGTTTGAGGTTACTGCAGGAGATCACAGCCCAGCCATAGAGCAGGCCCTAAGGGCTGAATAGCCTACTTTTGCTTCTATTTCTTATGGTCTGAACACTCTGTATTTACTCTATTTGGAGACTTTACTGCTTTCATTGTTCTGGTTTTGGGATGATCAACAAAGATAGAAGCACAGAGACAAAATGTATTGACCAATGAAAATAACAATAGATACAGTGGTAGATTAATAGAAACAAAAATATAAAGAGGAGACAAAGAGAAATATCGAAGAGATGGTTGTAGTTAGAGGAGTGTCATGATATAATCAAGTAGTTCCTGTATCATGGGATGTCTTGAAAACCTTTTTTTATCTCAAGCTTAAGACAAATAGTGTCTTGGCCTTTACCCACCGACAAATATTACTGTTCAGCAAACTCAAAGAGCTCCATAGCAACCAAAAGTCATCTTCATTCAAGTTAGAGATGCTGCATGTGACAGAATATAGGTGACCCCCCCCCCCCCCCACTTTATGACCATTAGGGTTAGGAAATTTATCCTCACAGAATTCACAAATCACTACTCAGAAATTGATTGAATGAACCAGATCACCTGGATTAAAAATTTAGAGATAAAGTCTGAAAGTTAAAGTTGTGATTGTACAGATATGTACATAAATCAGTGATCCGTTTATCGTACAGATGTAAGCACTTGAACTAAGTGATGCATCTAGATATTTACCAGGCTTTGTCACCCTAAACAATAAGGTAATATATTTTGCTTTATTGATATTGTAACACAAAGGTATAAACAAGCCTTTGTTAATGGATTTATGACCACGTTAATATAACTAATTAAACTTTTTATCTTACAAAATGTGGGTAATTAGGTCAAACAAGAACTTCAGACTCGTCTTTGTGCATTTAGTACAATTTTTCTGGTGAACCTATTTCCAATAGTTAGTGGTATCTTGAAATCTATGCTTCTGTGACATTGAGTTGGTCTGATCCTGGATATGAACAAAACATTTCAATCACCTTTTAAATAATTAAAAAAAACAACTGAAACCAGAAAGGTGCTGATTTTAAATTACATCCCAATTTATATTGCTTTAAGAATACTTAAAACAATAGTAATTGGAAAAGGTAATCTGTTCATTCTTAGTGGTTGTTTTATCTTGTACCTATGGACGATGTAAATTGATTTCAGGATTATCACAGTGCAAATACAAACTTGCTGTTGTAGTTTGCAATGAACTGCAATGCTGGGTTGGTAATTTTCAGAAGATATCACATACCATGTACCCATTTAACAAAGCAGCTGATGTAAACTTCAATAGATGTTCATCCACCACAAAAAGAGAACATATTTCTATTGTAACTTAAAATATTTAAATGCTTGTTAGCAATTGTATGACATGGTGATCACATATCTCAATAGATCTAGATTTCAGTATTCAATATCAGGACTCAAAACACCATGTGGCTGGATATTTCAGATGCAAGGGAAGTTCACCATCAAGTTAAACTGCAACAGCTTGTACAAGCTTTAGGTGTGCTGACCATTTTCAAAATTCAAACAAGGAAGCTGTCTGACACAGCAGCTCTGCTTCAAAACTCTTCTCTTTTTTGCAATATAATTTTTGCCACTAATTTTGACACTTCTTGCTTGATGGCTGCCATGGGGTCTTCAGTTCGCCAGACCTTTACCACCTGACCCTTTGGATTGACCAGATATTTCCAAAAATTCCATCGGGGTTCCATATTTGTTGTATCTATATTTTTAAAAAATAGAAAAATAAGCACAGTTACTAATGAAGTTAATGCATAGACTTACCTTTTGAGGCTATGATGGTACAGAGCAGGAGGCAAACTTCTGAAGCTCAGTTATAATTGCTAAATGACAAACACCAAAGATTCCTGTTCAAATGCCAAGGGTCATTAATAGGGTACTACAAAGATCATGCTGCAATTGTTGCTGCTTGCACTATATATAAATCATCTGAAGAGGGCCAAACACAAAGCCAAATTTATGAATGATGCCAAACTAGAAGGGGGTACAATTTTAAAAATGGGCTGATGATACTGGATCTGTTCTGCTGTCTGAGTTTGTTGTTCAGGATGCCTCATCCTGACAGAGAAGGCTGACCTTCCACATCTGACAGGCATTCCAATGAAGCACAGTGGACTGCAACTGACAACTTAGCCTCAAGCAGCATGTCCTGATGCCTTGCCCCAAAACATCCCAAAGGTCTTTTGACAGCTCACTGCTGTTCAATGCTTTTGAACTTCTTTTAAATGTCTCTGATATTCTGAGATATTGCTTGAATAAAATGATACAGATTACTAAGGCAGTTTAAAAATAAAATAATAAATTTAATTAAAATCTAGAAGATAATTTAAAATATTAGGGGAAATAAAAGAAAGAAAAGTAAGCAAATCATGTGCAATTTTACTGGAGTTCATGATCCCATTTAAATGCTTGGCACTGTGCTATTTAAGCCAGCTATCCCTGGTGTAATGCACTTCATATCAGGCCCCTCAGTTCAGTACATTTGTGCTGCACTACTGAACTCAATGGTGAATCCATCAGCTGTGTGAGACAATAGATGTGCCAGCGGCTGACCTACTTCTCTGACTTCCACATTTCAGTGCATAGCCGCAGGTGTCAGAGAATAACTGCACATCAGATGCAGGCACTGAATGGTGAGTGGCAGTAAAAACAAGAACAATCAGCTCATTTTTGAAGAGGCAACTCAAACACAGGGGATGCGGGTCAGTTGGAAACAAGACTGATAAATATGAAATGAATAAGATAAGATCTTTATTAGTCACATGTACATCGAAATATACAGTGAAATGCATCTTTGCGTAGAATGTTCTGGGGGCAGCCCGCAAGTGTCACCACGCTTCTGGCACTAACATAGCATGCCCACAAATTCCTAACGTGTACGTCTTTGGAATGTGGGAGGAAACCAGAGCACCCGGAGGAAACCCACGCAGACATGGGGAGAACGTACAAACTTCTTACAGGCAGCAGCAGGAATTGAACCTGGGTCGCTGGGGCTGTAATAGCGTTACACTAACCGCTACACTACTGTGCCTAATAGAATTTTGGACAACAGAGGAATCAAAGTTATGGAGATCAGAAAGGAAAGTGGAGATTTAGGCCAACATTCAGAACAGCCACGATTTTATTTACTGGCAAACAGACTTGAAGTGCCTTATTACTTATGCCTGCTTCAGTTTCTGATGTTCCTCTGATAGTTGCTGTTCACAAACAGTGAAACTGTGGAAAGGAAATAAGTACTGCGATTTTAAACTTTAAAACACAATATAATAGCAAGATCTGGAGTATGTGTGAAAATCTTACTGAAATAGTACAGTGTGCCAGCTGTCTTATTTTCCGCTGCCAGAGAAACAAAAGTCATACAGCATGGAAATAGGCCATTTGGCCCACCACATCAACACTGACCAGTGGGCACCCTCCCAATATTAGTCCTATCTTCCAGCACTTGGCCCATAGCCTTCTATATCTAGGAAATTCAAGTGCTCGTCTAGACACTTCTTAAATCCTATCAAAGACTCCGCTTCCACCATTCACTCCAGCAGTGCATTCCAAGTGCTCACCACACTCTTGGTGAAAAAGGTCCCCTTCAGAGTCCCTTTAAATCTCTTACCCCTTACCCTAAATCTATGTACTTATTCATCTCTAATAAAGGGAAAAGTTTCCTATACCCCTCATACTTTTATATACCTCAAACATGTCCCCTCTTAACCTCTTCTTCTCCAGGGAATATAGGGCTTGCTTCTCCAGTCTCTCCTCATAACTGAAACACTCCATCCCAGGCAACCTCCTGGTGCATCTCCTCTTCACCATCTCTGGCACTATCACAACAATTTAAGATGAACACAAACCTGCATAAGACACTGGTACTGCCAGTTATAGATTGCTGGGTACAATTTTGGGTGTGGTATCCAAGTTTTACAGACAGCACAACAAAAGCCTCCAAAACTGATACTTAGCTGACTTAAAATGGGCCAAGGTGGATAATTTTGGAAATATTTACTCTGGAGGTAACAAAGTCAAAACAGAGATATAATTCAAATATCCAAGATTCAAACATACGAACCAGGAGCAGGAGTGGGCCATTCAGCCCCTTGAGCCTGCTCTGCCTTCCTGACTACCCCTGATAACTTTTCAACCCCTGCCATTATCTAATGGTATAGAAGTTTTGAACCTCACTAATATTTCTGAGATTGTCAAAGATTCTTGAATCAGGGGACATCGGCTCACATCTAAGAGAGGGATGGTATAACAATATTGCACAAAGGATGGTGAATGCATGGGTGGTTTAACAAAAGAGGTGGTTGAAGCATATAGATCAAAGGTTTAAGGGGACAGAGTGGAGAAATGCTATTTTTGATCCTGTGTTTTTAAAATCACTAATCTTCTGATGTCATTGTGGTTACAATTTCTTTATGCTGTCACATTTTCTGATTTAATGTGTTTTAAATATAGGAAAATCATGAATAGTATTGAAGAGCTGCATGGCAGAGTTGAATAAGTAAACATTTTATTTCTCTTAAGTAATTTCTCTTAAATTTCTCTTAAATCTTAATCGGTATTTTATTTCTCTTAAATTATTTTCTTTATACTAACAAACATTAACAGTGCATACTGTATCTGATATACTTTGATTTCTCACATCTTCAGCAATGGCTGTGCTTAACATCAGAAACATTGCTGTAGGAGGAACAGTATTAGTGTTGCTGGAATAACTGTAATGCTGCTTGAGATAGTGCACTGGACAGCATTTTGTATTGCAGTTACCTAACTTTAGTATTATCATCTTTCAGTAGAAAGGTGACTTGTCCATACTTGTACTCGTCATTGAGTTTAAAGTAGTCTCTGGATTTCTGGAGTGAAGGATCTTTAAATTTTCAGTGCATTAGGAAGCTATTTTCTTTCCATTGTTAAATTTTAATACTGATGTACAAATATTTAATTGAGCTGAAAATTTAAATTATGAGCAGAACTTGGTTGTAGTACCATGTGTTCTTGAAGAGAATCTCTCAAGAATATGGGCTTGACATGGCATAGAATGTCACTTCAGATTTGGTTAGCTGTGAGGAAGAAAGTTCTAGGTTGCACAGGATATATGAATGGACTGGCCATGTGGGCAAAAGAATTCATGGAACATAGAGCAGCACAGCACCGGAACAGGCCCTTCAGCTGACGATGTATGGGCCGAACATAATGCCAAATTAAACTAAATCTCTGCCTGCACATAATCCATATCCTTCCATTCCTTGCATATTCATGTGTCTATCTAAAAGCCTCCTAAATGCCACCATCGTATCTACTTTCACCACTACCCCTGGCAGCCTGTTCCGGGCACATACCACTATCTGTAAAAAAACTTGCCCTGCACACCTCCCTTAAACTTTCCCCCTCTCACCTTAAATGTATGTCTTCTAGTACTTGACATTTCTACCCTGGGAAACAGAATCTGACTCTATCTACGCCTCTCACAATTTTATAAACTTCTATCAGGTCTCCCCTCAGCCTCTGATGCTACAGAGAAAACAACCCAAGTTTGTCCAACCTTTCCTTATAGCTCATACTCCCTAATCCAGGTAGCATACTGTACCTCACCTGTACCTTTTCCAAAGCCTCCAAGTCCTTCCTGTAACAGGGCGGCTAGAATTGCATGCAATACTCCAAGTGCAGCCTAACCAAAGTTTTATATAGCTGCAACATGATTTCTTACTTCAGTTCAATCCAGAAAAATGTACTCAACCAGAAATATGTACTCAAATTCTCACCTAATTCAGGTTAACGCACGATTTTCTTTCATAATAGCTTGCTGCACTGTCATTTTTCAGTGACTTGTGTATATCAGAATTGTCCATTCTCTCATCATTAAAAGGAAAACAAAACCTCTGCTTTTCTGTTCTGTGCACTGAAGTGGATAACCTCAATTCTTCCACATTATATTCCATCGTTCTTCCCAACAATTCAACTTTTATCCACATCCCATTGAAGCCCTTCCTCTCTACTCACAATTCCACCTAGTTTTGAATCAGTACAAACATGGAAATATGGCAAAGAGCTGCAGATGCTGGAAATCTGAAATAAAAACAGAAAATGCTCTAAACGCTTGGCAGATCTGATAAAGAGTCTTTCAACTGAAAAATCAACCTTGTTTCTCTCTCCTCAGATTCTGCTTGACATGCTGAGTGTTTCCAGCACTTTTTTGTTAGAAATATAACATTTGATTCACTTACATTTTGGGAAGACATATCAGGGTAGGACTTTCACAGTGAACGGTAGGGTCCTGGGGAGCGTTATAGAAGAGAGAGACCTAGGAGTACAAATACATGGTTCCCTGAAAGTAGCATCACAGGTAGACAGAGTGGCGAAGAAAGCTTTTGGGATACTAGCCTTCATCAGTCAGGGCACTGAGTATAGAAATTGGGATGTTATGTTGCAGTTGTACAAGATGTTGGTGAGGACACATATGGAATATTGTGTTCAGTTTTGGTCACCTTGCCATGAGAAAGATGCCATTAATCTGGAAAAAGTGCAGAGGAGATTTATGAGCATGTTGACGGGACTCGAGTAACTGTGTTATGGAGCGAGGTTGAGAAGGTTGGGGCTTTTTTCATTGGAGGATAGGAGAATGAGGGGTGATCTTATAGACGTGTATAAAATCATGAGGGGGATGGATAGGGTCAATGTGCACAGTCTTTTTCTGAGGGTTGGGGAATCAAGAACTAGAGGGCATAGGTTTAAGGTGAGAGTGGAGAGGTTTAATAGGAACCTGAGGGGCAACTTTTTCACCCAGAGTGTGATCAGTATATGGAATGAGCTGACAGAGGAAGTGGTTGAGACAGGTACATTAACAACATTTAAAAGGTACTTGGACAGGTACATGGATTGCAAAGGTTGGATAGGAGAGTCTAGGAACTGAGGGCACAGCCTCAGAATAAAGGGATGTCCCTTTAAAACTGAGATGAGGAGCAATTTCTTTGGCCAGAGGGTGGTGAATCTGTGGAATTCGTTGCCACAGAGGGCAGTGGAGGTCAGGTCCCTGGGTGTATTTAAGGCAGAAATTGATAGGTTCTAGATTGGTAAGTGTGTTAAGGGGAGAAGGCAGGAGAAGGGGTTGAAAAAAAAATCAGCCATAATTGAATGGTGGAGCAGACTCGGTGGGCTGAATCCCTAATACTGCTTCTAATTCTTATGTTCTTATGGTATATGGGCGAAATGCAGGCAAATGGGGCTAGCTTAGATGGAAATCTTGTTCAGTATGGACTACTTGGGCTGAAGGACCCATTTCCATGCTGTGTGACTCTATGACTCGACCCAAATTGTTGATATAGATTGCGAATAGCTGGGGCCCAAGCGCTGATCTTTGTTTATTGTCTTACTTTCAGAGTGAATGGTAGAGCCCTGGGGAGTACTGTAGAACAGAGGGACCTAAGTGTACAAGTATATGGTTCCCTGTTTCCCATGGTTCCCTGTTATACCCCCCTTGGCACAGCCTGTCCACCTGGGAAAGTCTGTTCCCACTCTTTATTTTCTGTCCCATTCTCTATCCATGTCAGCATTTCAACCCTACTTTCATGTGCTTTATTTTTGTTGACCAACTTCCTGTGTGGAACCTTGTCAAAGTCTCCTTTGTGGACCTCCTGAAAATCTGAACACGTCCCATTCACGGGTCCCCCCCACATTATCTCTTCTACTAATCACATCCTCAAGGAACTTCATCAATCAAACAGGATTTTCCTTCCATACATCTAAAATGACTCTTGTCAAGGTGGTCTGCAAACACATCAATACACAGAGAACAACACATCCATGCTTAAAAATACACTACAGGATAACATGCTGGAAACACTCAGCAGGTCAGGCAGCATCTGCAGAGAAAGAAGTAATGTTTCAGGTCATTAACCTTTTACCAAAACTACGGAGGAAAGTTGTGTGAATAGAATCTTGAGTAGAGCAGATCATTTATTGTCTTTCATCCCATCCCCCCACCTCCCACTAAGACAGTTCCATTTACAGTCCAGCTGAATTTCCTTTCTCCTCCCCGTGCACAATGGAATCAGTGAAGACACAAGAGACTGCAGATGCTGTAATCTGGAGTAAAGACAATCTGCTGGAGGAATTTAGCGGTTAGGCAGCAACTGTGGAGACAAAGGGATAGTTGACATTTTGGGTTAAGACCCTATGTCAGGACTGCTGATGCAGGGTCTTGACCTGAAACATCAACTATCCCTTTGCCTCCACAGATGCTGCCTGACCTGCTGAGTTCCTCCAGCAGTTCGTTTTTCTGCAATGGAGTTGGTACCTGCTTTTCTGCTGAAATCCTGGACCATAACCTTCTGCACGTGAGTCAGGAACACTTGTTGGGTTTTCAGATTTATTAGGTATTGAAGGAATAGGAGCTAAGTCACAAAAGCGGGCAGTTTGTGAGGTGGTCCAGTCCTTCTGCACTTATACAGGATCTCTGTGTGCTCTCCCTACACGACCTTTGAGGTTCTCAATACCATCCCAACTGCTTCTTTTCCACTTTGAGTGGAGTAGAATAGCGAGAGGCAAGAATTCAGAGAACATGGTGGGGGAGTGGGTTGAAATAGCTGGGGGAGATTTGTCTTAGTGGTAAAGGGGGAGGGGTGATGTACAAGAAACAGAGGAACAGGAAGTTATCCAATGGAGTTGAAAGCATTGGTGTTGCTCTGATTAACCCAGAAAAAAAACACCCGAATGAGAAACGGCTGAACTTCAGATAAACATTACGAAAATCTGTTAATTTATTATACATTTCTTTCACACGGTAGATGAAGTAAATGTATAATTAAATAATAGTTTTCTTTAAATCTGTTTTGGGCAAGCTAGTTATAGAACAGGTTAAGGCAAATTTTGTCAATAGTAAATAAGACGGTGGCAGTGATCTTACCCACGAGATACCGGAACGCAGGCTCACTCTCGTTCCCTAACACTTTGATCTTGCCAAAAATGGGGAAAGTGGCTCCGTAAGTTTTTCTGGAGAAGCTGTCGATTTGGGAGTTGGTGCCGGGCTCGGATTTTCCGAACTGGTTACAGGGGAATGCGAGGACGTTGAAGTGCATGGGCCCGAGCTCTCTCTGCAGCTCCTGCAGGCCCTGGTAATTCTTTTCCGTGTGTTCGCAGTTACTCGCCACGTTTACAACCAGGGATGCCTGCAGGGACGGAGCACAAAAGTCACCACTCACCGCTGATGCAAAAATAAACGCCGGCCAATTTGTACACAACAAGACTTGCTGTCAAGCCACTGCAATTGATTCTGAGGGAGAATAGGATTATTTTAATCTTTCAAATGAATCGTATTTACAAATAAAGTTATGTTTTTGGGCGGGTCTAAGAAGGACTGCAGATATTTATTTTGATAACTGATTACAATAACCGAACATACACGGCCATGAAATATATGCAAGAGTCTACAGATTATATGCTGTCATATAAAAATAAACGATTAATGTCTGGTAACACGTTCAAAAAATGCAAAGCAGCCAAGCTTCTGATGTAACTCACTTTGCCTCTGTATTTCTCCAGCGAGACCAGCTTCCCCTTGGAATCCAGAACTTGGAAAGAATAGAAGTCTTTGTTTTTAAGTTTAATCTGTTTGATCTGCAGGACCCATAACCCAGTCAGGCAAACTAGCATACAGGCGAAGACGGCGAAGATTCGGGCTTTAGGCGTCCACGATTTCAGTAGGAGAGCGGGCATTGACTCCATTGTGCTGGGGGAGGAGAATAAGATGTGAGCTCTACTGTAACTGGAACTGTCCTAGTGGGAGGAGAGGGTAATAGCTTTCCCATGTTGTCCATCATTGCAGAAACTCTCAATAACACTGGCTGTTATAGGTTGGGGAAAGTTCAGGTGAAATATATACCCAGAGTGAGTCCTAAAATTGTCGTTATGTCCATAAAGTACGATAAAATTTATTACCTTTGTTGAAAATTTCAACTTTTATGGAAGTGCAAAATAGTGGCTAACCTTCTATTTTGCGTAGCGTAGCGGTTAGCGAGACGCTATTACAGTGCCAGCGATCGGGGTTCAATTCCCGTCGCTGTCTGTAAGGAGTTTGTACGTCCTCCCCGTGTCTGTGTGGGTTTCCTCCGGGTGCTCCAGTTTCCTCCCATATTACATTCCAAAAATGCGCGGGTTAGGTTAACATGGGTTTGAATTGGCGGTGCGGACTGGTTGCGCCAGAAGGGCCTATTACCCTGCTGTATAAATGAAGTTGTAAAGTTTTATATTTTATCATTTTTGTTCAAAAACTGAGATGCACAAAGGGAGAAGGAAACTGGGTGGACAGACCAGTGTTTGTGGGAGGAGAAGGATGGGGGGGGGGGGGGGGGGCATTGGGTTACCTGAAATTGGAAAATTCAATGTGGATACCACTGGGTTGTAAGCTGCCCAAGTGGAATATGAGCTGTTGTTCTTCCAGTTTGAAATTGGCCTCACAGTAGCATTGGAGAAAGCCAAGGACGGACAAGTCGATGTGGTTGTGAGGAGAGTTAAGATGACAAGCTTGAGATGGCCATTATGGACAGAGTGCAGGTGCTCCACAAAATGATCATCTTGTCTACGCTTAGTTTCACCAGTGTAGAAGAGGCCACATCACGAGCATCGAGTGCAGTAGACCAGGTTGAAAGATGTGCAGGTGAACCTGTGCCATACCTGAAGGGCTATTTAGGTTCCTGGATGGTGTTAAGGGGTGGATGAAGGGACATGTATTACAGCTCCTCCAGTTGCAGGTGAAATTAAGGTTTCTTCACTGCACTCTCCAGTTCCAGAGATGTCAATATAGTACTACCAGGGTTTATGGTTCTGTTAGTTATAACATGCTGTGTTACTGCCAGAATGTTCCTTGAACCCTCTTACTGTTGTAGTCTTCCACTTTACTTAGAAATGTCTTTCCACACTTTTGACACACATTCACTCTTTCTGCTGGTTTACAGGTAGCAGAAAGAGGAAAGCAGATGGCTTCTCAATGCAGAACCAGAACCACTGGTAATAGAATGAAATGGGAGCTGCCGAGTCCCATCGCCAGCAGCAGCCCAGTTGTTGCACGGTGGCAACATCTGCATAGAAGAGAATGCAGAAGTACAGACACATTAATTGGAGCTCCATTGGTGACTGTAATAGAAGCTGGAGAGAAAACCTGGACCGAGACACTGTCAGAGGCTGGGCCATCACCATTAACAGTTAAGACTAAAGAACTGACAGGAGCAGAGACACCACCAAGAAATGAACATTGGGCTGGAGTGGAAGTGGTAACAATGAAGCAGGCAGGAGAAGAGACCTTGTTAGTGGTGGAGGGTGGAACGCAAGCAGGGGCAGAGAATGAAACTGGATCTGTGACCTTTGCTGGAAATGTAGTAAGGGCAATAACTGGGCCAGGAACAAATAGTGGACCTGGGATGGAGGCTGCAACAGATGTAGAAACAGGTTTAGCCAATGTGGAACTCCCTACACCTAGGAATGTGGACTTTCAGTCAGCTTGTGCAGGGCACTTCACAACTCCAGGTATGTGTGCTTTCTAATACTTTAACAAAATTAATATGTCTAAATTTTACTGACAGAGATGGAGAAAAAGTGCTTGCCATTTGCCTCGATGGCACAGAACTTCTGTGGACATCTAGCATATATTTTAGCTAACTCAGCACATTGGACTCAACCAGGGGATTTATGGCATGTATAAACAGGAAAATTATAACGTGATGATCAACCAAATAAATTGAATAATCCTCACTGAGACGTGCAGCAACTATATTTTATTTTTTTTTTGTGTCAGAGATGGAGGTCTTTCAACCCATCAAGCCTATTCTTGGTCTCAAAGCATTCCCTTCAGTCCCATTCCCCCATTTATTTACCTGTAACATATTCTCTCTCATATACCCGTCAATTCCACCTGATTTTCCTGTCATTCACCTGTACTAGGTGTAATTTATTGTGGGGAGTTAACCATCCAGCACATCCTTGGGACGTGGGAGGAAACAGGAGCACCATGGGGGAAATCCACACAGTCACAGGAGAACATGCAAACTCCACACAGACAGCATCAGAGGTCAGGATAGAACACAGATCATTGGAGCTGTGGGGAGGCAGCATTGTGCCACTGTCCTTTCCTCCAAACCAGTAAGGAAGAAGCAAGAAGTGTAAATTAGATTTAAATGACATACTAAAAACAAAATGAAGATTGGGAAATATAGGTAGGTTTACTGGAGAAAGGTGATAGAGATAGAAAAATTAAATAAGAAATTTTTAAAGAAAAATATTCAACCCTAATGTTCCTCCATGTGAATGAAACCTCACACAGGTATAATTAAATTTTGAATGCTGAAGAATATGGTCAATAGTAATTGTCATATAACAATATTAAGAACTCGCTCAGCCTCACATTTTCAGCTTTTTTTTTGAGGATGAGAAATTGCTCAAGATCAAGTTTTCACCCTGGTTCAGTGCTGAGTCTGTTGGTGAGATGTAGACCTCCTGTGGAGGAGCAAGTACCTGAAACAATATCTTCAGCAAATGCGAACATAGAAGTTGCAGGTTAATTTATCTTGTATTACTGTAGGTTTAATCAGCCACATATTATACATATTACAGCATTTAGTCTGCAACATCACTGAAAGAAAATGAAAATCAACAAACAAAGTGTGCAAACTTAGGGCTTTAGAAGAGATTTTTCTCGCTAATTTACCTAAGTCTACATTGTATTACAATAGAATGTGTGAATACATTTTTATCTACCAAATACAGTTCTGTCATAGCCAATCCAAAGCCTATTCAAGTGTTCTGTGCCAACTAATGGGCTCACAGGTCAGCTGGGGTATTAGTAGAAAGGAACACTGAGTGAGTAAGAGATGTACTGGCCTTCCCAGGGCTAATATGGTTCTATTGTAGCTATAAAAGAAGCTTTAAAATAAATGTAGATGGATTTGCTGCCTTATCCTACCTGAGTTTTGCTGGTCTTGGACAAACTACCTCCTCTCCCCAAAAATGGGCAGGTAGTTATTGGAGATGTGCTTGAAGTAATACTTATGCCCCCTGATCTATGGTAATAGGTTGTCATCTCACATTCTCCTACAAAATTAGCAGTGCCTGTGGTTGTCATCAGGGCGTGCTATGACCCATGACATTCTCTGACACTGGGGAAGAGCCAAAGGTTTATAAGCAACTTTCAATCCACAGAGGAATGACCTCAGCAAAGTAAAATAAAACTCCAGTCAACCTTAGGATGTGGAAAAGTAATGATAGAAGTAACTCAAGGCTTGAAAGGATCAGGCCATTTCCACAGTTTTCCCTGAGCAGCACTATAATGCTTTTTGTGTTGCTTATGAAACAAGACATTCTTTGACATCTGGCAAATTTGGTAGAAGAAGGCATTAAGAAGTAGTGTCACAACAACAACCTCACACTCAATGTCAGCAAGGCCAAGTAATTGATTGTGGACTTCAGAAAGAGGAAGTCGGGAGAACATACACCAGTCCTCATTGAGGGGTCAGTGGTGGAAAGGATGAGTAGCTTCAAGTTCATGGGCATCAACATCTCAGAGGATCTATCCTGGGCCCAACACGTTGATGCAATCATGAAGAAGGCATGCCAGCGGCTCTACTGCATTAGGAGTTTGAGGAGATTCGGTATGTCACCAAAGACTCTTGCAAATTTCTATAGATGTACGGAGGAGCGCATTCTGACTGGTTGCATCACAGCCTGGTATGGAGGCTCCAATGCACAGGATCACAAGAGGCTGTAGAGGGTTGTAGACTCAGCCAGCTCCATCACAGTCACAACCCTCCCCACTATCGAGGACATCTTCAAAAGGCGGTGCCTCAAGAAGGCGGCATCCATCATTAAGGACCCTCACCATCCGGGACATGCCCTCTTTTCGTTACTAACATCAGGAAGGAGGTACAGGAGCCTGAAGACCCATACTCAATGTTTTAGGAACAGCTTCTTCCTCTCTGCCATCAGATTTTTGAATGGTCCATGAACCCATGAACACTACCTCATTATTCCTATTTCGCACTATTTATTTATTTATTTTATTGGTAACATAGTAATTTTTGTCTTGCCCTGTACTGCTGCCACAAAACAACAAATTTCATGACGTGTCAGTGATAATAAATCTGATTCTGATTCTAAAATGAGTGCATCAAAAAAAAGTTTGTGGATCTTATTGTAATGTAAGAATAGATAGACACGTCTGACAAGATATTTGCTGCATATTCTTTCCCTTTTGCATTTTTTTTTACTATTAATATAACATTTGTTAATTCCCCGGTGACGTACTTGGGCTGCTATACTACATCAAAGGTATTGTACAAATATGTTTATTTTAAGTGAGCAATGAATGCCAGTATGATAATGAAAACAGGTTGTTGAGGTATCCATTCACATAAGCATTGACCTGGTGATCCCTTGAATTGTGATTCTGGTAATTAAATCAAGATTAAGTTTGTTGATGACTTCCAAGATGGACCTCATTCAATTGAATCAGGTTCCTCCTTATTTTTAGTATGGTGGTTCATGGGATCAACAGACAGGTGCTTCAGTTTGATGGGCCAGGTGGGTGCAAGCTCTCCTGCAGCAGCCTGGTAATAGTGTCTGTTCAAACCCTTTTGGAACTATTTGCCTTTTGAACTTTCAGCTCCCAGAATGGAACCTGAAGACAAGAGGTCCCAACTGGGCCTCCTATTCCAGTAAGTTCCTGGGGTAGCCTAAAAATTTCCTCCAGCCATGTCGTCACAGTGCTCACTGAATGCAGATTATAGGAAACAAAAGAAGTGCTTGTCCTCACCCAGCCTGCAATTTATGAATGGGTTGGAAATTCAGCAGATTTAGGCTCAGACCTATTTCTGATTCATCAGGCCTATTAGAATTACTCAGTTTCTGAACAATTTAATCTGCAAAGTTTCTCTCTGATTTGTTTTCTTTTTCATATCATCAGTAAGTTTAGAACCAAAATTTTTGTGAAATCCTCATAGACCAAAAGAAATAAATGATTTAGAAGTCTATGCTTAGAATTTGCACTGAATTCTGATTTCAGACAGGTTGTAGAAGTGCTGTTGCAATTTTCTTTGGGTTCCTAAGCTGTTTACTATCCAGCATGGACCTCTACTGGCAACTAATGTAATAATCACCCACTAGTTGCTGTTGTGGCACTTATGGGAGGATGCAGGAGGATGTCTGAAGAACCGCATCTCACCAAGGAGTAAAGAGTAAAAATGTGGAAAATATGCAAGAAAACAATGAGAAGTACAATCCTCTAGAAATATTGTAAAAGGTGTTAAAATTCAATGTGTTCCAAAGCAATAACAAATGTCAGATTCACAATCACAGTTTCTGATATTTTCCCAGCAGTAACATTTTCTGTATTATGACATCTACACATCACATCTAGTTACTTAATGTTTACCATATGAAATAATTTTAAATTGAATCATTGTTTGATATTCTAATTTTTAGTATTCATAATTCCGTTGGATAGAACATAGGTACGGAAAAGGACTAAGGTGGACCATTGATGAAGGGTCCAATTTAGAATATAGCTAATTTTACCAAGGTGAGGTATGAAGATAAATCTGTGCCAGAGTGGGTGAAGGCATTTGAAGAGTGGGTGAAGGTTCAAGCCAAATATGTTCCCAATAAAAGTGTCAGGTGGGGATGGCGTGTGTGGGAACTCCCAAATATAGATTATATGGATCCTTGATGAACATACAGGGGAGCATAAGATGAAAATAAAAGGTCACTTATGACAAATGTAGAGAATTCAGCATCACAGAGAGACTAGAGGAGTATTGAATGCACAGCAAATTAGGAAGGCAAAGAGGGTGGATAAAATTGCGAGAAATCCTGATATTTTATATGAAAACAGAAAGGGAAGGAGGAATATAAAGGAGCAGGTAGAGGCCTATTATAGATCAAAAATATATAGTCATAAATCAATATTGAGCACCAGAATAGAGGGAAGATATGTACATTGATGTTAGCAGGGAGAATGAGGAACTTTGGATAGGTGAGCCAATGTTAAGGGGTCTGGCCTTTTTTAAAAAATAGTTAAATTACCAGGCTCTTAAAAGAAGCAAGAGAGGGAATAGGACAGGCATGGATCATTATTTTTCAAAAATCTTTTGCTGTAAGTGTAGACTGAGGAGGTTTAAGAATGGAAAAAATGGATAGGCCAAGCATGTATAGCCTGGTCTGCTCAACACTGGTGCTGGGTAAATTATTAGAAAAATTTTGAGGATCTATATATATCATCATTTAGAAGGATGAGGTTAATCAAGGATAGAGAGCATAGATTTGCTAAGAGAAGGTTAAATCCGAATGATTTGATTAAATTTTTTGAGGTGATGTGTCATTGATGTGGATGTTGTAGACTGTGTGTGTGTGTGTGTGTGTGTGTGTGTGTGTGTGTGTGTGTGTGTGTGTGTGTGTGTGTGTGTGTGTGTGTGTGTGTGTGTGAGAGAGAGAGAGCTTGGAAACAGGCCCTTTGGCCCACTGAGCCCATGCCAACCATTTTTATATTAATCAGAATAAGGTTTATTATCACTGACATATGTTGTGAAATTTGTTGTTTTGCAGCAGCAGTACAGTGCAAGACATAAAAATTATAAGTCACCAAAAAAGTGCAAAAATGTACTAATCCTATCATAATCTATTTTATCCTCTCCATATTTCCATTAACTCCCACCAGAATTGGTGCAGGCAAGATGGTTTTAACAAAATATTTGATGAAGTCCAATGTGTTGACAATCCTTTAGATGATATGTCATCTGCCATCCTCATAACAGACTTAAGCAGTGAAGACCAGTTAGTTTCCATTTTCAGCCCTCAGTAGACTGATATAGCAACTGCAATCATGAAAATTAACAGGCTCGTTCCACTTCCTATGTTGTTAACTATTTTAAAAGTACAGTTTAAAATAATTGATAAGCTGTAACTTTGCTTAAAATTGCCTTACAATTAAAGAAACTGTAAATGTAGGCAAGTATATGTTGCTTGGAACCTTGCTTTTACATTCATTATTATGCCACATAATTTTAAAGACAAGCTATATGTACAATTGAATTTGCTTGCCAGCTGTTTTAAATTTTATAGCAATGTTCTAGTATTTGTACTATTTATTTGAAACATTTCTTAAAATATATATTTAATAAAGAAAATGAGGCATATTAATGGAATGTTCATATTTCAGGTAGCCAGATTCAGGATCATGCTCTTTCATGCATCAGTAATTTTCCATAACCCCATAGTCAACTGGAGTTATACAATACACATATATATTGCTCAGTCATGCTATTAGCCCATGTTCACTAGGAACAATTAGAACTCATGTAGTATCAGACAGATGGACTCTTACCCCTTTTATCCCACTTGGATTTAATCTCGATCCCAGAGACAATTGTGTGATTCACTGTGGTGCTCTGTCCTTCCTAAACCTTATTTTTGAGATAATCTTTATGTAAAAAAATGATATATGGATTAGCTGAAGACATTCTAAAATTAATTTATGCAACAGACACCAGATTACAACTTCTGCCTGTATTTATGCATATATGTTCAAAGCTTTGCTTGTTACCACTTTGTTTTCTTGATCAAAATAACAGAGACTACAAATAGGAAGAGAGGATCTGCAAAAGCTTTCAGCGATTACTGCTTCCCTAATCATAAGCAATCACATCGAAACACTACCCACCACTTTTTAAACAATTTGAAAGAAAGGTATTTTGTAACAAAGCAGGTAGGCAAACACAGCCTGTTTCAAAAAGTAGTGCAACTTAATTAATGATGTGACATATTTTAGCAAATGCCTATATTCTGCTTTTATTATACAATGTGTTTTGCTTTTGGGATGCATTGAATGACTTAACAATTGGAATACAAAGCATTGCTTACTGAGATTTCTAATGCTGAAGTTAGTGCATTCAATTCAATACAGAATTTTCTGTTGATTAAACTTTAAGTAAGAGTTTGAAATAGGGGAGATCTTTAATGCTGGCATGATGTTTCTGTTGCCTTGGTCCACAACGTTCTTTACTATTGTGCTTGTACTATGAGCTTCATATTACTGAATCTGGTCTTTGCTATCATTGTTCAACATATTTTTAAATAGAAATCCCAGAGAGTGATATCTTCCAGCCTGAACCAAACCAGAATTGTGACTATCAATGGAAAATGCAGTCAGACTTCTGAAGGTAAAGTGATGACACTATCTATCTTTTCACTTCCATAGTGCTAAATCAGTACTTTAACACATTGTTCAGGTGTGCACATCAGTCCTGCTGGTGTTTACTGCAACTCATTGGCTGCAGCAGAATATCATATTAGACAAGTATTAGCTGTAAAGCATATCACCATGACTATGCAGTTAACAAATTATTATTTTTTCCTTCAATCTTTTTTTTCTGTTTTGTTACCTCATACATGCTGTAGTTATTAACCCAAGTTAGATTAAGATCATAGGTCGGTACTGTCCAGTATAGTGGTTAGAAAATGACCCAAGTATTCAGAACAAATGAGTAACATAGATCATTTACTAACATGACTGACCAATAAGAAATTGAAGTTTCTTTCATCCTTGAGTAGAATGAACTATAGTAGGGCATTTGACAAGGTCCTGTATGATAGGCATGTCCAGAAGGTTAAGGCACACGGGACCTAAGGTGAGCTGGCTAATTGGATCCAAAGTTGGCTTGATAATAGGAGGAAGAGGGTGGTGTTGGAAGAGTGCTTTTCTGATTGGAAGTCTGTGATCAGTGGTGTATTGCAGAGATCGTGCTGGGGCCCTTGCTGTTTCTGTTATATATTAACTACCTAGATGTGGATGTAGGAGATATGATTGCTAAGTTTGCAGATAACATGGAAGTTTGTGGTGTTGTGGATAATGAGGAAGGTTCTCTAAGGCTACAGCAGGATATAGTTCAGATGGAAAGTTGAGCGGAGCATTGGCATACAGAATTTAATAATAAGGGTGAGTTGATGCATTTTGAGAAGTCAAATAGGGGTATGACACATACAATAAATGGTAGGGCACTAATGAATGTTTATAAATAGAAGGACCTTGGGGTTCAAGTCCATTGTTCCCTGAAAGTGGCAGCACAGTTAGATAGGGTGGTGGCTTGTCTTCATAGGTTGGGATATAGAATATAATAGTTGGGACGTTATGTTGCAACTTTACAAAACACTAGTTAGACTGTCCTTGGAGTATTGTGTGCAGTTCTGCTTGCCACACTATAAGAAGGATTATGCTCCTCCTGTGAGACGTGGGAGATCAGAATCAGATTTATTATCACTGACTTAGACGACATGAAATTTGTTGTCAGAGAGAAGTCAAGTGTCTCTGACAATTCCATTTGCAGGAAGTGTGTCCAGCAGCAGCTCCTCAGCCCCAGGGATCAGTTGGAGTGCCATTTGGACTCACTGAGGAGCACATCAGAGGCAAGAAGTTTCATGGAGGTGGTCACACTGCAATTTCAGTCAGATAGATGGGTGACCACCAGGAGAGGAAGGCAGGTAGCACAGGAGCCCCCTGTGACTACCCCCTCTCTAACAAGTAAACCATTTTGGATACTCTTGAGGGGGATGGCCTCTCATGGAAAACAACAGCAGCAGTCAGATCAGTGGCTCCATGGTTAGAGTTCAGCTTGTTCCTGTGAGGATAAAAGAGAAAAGGATGGCAAGGTTCAGGAAACTTGAATGGCAAGAGATATTGTAAGTTTAGTCAAAAAGAAAAAGGAAGCATATGTAAGATTTAGGATGTAAGATTTAAGAAGCTGAAATCAGGCAAGGCCTTTTTGGGTTACGAATGAAGCAGGAAAGAACTTAAACAAGTAATTAGGAGGACTAAAAGGAGCCTTGGCAAGTACATTTAAGGAGAACCCCAAGGCAAGGACATGGATGATAGTGAGATTAGGGAGGGGTGTGTTTATATTCTTTGGCATGTAGGAAGTACTGTGTGTATTGAGAAACATTAAGGTGGAAAAGTCCCCAGGGCCTGATGGAATCTATCTCAGGATAACTGAAGGAGACAAAGGAGGAGATTGTTGGGGCCTTGACAGAGATCTTTGTATCCCCTTTAGCCACAGGTTGATGTCCCTGAAGACTGGAGAATCACCAATGTTGTCCTTTTGTTTAAGTAGGGCAACAGGAACAAACTAGAAAATTATAGGCCAGTGAACCTCGCATCCGTGGTAGGAAAATTATTGGAAAAGATCCTTGGGGGCAAGATTTACTTGCATTTGGAAATGCATGGACTTATTAGGGAAAGTCAGCATGACTTTGTGTGGGGGAGGTCCTGTGACACAAATTTGATTCTGTTTTTAGAGGAAGTGGTGAAGATGATTGATGAGGGTAGGGCAGCAGATATTGTCTACATGGACTTTAGTAAAACATTTGACAAGATCCCTCATGGTAGGCTGGTTCAGAAGATTAAGTCACATGGGATCCATGGTGAGTTGGTGAGTTGGTAAGTTGAATAGACAATTGGGTTGGTCATAGAAGACAGAGGGTAGTGGTGGAGCGGTGTTTCTCTGACTGGAGGTCTGTGACCAATGGTGTTCCGGAAGGATTAGTGCTGGGACCTCTTTTGTTTGTGATATATAGATGCTCCTGGGGTTACAAATAACCTGACTAGAAACCCTACTTTACGTAAATTCTCCCACACATTTTTAAAGCATTTTTCAAGCTGATAATAATAAAATGCTACATGGTATTCATTAATGACTGGATACAGTATATATTCCATTAGTTTAATTATGAGTAGTCGATTCATGAAATGAAAGAATTATAGCAAGTGTATGTAGAGTGATACAATATGGGTAGCTATAGAAAACAGGTATTTTGGACTTGTGGAAAAATTGGCTTATGGACAGTTCTCAGGAATGGAACCCATACATAACCCAACGTCTGCCTGTAAGTAAATGCTCTGGATGAAAATGTAGGTGGTCTGATTATTAAGTTTGCAGACAACACCAAAATGGTCGAGCTGTGGATAGTGAGGAAGGTGGCCAAAAGGTACAGCAGGATATAGATCAGTTGTAAACTTGGGTTGAGAAATGGCAGATAGGGTTTACTCTAGAGAGTGTGAGGTGTTGTATTTTGGGAGGTCAAAGGCAAGATTTACAAGAATGTTGCTAGGACTCAAGGGCCTGGGTTATAGGGAGAATTTGAGCAGGCTAGAACTTTATTCCTTGGAATGTAGGAAGCGGAGGGATGACCTTATGGAGGTGTATAAAACCATGAGGGGCAAAGATAGGGTGAATGCACACAGTCTTTGTCCCAGGGAAAGGGAACCAAAAGCTAAAGGGCATAGGTTTAAGGTGAGGAGGAACTGAGTAGGAACTTCTTCATGCAGAGGGTGGTGCATGCATGGAACAAGCTGCCAGAGAAAGTGGTTGAGTTAGGTACAATAATGACATTTAATGATAACCAAATGGATAGGAAAGCTTTAGAGGGATATGGGCCAAACATAGGCAAATGGGACTAGCTTAGGTGGGCACCTTGGTCGGCATAGACAAGTTTGGCCAAAGGGTCTGTTTCCATGCTGTATCACTGTATGACTGTAAGACTCTGTGACTAAAATGAAAGTATATGGTAACTGGCAGGACCCTTAGGAGATTTGATGTACAGAGGATCTTGGGGTGCAAGTCCATATCTCCTTGAAAGTGGCAACACAAGTGGAAATGCTGGGAAGCATTGTTGCGGCTGTATAAAACTCTATTTGTGACACATTTGGAGTATTGTGTTTAGTTCTGGACTCCACGCTAAGGACATGCAGGCTTTCGAGAGGGTGCAGAAGAGGTTCACCAGGATGCTGCCTGGAATCTGCCCCACCCCTTTTTCTTCCACTCCACTTGTTTGTCTTCCCTTAGTCCTGTGGCTCCCTTTCCCCGCCTTGATGACCTGCCCATCTCCTCTCCTCCCCTCCCCTATTCCATGGTCCACTGCCCTCTCTTCTTCTTCAGCCCTTTGCCTCTTCTACCTATCACCTCTTAGCTTAATACATCTTCCCCCCTGTCCCTTCCCCTACTCACCTAACTTCCCCCCCCTCACCTGGACTCGCCTATCACTTTAACTCGCCTATCACCTGAACTCACCTATCCCCTGCCTGTGTGTGCTCCTCCCCCTCCCCCCTTCTTATTCTGGCTTCTGCCCTCTTCCTTTCCAGTTCTGATGAAGGGTCTCGGCCCGAAACGTCGACTGTTTATTTCCCTCCATAGATGCTGTCTGACCTGCTGAGTTCCTCCAGCACTTTTTGTGCGTTGGTTTGAAGCTTTGTTGTTTATAGCACCTTGAGTATTTATCCAGGTACATTGAATGCAATGAGGGTTCGCCATCTGTCAACCCTTTCGATGTCCTTTGAGTGAAATAAAAATCTTCAATGCCCTTTAAATCTTCTGGTATTTACCTCAAACCTATGTATGTGGTAAAAAAACAAGCATCTGGTGGAACTCAACAGGTCAGGCAACATCCGAAGAGGGATATGGACAGTCGATGTGTTGGGTTGAGACCCTTCATCTGGGTTGAAGTAGATAGCCAGTATAAAAAGGTGAGGGGAAGAGTTGGGACAAGAGCTGGTAAGCATTAGGTGGATCCAGGTAAGGAGGGGTGATTAGCAGATGGAGGAGGGAAGAGTGGAAATAGCAACAGAGGGATCAAAGGGCTACAGATAATGGAATCTGGTAGGAAAAGAAGGTGGAGCATGGATCCAGATAAGGGAAGTGGGTTGGGTCGATGGGACCAGTGGGGAGAGGGGACCCATTAATGGGCAGGCACGGTAGTGTAGCAGTTAGCGTAACGCTAGTACCAACCAGAGACACAGGTTCAATTTCGGCCGCTGTCGGTAAAGACTTTGTACGTTCTCCCCGTGTCTGCGTGGGTTTCCTCCGGGTGCTCCGGTTTCCTCCCACATTCCAAAGATGTATGGGTTAGGAAGTTGTGGGCAAGCTATATTGGTGCCGGAAATGTGACGACTGCCCCCAGAACTTGCGGACTGCCCCCAGAACACTCAATGCAAAAGATGCATTTCACTGTGTGTTTCAATGTGCGTGTGATTAATAAAGATATCTTGTCTTATGTGGGTAATGTGTAGATAAAGTAGGTGGAGGAAGGTAGAGAAACTGGGTGATGGGGGCTGGGGGGAAGGGATTAAATGTGTGTAGGTGGAATGGAGTAAATCAGGTAGGGAAAGAAATAGACAATATGTAGTTATTGATATCTTTTCTCAGGGAAAAAGGTTCTTACTATTCATTCTATTCAGGCCTGTTGTAGTTTTATTTATCTCAGTTAAGTATCCCCTCATCTTCCCTAGTTCCAGAATAGCACTTAGATCTAAATTGACAAGATGTAGTTTTGTGAATTATTAGGGGTGCATCTTACTAATTACCCAGGTCGCCTGGAAATAACCTGTGACACCCCTTGCAGGACCAGGCGGAAGCAGAAGAAAAGTTGCCATTCTCCCACTGAGCTGAGGAAGAATGTTACATTTAAAATTACGTAAAGCATAACTGCCTGAGGAGAAAGATTCAAGTAGTGGGGGAGCATTTTGGAGATAGTGATCATAATTCTATCTCCTTTACGATAGCACTGGAGAGAGATAGGAACAGACAGACTAGAAAGTGCTTACTTGGAGTGAAGGGAATTATGAGGCTCTCAGGCAGGAAATTGGAAGATTAAATTGGGAACAGATGTTCTCAGGGAAAAGTACGGAAGAAATGTGGCAAATATTCAGGGGATATTTGTGTGGAGTTCTGCATAGGCATGTTCCAGTGAGACAGGGGAGTCTCGAGAGGATACAGGAACTGTGGTGTACAAAGGCTATAATAAATCTAGTCAAAAGGAAAAGAAAAGCTTACAAAAGGTACAGAGAGCTAGGTAATGTTAGAGATCTGGAAGAGTATAAGGTTAACAGGAAGGAGCTTAAGAAGGAAATTAGGAGAGCCAGGAGGGGACATGAGAAGGCCTTGGCGGGCAGGATTAAGGAAAACCCCAAGGCATTCTACAGGTATGTGAAGAGCAAGAGGATAAGATGCGAAAGAATAGGGCCTATAGAGTGCAGCAGTGGAAAGTGTGTATGGATCCGGAAGAAATAGCTGAAGTATTTAATGAATACTTTACATCATTATTCACTAGGGAAAAAGATCTAGGGGATTGTAGTGTGGACTTGCAGCAGGCTGAAAAGCTTGAGCATGTAGATATTAGGAGAGAGGAGGTGCTGGAACGTTTGGAAAGCATCAAGTTGGATAAGTCGCCGGGACCGGATGGGATGTACCCTAGGCTGCTGTGGGAGGCGAGGGTGGAGAATGCAGAGCCTCTGACGATGATCTTTGCATCATCGATGGAGACGGGAGCGGTTCCAGAAGATTGGAGGGTTGCGGATGTTGTTCCCTTATTCAAGAAAGGGAGTAGAGATAGCCCAGGAAATTATAGACCGGTGAGTCTTACCTCAGTGGTTGGTAAGCTGATGGAGAAGATCCTGAGAGGCAGGATTTATGAACATTTGGAGAGGTATAATATGATTAGGAATAGTCAGCATGGCTTTGTCAAGGGCAGGTCCTGCCTTACAAGCCTGATTGAATTTTTTGAGGATATGACTAAACACGTTGATGAAGGGAGAGCAGTAGATTTAGTGTATATGGATTTCAGCAAGGCATTTGGTAAGGTACCCCATGCAAGGCTTAAGGGGACATTGCTTTGTGGATCCAGAACTGGCTGGCTCACAGAAGGCAGAGAGTGGTTGTTGAAGAGTCGTATTCTGCATTGAGGTCGGTGACCAGTGGTGTACCTCAGGGATCTGTTCTGGGACCCTTACTCTTTGTGATTTTTGTAAATGACCTGGATGAGGAAGTGGAGGGATGGGTTAGTAAGTTTGCGGATGACACAAAGTTTGGATGTGTTTTGGATAGTATAGAGGGCTGTCAGAGGTTACAGAAGGACATAGATAGGATGCAAAGTTGGGCTGAGAAGTGGCAGATGCTGTTCAACCCAGATAAGTGTGAAGTGGTTCATTTTGGTAGGTCAAATATGATGGCAGAATATAGTATTAATGGTAGGACTCTTGGCAGTGTGGAGGGTCAGAGGGATCTTGGGGTCTGAGTCCATAGGACGCTCAAACTGGCTGCGCAGATTGACTCTGTGGTTAAGAAGGCATATGGTGTATTGTCCTTCATCAATCGTGGAATTGAATTTAGGAGCCGGGAGGTATTGTTGCAGCTATATAGGACCCTGGTCAGACCCCACTTGGAGTACTGTGCTCAGTTCTGGACGCCTCACTACAGGAAGGATGTGGAAGCCATAGAAAGGGTACAGAGGAGATTTACAAGGATGCTGCCTGGAATGCGGAGCATGCCTTATGAATGCAGGTTGAGGGAACTCGGCCTTTTCTCCTTGGAGCGACGGAAGATGGGGGGGGACCTGATAGAGGTTTATAAGATGATGAGAGGCATTGATCAGGTAGATAGTCAGAGGCTTTTCCCCAGGGCTGAAATGGTGGCCACAAGAGGACATAGGTTTAAGGTGCTGGGGAGTAGGTATAGAGGAGATGTCAGGGCTAAGTTTTTTACTCAGAGGGTGGTGAGTGCGTGGAATGGGCTGCCGGAAACGGTGGTGGAGGCGGATACGATAAGGTCTTTTAAGAGATTGTTGAATAGGTACATGGAGATGAGAAAAATAGAGGGCTATGGGTAAGCCTAGTAATTTCTAGGGTAGGGACATGTTTGGCACAGCTTTGTGGGCTGAAGGGCCTGAATTGTGCTGTAGGTTTTTCTATGTTTCTATGTTTCTAATGGAACTCTCAGAGAAAATTGTCAAATTTGGTCTAATTGCCACTAGGTGGCAGGATCATCTAACTACAGTCTGATGAATTTGTACAAGCATGGTACATATTCAATGTACACATTGGCAATTGAATTGGGGAAATAAATTGGCACAAGAGTTGTGACAATAGGATGTCAATTGATCTACAACATAGATTTGAGATTTTCATTATCTTTCAGATATCGGCAGATGTAACATTGTTTTTGTGTCAAATACTAAATCAGAGGGCAGTTCAAAATGTGAAAAATGTATCAAGATGTCAAAAATTCTTGGGGAAGCATGTTCAGAATTCCCTTGGACAGACATATTGCATCAGTTTAACTTTTTTTGTCAACTGTCATTAGTGAAGCCTTTGCTTTTTAGCTTCTATCAAAAAACAAATTGGTCATCCTGCAACACACACAAAATGCTGGAGGGACTCAGCAGGTCAGGCAGCATCTATGGAGGGAAATAAACAGCTGACGTTTCGGATTGAGTCCCTTCATCAGGACTGGAAAGGAAGGGGGCAGAATGCAGAATAAAAAGGTAGGGGGAGGAGCACAGGCTGGCAGGTGATAGGTGAGTCCAGGTGAGAGGGTGAAGGTAGGTGGGAGGGGGAGGGAGGAGGTGAAAGGGAGTGATGTAAGAAGCTGAGAGGTGATAGGTGGAAGAGGCAAAGGGCTGAAGAAGAAGGAATCTGGTAGTAGAGGACAGTGGACCATGGAATAAAGGGAAGGAATTGGGGAATAGGAGGGAGGTAGTGGGCAGGTCATGAGGGCAGGGGAGGGGAAAGAGAAGGGCAGAGGTGGCCACAGGAATGAGGGAAAAACAAAGCCTGACCTGCTGAGTTCCTCCAGCATTTTGTGTGTGTTGCTCCAGATTCCAGCATCTGCAGAATCTCTTGTGATATTATTTATCCTGTAGCACTCATAAAACATCTTAATTGCAGGTTATTGAGAAATATTTAAGTTACTCATTTTCTGCTGTAGAGACAGAGTTTTTGGCAACAAAGGAACCACACAACCTATCATGCCCTTCTTTCCCAGTGTGAGCCACATGGCTCAGCTTGTTCCTCTGCCTCAATGAGTAAATGGTTTTGTCTCAACCATGTCCTCCAAACTTTTCTCATTACCCTGCCTGTGATCATTTCATATTGAAGAGTCCTTGTCACTAATCTTATTCAGAGAATTTTATTGACTATTCATAAATTGAAAAAAATCTTAGAACTCTCACTTATTCATACATGTGTTTTATGATCTTCCTTTTTTTTGCATATACTCCTCTTTGAGTTTTCTCTTACAGTAAAATATATTGCTATACATTTACCTATATAACACGACACTTACCTATTCCTGGAACTCATTCATGTTTTCTTAAACTCTGACATATAGTCATTTGCAGCCTGTGCCAACTCCCACTACTTCTGTTTTCAGAAAAAAATTGAGATGGTAGATAGCTGATGGTAGTTGAGATGGCATTTGGCTCCATAGTACATGTTGTAGGAGTTATGGGAGCTGTATTGATTCAGAAATGGCAATTATACATGCACATATATGTGGCATGAATCTTTAGCAGACAGGTTATTAATAATATCTTTGTGGGTTATTTGTGCTTGGTGAGGGAAGTGATGTTGTATAGAAGAATCAAAGCATAGTGGAATGGAAAATTTTCTCTATATGGTCTTACACATGCTCTTTAGCATAGTCTTTAAGACTATTAACCAAAAAAAATTGTTTCTGTTCAGAACTTGTTGAGAATTTGTGTGTTTGATTTGTATCTGTTTTGTGGTTATATCTGTTCTTTTCTATGAATACTTCCTGAGCCAAAGCGATTTTATTCATCACATCATTAAAAATCTCATTGGCTACATCAGGTTAATAAAATACTTTTAGAGTTACTTGTAACTTTGAAAAAGGTTACGGGAAAGTTAAACACAATTGATCAGATTGTTCCATTTTTATTTATTTAAAGTCCGCTTGTTGACATGCACAACCATCTGCATTTGCTAAATCATAAGAAAGCAAATGGATTAAACATTTATGTCCTTCAGGTATTGAAATTATTTCAGGTTTCATGAAGGTAGATATGTATTTGGTTGCTAGCACTAAATGTATGTGAAATTATTGTCCACCAGTTGTACTCATATTTTGGCATTCAGTTCTGTGAATCGAAGACCTTTGTGCTCAAAAGTCTATTGATCTGAGCCTTTGATGTACTCAAATGACTGAGTGTTCACAGGCCTTTACCTCAGAATTCATTCATTCAATGTTGTGTTCTTTTAGACCAATTATTTATCAATAATTATGACTAGATTAGATTCCTGTTCAGTATGGATTTACAGACTTTTCTAATAATGTTGAAGTACCTGTTCTTTGTTTCAGCACGCAAGAACAACCTAAGTGATGTTTCTTTGCATGCAAAACAGGATGGCACAATAAAGAAACGGTGCATATCTTTAATCCCTATGAAAGTCTTAGATGCTCCAGGATTGAAGGATGATTATTGTAAGTATCCCTTTCGATTTTTGGAGTTTATAAGCTGTTTTATTTAACTTGTATTTAAACACACATTCTGATAAGAATGCCTTCCTTGGCTAGTCCCATTTGCCTGCATTAGCCCATATCCCGCTAAACCATTCCTATCCATGAACCCGTCCAAATGTCTTTTGACCATTGTAATTGTACTCATCTCTCCCACTTCCTCTAGCAGCTCGTTCCATATACCCACCACACTGTGTGAAAAACCTGGCCCTCAGTTCCCCTTTAAACCTTTCTCTCCTTATCTTAAACCTATGCCTTCTAGTCTTAGCTTCCCCTTCCCTGGGGAAAAGACCACCTTATCTATGCCCCTCATGATTTTATATACAGTACCTCTATAAGGTCACCCCTCAGCATCCTTTGCTCCAGGGAAAACAGCCTATCCAGTCTCTCCTTATAATTCAAGCCCTCCAGTCCCGGCAACATTTTTTCTCCATTCTCTCTAACTTAATCATTCTTACTAATAGTATGGCAACCAGAACTGCACACAATATTCCAAGTGCAGTCTCATCAACATCTTGTACAGCTGTTATATGATGTCCCAATTCTTGTACTCGATGCCCCATCGGATGAAAGCAAGCATATGCCTTCTTCACTACCCTGTGTCACCATTTTTAGGAAGCGATATACTTGTCACGCTAGGTTTCTCTGTTCCACAATACTCCCCAGGGCCCTATCATTCACTGTGTATGACCTGTCTTGGTTTACCTTCCCAAAATGCATCATTTCACACTTGACTGAGTTAAATTCCTTCTGCCATTCCTTTGCCCACTTTCCAAATTGATCTAAGTCCTGTTGTAACCTTAGAAATCTTCTTCACTGTCCACCACACTGTCAATTTTGGTGTCATCTGCAAACTTACTAATCATGGCATCTAAATTCTCATTCAAATCATTAATATCTATGAGAAACACCAGGGGACTCAGCACCTCCAATCTGAAAAACGACACGCCACTACCACCCTCTGACTCCTTTCACCAAACCAATTTTGTATCCAATTGGCTAGCTCACCCTGGATCCCATGTGACCAGTCTACCAGACTTTCAGACCTTGTCAAAAGCCTCACTAAAGTCCACATAGACAACATTTACTGCCTTGCCCTCGTCAATCCTCTTAGTCACCTCTTCAAAATAATCAAATTCATGGGACACGATTTCTCACGTACAAAGCCATGCTGACTATCCTTAATCACTCCTTGCCTTTCCAAATGCAGATCGATTCTGTCTATCTGTATGTTAATTTAGATTATTAACTTTTACTGATCTGCAGTTATTTTTGGTTAGTTGGCTCCAGTTCTAATCTTAAACATTTAATTAATTAATTGATTTCTAGTACCAGCGTCATTTTTAGTACCAGTATTCAAATTAAATTTTCTTTGGTACAAGCAAGTGTAAGCTGGTTAATGTTCTTGCTTCTGATTTCTGTTTAATCACCATTGTAGCAGAATATACTGTATGCAAATCTAAATATTATGCCAGCATACTACCTAGCATACCTGTGATGTTCTGCCTGTGAAGATAACCTTGCAACATTCACCTTGTATATGAGTAATATTATTTAGATGCCATACTGAACAAAGAACAGTGATCTTGGCACTGTAAACCAGCAAGGAAGCAAGTGGCCTAACATTCTCTGTAAAACTGGTGTGATGGCCCTGAATTTGAGTTGTAAATCAGAAATATCAAAGTAGAAGTCATTATACAATAAACAACAAATCCTGGTAGAATTTGCTGAAGGAAGATGCACATACTCCCTCTCAAATAAATGAAAAAAGAATGAGGGTAAAAGCTGCTGATTCAGTGATTCAGAAATTGACACTAGAATTGGTCATTTCTTAGTTTAAGTAAGCAGATTAATGCATGATTAGTTAAACTGGGAATGGGTTGGATTCACAAGTTTTAATTCCCCATAAACTTTGTCTTAAGCATCAACTTTCTTTGATGCAATTAATAAAAAAATTGCACTGGAGTGGATCCAGCAGACTGCAATTCAGCAGTATCAGGCAATGACATCCACTAATGCTTATTCTTCTATCATAGACATTTCAACATAGGTTCCCTATGCAGATTCTGGAGAAACCTGTTTTTTTGAAACTACTATGCGTGATTGCTTTCTTTCTGTAAAATCGCAATGGATTCAGAAAAAACTGAGGCATTTTTAATCTGCAAATAATTTCCAATCTTTCATTTGTTTTCCTGGAATTGCAAAGGAAAAATAAAGCAACAAATAGGATGGCCTCTCTTGTTACTTGTAGAAATTATCAATGATTTATTATTGCCCGGAGATTTAACAATCTATCTGCATGACACAAAACAAACAACTAGAATTCATCTCAACTTTATTCATGTTTGACTTAAAAACAGCAAAATATTTTTGTTTTTCATTGACATGTTACGGAAGTAGCCTAATAAATTGAGTATCAGGCTATTAGGCACATGACCAACAGGTAAAATTTTGAACTAAATTTTCAACTTTTCATCTGTATTGTTTTAACCACAGACCCCTAATGAACTGACACCACTTCCAATGGATTTCCAATGTAGTTCTCTAACCTTCTTCCATAATTCTAGAGAGGACCATGTGCACTTTGGTTGAATCTGAGTCTTCCCCATTTTGCTGGGAATTCTGCATGTTTCCTACAGTAGGAGACCAAGAGAACCCTTGTACAATATTGGGGACTGTTAGTTGCTGATGAATCAGCTCTAGGTACAAATGTATCAAATCTATGTTAATTCAAGTAATGTCTTTGTCATAACTGAGTACCAATGTCCCCAGCTGGGCTCAAGTCATGCTCATCACTCACCTTTATTCTTGTAAAAATTCATTGTTCCTCTCCTCCCAGCGTCTGAAGTTTTAAAATCACTGTTCTTGAGTTTAATTTCCTCCATCTTCTTACATTTCTTTTTTACTTGATTGTCAAAGCCCCCACCCCTCTTCCCCCCACCCCCATTGCCCAATCCCTATGTAATTTGTAGTGCCTGTCTTTCATTTTCTAGAATTCCCCACTAAAATCCTTCTGCCTCCTACCTCAGGGTGCTCTGCTAGGACTCTTCTAAAGCATAATTTTGTAAACTTTTGGTCAGTCCTCCCAATCCCTCTGTGTTTGGCTCTGTGTTTATTTTTATTAGACCTTTGTGTAGCATCTCATAACATTTATCTATATTAACTGTACTACAAAAATGCAGCTTGTTGTTGTTACAACATTATATTTTTTAGATCTTAATTTGGTTGACTGGAATGCTGCAAATCTTGTAGCTATTGCCCTTTCCAATGCAGTTTATCTTTGGCACCCAGAGAAGGGGGTCCATAAGGCCTTAAATGTGGAATCTGGATACATTTCGTCACTGGCCTGGATTAAGGATAGAAACAACCTTGCAGTTGGAACTAGTGCCGCCCAGGTGCAGGTAGGTGGATTTTGATTATTGTTTTTCTAGTTCGATTTTAGTGATGGGAAAGATTGGAGAGGAGTTTTGTTTATTTTCTTTAAAATTCCAGCATGCTTGAAGTGTCAAAAATTATGATTACTAGTTTGAAGAGATAAACGTGTTATGTACCAGCAACAAAAGAAACACTCCGAGTCATATATAAGTGTTAGAAACTATTTTATTAATAACTACTTATGATAATAAGAAAAGTAAAAATGTTAGATATTAAACATTAACCCCAAAACTAAACTCATAGTATGTGTGTGGCAAAGTCCCAAACTCCAAGTCCAGGAATAGTTCTCAAAGTTCAGTTCAGCAAGTCATAAGGTGAAACGTGAGCAAAGGCTTTTGCAAAACCACTGTTGACTGAAGAGAAAATGTAGAGAGAGAATAGAGAGGAATTACAAAATCCAAATGTTCCAAGGTGGAACCCATACGACACCTCAGTCACTGATGATCTCCACTGCTTTGTTCCGAAGTATCTGCCACCCTGAAAGGCATTCGAGACGTGGCCGTCCACACAAATACCTGTTTCCCACTACAGGTTAACGACAAAGTGGACTCCACTGGATTATTCCAAAAATCCATATGTGGATTGTAGTGACAGACATAGTTATTGTTTTTCATCCATTGATACGGAGACCAGCAGTCAGTGTGTCTCTCTTTCTCCTCTCTCTCTTTTCTGACTAAACAATAAAACGTCAGCACATTGTTATCTTCTGCTGTTGTCGTAATGATGACCCCCCCCCCACACACACACACACACATACATACATTACTGTACTATGTCTTAAAGGGACATTTACCAAATAGCAACTTAATCTGTAACAAATATTAACAGATATTAACAACAATGGTTGTATGCAACATTCTGGATATATGTAACCATTTCTAAGAGGACAACTTTTAATGAGGTGCCAGAGTTCTCATGGAGAGTGGGGAGGAGGTCAGATTTTGACCCCAGGCTTGAGGTGAGCTCCACTTCTGTTGCCCCAGAGACTATTTTACATTAGAAGTGGCCTCCTTTGTGTGTTTTTCATTTGGCAAATAACAATTCTTACCATCATTCCTGTGATAACAGAAACAAGTAAACATTAGATAGTTACGTTCAGACATTCTCGATAAGGAGCACTTTAGTTTTCATTCTGGGATGAAGGTCATTAAGTTGTATGAAAAAAAATTCCAGAGTGAGAATTCTTTCCTTGGCGCTCTAAGCGTGTGCTGTCATTTTTGAGATGGATGGAACCTGGCCCCTATGTTGATTTTAAACAAGCATCCCTCTGAATGGAAACTAGACATCCCCATATTCCACTTTAACCAGATCACATGTCCTCAACTTACATCAGAGGAGCACATTCAGGAGTTACAGAGGTTCGGCCTCAATGAGTGAAATAGCAGAAGTAGTTAACACTGCTGGCAGATGAGCTTTGTGTGGAGATCAGCAATGTATGTATTGGGATTGGTTTATTATTGTCACTTGTACAGAGGTACAGTGAAAAACTTGTCTTGCATACCGTTCATACAGGTCAATTCATTACACAGTGCATTGAGGTAGTACAGGGTACAAACAATAACAGAATACAGAGTCACAGCTACAGGGAAGTGCACTGCAGGTAGGTAATCAGGTGCAAGGTCATAAGGTAGATCGTGAGGTCAAGAGTCTCATCATATAAGGGAACCGTTCAATAGTCTTATCACCGTGGGATAGAAGCTGTCCTTGAGCCTGGTGGTATGTGCCCTCAGGCTCCTGTATCTTCTGCCTGATGGGAGAGGGGAGAAGAGAGAGTGACCTGGGTGGGTGGGGTCTTTGATTATGCTGGCCTCTTCAACAAGGCAGCGAGAGGTATAGACAGAGTCCATGGAGGCTAGGCTGGTTTCTGTGATGTGTCCACAACTCTCTGCAGTTTCTTGTGGTCCCGGGCGGAACAGTTGCCATACCAAGCCATGGTGTATCCAGGTAGGATGCTTTCTATGGTGCATCGATAAAAGTTGGTGAGTGTCAAAGGGGACATGCCAAATTTCTTTAGCCTCCTGAGGAAGAAGAGGCACTGATGAGCTTTCTTGGCCGTGGCAGCTACATGGTTGGACCAGGACAGGCTATTGGTGATGTTCAGTCCAAGGAACTTGAAGCTCTCAACCCTCCGACCTTAGCACGATTGATGTAGACAGGTGCATGTACACCACCCCCTTTCCTAGAGTAGAGTAGGGTTGGTGTTTCAACACCAGCAACACTTTTTAATAAATGGATTCCTCTTACCACAAAATCAAGAGATAACATGTTCAATTCCCACTCCTGAAGTTTATTCACAAAAAAATTAAGCTGACACTGTTGGATGTAGTCTTCTAGATGAAAAGGTACACTGATGTGACATGCTTTTTATTTGTTGAATGTAAATGAACCCATGCCATTATTCTGAAGAGCAGTGGAGTTATCCCAAGAATCATGGCCAATATTTGTCCCCAGTCAATATCACTAAAATACAGATAATCTGGATCTAATTACAGACCATTGTTTTTGTGGGATTGCGGCATCCACTAACTGGCTGCTGCATTTCTTACATTCCAACAGTGCCTGCAATTCAGAAGCACTTTATGAACCTTAAAGTTCTGAAGTTTGAAAGATGTTATAGAATTTCTTATTTTCTTGGTTTTTTTGAGACATGTAAAAGTATATATGTATTGAACGATTGTATAGGTAAAATCCACTGAATTTAGAAGACAGACAGGAGAAGGAAAAATTTATTACCTGTCATTTTATGGTTTGGATGCAATATTTTAGAGTATTGTCGAAAAGATAAAAATATTTTTGCAAACTTAACTCATAACAATTTTATATTTACAATCCAAGTTGTGGGATGTTGAGACTAAGAAGAAATTGCGAAATATGCAAAGTCATTGCTCAACGGTTGGAGCTCTGAGTTGGAATGACCACATTCTTACCAGGTATGTCTGTAGTAAGCTGGTTGCACATTCACATTATATAATCATTTTAGCTATATTTTGGTATTGAATGGGTTTTTACTCACTGTATATGATTAAAAACATTGGATCACTTGAAAAGTTATTGGTCAGAAAAATAGCTTAGAGCAGAAGTCTCTGCTGGGTCAAATAGGAATGGTAGCAAAATAGTCATAGATTCATGTTTTTATATATGTGCTGGTAATACAAATCTCAAACTATCTATAACCTTCCTCAATTCCACCACTGCCTTTGTGTTGACTGAACATGTCTGGCATTAACCCATGGATAAGTCTGTTGGTCATCTGAAGAAGAGCCATCTTCATTCGTTTCCCATGAAAAATTCCTTTCCAAAAGTTACATTACTAATCTTGTATTCTCCATATATTTTCCATCACTAAGATTCTGTAGATTTACATGCACAATTTCACATGGCTGCATTCTTATCTAATATCCACTGTGAATAATTCAATGGCCCAGGACACACCAATGGTTCATGGGGCACAGCTGGCTGACTCCAGTATGTGTGTCAGCATGTTCAGGACTTGTTCATCTGACACTAAACACAGAGTATAGAATGTGTGGAAGGTCAGATGTGGACACATCAGCACCTCATACAGGGTCAGACATGGATTGTACTTAGCTGAGGGATCACTTACACTTCATGATGTTAGGTCATTTTTTTCCCTTTATTTTAATTAACATTACTTCTTTCATAAGTTAACTCATTTACATAAGTTAAATGTGCTTTAATTTGTTGATTTTGTTTAATAATTTTTATCTGTTAAAATTAATTGCATTTCAACTGTTTATGAATGTCAAAAGGCCATTAGGTGGTCCAGTAGTGACTAGGCCTCAGGGCCTACTACCTGAGGTCTAATCATTGCTTGTGGAGTGGCCGTGGCATTGCCCCCTCCTCGACAATGGGAACCATGTAATTATAATATGGAAGTGCAAATGCAGGTGAGTTGGAGGGGTTGGGTGATGATTGATTGCATTCTCAAGGCATGGGCTGCCTCAAGTACTGTTTACACATTTACTCATTCTGCAGTTGTCTGGACATTTGACCTGCCCAGTGGTTTCCTTGTAGGCCTTTGGCATTCCACCCTAAATCAACTCAAGCAGAATGCAAGGGGCCACATCTTATTGTTCATTGGATCTTGCTTGTTGGCTTTGTTGGCCTCTGTTTATTTATCTTCAACTATGACATCTAATTTCCTTCTATCTTTCCTGTTCTGCCTTACCTAGGTATCTGTTGTGTATCATCCCTCTACTTCCTCTTTTACAACTTCAGTATCGAAGTGTTCTTCCTAATTTTCCCACTATGTTACTTCTTTAAACATCTCACCCCTTTCCTCTAATTATTACTGCCAGTGTATGGATTTTATTGAAACTATCAATTTAGGCGATAGTGGTAGTTTGCAAATTTTGGCATACCACTGTTGTTTGACTCAACAGTGCTATTTAATGTTTAGTATTTCTCAACTAATACAGGAAATTAGGAATTAAAGTTGTAGCCTGTTCCATATTTTGTAGGTAAGGATTTCACGAGAATTTCTATCTGCTTGATTACAGTGTTATTACAATCAGTTAGCAGTTATATGTTGGCAAGTACTTATAAGCAATCACATTTACATGCAAACCCTTAGAATAAAATGTAACTCCACAGGGATAATTTTAATCACACTCTCCCCATTGTCTTTCGGCAGAAGTGTGAGCCTAGTGTCCTGTTCCATTAAAAGGCCAATTGAAAATCATACTCCACCTATTAAGTATTTAAACTATATTACCAATGCTAGAGAAGATTATTACTGGCCATATGTATGCTGCTGGAGTGGAATATGGATTGCAGCGCCAGTGACCCAGGTTCAATTCCGGCCACTGTCTATAGGGAGTTTGTACGTTCTCCTTGTGACTGCGTGGGTTTCCTACGGGTGCTCCGGTTTCCTCCCACATTCCAAAGATGTACGGGTTAGGAAGTTGTGGGCATGCTGTGTTGGCGCCGGAAGAGTGGCAACACTTGCAGGCTGCCCCCAGAACACTCTATACAAAGATGCATTTCACTGTGTGTTTCGATGTACATGTGACTAATAAAAATCTTTAATCTTTAATCTTGTGCATTGGCATTGATTGATTAGGTTGAATTGTCTCTAACTGTGCTGTAATTGCTATGTACTATGACATAATATGCTGAGACACTAATCAAATTTATAGTTATGTCAAATGGAACAAAAAATAGAGATTTAAATGAAGATTAAGATGTATCATCAAATTTACCTTTTAAAATTATCCTTGAGACTAAAGGATTTAGAGTGATCTATTATGAACAAAATCAATTTACACCATTTACACTGTATTTTTTATTTGGAACATGAAAATATTTTGTGGGTATCATCAATGGAACTTCACCTACTAAATAACTGCTGAATTTTGCTGATGTGGGTATGAAGATGTTGGTGTTTCTCTCTTTTATATATATATATTTTTTTCTTCTATTGTAGTGGCTGTCGGTTTGGATCTATTCACCACCATGATGTAAGAATTGCACAACACCATGTTGGCACACTCTTTGGTCACAATTCACAAGTATGCAGCCTCAAATGGTCACCGGATGGTGGATTCCTTGCTAGCGGTGGAAATGATGGTCTACTGAATATCTGGCGCAATGATCCCGGGGCCAACACCAGTAGTAAGCCAGATCTGACCATTAATAATCTAGAGTCAGCCGTAAAGGTGAATGCTGATGAATTAATTGTAGTACTGTAACATATGTTTCCTGTCTATTGCTAATAGATTGATTCAAAACATTGATTAGCTAATCTGTATTAATTTGAAAACTAATAAAAAGATTGAAAAAGAAAGAAAAACATTGATTAGCATTGTAGGGTCATAGAGATATAGTCATACACTACAGAGGAGGCCATTGGGCCAACCATGTCCATGCTGACCATTGGTTACCCATCTGTATTAATCCCATTTACCAACAATGGGTCTGTAGCCTTCAATACCTTGGTGATTCAGCTGCTTGTCTGGATGCTTCTCAAATACCTTGAGAATACCTGCCTTTATCACCCCATTAGGAGTGTAGTCCAGATGCCAACCACACTCTGGGTGAAAAAAAAATCTTCATCAGATTCCCTCTAAATCTCTTATCCCTTACCTTCTAATTCTAGGCACCTCTCCTTTGAGGAAAAGTTCCCCTCATAGTTATGAACATTCCTATCAGGTTCCTCCTCAGATTCCTGTACTCTAAGGAAAACAAACACAGCCTATGCAGTCTCTCCTTGTAACAAAATAATCTATTTTAGGCAACATCCTGGTGAATCTCCTCTGCACCCTCTCCAGTGCAATTATGTCTTTCCTATACTGTGGTGACCAGAACTGTATGTAGCATTCCAGCTTTGGCTTAACCAATGTCTTATAAAGTTGTACATTAACCGCCAGGCTATTATCTTTTATGTCCTGTTTGCCGCCTTTATGACATTATCTACCTGTGCTGTCCCCATCGGGGATCCTTGGACTTGTACAGCAATGCTCCCCTGTTCCTCAATACTCCCTGGACCCCAACCGTTCATGGTGTATGTCCTACTTTCATTTATCCTCCCAAAATGCATCAACTTGCACTTTTCAGGATTTAATTTCATCAGCCATTGCTCTGCTCATCTTACCCTCTATAATTATATCCATATCGTAATTATATAACAAACAGCAAGGTCACAACAAGGTAGACTGTGAGGTCAAGAGTCCATCTTATCGTACTAGGGCACCATTCTTTATTTTTCTTATCCATGCCATAAGCGCACAAGCAGCAAACCCGCTCCCCACCAATGCAGGGCACCATTCAATAGTCTTATACCAGTGGGGTAGAAGCTGTCCTTGAGCCTGGTGGTATGTGGTTTTGAGGCTTTTGTATCTTCTGCCTGATGTGAGGGGGGAGAAGAGAGAATGTCCAGGGTGGGTGGGATCTTTGATTATGCTGGCTGTTTTACCGAGGCAGCGAGAAGTGTAGACAGAGCCCATGGAGGGGAGTTTAGTTTCTATGATGTGCTGAGCCGTGTCCACAACTCACTGCAGTTTCTTGCAGTCATGGGTAGTTATCTATTGAATATTAAGGTTAATCGGTCAAGTTGCATTATCTGTTGAACGTCAGGCTTAATTTATCGCAGAATGACATGGTTTAAATGAACTGTTGACATTCAGGACACAATTTGGATAATGTAAATACATAATTACATTTTCTACTATTTCAGAAGAAAACAATAGAGGTGGTCAAGAAAATAACTCTAATATTTAACAATAATTGAACATACTTTTCAATAGGCCATGAATTGGTGCCCATGGCAGTCTCAAATTCTTGCTGTTGGGGGAGGAATGAAAGATGGACATTTGCGTATATGGGACACAAAAAGTGGGAGCTGCATTCAAGATGTAGATACAAGATCACAAGTAAGGAAAGACTGAAGTTTATAATATGCCATTGGCATTACTACATTTAACTTTGCAATTAGGTTTTGTGGTTGGGAGAATTTTATATATTGATTTTGCTCCAAAAATGAAATAGCTTGAATACATTGTGGGATTTAATTTATGGACAAAATAGAAGCCATGCCTTATTATTGCACTCTCCTCTAGAGTTATCCATGCTTTCTGAATTATCTCATGATCAGAGAAGTTTTGGCTTCTTTTAGGTCACAACCATGATATGCTCTTGCCTGATATCTTGAAATGTGTCATAACTAGAAGGATGAGACATGCAGTGAAATAATGTATTCCTGAAGTGTGCAAAATGAACCTTTTTCTTTAAGGTTGCAATGTAATTTCCATGCATATCAATTACATTACCCCATTTTACACAGAATTTATTGCAATTGTTGTCCCAGGTAATTTGAAACACTTTTTTGTAAATACAGTACCTGTCAGACTACGATTGGGCACCAATCTTTTTCCATGAAGTAAGAGCAGCTGCCCTCACAAAATTCTCCATTGTTTTCATGTGCTACAGGAAAATGTGCAGGTCTGGTTTTGAGTTCTCAGCATTTTTCAAGTTATTGATTAGCTGTTGTAGTTTTTATGGATCTCCAGCAGAGACTTCTCTTCTTAATTACACACTTTTAAACAAATTTGCATTTCAATTTCTGTAATGCTCACCCCAGTGGAAACTGTTTGCAGTTTTCAAGTGAGATCTTGAGCCAAAAATGACTCTATGTGAGGGACACAAGTAGAATGAGTGAAAATTATTCTTTCCACCTCTACCCCACACACCACCTGCCCAGAAGTGTGTTCCAATGACAAACAGTCAACCTGTCATATAAAATCCCATGACAAAAGGTTGAAACAATCAATCTATCATATGAAATAAAAGACATGCAGTGGTGATAGAAGTTGTTTGTGTTTCTTTCCAGATTTGTTCATTGCTCTGGTTACCAAAGTACAAAGAGTTAGTAACTGGCCATGGCTTTCCCAAACATCAGGTCTCTGTCTGGATCTACCCATCTCTTAGAAAGTCAGCTGATCTCAAAGGTATGGCATAAGCACCTCATGGATTGCATGAAAATGTAATATATAAAAACTACTCCAAGGGTTGTGAAAGGTGGGGCTAGATTTTCCAGATTTGTAGTATTTTGCTGCTGCAGGAGTACATTTCAAAAAATCATAAGCAATTCATCGAAATGGAAAATAATCACCAAATGGTCATGAAACTCTGATATATTGAAATTGGACTAAAGTATTCTTCTTTGATTTTAGTTGATTAAAAGTTCTTCAAATACAATACATTATTTTTATTTTACCATAAATATTTGTGCTTTAATGATTTGAAATACTTGGTGCTGAAAAGACGTGGGACTTCCAAAGGTTCACTGCTGTAATCCTGCCCCTACCTCTGGTGTGAGTCAACAAAAGGCCAAGGTCCTGAGCCCACCCCCTGTATACATTGCGGATGAAAGCTCCACCCCTTCTACAGTCTTTTCATCACTCTGTGGTCCAGAGTATTTACCTTGGTGCTCACAACATTTACCTTGTAACATTGGTCACTTAAGTGTACTGCCTGTCATAGAGATTTAATGGAACATTGCTGATGTATATCATGTGTCAATGTTGCATGATTACTAAAATCATATTTCTACACTTTTCAATTTTATTTACCTTGAAAACTACCCAAAAATAGGCCTTTGGACTTCATAAATTCTCCATGATGGGAATAGGAAGATTTCAGTGACTCACCCCATGAAGTTACCTAAAAACTGGAGCTTATAATAACACAGTGATTGTTGAGGTAGCTGTAGTGAATGACAAGTGTTGACACAGAAATTTGGCCATAAGAAATGTTTATAAAGAAATGTGTGATTGAAATTTGTGACAAAAGGTGGAGCAAGATTTTTAAATAAAAAGTTAGCAATCCATATGAGAGGTTTGGTACATTAGTTTCCTCCCATTTGAGGTGTATAGTTCATACAATGTGAATAGTTGGGGTGGAATTTGGATCAGGACTCCACATTTCTTTTTCCTGTTCATATTTCCATGGAAAATGACGGCAGAGTCTTTTGACATGCATGGTAACTGGTTTGGATTAAGCACATTATCTGGTCTTTTGCTGCACTGTAATATCAAAGGAGTGCAACATTTCCAAATCTTGAATAAAACTGAAAATATTCAGCAGGTCAGAAAGCATCTGTTGTGAGAGAAGCTGAAATGTTAATTCTGTTTCTCTCTCATTAGATGCTGTCTGATCTCCTGAGTACTTTCAGTATTTTCTGCTTTATTTTAGATTTCATTGTTACTGCAATTTTTTTGTGTTTAGATTATCATAAAAAGTAAAGTCTTTGGGATGAGATACTAGACTGAGAACTCAGCCTCTGGATCAGATGGCCACCACAAATTCCATGGCATTAGTTGAAACCAGTAGTTTTCCTTGCCCATGAAAATTTGTAACTCATTGCTCCTGTTGAATGTGTTGCCTTTTTTTGTTTGGCTTTTCCTCAACCTTGTGATGTGTGTTTACTTCTGTTTGATGTAGAGCTAACAATCATTTGGGAACTTGTTTTTTCTCTTCACCAAAAAATGTCCTCTTAATTTGTTGATCAGTGAACTTGTCCAATATCATGGACTTTGGCAACTTCATTCTTCCTCTGTTGCACAATCGGGAGGTAATGGAGCCACAGTAGACGATTGGTTTACAGATGAACCAGAGAAAGAGGCACAGGAGGTGGCCCTTGTAGATCGAGTCAAAAATGAATCTAATTCAATGCACCATAAGCATTTCTTCCTTGCATAACTGTAGTTCCCAGAACATGAGGTAGTGTCTGCTGGGAATGCAATAAATTCAGGACTTCCTTTCCATGGATTAGATATATGGCACTTTGTTGATGTGAATGCTCGGTGTGCACAAGAGCTCAGTGCAGAGTCTGAGACTATCATAGACTCAGAGTCATACAGCACTGAAACAGGCCCTTTGGCCCAACTGGTCCATGCCAACCAAGATGCCCGATCCAAACTAGGCCCATTTGCTAGTGTTTGGCCCATAACCTTCTAAACCTTTCCAATCCATGTACCTGTCCAACTATTTTTTACAAGTTGTTTTTGTACCTGCCTCAACCACTTCCTCTGGCAGATCATTCCATGTGGATATGACCCTTTGTGTAAAAAAAGTTGCCCCTCATGTTCCTCTTAAATCTTTCCCCTCTTACTTTAAATATATGCCTTCTAGTTCTTGATACCCCAACTCTGGGGAAAAAGACTGAGTCCATTCACCCTATCTATGCCCCTCATGATTTTATACACCTCTATAAGGTCACCTTTCATTCTCCTATGCTCTAAGGAATAAAGTCCTAGCCGGTCCAACCTCCACCTTTAATGAGGGACTGAGTTCTCAAGTCCTGGCAGCATCCTTGTAAATCTTTTCTGCACTCTTTCCAGTTTAATAACATCTTTCCTATAGCAGGATGACCAAAACTGAACACAATAATCCATGTGTGGCTCACCAGCCTCAAGTACAACTGCACCATGACTTCCAACTTTTATACTCAATGCCCTGACTGATGAAGGCCAGTGTGCCAAAAGCCTTCTTCACCACCCTGTCTAGCTGTGACTCCACTTTCAGTGAACCATGTGCTTGTACTCTAAGGTGTCCCTGTTCTACAACACTCCCCAGGGCCCTGCTGTTCACTGTGAAAGTCCTACCTGGATATGACTTTCCAAAATGAAAAGCCTCGCACTGATCCGAATTAAACTTTGTTTGCTATTCCTTGGCCCACTTACTCAGCTGATCAAGATCCCCCTGTAATTTTTGATAACCTTCTTCATTGTCCACTATACCACCTATTTTAGTGTCACCTGCAAACTTACTAATCATGCCTTGTACATTCTTATCCAAGTTGCTGGTATAGATGACAAACAACAATGGGCCCAGCACTGACCCCTGAGGCACACCACTAGTCACAGGCCTCCAGTCCAAGAAACAACCTTCCACCTTCACCCTCTGCTTTCTACCATCAAACCAATTGTGTATCCAATTAGCCAGCTCTCCCTGGATTCCATGCGATCTAACCTTCTAGAGCAGCCTACTATGTAGAACCTTATCAAAGGCCTTACTGAAGTCGATATAAACCATGTCTACTGCCTTGTCCTCATCAACTTTCTTGGTCACCTCATCAAAAAAACTCAATCAAGTTAGTAAGACATGATCTCCCATGCACAGAGCCATGCTGACTACCCCTAATCAACCCCTGTCTTTCCAGATGTACATATATCTTATCCCTCAGAATCCTCTCCAACAACTTGCCTACCACAGATGTTAGACTTACTGGCCTACAGTTACCAGGTTTCCCTTTGCTGCCCTGCTTAAATAAAGGCACAACATTTGCTACCCTGCAGTCTACCGGCACCTCACCCCTGGCTAATGATGATGCAAATATCTCAGCCAGGCCTCCTGCAATTTTTTCTCTCACCTCCCACAGTTTTCTTGGATAAACCTGGTCAAGCCCTGGAGATTTGTCTATCTTCATTCCTTTTAAGACATCCAGCACCTCCTCTACTGTCATGTGGACTATCCCCAAGACCTCCCCATTTACTTTTCCTAGTTCCAAAGTCACCATGTCTTTCTTCACAGTAAAAACAGAGGAGAAATATTCATTAAGGACCTTTCCCATCTCCTGCAGCTCCACACAAAGGTGTCCCCTTTGGTCTTTGCGGGGCTTATTCTTTCTCTAGTTACTCTTTTTCCCTTAATATAAAATCTCTGGATTTTCCTTAATCTTCTCTGCCAAAGTTATCTCATGCCTCCTTTATGCCCTCCTGATTTCTTTCTTGAGTACACTTCTGCATCCCTTATACTCCTCCAGGGATTCACTTGATCCCAGCTGCCTGTGCTTGACCCATGCCTCCTTTTCCCTGGTCAGGTCCTCAATATCTCTCGTCATTCAGGGTTCCCTACTCCTATCAGCTTTCCTCTTCACTCTAACAGGAGCATGCAGACCTTGAGCTCTGATCATCTCACCTTTAAAAGCCTCCCACTTGCCTGTGGTCCCTTTGCTCGCAAACAACCTACTCCAATCAACCTTTGCAAGCTCCTGTCTCATACTGTCAAAATTCACCTTCCCCCAATTTAGAACTTGAACCTATGGACCAATTTTGTCCCTTTCCACAATTAGTTTAAAACTAATAGAACTAAGGTCACTGGTCCCAAAGTGCTCCCCCACTGTCACCTCAGTCACTTGCTTCGCCCTATTACCCAAGAGTAAGTCGAGCTTTGCCCTCTCCGTTGTAGGGCCCTCTATATATTGCTCAAGGAAACCTTCCTGAATGCACTTAACAAATTCCACCCCATCTAAGCCCTTAACAATACGGCAGTCCCAATCTGTGTTAGGAAAGTTAAAACTCCCTACTATGATAACACTATTATTCCTGCAACTCTGCACAATCTCCTTGCATATTTGTTCTTCTAATTTCCTTTGATTATTTGGGGCCTATAGTACAATCCCCACAATGTGATCACCCCCTTCTTATTTCTCAGTTCCACCCATAAAGCCTCACTGGATGATCCTTTAGTAATTTCGTCTCTGACTACTGCTGTGACTTTCCCCTTAATCAAAAATGTAACTCCCCCCCCTCCTTTCCTCCACCTCTATAATGCCTAAAGCACCTGTACCCTGGAACATTAAACTGCCAGTCCTGTCCCTCCCTTAGCATGTTTGCGTAATGGCTATAATAGCCCAGTCCCACGTAGCTATCCAAGCCCTAAGGTCATCCGCCTTACCTGTCAGATCTCATGCATTGAAATACATGCAATTTAGTCCAATAGGCTTTCCTCGTTCCTGGCCATTCTCCTCCCCGTCATGCCTATTCAACTTGTTGTCACTAACTTCTGCATCACTGTCCAGCCTCTCATTTGCCTCCCTGATGCTTGGGATTTCACCCCCCTGCCAATCTAGTTTAATCTAGACTGGCCAGTATAAAGTATGCTGGGAACCTGTGTGAAGATCAAACGCAAAACTCATTAAGGCAATTGAAAATATTTAAAATAAGGTGATTTTTCAACGTATGATTGAATTACTGAGAAATGCTCCAAACACAAAATCATTATGGGAAAAAGTGTGGAAGAGAAGTCCTTGGTTCCCAAAATAAAATCATTGGCTGTTCCATTTTCCTTTGTTTATGCCTATTTCGCATTTCCATCCCTTGTCTACTGTCTTCTGGCAGTTAGCAGTTGCTAATGGCCAACCTTCTGCACTATTCATACAACAGTCTTAATATACACCACATTAATATTCCAAGAGTCATCATCAGGACTGACAGAGGTAAATTTATTTGTGTGCAGGTGGTATAACACTGCATATTATTAAGACAATTACTTGCCCTACAAGGGAGAAAACTGAATTTGTTTAATACAAGCATAGAGATCCTGTCTATTGCTTTATCACCAAGAAATGATCTAAGAAGAATGCTGTCTCACAGTATGATAAAAGTCAAATGGCTATTAAAAGAAAGAACAGTTGAAGGTTTTAGGAAACCCACACCACGTATTTTAATTGCTCTTTCTTCTTTGCAGCTGTGGTCTTTTATCTGCAGTAGATATTTTGGTGCTAAGCCCACGCAGCATTGTCATTAGTCTCTATTGTATCTCAACTATCTTCACAGCAAGACAGTCTGGTGAGGGATGAAAAATATCTTAGTGCAGTGGCAGAACTTGGTGGTTGCACACCAGGACTGCTGATGCAGCCATGCATTTGACCTTAGCTGGTGCTAAGTTGGAGAGCATGGATACCAAGGGAGAGAACTGAGAAAGTTGCAGACCTGAGCTATATGGTTTCATTCAGCTAGAAACCAACTACATTGGAATGAGATGACTGGGCCCATACTGGGAAGAAGTATTCTCCCCACTGAAAAGTAGAGGGCAGTGACACACTGGATACAAAATTGGCTAAGAGCCAGAAAATAGAGAATAGTTGTGAGCAGTTGTTTTACAGAGAGGGAAAAAGAATTCCAACTGAATTAGGGCCACTCCCTATTTTAATACCTGCACTAAGGTAGACAGGGTATAATTTCATAGTTTTCAGATGACACAGAACTCAGAAATGTGGTAAACAACGTGATAGTAACAAATTTCAGGAGGACGTAAGCATAGCGGTAAAATGGACAGTTAGGTGTATATCAGATTTAACACTGAGAATTTTGATTAGCAGAATAAAGAGAAGCAATGTGGAAACATAAGAGCAGGAGTAGGCTATTCAGCCTTTTGTGCCTATTCCACCATTAAATATAACCATGACTGATCCTGTGTTTCAAAACCATATTCCCACTCAGTCCCCAAACCTCTTGATGTCTTCTGTGTCTAGAAATCTATCTATCTCCTTCTTAAATGTATTCAGCTATTTGACCTTCACTACTTTATGTAGTTCCACCTTCTGAGCGAAGATATGTCTTACTGTGTATCCTGAGATTGTGACCCCTCATTCTAGACACCCAGCCAGGGGAAACATCCTCTCTAAATCCAGTCTGACAAGCTCTGTCAGCACTCAGTAGATTTTAATGAGATTCCCTCTATCCTTCTAAATGCTGGTGAAATTGTATCTTCTCTATCTTAGTGCAGGCCTGATCAACTCAGGCACGGTAGTGCAGCGGTTAGCATAACACTATTACAGCGCCAGGGACCTGGGTTCAATTCCGGCCGCTGTTTGTAAGGAGTTTGTACGTTCTCCCCGTGTCTGCATGGGTTTCCTCCGGTTGCTCTGGTTTCCTCCCACATTCCAAAGACATACGGGCTAGGAAGCTGTGGGCATGCTATGTTGGTGCTGGAAGTGTGGCGACATTTGCAGGCTGCCCCCAGAACACTCTACACAAAGACGCATTTCACTGTGTGTTTCGATGTACATGTGACTAATAAAGATATCTTATCTTTCCTCATATGACAGTCCTGCCATCCCAGGAAACAATCTGGTGAATGTTTACTGCACTCCCTCTATGGCAAATATATTCTTTCTTGGGTAAGGAGACCACAACTGCACTTAATACTCCGGGAGTGGTCTTGCCAAGGCTGTGTAAAATTGTAAAAGGACATCCTTGCTCCTGTATGCAAAACTTCTTACAATGAAGGTCAGCAGGCAATTGGCTTTCTTTGCTGCATGTTTGCTTTCAGTAATTAATATATAGAAACACCCAGGTTGTGTTCCTTTGTACAACAGCATTTCCCAATCTATCTAGATAAGGCTCAGCCTTTCTATTTTTTTCTACCAAAGTGGATAACTTCACATTTTTCCATGTTATACTGCATTTGCCATGTATTTGCTCACTCACTTAACTTGTCTAAATCACTTTTGAGCCTCTTTGCATCTTCTTCATAATGCACAATGCCACTAAATGTCATGTCAGCAGCAAACTTAGAAATATTACATTTGTTTCCCTCATCCAAATCATTATTGTGACTAAACTCTGAGGCCCAGTCTCTGAGGTACTCTGTTAAAAACTGCCTGCTACTCTGAGAAGTTCCATTTATTGCAACTGTCTATTTCCTGCCAGTAAATCAATTTTCAGCCCAAGCTAGTATTATTAACCCCATTTCTGTGAACTGTAACTTTGCACACAAGCCTCTCATACTGGACTTATGTCATAGGCCTTCTGAAAGTCCATATGTACCACAACCACTGGTTCTCAATTCTCTATTCTACAGTAACATCCTCAAAACCTGAAGTAGGTTTGTTAAACATGACTTCTCTTCAATAAATCTTGGTTAGATTTGTCTAATGCTGTTGATATTTTTAAAATGTCCTGTTATCACATCCTCTATAATAGGCTTTAGCATTTCCCCTTTGACTGCTATTAGGCTAGCTGATCTGTAGTTCCTTGTTTTCTCTTGCTGCCCCTTATCAAAGTAGTAGGCTTACATTTGCCACCCTCCAATATGCAGGAACTTTTGCATAATCTATAGAATTTTAAAGATGAAAACCAACACATCCCCTAATTCCATGGCTACTTCTGTTAGTACTCTGGGATGCAGATTATCAGACCCTGGGGATTTATTTGCTTATGGTGCCATTTATATATTCAGCACTATATTTTCAATAGCACTAATTTCCTTTAATTCCTTCTTTTCATTGCAGTCCTAATTTCATAGCATTTCTGGGAAATTATTTGTGTCCTGTTCTGTGAGGACACAACCGAAGTATTTGTTTCATTGTTCTGTCATTTATTTGCTCTCCTTTATAAATTCTCCCATTCCTGACTGCAAAGGGCATCACTGATCTTTTACATTTTATGTACTTGTAGAAGATTTTACAGTACTCAAGAAACAAAGGACTGCAGATACCGGAATCTAGATGAAAACACTATGATGCTGGAGGAACTCAGCAGGGCAGGCAGCATCCATGGAGAAAAGCAGGCAGTCAATGTTTCAGGTCAGGACTCTTTTTCAGGACTGAAGATAGGAAAAGGGGAAGCCCAATATATAGGAGGGAAAAGCAGAGCAGTGATAGGGGGACAAAAGAGGCGAGGTGGAGTGGGCACAAGGTGGTGATAGGAGGATGCAGGTAAGAGATAGTGATAGGCAGGTGCAGGGGAGGTGGGGGGAGCAGATCCACTGGGGGATGGGTCAAAGGTAAGGAGAAAAACAAAAAAAAGGGGTAGTAAAAAGGGAGAGAGGCTAGGAAAGGGAAGAAAAGAAGAAGCATGGTTGGGGAGGGGTGTGGGGAAGGGGGGTGGGGATTACTTAAAGTGGGAGAATTCAATGTTCATGCTGTTAGGCTGCAAGGTTCCAAGACGGAAAATGAGGTGCTGTTCCTCCAGTTTGCGCTTGGAATTCTCCTGACAGTGGAGGAGACCTATGACTGACGTGTCTGAGTACTCTTTTATGTTCCTTGCAAGTTTGCACTCATACTCAATTTTTGGTCTCTTAGTCAGTCTCTTGGTTCTTTGATTGCTGAATTTTAAACTGCTCCCAATCCTTAGGCCTGCTGCTATTTCTGGTGATATACATGTTTCCTCTTTGATTCCAGTACCATCCTTAACTTCTTTTGTAAACCACAGTTGGGTCCCTTTGCCTTTTGTGCTTTTGCTCCAAAAGGAAATGTAAAACTGTTGCAGTTCTTGCATTTGTTCATTAAATGTTAGCTTTCAATATCCATTGTCATGCCTTTTCGTGAAGCCCCCAAATCTATCATTACTCCACATATCTTCATAGTTTCTTAAATATTTCCACATTGACGAAATAATAATATTTGAAAGGCAGCAGAAACAGAAAGACCTGGGGTTCAGGGTGACAGAACAAGTTGAGGGCTATAAAAAAAACGGGCTTTATAAATAATACAAGAGCTAGAAAGTCCTGCTAAACCTTTACTATGGTTAGGCCACAACTTGAATCCTGAGTCTACTCTGGACACAGCATTTTAGGAAGGATGTCAAAGCCTTGGAAATACAGTAGAGGAAGGACATGAGAATGGAAACTGAAATCAAAAACTTCAATTATATTGGGAGACTGGAACAGCTGAGATTGTTCTTCTGAAAGAACAGGAGATCAATAAAGGTCATGACAATGTTCAAAATCATGCTTTCTTTTAATAGAGTAAATGTTGCTGGAAACAATTTCTGATTGGTAATCAGAGGACGAGGTTTAAAGTAATTGGCAAAGAAATAGAAGTGAGATGAGGACCTTCTCTTAATGCAGCTGGTTGTTCTGATCTTGAATTCACAGTTTGAAAAAGTGATAGAAGCAGGCTCAATAAAATCTTTCAAAAGGGTAGATATATACAAACATACAAATTAGGAGCAGGAGTAAGCCACTGGGCCTCTTAGGCCTGCTCCACCATTTAATAAAATCATTGCTGATCTGTGTGCTAACCTCAACTCTGTTTTCCTCTCTGCATCCGGTAACCTTCCAAGTCACATCCTTCCTTAAATAAGGAAGCCAATACTGTTCACCGATTGAATAAATATTTTGAGGGGAAAATTGCAGGGCAATGGAGAAAAAACAAGTGAACACAACAAGTCAACAAAGTTACAATAGGCCAAATGGTCCCTTCCTATGTTGTGTTAGTGCCTGAGTATCCTGGCCAATATTCCTTTCTCAACCACTATAATAAAAATATAGATATCAAAAACTACTTCATGACCTTGCTGAGAGCTGCTGTTGTCATAGTATGTTTGCTATATATGCTGATATAAAAATACTTGTTTCAAATAATTCTTGATGTTTATTACGTATAAAATGCTGAAATATGAATGTGAGTACTAATTTTGATGCTGGTCTGTCATAAAGTGTTTTTTTAAATGACAGCAGAGAGCAATTTTCGACTTTCTGTGATGATGTCAAATAGCTAAAAACGAATCAAGCAGTGGTGATGAATGTAAAATCAATTTTACATCTTCCCTAAGTTTCATTTCCATTAAAGTCAATAAAAAATCAAGGGAATGCCATGTGGTGGTTGTCCAGTAAACAGTGTGAAGGTCATTCATCACATTAACTCTCACTGCAGAGAATGCTTATTTTTTTCCGTTTCCTTGTTTACCTTCACTTTGTTCTAACTTACAAGTAGGCAAAATGTCTTCTGCACCTTGTCACCTTGACTGTCCTGTGAGGTAAAGCAAACAATGAGTGACGAGGAAGCCCAGGCCAGCACAAACTGAGGCAACACCCATGGATCATCCTGACGGCGTGCATTTTCCACCATCTCCAGATGCCTTTTATGATCAGAAGCATCTAGAAACAATGAAAGTACACTTAAATAAAAATATTGAAATAGAGTAAAAAGAAGTTAAAGCACATTCAACTAATGTAAATAAAGTGCAGTTAATAGAAGTACTTATCTTCACTTATTTTATTATTGAAGGTCAGAAGGGAGATGAATGAGGACGAAGGAGGAGGAAGAAGTGCTGAATTGTGAGATGCGAAACACTGCAGTTGTTAGAATCCTGACATAAAAGAGAATGCTAGAAATACTTAGTGCATCAGGCAGCATCTGTGGAGTGAGAAAAATAAAGTTAATTTACAGATTTATAATCTTTCTTCAGGTGTCAGTTCTATTAACAACTGAAAAGGCTGGCTGTCTGAAGTTGTTGAATTTAGTGTTGAGTCCTGAGGGTCATAACATTACCAGACCAAAGATTTGGTGCTCACTTTGGACTTCATTGGAACAATATCAGAGAGTGAAATCAGAGAGATCAATGTGTGAGTAGGATGAAGGATTAAAGTTACAGGCAACTAAATGACAATGCAGTTAACAACACACAAAAAGCTGGAGAAACACTGCGGGTCAGGCAGCATCTGTGAAGGGAGGGGGACGGTCGACATTTCAGGTTGAGACGCTTCATCTGGATTTAAATGCAGTTAACAAGCCTATACCACCCCGTCTCAGCCAACACCTTTACCACTTATGTCATTCAATCTGTATTGGAAATATTTCCTTGGCTTCTCTTCCCAAACCCCTTCCCTTCTCTGCAACTTACAATATGTTTGATTTCTAATTTTTCTTAGTTCTGATGAAAAGCATTAGATGTTGTCTGACCTGAGTATTTCTAGTATTTTCTGTTTTTATTTTAGATTCCAGCATCTGCAGTTTTTTTTGCTTTTTAATATTTGTCTAACTTATGATCTTCCATTCTGATATACCTTGAGATACCAGCAATTTTTCGTGTATTTCTAGCACTTTCTGTTGTTAGTCCTCAAGAATGCTAGTCAATGGAGGCTAATATGCACATCATGCAGGTAACAGTGGCAAAATTGGCCCTCTATGCTATGTCTTAGTTGATCACTTGCATTCATCCTGAAATAAAAATATTTTAATGCCATTTTCTTTCTTTGCAGGTCACAGAGGGAGAGTTCTGCATCTGGCATTGAGTCCTGATGGCAACGTTGTGTTTTCAGCAGCAGCTGATGAAACTGTGTGTTTATGGAATTGTTTGACTGCCAAAGAACGGACAATGGATAACTCCATGGAAGGAACACTGACCTTATAATGCAAGCTATCTGACCTGTGGGTTCATAATATTAACTGTTGAAGACCGAGCAGTTAATGAATGAAACCTCAGTTTTAAGATACTGGAAAATACATTATTGATAAAAAAATATAGTTGAATGTTATTTATGAAACCTGCCACCCTTGACAGAGGGATTTATGGAAGACATACTTATCAGATAGAACATTTATACCAGCAGATTATACAGTCGATTGGAATTGAATTTTGCATCATGGTGCACAAGATGAGAGAGCACACAGCAAAAAACAGCAATGACTTGTATTTATATATTGTAATGCCTTCAATATAGTGAGGCACTTCACGAGACCATTAGTAAACAACACTTGGGCATGTGCAACTTGAGGGGATATTGGGGTAGATAATTGAAACTTTATTATTGCCTCAGGATTAGGTTTAAGCATTTAGGTTCAAGGCAAGGGGAAATTTCTTTACGCAGAATGATGTAGAGGCTCAGTTATCACATCAATTCAAGACAGGGACTGTAAGACTTTTGGACTCACAGTAAATTGAAGGATAAAGCAATAGGGCTGGAAAGCAGAGTTGAGAGTGGGGATTAGCCACAGTCTTGTCGAATGAGGGTATAAACTTGAGGGTCAATACATCCAGCACCTGTTCCCATTTCTAAAGTTCTTATGATCAAAGTGATGGATTTTAAAGAGTGTGTTAATAACTCATTGAGTCATAGAGAGATACAGCATGGAAACAGGCTCTTCAGCCCACTGAGTCCACACTGACAGTCAAGAACCCAATTTTGCACTAATCTTACTTTAACCCATTTTATTCCCCCCACATTCCCATCAACTCCCCCAGAGTCTACCACACCAGGGAGAAATTTCAGTAGCCATCTTTGCACAGTAGCAACCTGCACATCATTGGGACGTGGGATGAAACTGGAGGAACTCCATGCAGTCAATGGGAGAATATATACGCTCCACATGGACAAGCTCGGAGGTCTGGATCAAAGCTGAGCCACTGGAGCTGTGAGGCAACAACTGTAATAGATGTGCCACTGTGCCACCAAAAATTGAGAAAGAAAGGTACAGAAATGGAGAGGTTTAGGGAGTGAATTGCAGAGCCATGGCCTTGGTAGCTGAAGGCCAGGCTGTCAGTGTCAGAGTGATTCAAATATGGGATGGAGATCCCAGGACTGGTGGAGTGGGAAGATGTCAGAAGATTTTACTGCTGGAGGAAATTATAGAAATAGGAAAGGGCAGAATGGATAAAATGTGGATCCTTAAATCTAATATTCAATAAGTAAAGGTCTTCACTTTTATCAGTAAAGTATCATACACTAGGTCTATTTACAGCTGGCAATGTAGCTGGTTAAGGATGCCACAGTCTTTTGACCTCCCTTTCCTCTCCAAAGTCTTTGATTGTATTGATGTCTCCCCAGGTTGTGTCTATCTCACCCACAACTCCATAGTTGAAACTCTTCAATCAAACTTTTCAGAGCTGCTACTGCACTGAATTGGCTCTGAACAAAGTCATAGGTGATGCTTTTGCAATTGACATGATCAACAGCATCTTCTAATGCTTCTCCCATATCTAGTTGGTGGGATTGACCTTTCTTGGATCGGCTCTCACCTTTACCATCAGAGTCAAGGAACAAATCCAGAGTCTAACCATGGCTTCTCTCTCTCTACTCTCCCTACTCCAGTTCCTGTACCGTTATCTCCACAGGGTCATGTAAAGGCTTATTGTACCTCTTTCATCTGCCTCCACTTGATTCTGTCCTTAGAAAACATGATCCAAAGAATTGGGTCAGCTTTCACATATTCTTTGCCATAATGAAGATCTACCTACCCTCCATATGACACCCGTACATGCCTGCCCACATCTGCTGCTGTATGATCTACTGTCTCTTCCAGTTAAACATTATAAAGACCCAAGCCATTTCCTTTGGTCTGACCACAACCTTCACATTGCTTACAGCCCCCTCCATTGCCATTATTTCATGTTGAATGAGGCAGCTTGGACCTTGGAATTATATCTGACCTTGAAGTTATATCTGACCTTGAATTAAGCTTTTGAGTTGAATAGGGTGCTGAGGTAGGGGCCAGGCAGGGAGATAGAGTTGAATGTTAGGGAATGGGTCTTGTGACACCAATACCAATGGGTTGGAGACATTAGATAATGTTAATTTTTGATTCATCCAGATATGGATACTAGACCACAGAGGGAGTGAAGGGACGAGAGAGATGAATGAGAAGTAGAGCTGAATTCGCCATCGTACATTAAGTATTTATGAACCTTTCACAATTACAGATATTACCTGGAATGAACATATCAGAAACCTGTCAGACCAAAAGATAGATGTCCAGAATTTGAATGGCTTGGAGCTAGAAAAATCATCAGTCCCTGATCCATTCCTGACTTAACTCAGAATAAATTGTATTAGCGAAAGAAGACTTTGGATCATGATCCATGACAGTGGGTCTGATGTTGTCTTGGTGTCAGGTGCATGTAGTCATTATCTAAATAATGCCAAAATCCACCCACATCAACATTAATTGAAGTTCAAAGCTCCAAGCTGTGACCATCTTGGAATAGGTTCACTCTAGTGTAAGTTTATTCAGTTGATTTACTCATTCATTGGGTGCCTCAGTAGTCACACCATTGTACTCTCAATTACTGAAGCTTTGTTATAGCCACAATTGGGCACCCTGTGTGCATCATGGACATTGAGGCAGAAGGCAAAGACCTGTCCACCTGTAAAGTCTAGTCTCAATTTTCAGGAGCATCTTTAACCTACCTGCATCTCCCTGATGAACAATGTATTTGCAGGCTCTAAATTTCTGAGGCAGTATTCACTGAGATATGTGGGTGATGTGTATATGGAATGAGTTGCCAAAGGAAGTGTAGGGGTAGGTACTATTACAATGTTTAAAGGATATTTAGACAGATACAAGGATGGAAAAGATTTAGAGGGATACGGGCCAAACACAGGCAAATGAGACTAGCTCAAGTCAGCAACTTGGTTGGCGTGGAAGAGTTGAGCTGCAGGGCCTGTTTCCATGCTGTATAACTCTATGACTCTTTGTGAAATACTATGGGAAAACCTTCAGCTACATGTCCATACTGTTCCCTCCATAGAACATGAGCTCTGAACATCCTGGCCATAGGATCATTCCAAGCATCTACAGAAGATCTCTGTCATGTCACTTAATTTGTTGCTCACTACAGAGAAGTAAGTAACCCAGCACTACACGTTTCCAGGAATGATTTCATCCACTGGACTTTCAGTCAGGAGAATGTAGTATCTTGGGCACTGGGATATGACAGCGTTGCTGGCTTCTCATGTAGTCAAGCAGTCTTGATTGTACTCCTGCCCATGAGCACTCCCTTTAACACCACGGATCTTCGTATCAATGAAAAAAATTTCACTCCCTCAATGTGCAGGTTGCTGTGGATCACAAGTGGAATTTCCTGATGTTGAACGCCACGTTTCCAAAAAGCATATATGACTTTTTACCCTGAGGGAGTCCACACTGGTTGGCATTGTCCGCAGTATGGATTCCGGGGAAAAGGACTTACCTCTAACTCAGTGGCTCTTCACAACAACACACTTTCAAACTATGCCAATGGAATGGCAACAAACACAATGAGAGCCACAGAATTACCAGGACCGTAGTGGAAAAAGCAAAGGTTTCTTCAAGATTCCTTGCTTGCATCAGCCTGGAGGTACCCTGCAGTACACACCAAGCAGATGTGAAGATTTCATCATCATCTACTGCATGCTGCACAAACTTGCGAACTGAAGGCACCAGCTGGTGCTGGAAGATGAGCAGCAAGGAGACCCAGAGCCTGTGGCAGGATCTGAACAGCGGTGGGAACAAGAGGAGCAGGAGGAAAAGGTGGCCATTGTGGGTAGGGTGTCCCTGCTCAGCATCCACAGCCTCATTCTCTAGCTGTGCTGAGGAGCCAGGCTTTCTCTTCACGGGATATAAAGGACTGTCTGACACAGAGACACTCCTGAGCAGCCTACAAATCCGTCGTCCTCTCTTAAGTCCAATCGTCTCCAATAACATAGCCCACCAATAAACAGGCAGAAAACCCAGGTGATGCCTTAAAATGCTGCATATTTTCCAGCGAAGTTCCATCTGTTTCAAGTGCCAATTTGATCAATCTCATGATTTTTTTGTAGGGCTCTTTATTGGTAAAAGTGACACACCAAAAATAGGTGAGATCCAACTTCTAGACACAGATGTCTGTATAAATTGGTAAATTAGTTTATTATTGTCACATGAACTGAGGTACAGTGGAAAACTTATCTTGCGTGCTGTTCATACAGATCAATTCATTACACAATGCATTGAGGTAGTACAGGGTAAAGCAATAGCAGAGTGCAGAATAAAGTGTTGCAGTTACAGAGGAAGTGCAGTGCTGGTAGACAATAAGGTGCAAGGTCAAAACGAGGTAAATTGTAAGGTTAAGAGTCCATCTTAACGTACTAGGGAACTGTTCAATAGTCTTATGACAACAGGATAGAAGCCTGGTGGTACGTGCTCTCAAGTTTTTGTATTTTCCGCACGATGGGGGGGGGGGAAGAGAAAATGACTAGGGTGGGAGGGGTCTTTGATTATGTTGGTTGCTTTCCCAAGGCAGCGAGAAGTGTAGACAGAGTCCATGGAGGGGAGGCTGGTTTCTGTGATGTGCTGAGCTGTGTCCAGAACTCTCTGCAGTTTCCTGCGGTCTTGGACAGAGCAGCTGCCATACCAAGCCATGATGTATCAATATAGGATGCTTCCTAAGGTGCATTGATAAAAATTGGTGAGTGTCAAAAGAGACATGCCAAATAATTCACTCTGTCACATGAGCAATGATATTTGGAAATCAAACTTACCAACTATGGTGAGATTTGCACTTAGTCTAATTAATGTGTTCTGGGGAAATGTTGTTTGAAATTTTCATGATTGAACAGGGATATTAAAGAGAAAAAGTCAATTCTTGATCTGAATTTTTCCCTTATTCATTTACTTGGGCAGAACGTCATGAGCAGACCCAAAAAATATTTTGTACCATATTTGCCATATTTTATACATTTTACTTCGAATATTATTTGTGAAATTCATCACCATTTTGTGCACAACCTGAATCTGCCGGGGATGATTCAGCTCATCTTTCAGTTTTCCACCCAGATCTCCCTCTAATTGATGAACAAGTCGCTCATGAGCAGCCAAACCAACTCGCATTTAATCATAGTCAAAACAAAATGCCAACTCAGTTTAACAATGTACGTTGTTCAGTGAGCAGCAACTATTCAGCACTCTCAAAAGGTTTTCAGTGATTCAACAATAACTTAGATGCAAGAGACTTTTAAAAGAAACCAAAAATGCTGTAACCATACTGCTGGTCTGTTTGCAGACGAACAAGAAAATGAGTCACCCTTTTGGCCGAAAAACCTCAACAGATCAGTTTGCAGTGTTTTCCACCCTGTGAAGTATACTTTGGTTGAATTGTCATACGTTCGTTAGTAGCAAGTGGTTTGTGATTTTATCTGTAGACATGTGTATCTGTAATGATGAAACCCACTAGTACCCACCAAATGGGCCTTTGCAACTGAGCCTTATAATGTCTGACTAGAGGACAGGCTATCAGTTACGTTCTTAAGAAGTGTAATGACATTTTAACTTTTCCATTGCTGTGCTTAAATTTTACGTAACTGTATGGTCACATTTCCTGTCCAGTAATCTCCAAACCCAGACAAAGCCCAGAAAACCATAAGCTGTTCACAAGAAAATGCATTCAAGTTTCATGTACAATAATCTAAGCACAAATGAAGTTCATCTAACCATACCCAGGTCATAAAACAATAGAACCTTTTGCTGTTGGAAGAGGAGTGAACCACTTGACCTTTTGAGCCCACTCCACCATTCACTGGATCATAGTTGATCTTCCACCTCAGTTTAATCTTCCTGCACTATCCCCATTTGCCTTAAACTCTCATGTATCCAGAAAACTGTCAACCTCTGTTTTGAATATATTCAAAGACTGAGTATCCAGAGTCTCTTGCGATAGAGAATTCCAAAGATTTATAATCTTCTGATTAAAGAATTTTCAAACTGTTTCCATTTGGCTGGTCACATTCAGCAATGGTGATCCTTGTGCAATTTACTAACCTGGGAATCACCCTAATCTGTTTATTCTGTCAGCACCCTGAAGATTACTTCATTTAGGGTCAAGCAGTAGAGCTCAGATTTCTGATCTCATTTTGATTATTACATTGATAGCAGTTGAAATGTGATTAAAATATTCCCAGTTTTAATCTTAAATATGGGGTTCATTAAAGATTAGATTTTTCACTTCTAACATCCACATAAATAGAAATCTGCTCTTGATCTACCAGATTTTCACTAGTGGAATATTATGCAGAGATGGAACTTTAGAGGCAACAACAGTAAAGCCAAGGGAATTGGCTGGCTTACTGCTCACTGTCTTCCTACCATCATTTGCACACACTGGAAGTGGTGAATGGAATACCAATAGTTTACTCTGATGAGGAAGAAAGAAGCATAATCCAGGTCAGAATCAACCTCAAAAACGGTGTGAGGAATTCCAAATTCCTTCCAACACACTGCTTAATTTGAGGGACATGGACTTACCTAAGAGATAAGTCATTCATCACTTCCAGTGTGTGCCAAATGATGGTAGGAAGACAGTGCCCAGTAAGCCAGCCAACTCTCTTGGCTTTACCATTGTTGCCTCTACAGGGCAATGTAGTTCCACCTCTGTGTAATATTCCACTGGTGAAATTCTATGTTATTTTCTAAAATAACATCCTTCACAGAGCAACTGAACTTAATTTTAATAGTAGCAATTACAGAATGATTCTTTACTTCCTTCTCATCATGCTACTTCTTTTTTTTCCTGTTGAATTATCACTTCCAATATTCCTGAAATCATTGACTCCTTTTTTCTTCATTGGCAGTTCCTTAGGATGGAGGATAATTTGCTTCCACTCCAGTTTTGTGGACACTTAGGAGGCTGACGAGGCCAATGTGGCAATAAATATTCTGCCACAGATGGAGCAGGCAGTATTGAGTGAAGTGGGTGGATAAGATATCTTTATTGGTCACATGTACATTGAAGCACACAGTGAAATGCATCTTTTGCACAGAGTATTCTGGGGGCAGCCCGCAAGTGTCGCCACGCTTCCGGCGCTAATATAGCATGCCCACAACTTCCTAATCCGTACGTCTTTGGAATGTGGGAGGAAGCTGGAGCACCCAGAGGAAGCCCACACAGACACGGGGAGAACGTACAAACTCCTTACAGACAGCAGCCGGAATTGAACCCGGGTTGCTGGCGCTGTAAGGTGTTACGCTAACTGCTACACTACCGTGGGTAGTTTATGAGTTGGTTCACTCCTTCTGACTTATGTAGGGCTTCAATGTGCTCCTGATGAATTGACTCAAGGTTCTTAATGCCATCTTGAATGCCCATCTCCACCTGGAATGATCATGGGGCAGAGCTTCTTTGAGTCAGTAAGAATGTTGCATTTTGTCAAGGAACTTTGATTTCATTCTTGAATCTTTTTCTCTTACCACCTTGTGATTTCTCTCATGACAGAGTTTGGAATGTCTGTTTCAGGACTCTGGTGTCCTTGTCTACAGTCACCCTTGGGCCCTATTTATGCATGGGTCTTGACGATGGGTTATTCAACTGAACTTTATTCTGTTTGCAGATGTAATCCAAACTTTTACCAAGAATTACTGGATGGTTATCGGCAATCGAAAATGTTCCTTCATCACCCCAAAGTATTATTGATACTTGTTGTAACATGCATGTTGGTCTAGGTGAGATTTGTTAACTCAACACAAATCTGGCATTAAGACTGGGACATTCTTGTTTAAAACAGCTAAGATATGTATTTCTTAAATACGCTTTGTCCAGGTAAACATACCAAAGCTCTTTCTCCTGTCCTTGATTCTCATTGATTAACAAGTGTTGATCAGACATCATAGATCTGCTATTTCTATGCTTCAGATCATCCATTCATAATCTTCTATAATCTCTCCTTTCTCCTCGAACTAGCCCGTACACCTTCCTACTTTGAACCATCTTTCTTGCAGACTATGTTGTTGGTATCAGTATGAATGCAGCTAAATAACCATCAGTTATGTAGCTACTCAATGGTGACTGAGGCAATGCTGTGTAACCTCTTGGAAAATATTTGTTTCAGGAAGGCAGACGAGGGCCTGTGCTCACATAGGAGTATTACAGTCAAGTGGAAGAAATTGAATAAAACAAATGAATTAGATACCCATATTTTAAATTAAGTTCGAAGGGTTTAATGTAGTGACATCACCAAGAGCTGACCTGAGACTCACATAGACACAGTAGTGTAGCAGTTAGCATAATGCTTTACAGCGCCAGTGACCTGGGTTCAATTCCGGCCACTGTCTGTAAGGAGCTTGTATGTTCTCCCTGTGACTGCGTGGGTTTCCTCTGGGTGCTCTGGTTTCCTCCCACATTCCAAAGACGTACGGCTTAGGAAGTTGTGGGCATGCTATGTTAGTGTCGGAAGCGTGGCGACACTTGCGGGCTGCCCTCAGAGCACTCTACGCAAAAGATGCATTTTGCTGTGTGTTTTGATGTACAATAAAGATATCTTAAAACATTAAGTATTCCAGGTCAGGAGGTATTTTGAATGATCATGGAAACTGGGAAAGAGGTGCAGCAATAATGGTAACTGACACCATGACATTATTATAAAGTAGAATATCAGTACGGATGATCACAGAGTAGAAACTCAATAGAATTACAGAACAGAACAAGAACCGTAACTTTAGTGAGAATTGTTTGGAAACTTTCTGATGGTAGTGATAAAATACAGGAAGCAGATCATAGAATCATAGAAGGCATCTTTAATTTTCAAATACCCTGGGAGAAACTGAACAACTTGAGCATTAAAGGCAGAAATTTAGGGCCAGAGGGTCATAGAGTGATACAGCACAAAACAAGCTCTTTGGCCCAATGAGAGCACACTAAGCATTAACCATGCACTTACATGAATCCTATATTATTTTCCTCACATTCCCATTAATCCCTCCAGATTCTGCAACTCACCCATACAATAGGGACAAGTTAATGGCCAATTAAACTGCTAACCCTTATGTCTTTGGGATATGTAAGGAAACTGGAGCACCCGGAGGAAACCAATACAGTCACAGGGAGAATGTACAAACTCCACACAGACAGCACAGGAAGCCAGGATGGAACCCAGGTCTCAGGAGCTGTGAGGCAGCAGCTGTACTAGCCAGCAACTGTGTCACCTCTAAGTAGGTGGGCAGTTCTTTGGATTCTGTCAACCGAGAGCGGCTGTGGAGGATCCTTTTCAAATTTCCCCTGCCTTCAGAAATTCATCTCCATTCATTATCTGCTATTCGATAGCATGCAAACCGTACTTCTAACCAACAACTCCACTACAGACTGCAGTTAAACAAGGTTAAAGACAAGTAGTTAGACATCTCTACCTAGAGATAAATTCATATGTCTAAGATTTCTTGTTTCCTCTCTGCCAAACCTCTTAAATAATAAAATTTTCCAGTCCAAGTGGACAATTCTAGATGTTGCCTCACTAGCAAAGATTTGTACAAATTTGAATCAACATTAGGGTTAGCAACGGAAAGATGATTCACAAACCAATGTTATATATTTAGTAAGGCTGACTTTAAAGAGATGAGGCAGAAATTCAGTGCAGCAAACTCTTAATATGAAACCACAAGTGATTAGTTCAAAGAAGTCCTGGTACAATACAAGGCCTCTATGTACCCTAGAGGGCAGGGATTATCTTGCGTAAAAGAGATCTCCCCCTTCTTAAATAGTGGGGTTACATATGCTATTTTTCCAACCAATGGGAATCACCCTAGAATTCAGGAATTTAATCGAAAGAGGACCCCTCAGTACGATGCAGACTCCACCACAAAATTGTTGGTTAGAAGTACAGTTTGCATGCTGTTGAATAGTAGATATTGAATGGAGATGAATTTCTGAAGCCAGGGGAAATTTGAGAAGGATTCTCCACAGTCACTCTCGGTTACCAAAAAAAAAGTGCGAAAGAGGAATAACAAGGTAGAGTTCATGGGTTCATGGACCATACAGGAATCTGATGGCGGAAGGGAAGAAGCTGTTCCTGAAATCTCTATTAGGTCATCCCTCAGCCTCCTTCGCTCCAGGGAAAACAAGCCCAGCCTCTCCTAGCTCTCCAATCCAGGCAGCATCCTTGTGAATATCCTCTGCACACTTTCCAGTGCAATCACATTCTTATGTTAGTAATCTTTCATTAGAACTGAAAAGAACTGGTAATGTAACAGGTGTTAAGCAATGGCAGATACTGGGATAGGAAGGGTTGGGGATATTTGAGCACAGACACAGGATTGTGACAGAGTCAAAGACAGGAGAGATTACCCGACAAATGGAAAATTGGACCAGGATAAAACTGGATTGCAATAAGTCCAGTAAGAAATCAGAGATGAATGTAGAGGAAGTGCAAATGGGAATATGAAAAACAAGACCAATTTTGGTTACCCCAATGATGAACATGCTGGTTATGATAGATTTTTGCAAGGCAAGCAGTATCAGAGATTTGAAGCAAAAGTGATAAATTGGTTTATTATTGTCACATGCACTGAGGTACAGTGAAAAATGTTGTTTTGCATGCCATCCATACAGTTCATTTCATCACATCAGTGTATTGAGATTACACAAAGGAAAACAATAACAAAGTGCAGAATAAAGTGTAACATCTACAGAGAAAGTGCAGTGCAGGCAGACAATAAGGTGCAAGGCCATGACGAGGTAGATTGTGAGGTCAAGAGTCCATCTTATCATACAAGGGGACCATTCCATAATCTTATAACAGCAGGATAGAAGCTGGCCTTGAGCCTGGTGGTATGCGCTTCCAGGTGTTGAGATACAAATCAGCTCTGATGTAAGTGATAGTGCAACAGCCTCAAGCAGTTGAAGAGTTTAAGCTTATTCTTTATGTTCCTTGAGATATTTGTGAGAGAATGTGATCTGGTTCATCTGCGATGATGCTCTTTGCCAAGCTGTTTAGTTATGTTAACTCTAAACTTCAGCTTAAATCTGAAGAATAACCTCTTGGTGGAGATTGGGGCTGTAGGGAAGGGTTGTACTGCAAGGAGCAGGGCTGCAGAAATGAACTCTAGCAAGCATTGGATTCACAGTACTTATTTTTAACATTAATCACCCAGCAAGAATAGAAGACAAGGTGCGCTAAAATTTTTAGGCAGATTGAAAGGTGTCCGCAATAATAAAGAATAATCTCATGGTCCTTCACTGATGGGATTGTTACTACTGTGAGATGATAAGAAATGAGTGGCAATTTCATTCCATAAATAATCAACAGCCAGGTAATATGAATTTGCTTTTGAGTTATGTTCATGGAGCAAGAAAATAAATAACATTAAGAAGCAAATCTGTAGCATTTTCAATGTTCCAAACAAATCCTGGACTAGAGATTCATCTGTGGTTGTTTGTTCTTGTGCTAAACCTACATGTATAGTAATGGCTGCATATTGCTTTTCATTTCTCAAATTTAGCTCCATTAACAGCTGCTCTGTGCAACACAGCCTACCTTATGCATGCCCAATGATACTCTCCCGAGTCCCACCACCTGATTAAAAACAAACAATCTGCTGGAGGAACTCAGTGGGTTGAGCAGCATCTGTCGGGGGAAAGGAATTCTTGAAGTTTTCGGTCAGATCCTCATAGGGACAAGTAGAGAAGGGTGTATGGATCCCTGCCCCTCTCCTCCATATACTGGCTATCTTCTCTTGCCTCAGTCCTGAATCAGGGTCTTGACCCAAAATGTCAACAATTCCTTTTTCTCCACAGATGCTGTTTGACCTGTTGAGTTCCTCCAGTAGATTGTTTTTGCTGCAGATTCCAGCATCTGCAGTCTCTTGTGTCCCCCTCTTCTGATTTCGAAGTTTTGAACCTCCAGTTCAAAGTTTGTTCGATATTTTGACCTAGATTCTACATCTCCAGGCTTATAAATGCTGCATGTCTACTCTGCTGATGAAGTTTAAGAAGTTTCTTACTTATGGTTCTGCTCACTTTCACAACTCATAACCCTGAAATGAGAACAGTGAATTTCACAATTATAGCTTTTATTGCACTTTGCGGTAAAATGTTATACAATGCACTGAAGAAATGGATAGAAGAAAGCTGGCCCTCCAAGCCAATTAATTGAGCATCATTGTAAGTAAAGCAGAATGAAGCAGGATGCTGATTACTCAATACAGCTCTTCAGCGGTCATATTGTAAGCTTCCACACCAATGCTTTTTTTAATCCAATCAAGGTATTTCTCTGTTATGAAAGTGTAAATCCCCGGCTTTTTGGGATCTGCGCATCCCTCTCCATAGGACACAATCCCAGTATACTTGTTCTTGCATATCAAAGGGCCGCCTGAATCACCCTGGAAGAGAAAAAAAATCAAAAGTGACAGTAACTAACTAGAATTAGCTGAAATGACATAGTGCCAACTTTTAGTCTGACATCAATCGCAAAGCTTATTCACAGTCTAAGGAGGTGATGTACTGGAGCAGATGTAAGTGGAAGGCCTTTCAGTGGAATGGAAGTTTAAAATATTCCTTCCATTTCTATTGTGAGAAAAAACTGCGTTGAATTCCAAAGCTTTTAACAGAGGTCGAGTTTATTGGCATCCAAATCTTAGAGAGCTATGTTACTACAATGATGGGAAGTCATCTAGATTCAGGGCATGGATATGGGATTCTAGAAAAGGCAAGAGCCATATGGAGAATGGTTCCTCTATAACCAGCAATGTCTGCATTTACCTATCAACTTTTTCTTGGCATGTGGGTATTACCTGTAAAGGCAGCCTTTATTGCATATTCTTGGCTTCCTGAGAGGGTGGTGATATTGGGTCACTTTCTTGAAGTATTTCTTGATGTAACACAGTGACCAATACAGAAAGAAGGTAAGACTCAACCACAGTGATGCCAGGTAAAGGCCAGAGTGAAGAAGGAAGGAATGTTTCAATCTATAGAAGGCATCAGTGAACCACTGGGGCTTTTACATACAATCTGAAAGCATTATACTGATTTTATTGATAACATGGCTACACAACACACTCACCTGACATGCATCTCCTCTGCCTTTGCTGTCACCAGCACAGATCATGTCCGGGGTTACTACAAGTTTACGATTGTAATATTCAGTGCCGGAGCATTTTTTGCGATCTATTACTTTCAGCTTCACCTCCTGAAGTGTGTCAGATGCATTTTTTGAGCATGTACTTGTTCTTCCCCATCCTGCCACTGTGCAGGAAGTTCCAGGTTTCACATCGGTGATCTTTCCTTTAGGAAGACTGAGCACTTTCACGTATTTGTTGAGATTTGCGCCACGCTCCAGCTGTGGTATAAATAACAATGAATTCATATTTTTTGCTTTTCTAACAGTGGAGAGTATTTTAAACACGGGGAGTTACAGCAGGAAAACATGCCTTTCAGCCACCAAGTCTGTGACAACTATCAAACACCCATTTTTACTCTAATCTTACACTAATTCTATTTATCCTCCCCACATACTCATCAGCTCCCCTGCCCCCTACACCTACCCCCTCTTCCTCATCCTATCACTCAACTACACGTGAAGGGCAATTTGTAAGGTCAATTAACCTACCAACCTACACATCTTTGGGATGTGGGAGGAACTCAGGGAACTCAGAGGTCATCCATGTGGACAGAGGAAGAACATGCAGGTTTCATATAGACAGCAATTTCTGCCCTGTCTATTGGGATTTATCTATACAAGTGATATTTTTATCCTTTTATGCCTTGTGCAGTCTACTTATGTGTGAAATGTTATAATCCACCATTGGAGCTCCTTTGGCTTTGCTGTGTAGTTTGCAGAATAAACTGTTTTCTAATTCATTTTAGAAGACCAAAAAGATGGGGAATCAAGTAAATGTGGCCAATAAAATTCAATGCCCGTTATATTTAAATTATGCAATTGACAGTTTGTCATGGCAATTAAGGTGTTGATGATGGTCACGAAGCATTAACACAAGAAACTAATCTCACTCTTTCTTTATCTGTATATAAACATTGATAAATTAAGCTTGACTTTGGCAGATTTATTTTTAAAATATGATATCTGAGTTGAAAAATACTAAGATATTGCTAGAACAAAGGAAATGACAACCACCTAAGATAAGATAAGATATCCTTATAGTCACATGTAAATCGAAACACACAGTGAAATACATCTTTTGCAGAGGGTGTCTGGGGGCAGCCCGCAAGTGTCGCCACGCTTCCAGTGCCAACATAGCATGCCCACAACTTCCTAACCCATACATCTTTGGAATGTGGGAGGAAACCAGAGCACCTGCAAGAAACCCACGCAGACACAGGGAGAACATACAACCTCCTTACAGACAGCGGCTGGAATTGAACCCAGGTCCCTGGTGCTGTAACAGCATTATGCTAACCGCTACACTACTGTGCCTGCCCAGTATCTTTTAGATGCTTTTTACAAACATATTATACAGTATAAGAATGAATGTGGTTTGAATATCAAAAATAAAGACATTGGAGGTTGAATGGTAAAGAAATTAGCAAAAAGTTTCATAACATTGTTATTTCACACATTTTAAAAATCTATTTTGAAGTAATTGAGGGTGCAGTGGAGATAGGAGGAAAAGTATATAATTTAGAATGTTGCTTGATCCTTTTTGAAGATCAGAAAGTGTTTCTGCAGAGTTTATCGTCAGGGACTTTTATCCTATCAAATTATTTATTCAAAATGTTAGGTTCCACTAATCAAAAACGGCCAATTCCCTCATGGGTTCAGTGGGTAGATGATTATAGGTTGGCATAGAGACAGTTGATGTCACTGGGAAGTATGAAATGTGGCCAAGTTATTGAGGTCTCAAGTGGTGAAGGAAAATGTCACTGATCATTCTCCAATGATCTTTGCTGAAATTTATTTATGTGCTATAGGGCAAGGACAGGTTTAACTGTGGTGTGCTCCAGAGTCAAGCAGCTTATTAGTGTCACCATAATTAATTTCCACTGTAAGAACTTTCATCCAGGAGATTGAAAGTATGCAACAGTTACTTTTCTGTAAAATGAAACATTGCTGTAATAGTAAATTAAGGACCTTTTACACCACAAGAGAGAAAGGAAATATATACCTCCAGTAGCATGATGTCATTTTCTGGAGTTTTACCGTTAAAATCCTGATGGGGTATTTGTCTTTTGATATGAAGTTTTTGTCGACTCTTTTCATCCTGTGAAAGGGAATGTGCCCCGAGAACCACCTGAGGATTACGTCCTAGATCTCTGTGAGTCAAAAAGAGAGCTAATTATGCTTTATTCTATTTTAAAAGGACAGTTATTAGACATTCATCAAGCAAAGAAAAATCAAACATCCAGCAGGCTAAACAGTTCATAAACTTACAAATTCCACACAATGATTGGTACTCAAGGAAGAGATAGGACTCTCTCTCCCTGCTGAAAGTTACCACCAAAGTGCTGATCAGCCACCTTCCAAAAGGAATGGACCTTAAATAATTGTAACTAAATCTTCTGTGATATACAGAATGTGATAATTATTACCTTGATCTTATCTTAGGAAATAAAACAGGGCAGCAAGTGTCAGTGGGGGATCACTTTATGAATGGAGATGATAATTCTGTAAGCTTCAAAGTAGTTGAGGAAGGGGAAAAGGTTGGTCCTCAGGTTCAGATCTTGAATTGAGGGAAGGCTGATTTCAATAGTATGAGAGAGGACCTGGCGAAATTAGATTGTGATTCAATGGTTGCAGGTAAAATGACAGCAGACAAGTAGAATCTTTATAAAAGAGAGTAAGTAAGAGTTCAGGGGCAGCATGTTCTGATAAGAGTGAAAGGCAAAGATGGCAAGATTAGGGAATCTTGGATGACAAAGAATATTGAAGGTTTGATCAGGAAACTAATGGACACGTATGGCAGATATAGGCAACTGTGATTGAGGGAGTCTCTTGAGGAATATAGAGTGTATAGGACAGAATTGAAGAAAGAAACTAGGAGGGCAAAAAGAGGTTATGAAATATCCTTGGCAAGTAAGATTAAGGAGAATCCCAAGACATTCTGTAAGTATATCAGGAGCAAGAGAATAGCCAGGGAAAGAGTAGGCCCCCACAGAAACCAAAGGGGTAATCTATGTGGACCAAGGGGATGTGGATGAGGTCCTAAATGAATACTTCTCATCTGCATTCACCAAGGAGAAGGACATGGAAGATAATGAGTTCAGGAAGGGGTAAATGGACAATTTGGAGCAGGTCAGTGTTAAGAAGGAGGAGGTATTAAATGTTATGAGATGCATAAGAATTGATAAATTCCCAGGGTCAGATGAAATTTATCCCAAGGGTAGCAGGGGAGGAGATAGTTGGGGCCCTGGCAGAGATTTTTTGCAGGTTATTTTTAATTTTCCTGCCAAAGTGAACAATTTCACATTTTCCAACATTATATTCCAATGTTAAATTTGTTTTGTTATTTGGTGACCAGGACAAAGGAAGGTAGTTACTTAGATTACACTTATGTTATTGAAACAGATCTTTTTCAGAGAAATAAAGATCTCCATTTCATGAATGGCATGGACATACTGCTTAAAATTAACACTTCATCTGGGTCGGGAACATGAACCAGCGGTTTATATCTCAATCATTAAAGTAATATTTCACTTGTACATGGCATAACTTACTTCTTACAGTGCGCTGCAGTTAGTACCCAATTTTCTCTGATCAAAGCACCTCCACAAAGATGTTCATATAACTTATTTTTTTTCGCTATTTGGATGGATACCATATAAGGTTTTGAGTGGCGTTTAACTTCACGACCTCCAATAATTTCCACTCCATAATCTGCAACATATAGGTTTTGAAAAAATTTTCCATTTGTATTTTTATTCATTGATGGGCTACGAACATCAATTACAATGGCAGCATTCAGGTGGTAGATAATAAACGATCAGAGAATTATTATAGGTGGATATTGCACAGGTGAATCAAATGAGTAAAGTTAATATATAATCTTGTGTAAACTGTACTATAAGTAAATTATTCCAATATTGTTTAAGTAAATTTGATAACCTTGATGATAAAGCATTATTTGACCAAATGGAGATGTCCACTGATGATTAAGCAATGTGCAGTTCTGTTCCATTTTCTTAGGTAATGAAGCAGCCTGTGCTCACATTCGGTTAGACTTGGATAATACAGGCCATCCGTGGGTTATGAATGCCCGACTTACAGAACAAGCTCCCATAATGTTATTAAATTCAAAAGTGCAATGAACGTATATATATTTGGTCCTTTGAATGTCAAAAGTAGTTTCTTCTCTCTCTCCAATTTTAGTAAGTTTTCTTTCTTATCAGTCTTATGTGCTTTTGATTCTATTCATTACAATACTGAGGAGGTGTGGTTACCATTTTTGTGTATTTTCAGACTTATGGACAAAATTGACAAGGACATCTGTAAAAATGGAACCCTTTTGTTACACGGGGATGGCCTGTATTCAGTCTTAGACTGACAAGTGGCAAATAATATTTTACCATATAAGAGCTAAACAATGGTCATCTCCAATAAGAGGGAGTACAAGCATCTCCCTTTGAACTTCAGTGACATTACCAGAAACATAATGAGATGGAAAAATAAATACTGTGGTTACAAGATTAGGAGTCATAGGCTGATATCCTGTAGTGAATGGTTCAACTCACGATTCCCAAAGCCCTTCCACAATCTACAAGTCAGGAGTACAATGGATTACTCCCAACTTGTTTGGAAGACTGAAATTCCAGCACTCAAGAAGTGCAAAGAACCAGGTAAAGAGACTTGATTTGTACCTAATTCAGCATCCCAAACATAATGCTCCTCACTGGGCCTGCAGTGTGTAGCATCTATAAATTACATCGCTTTTAATCTCCATGACAACCATCAGCAGCACTTCTGAAAGTCACAATCTCAAGCACCAAGCAAGATACGGGTAAGAGTTTTGTGAAAGCCTGAAGGTTCTTTTCTAAATCACACAACATCCTGACTTGGAAATATATCACTGCTTCTTTTTCCTTCCTGGATTTGAATCCTGGAAATTACTCCCACTTGGAGTTCCATTGACAAGATACACAAAAGCAAATCTCCAAGGTTCCTTTGCCTGTATATTCTAAGCCTGCAACCCAGGAAACATAGAAGGAAGAGGAGAACAGGCTGCTGAGAACATCATCATTGCAATTTTCCTCCAAGTCACACATTATCGTGACAGATCACTGTGGGAGAGTTCACCACATTGACAGCAGCAGTTCAAGAGGGAAGTTCATGATCCCTTTCTCAAGGACAATTAAACATGGGCAGAAACCTGCTGGTCCTGTCGGGGATCCCCATGTCCTGTGAATGTGCACAAAACAATAAGTACTTTCAAAATTATTGAAATATATTTTATTCTCACAGCTAGGGGTTACCATCAGTTAGTTACATTTCAGGATGAGAATCAAAGTCATGATACACCGATGAAGAATGGCTGGGAATATTGGCTGTGTGTTTGGGTGGAAGCTGCCTGATGCCGAGTCTCACCTCTCCTTATTCCATATTACGGTTCCCATTCCTACAGCTTGCTACTACCTGCACCTCCCTTTAGCCTCAATGCCAGCTGTGAGAAGAGGTAAAGGGGCAGTCAGTGGTTACTCACTGACATAGCCCTGTGGTCATGTAGATGGCATGGAGGAAGAATGGTGATGGTGGTGAAGGTGAATGGTTTGGGGAAAATGATCTTAAGGTTAGTAGTCCTCCTTGGCAGCGGAGGGAGCCAGATACCAACATTTTCCTGCCTGAACCTTTCCTGTCCTGAAGTCCGCTTCCCACAGACTTAATCTAATGGAGAACATGTCTCTATTCCCAGGCTCGGGCTTCAGACTAATATTTTATTAGATGCTGATGACATTCAGTGAAAAGTAGAATCAGAAAAGCTGTAAATCAGGCAGCAAATTCAATATTCCTTGTTTAACACCTTCACCAAATTTCGAATTATACCATAAGAATTACACCTGTCAGCTGCCAGTTTTTTCATTAATCCTCAAGGAAATAAAACTTCAAGGTTGCATATTAGCAAGTAGAATACATCTATCAGCTGTGAGTTTTTTCATTAAAATTTGACACTAAGAAAATTTGACTCTAAGGTATTCTAAGATTTCTCTCAAAAAATTCTTTTAAGTTTGTTACTTATGTTAAAAAATTTGTTGTACCCTCAAAACGAGAAGTAAAAATGTAAGGAAATAAATATTGGCATAAATATGAAAGATAAATATTAATGCATCAGACACTGCAAATGTAGGGTTCCTTATTGTAAACAATGCTCAATATATACATTAGCAATTAAATAGCAATAAAGTAGATCTTAATATAAAGTTTAACTATTCCTTAATTTACTTACAGGCTGGCATTAAGGAGATGGCAATCAAAACAAACAGGCTGAGCTGCAATAATTTCATTGTAGCTGCTCATGAGATCAACGTAAAATTTTCAAGTGATTTATATTAAACTCAAGAGGATGTGGTTTGTTCACTTTGATGTCACCTCTACAAAGATCAAGCATTGTGAACCCTTCTAATGTATATCTATTCCATTTATGGAAAGCCACACAACAGGGTCAAAGCAAACCAGAAAACTACAATTATTAGAGATTTCACGGAGACTTGTTTAAAATTTTGGGTTCTGTCACTTTACATGTTGTTTGAAGTGGCATAGTCAGTTATATTTTCAGAAATTTCTCATTTATTGCATCAATCAGTCTGCATTCACAATAGGATGCAAATAAATAGTCGTGTGAGTCATTAGGTATTCCAACATATAGGTTCTGCTCCAAATCACACAACATCCCGTATCAGTGTTTCCTTTTTCCTTTCTGGATCTGAATCCTGGAAATTACTCCCCCTTGGAATGCTCTCTGCAAGATGCACAAAAGCAAATCTCCAAGGTTCCTTTGCCTGCATGTTCTAAGCCTGCAACCTAGGAAACATAGATGGAAGAGGACAACAGGCTCTGAAGAACATCATGATTTGCAATTTAGAGAAGAACCTGCAGGGTGACATTGTAGTGAATCTGTCTCCTATGCTCTTGTGAGAGAAAGTCTAGAATTTTTCTGCAACCTCAGCTAGCTGCAAGTTGGGACTTTGAGTGAATGGAACTGAGGGCAGGAACTAGACAATAGGCGAAAATGGCCTGATAACACATGGTTCAAGAAATGGGGTAATTTTCATTCTGCGAGAAGTGAAGAATTTAATGACTGTGTTGATGACTCAGACGTCCAACCAATCCTTCCCACCTTGGCCCTGATTCTACAGAATATATTCAGGGTGACCTGCAACAGTCAGGCCACACATTGGAAATAACCCACAATTATGCCTGATGTAGGAGTGTTAAGCCAACGCATTCACTAGATGTGTTTGAGGCTAGCGATGAAAAGCAATTTGTGATCCAAATCCCTGGAGTTATCATTCCAACAGTCTTCCTAGGATTGAATCTGACTGTGCCCCTGAGAACTGAACTTGTTTTCTGTTAGAACGATTTAGTTTTGACATCCTACGTGACAGGAGCCGCGGTAAGTCTCTTCCCTTCTTCCATTTTCTAGCTGTGTGGGATCCCACTAACCTGGCTCCATTCTTACAAATACAATCACAGGCAGGAAGTTACATGCAATGGCACCTTCTCCTGTGGCATTGCATAACCCCTGAAGTCCCCAAAACAACATCTCCTTAGGCCCTCTTAATTCTCATCTACACACTACCCCTTGGTGACATCAATGCAACAAACAGGTTCCACGAGCTTGTTGATGACACCCAGTCCACCTCTCTACCACCTAACCTACCCCTCCACTGTCTCTATTTTGTCACAATGGCCAGGAAAGAAAAACAGAACTATCCTCTATTAAACATGGGATACCGATGCCATTGTCTTCAATCCTGTCGCTGAGGTAGAAGATCAACCATGATCTTACTGAAAGGTGGAGCAGGCAGGAGGGGCTTAGTGTATGATGATCCTTTGCTCCTGTAATGAACCATTCAGCTCACGTGAGGAACAAACAGAGACTCAACACCCACCAGATCAAACTGGCAATGTGTACCAGAGTCCAACTGCTCAATGTGATAGATTTAATTGGCCAGTGGGTATTTTCTGGCCCAACAATATTGGATGTTTGTTAGAAGATCATAAAATTTTGAAGGAATCGGCCGTTCAACCTTTAATAAGGCAATGGCTGAATCTTGACAGTAGTGCCACTTTCCTACACGAAACCCATATCCCTCAATTCCATTTATATCTAAAAGCCTATCAATTTATTTTGAATATATTGAGCCACTGGGCATCATCGGTCCTCTTGGGCAGAGAATTCCAAAAAGTCGCTATCCTCTGGTGAAGAAATTCCTCCTCATCGCCATCCTGAATGACTTACCCCTAATTTTGAGACTGTGAGCACTTGTTTGAGACTTCTCAGCCAAGGGAAGCATCAACTCTTATGTCTCCCTTGTCGGGCCTTGTAAGAATTTTGTCTATTTCAATATTTTATAATTTCATTCTTCTAAACTTAATAGAGTGCAGGCCCAGTATGCTTCACCTCTCCATGTATAACAAACTCACCATCCCAGAATCAATCTGGTGAGCATTCACTTCATTCCCTTTATTGCAAGGATAATCTAGGTAAGGAGAACAGACTTGCACACAATATTCCCAATGCAGTTTCACAATTGCAGCAAGACATACCTACTCTTGCACTTAATCCTCTTGCAATAAAGACCAATCTTTCAAGCTTTGTCATTCTAAACACCTCCTTACAATTTTAAAAATATTCTGCCTTTCTACATCTTCCACATTATATTCCATCTGCCATGTCCTTGTCCATTCATGTGGCTTGTATATATCCACCTGAAGCTCCTCTACACAGGCCACAGTCTACCTAGACCTGTACTTTAATAAAAGTTGTATATATTATCCCTGCTCCCCTCATCCAAATCACAGATTGTGTACAACATCAATCCCTGAGACACCCCACTGACTACAGTCTCTGCACCAAAAGGGACCCACTTATTCCTACTCTCAGTTTTCTGTTAGTCAATTCATCACAATATATAAGGATGTAAGAAAATAGGAACAGAAGTATGCCACAAGGCTACATTCAATAGGATCATGGCTGATCTGCCTCAAGCCTCCTCTTTTGTGCGAACCCTCTATTCCCTGATTGTTCAAATAGTAATCCACTTTCTTTTTAAATAGTCTCCATGATCCTGGCTCGACAACCCACCAGGACAGAAAATTCCAGATTTTCACCACCCCAGAGATTTCAATCCAATGTTTCTCATTCTGTAAGAGGCCCACATTAACTTTTGCTGATCTCTTCAATTTTACATCATGATGAAACTCTTACAGATTGTTTTATTCATGTTTTCTTTTGCTAGCCTGCTCTTTTGATTTATTTTCCCTATCAATGCAGGCCTCATACAGATAACAGTTTCAAACCTTGAAGTATGAGCCTACAAAATTCTGATTCAGAGATGAATGTGTAAGTGAGTCAGCCAACTTAATACTTCCATCCAATAAAGCACAGAATGTTTATTTGTTTATTGCAAAATTATTACAACAAAACAGCATTTCATTTTCCTGCTTGAAAATATGCACATCTTTTCTATTTAATCAAGCCACAATGACTATAAAATTAAAATGTAAAGACTTTTTCTATTTGTCCAAGGTGCAGTGATCCACAAAGGACATCATCATGCCGAAAGCTCAGGTGTTTTTTGTGAGGTTTAAGCTGTTAATTGCTGAATCCACTTAAGATAATTATATGTGATCCTTGTATAAACGCCAGGCTTTTTGGGAAGTCCACAACTTTCTCCAAAGGATACAATTCCTCTGAGTTCCTTCTTACATACCAGTGGTCCACCTGAGTCTCCCTAAAATAACAAGAAGTAAAGGTTAATGTAAGATCGCTGGACAGGGTTGAGTGTTGGTTCTTTGATAATCCTGAGAAATGTTTTAAATTAAGTTAGTAAGCAATTATGGCCTAATTTTTCCCAGAAAGTATTTAAACACAGAGAGAGTGACTTTGAAACATCTAATGCATTGTGCCAGAAATATGTCATAATCTATTTCCAGAAGTTGGAGACAGATAATTATATATTCTACAAGTGAAAACATGATCAATGATTGTGGTCACTAGATTCTGCTGCTGGAGTCATTTGCAAACACATTGTGACAGAAATTCTTCAATCTTTTTGCACAGAATGAAGAGAACTGTTCAGGCAGCTCTTGTCAGTTTGGTATCAAATCTCAAGGCTTCGACAGTTTACTATGCAAGATGATTATCTGCAGCAGAAGTGCCCTTCCATGAGCAAACTTGAGCAAAGACCTTTTCCCTGAGAAGTGATTAAGGTGGCTGGGAAGACAATGGGTGCCAGTGAGCAACTGGGAATGATCAGAGTGGTTGGATTTCAAAGCATTTTACATTCACAGTGAACAGTACTTTAATGCTAATTAATCATTTAGGAAAATTTAATATAATCAAATGAAGTCAACATAGTTTCATGAAAAGCAAATCATTCTTGACAAAGTTGCTTGAGTTCTCTCAGCTAACAAGCAGAGCAGATAGAGGGGAACCTGTAGATGTGGTATATTTGGACTTCCCAAAGGCACTTTGACAAGCGGCCACGTGAAAGACTGGTGCATAACTTAAGAGTGTTAGCATGGATTCAAAACTGGCTGTCACATGAGAAAACAAAGAGTTGGAATAAATGGGTCTTTTTCAGGTTGGAAGGATGTAACTAGCAGGATACCCCAGGGATCAACTCTTGTACCTCAATTATTTACTATTTATATTAATGACTTGGAGAAGGAGGCAGAATGTAAAGTATCCAATTTTGACAAAAAAATTGGTGGAAGGGGATATTATGTTGTGTTGAGGATATTAATCCTCTGAAATGGGATGTAAATGGATCGAGTGAATAGGTGAAAACTTGGCAAATGGAGTAGGGAGTGTGAGGTTACGCACTTTGGTGAGAAGAATTAAAAGTCGGATTGTTACCTAAGTGAAGAGAGACTGCAAATGACTGAAGTTCAGAAGGATCTAGGTGTTCTTGAGCATGAACCACAAAAAAATGCAAATGGCATATTGGTCTTTATTGCATTGGGGTTATGAGTTTAGAAGTAAAAAAATTGTGTTACAATTGTACAGGGTGTTGGTGAGGCCACATCTGGAGTTTTGCACATAGTTTTGGTCCCTAACCCAAGAAAAGATAAAGTAGCATGGAAGGTAGTCTAAAGAAGATTCACCAGGCTAATTTGTGGGATTAGTGGATTGTCCTATCAAGAACATTTTAACAGATTGGGACTGTGTTCTTTGAAGTTTAGCAAAATGAGTGGTGATCTTATTGAAACATACAAGATCCTAAGGGGTATGACAGGGTAGTTGTTGAGCTTTTTTCACTACTGGGAGAGTCTGAAATGGGGAGGAAGTGGAGACATAGTTTCAAGATAAGGGACTGGTCAATTAAAACTGAAGTGTGTAGGAATTTCTTCTTGAGGGTAGTGGATCACTGGAATTCTCTAAACCAAAGGAGTTGTGCAGACTAGGTCTTTATTTAAAGTGGAGATAAATACATTTTTGAAAGATCGAGGGTCTGAAAGTGAGGGCATCTGGCACAGAGGTGGAGCTGAAGTCTGGGGCGGATCAGCCATGATCATGTTGAATGGAGGAACAAGCCTGAGGGGCCTGGTGGTCCACTCCTGCTTCTCATATTCCCTGACCCTCCTGACCTCCAGGGTTCAGCTTATTAGCGCAGGTCCTAAATATTCCCAGGCATCCATTTCAAGGCAAATTGAGCCCCTGCTGGAAATAAGGTTCAGAAAGCCTCAGTAGTGTCTATCTTTTTCAGGGGTTATAAAAACATTCCAAAGATATACTGGGTCCTTTCAGGGATGGAGTACCTTTGTGCAATGCCTTGCAACTTCCCCACTGGACCTACAGCCAGAGGGGTTCTGTGGAGTCCAGGCTGCTGGCATTCTCAGTTGCCCTTCACAGTGGGAACATAACTCAGGTTAACCATAGGAACTTAAGGTAGGGATCGGTGTTGGGTCACATCTCTTCATTTCAATGTGAGAAATAAAGGTCTGCACCTTGTGCAGATCCAGGTTCTGCAGCCCCTGAAAATCCCAGTCTACAAATGAGAATAAAATAGGTTAAGTGAGCTAGGGCTTTTCACTTTGGAGAGGAGGATGAAGAGGTGACTTGATAGAGGTCTACAAGATGATAAGAGACATAGATCGAGTGGACAGTCAGAGACTTTTTCCCAGGGTGACAATGGCTAACACAAGGGGACATAATTTTAAGGTGACTGGAGGAAGGTATAAGGGGGATGTCAGGGGTAAGTTTTGTACACAGAGAGTGGTGGGTGCATGGAATGCACTACCTGCAGAGGTTGTGGAGGTAGATACATTAGGGACATTTAAGAGACTCTTTGACAGACACATGAATGATAGAGAAATGGAGACCTATGTGTGAGGGAAGGGTTAGATAAATCTTAGAGCAGGATAAAGTGTTGGCACAACATTGTGGGCTGAAGGTCCTGTACGGTGCTGTAGTGTTCTATGTTCTAAAACCAGGAGACTTGACTCTCTCCTTATCTGCAGTGTTTCTGCGAGGCAGGACTTGGATGCACCGCTCTGATGTTGCTCGGGTCTAATTTCCTGGGTTGGACCATCACCCATCCATGGTAAACTCCCATCTCACTGGGAAAGTTGTGTTTCACGGCCACCAGCCGCGCATTCCTGGGAGCGGTGCGGACTGGCCAATGTTGTGATACTAAGGTAGGCACTTGGGGAATTAAAGGAACAGAAGATCTGGAATTTGTAGTTTCCATTCCTTCAGTGTTTTGTTCCCCAAATCCCCGTACATATTTTTGCCCCAACCATGCCACTTTCCATGGCCCAAGCATCTCTCCCTGTGTTCCCCTCACTACCTTCAGGCATTGCCCACTTCCCCTGCCTGACCGTGCTCGGACCAGATTGGGCGCACTGAGATGTTTAAACTCTGCTTATTTATGATGCACTGAGAATTTAAATACATCAAAGGGATGTACTTCTGAAGAAATCAGTTTAATAAAAATCTATTGAAACAGCTTAATCTTTTTATAGTACCAGAACAGACTGAACCTAAAGCACAAAAGTCGATTCCAATTATGTTCAGTTATTGCAACCGTATTTTTTACAACCCAACTTACGTCGCACGCATCTCTTCCTCCCTTCTTGTCGCCAGCACAGAGCATGTTCTCGGTTATCACAGGCTTGCCGCCATAATAGTTTCGACTGTTGCACGTTTTTCTCTTTATGATCCTTACGTTTACTTCCCTTAGAGAGTCAGATGCTTTTGTTGAATTTGCTTCTGTCGTTCCCCATCCTGCAACCGTGCAGACTGTGCCCTCTTTCACGTCCAAGCCCTTTTGGGGCAGTGGTAGAAGACCCACAAACTTGTTAAGTTTTGCCTCAGACTCCAGCTGTAATAAATAAAGGCATTTGCTTCGTCTTGTTCCTGCACACAGAATCTCCGGCATGTTTATTTGTCTTACGTATTCTTAAATACTGCATGAAGAAAATGCTGGAACACGCAGCAAGACAGTTAACAATTCTGGAGAGATCACACAGTTTCAAGTGTGTCTCCTTCTAACGATCAGGAAGCCATCCAAATTTTTTTAAAGTGAACAGTACGCCAATCGAACATTAAAAAAATGTAAAAAGTGTGCAGTTTTTGCATCTGTTTTTGTTTTCGCGGTTAATCTGTAATATGCACCGGTCCTTCCCAACGATGCCAGCAGATATGGTGAGCACTTCCAGCATTCTCCTGCTTTTGATTCAGGTTACCGGTTTCTTTTGGACCTTGCTTTTTGTTTACCTTTTTGAATAATTTGCCCTTTTTCATGAAATGAACAGTCTGCAGAGCATAATTTTCTGCTTCCGATTCAGACTTTGCCCCTTATGAATATTAAAATAACGTTCTGCTGTATTACTTTACCCTTACTGCAGCAACCTTTGACTTTTTAAGGGATAACCCCTTCTTTCCCCGTGATGAGAAAGCTGTGTGTGCTCGGTTCGTGGGTTAGCTCATGAGAATAATTTACAGTGGAACATCTTTTACCCTTTGAAAGCATTAAGTCCTCAGCGCAAAGCTCAAGGAAAAAAAACACTCCAAGAACGGAGGCACCGTAGCGTAGCGGCTCGCCTGATGCTATTGTAGTGCCAGCATTTGGGGTTCAATTCCCGTCGCTGCCTGTAAGGAGTTTGTAAGTCCTTCCCATTCTGCTCCCATCCCAAAGACGTACTATGGGTTAGTAGGTTAACATGGGTTTAAATGGGAGGCGCAGACTCGTTGGGCCGGCCCCCTTAGGGACTCCCTTGGAGGCAGAGAAGTATTGAGCAAAGGACACAAGCATGTCCAAGTTTCCAACGCCGTGAGAACACGCGCTATGAAGAGCAACAGCGCCCACACCTGCACAGACCGAGAACCCACAGTGCAGGTGCCTCCCACGCAGAACTGTTGTGGAAGCTCTGCTGGCGCGTTAGCTTCCGGCAGCTGTAGCATTGCAGTGTGCACTCAAAGGAGCACGAAGTGGTGATTGCACGTTTTTCTGTTTTAACCACTCCTAATATCGAGATATCAAAATAACGTGGCGAGGAAAATAATGAAACAGGACTTGCGGATTGATTTGAAAATGTAAATAAGCACTGGGAATTAACTGGTTTGATGAGCCCCTTATGCAAGTGGTCAGCGGCTGGGAACTAAAGAGGCGGAATTAAATAACTTTGGCCTCTCAAATGAATAGGAAAATTAAATAATGAAATCATGCATTTTTGATAAGAGAGCAAATACAGAGGCAATGAAAATGATGCTGGCACACTTGGGAATTTAGTGTTGCTGGACTAGCAGACTTTCTGGACTATTGATGTTATTCCGCCCCACCTCCCCCCCCCCCCCCCCCCCCCCCCCCCACACACACACATTTTAATTCCTTTAGTTTAGATCTTACAAAGAATTATAATGCATTTCCCAGTGAACCCGGTAAGCTTGAAGGGAGCATGGGAACTGGGACCCAGGCGAGTCAGAAGGATGCAGGGGAAGCGGGGCCCTGGTGAATGGGAAGGGGGAAACAGCAAACATTAACTGGTGAGCCGATTGTTGAATCATGAGGATTTCCAAATCAGCAGATTATCGAAGTTTTACTAGTTCGGCACCTGAATTTCGATAATTTGTTCTATTTGTGTCATAATAAAACATGCATTACTAGATATTGTAAATACAATCACTTACTTGGAGCAGCATGATGTCATTTTCTTTGGTTTCAGTGTTAAAGCACTCATGTGGGATTTTATGCTTCACCTTCAAATCTTGCCGCGAGTTTTCATTATTTTTCAGTGAATCAATTCCAAGAACCGCACGAACTTGACGTCCTTTAAATTTACTAGATACAACATTAAAAAATGTGGAGAGGATAGATTAAGTTGCAAGCAGTTTATTACATTATCCACTTTAAAATGTGTGAAATTTTGGAGCCCATCAAGATGGATTCAAAGTGATCCCAATTACAAAACTCACAAGGCTTATTCCCAAAGTAAAGCACAATTAATTCTTGTTGAATGCGACGATAAACTTTATATGACTAGGGATTACAGACCACTGTAAAACAGGTGCTGGAATGCTGCGAATGTATTGGGACAGCGTACATTTTGCTCGTAGTCCCAGTTTGACAAGGTTAGCTGGTGACCAAGGCTTGAGGAGTTGGTCTCAAGTTATGAGCAGTTGTGGATTCATGCACATGACAACGTGTCCACTGGTTTCCTCTTCCTATTTTTGTAGCCTGCAACATGAGTAATTTACCGCACAGAAGGTAAGCACAGGCACTGCACGGAGTGCCTAATTATTCTCTGATTTTGTTCCTTTTCCTTCATTTACCAGAAGTGATCAGCGTGTGGAAGAAATGAGCTACTTTAAAGAAGTCGAGTTTGTTGTCATGTGCACAAGTACAGCGAGGTACAGGTACAATGAAAAATTTGCCTGAGGCAGAATCACAGGCTCGGGAATGAGTCTCACGCCTGCATGAATATACCCGAACACAGCTAACCTAAAGGGATGTAAAACTGGAAAGGTTGAGAGCTGCTGTGACGTTGACGTTGAGGGTCGAGACACTTCACCCGGACTCAATCTGGTGTCGCTCTGGACTAGTCCAGATGAAGGGTCTTGACCTGAAACATCAACTGTCTATTTCGCTCCACAGATGCTGCCTAACCCGCTGAGTTCCTCCAGCTTTTTGCAGGTCGCTCCAGATTCCGGCATCTGCACCCTCTTGTGTCTGCAAGTGCTTGAGGTGAAGCAGAACAGATTCCCAAAGGCACAGAGTACAATGTTCCAGGGAAAACCATCCCCTGCCCAAGGTTGAGCTGAATGTGGGTTTGGTATTGCATGAATGCTAAGATACTAACAATAATTTTCTGGAAGAGGGGAAAGCAGTAAAGTAAAATGAAGTACAGGAGTCAGTGATCCAATACTATGATGGAAGAGTTAAGAAGAAGTTCCTCAGAACCTGGACTCAGTGAAATTGGTGTTCTCCTTGGATCGCTAACTCCTCCTACTCTTGGCTGTAGCGTGTCGGGAGAGATATGAGCTGTTCTAATTGTATAAATGATATAGATTAACCTGGAGACAATTAGAAAATTGGGGACCAATGGGAAATGGCAACAATGGATTGTTAGACTGAAGATGGAAAACACCCACACATCATCAAAGACTGTGGACAACATAGATTACATCACAGAGAAAAGATAAAATGTGAACTATTAAAATGTTCACATTATTACATACAATAATTTTAACTTACAGATTGCAGTGCGCTGCAGTCAGGATCCATGATGGCTTTATTAACACTCCTCCACATAAATGCTGTTTATTGATCTGGATTGACACCATGTATGGTTTAGAATGATTTCTCACTTCTTTGCCCCCAATGATTTCTGAGCAATCATCTTTTAAAGCAAACAGAGGTTATTGGCTGTGAGGAAAGGCTCAAAAACAGAAAGGCTAGTAACAGACATGAAGTGTATTTCACATGATCAAAATCACTAAGTATTGAACAGCTTGGTGGACTCTGGAGGCCAGAAGTTGAGCCTGATGCTCTGATTTGGAATAGAATCACATCACTGTGGAACTGGTGAGTTAGAAACAGAAATCTGGCCTTAGGAAGCAGTCTCACATTCCAGATGCAGCTGTTTGACAGTAATTACAATGCAGGGCTTGACCTTGCAGGTGATTATCTGGAGAGTGATCTTGCTCTGATTTGACAATGATCCCCCAAATGAACCATTGGGGTGCTTGGGGAGAGGCAGACACTTGCAAGAGAAGGCATGTCCTGGGTGGAGGCAGGTAATTCCTTTGTGTGTCTTTAACAACCTTTTGTTCTGCCCAGCTCCTTAAAATATAGGTGTTCTCACAATTTATGGCTGCTTCAGTCTTCCCTTTATGAAACACTGGTGCACTTGGGTGGATCAAGTGCAGCACAACCTCCGTCCTTGTGTGGAAAGGCATAAGTCTAACAAAGTTGCAGTAATTAAATTTATATTATTATGCTAGATCATGGATTATTTGCATTGCAACCAAAGGGATTTGGTTCCTTTCTTCCTACATCTTCTTAAGGTTCCAACTTCTGCTGCAGTCAAGTTTTCAGCAACTAAGGGCATTGTGGTACTTTGTCACAGCATATGATCTGAGGGGCAGACGTGGCCTGACAGAATACCTAACACACTTGTGGATGAATGCAGTTGCTGCCATGCTCATGAAGTCGACACCATTCAGTACAGAGCGGTTTGGTTGATCAGTGTTGCTACCTGCTCTATTATTGGTGTATTGTGGCTACAGTGTGGACTGACTGTCACCTTAAGCAACACACACAAAATGCTGGAGGATCTCAGCAGGTCAGGCGGCATCTATGGTGGGAAATGAACAGTTGACGTTTCGGGCTGAGACCCTTCAACAGGACTGGAAAGAAAGAGGGCAGAAGCCAGAAATAAAAGGATGGGGGAGGGGGAGGAGCATGAGCTGGCAGGTGATAGGTGAATCCAGGTGAGGGGGCAAGATAGATAGTTGGGGGGGGGGAGTGGGAATGATGTGAGAAGCTGGGAAGTGAACGGTGGAAGAGGCAAAGGGCTGAAGAAGATGGAATCTGATAGGAGAAGACAGTGGACCATGGAATAAGGAGAAGGAGGTGGGAAACCAGAGGGAGGAAGGTGTGGGTGATGGGCAGGTTGTGAGGGCAGGGGAAGGGAAAGAGAAGGGGTAGTGGGGCCAGAGGGATAAGGGAAAACATTGTCACCTGCACTGACTGTTATCTGCTGCTCAACAGATTTCCTAATCATTTTAATAACTTGATTTCAATTCTATGAGTTATAATCAGACAATAATTTCCTTTTGGGAAAATATCTAACACCTTCTGGAAGTTCATATAAATAACATCCGTAGAAATTCTCTTATGCAATATGCCTGAGAAAATTCAGTCAACTTTCAGGCATGGCTTAATCTTTACAACCTACAATATTTCTTCAGGATGAGATGAATAGTTTCAAGATTTTTTTGTTAGTCCCGTGAGTCATTCTTGCTACATTCTATCTACTTTCTGTATTAAACATTCTAACAATTCACAGCCACCACCGGGGGATATACACAACTCCTATGAGTCTTAAAATCCTTTCCTATTTCTTAATTCCACTCACAAAATCTCCACAACCTCTTCACATCTCATTATACATTTTTCTATTTTTGATGTCATTTCAACCCTCGAAGTTGATAAATTCTTGCAATTCATAGAGTCATAAAGTCAATAGAGCACTCAGCATGGATTGGCCCAACCAGTCCATGCCAACGACATTGTCCACCCAGCTAGTCCCGATTTCCTGCGTTCAGCCCATATCCCTCTAAGTCCCACCCCTCCAAGTACCTATCAAAGTGTTTTTTAAATAATACTATTGTACCTGCCTCAACCACTTCCTCTGGTACCTCATTCCACATACTCACCACCCTCTGTGTGAAAAAGTTGCCCCTCAGGTCCATTTTAAATGTTTCCCGTCTCACCCTCAATCTATGCCCCTAGTTTTGGACTCCACTGCCCTGGGGAAAAGATTGTTACCATCCACCTCATCTATGCCTCTCATAATTTTAAACATTTCTATCAGGTTGCCCCCCCCCCCCCATTCTCTTACATTCTAAGGAATAAAGACCTAGCCTGGCCAACCTCTCCCTCTAAGTTAGAGGGACCTTGGGACCTTTTTTGGGGGAGGCATGACCTATTCACTAAGGATGGGTTACCCCTAAACTCCAAAGGATCCAATATCCTGGCAGGAATGTTTAATTTAGATGTTGGGGAGGGTTTAAACTAATCTGGCAGGGGGATGGAAACCAGGATGTTAGGATACAAGATGTTAGGGTAAGGGAGGAGGTTTATAGAAACAAGTCCAAGACAGTGTGCAGTGAGGATGGCAAGAAGGACAGGCAGGTGAGAAGTCAGGATAATTTGCTGAACAATAGAAGTACAACAAATCAGGATGTTAGGATACAGGATGTTAAGATAGAGGATGAGGTATATAGAAACATGTCTAAGATAGTGTGTAGTGAGGATGGTAAGAAGGACAGGCAGGTGAAAAGTCAGGATAATTTGCTGAACAGTAGAAGTACAACAAAATCAATAGCAGATACTGGACTAAATGTACTATATTTAAATGCACGTAGCATTAGGAATAAAGTAGATGACCTAATGGCAGAACTACAGGTTAATAAATACGACATTGTGGCAATCAGCAAGTTATGACTTTATGACGGATGTGATTGGGAACTGAATGTCCAGGGGTACACAGTGTATAGGAAGGATAGGCGGGTAGGCAGAGGGGGAGGTGTGGCCATGATGGATAGTAATGATATAAAATCAATAGAAAGGAAGGACCTTGGGTCAGAAGAGGCGGAATCCTTATTGGTGGAGCTAAGAAATAGCAAGGGTCAAAGGACAATAGTAGCAGTTATATATAGGCCCCCTAATAGCAGTCAGGAAGTGGACCACAAGTTGCAGTTTGAAATAGAAAAAGCGTACCAGAGTGACAACGTGAAGATAATTATGGGGGATTTTAACATATAGGTGGACTGGGAAATCCAGCAAGGCAGTAGATCTCAGGAGAGTGAGTTTGTGGAATGTCTACTGGACGGTTTTTTGGAGCAACTTGTTGATGAGCCCACCGGGGATCGGCTGTTCTGGACTGGGTGCTGTGTAACGAACCAGAGGTGATTAGGGAACTAAAGGCAAAGGAACCATTGGGAACTAGTGATCACAATATGATTGAGTTCAGTTTCAAATTTGAGAAGGAGAAGCTGATAACTGGTGTATCGATATTTCAGTGGAACAAAGGAAATTACAATGGTATGAGAGAGGAGTTGGCCCAAATTGATTGGAAGAGTAAGCTAGCTGGAGGGATGGCAGAGCAGAAATGGAAAGAATTTCTACAAGTAATAAGGAAAATGCAGGATAGATATATTCCAAGAAAAAAGAAGGTTTTGAATGGAAAAAAGGCACAAATGTGGATAATGAGAGAGGTGAAGGCTAAAATAAAAGCAAAAGGGAGGGCATACAAGGAAGCAAAAATTAGTGGGAAAACAGAAGACTGGGAAACTTTTAAAAACCTGCAGAAAGAAACTAAGAAGGTCGTTAGGAAAGAAAAGATGAATTATGAAAGGAAGTTGGCAGATAACATTCGAGAGGATACTAAGAGTTTTTTAAAATACATAAGGAGTAAAAGAGAGACAGGTTGATATAGGACCAATCAATAACGGTGCGGGAGAGATTATAATGGATGATAAAGAGATGGCAGAAGAACTAAATGAGTATTTTGCATCGGTTTTCACTGTGGAGGACATCAGCAATATACCAGTTAGTCAGGGGTCTCACGGAATGGAACTGAGTTCGGTTCAGATTACTAGAGAGAAGGTGCTAGGAAAACTAAATGGGCTAAAGACTGATAAGTCTCCCGGACCAGATGAAGTGCATCCCTGGGTTCTGAAGGAGGTGGCTTTAGAGATAGCAGAGGCATTAGTGATAATTTTCCAGGAATTGATAGACTCTGGCATGGTTCTGGAGGACTGGAGGGTCGCAAGTGTAGTTCCTCTGTATAAGAAAGGTGGGAGGCAGCATAAAGGAAATTACAGACCTATTAGTCTGACATCAGTGGTGGGAAAGTTATTGGAATCGATCCTCAAGGATGGGGTTATGGAATACCTAGAGGTGAAAGGCAAGATAGGTCCTAGCCAACATGGTTTTGTGAAGGGAAGATCCTGCCTGACCAACCTATTGGAGTTTTTTGAAGAAATCACAGGTAGGGTGAATGAGGGAGAGGCGGTAGATGTTGTGTATTTAGACTTTTAAAAAGCCTTTGACAAGGTGCCGCATAAGAGACTGATTAATAAGATGAGAGGTCATGGAATTACAGGTAGGAATGGGTGGAGCATTGGCTGGTTGGCAGGAAGCAAAGGGTGGGAATAAAAGGATCTTGTTCTGGTTGGCTACCTGTTACTAGTGGTGTTCCGCAGGGGTCGGTGTTGGGGCCGCTTCTTTTTACCTTGTACATTAACGATTTGGATGATGGAGTAAATGGTTTTGTGGCTAAGTTTGCGGATGACACCAAGATAGGTGGAGGAGTAGAGAGTATTGAGGAGACAGGAAGGTTGCAGAGAGACCTAGGTAGTTTAGGAGAATGGGCAAGGAAATGGCAGATGAGATTCAGTGTTGAGAAATGTGCAGTTGTACACTTTGGAAACAGAAATAAACAGGCTTGGAAACAAAAATTATCTAGAAGGGGAGAAAATTCAAAGTACAGAAGTGCAAAGGGACTTGAGGGTACTCGTGCAGGATACCTTAAAGGTTAACCACCAGGTCGGATCGGTGGTAAAGAAAGCGAATGCTATGTTGGCATTCATTTCGAGAGGTATAGTGTATAAAAGTAAGGAAGTGATGATGAGGCTCTACAGGGCACTAGTGAGGACTCATTTGGAATACTGTGCACAGTTTTGGGCCCCATATCTTAGGAAAGATGTGCTGATGTTGGAGAGGGTTCAGAGGAGATTTACGAGGATGATTCTTGGAATGAAAGGGCTTACGTGTGATGAGCGTTTGTCGGCTCTTGGACTGTACTCACTGGAGTACAGAAGAATGAGAGGGGACATAATAGAGACATTTAAAATGTTGAAAGGACTGGACAGAGTAGATGTGGTCAAGCTGTTTCCCTTGGTGGGTGAGTCCAGGACCAGAGGGCACAATCTTAGAATTAGAGGGTACAAGTTTAAAACAGAGATGAGGAGAAATTTCTTTAGCCAGATGGTGGTGAATTTGTGGAATTCTTTGCCACGTACAGCAGTGGAGGCCAGATCATTGGAGGCATTTAAGGAAGAGATAGATAGATATCTAAATAGTTGGGGTATCAAGGGATATGGGGATAAGGCTGGAAATTGGGGTTAGAATAGTTTTTTTTGACCCCCCCCCACCCCCAATTTCTCATTTCTTTTTCTTTTCTCCCTTTTCTTTGGAGCAGACTCGATGGGCCGAATGGCCTACTTCTGCTCCCTTATCTTGTGACTGTGATCTAGTCGTAGCAGCATCCTCATGAATCTTTTCTGCACGCTTTCCAGTTTAACCACATCTTTCCTATAACAGGGTGACCAAAACCGTACACAGTACTCCAGTGCAGCCTCACCAACAATTTATACAGCTGCAACATAACGTCCCAACTCCTATACTCCATGCCCTGACTGATGAAAGCCAGCATGTTAAATGGCTTTTTCACCACCCTGTCTACTTGTGATGCTGCTTTCAATGAACTATGAACTTGTACTCCTAGGTCTCTCTGTTCCATTACACTCCCTAGTGCCCTACCATTTGTAGTATAAGTCCTACTCTGGTTTGACTTTCCAAAATGCATCACCTCACACTTATCTGTGTTGAAATCCATTTACCACTCTTTGGCCCACTTCCCTAACTGATCAAGATCCCCTGTAATCTACGATAACCTTCTTCACTATCAACAACATCTCCTAATTTTGTGTCATCCACAAACTTACTGATCAAGCCTTGTGCATTTGCATCTAAATTATTTAATATAAATAATGAACAAAAGGGGTCCCAACACCGGCATCTGTGGCACACCACTAGTCACCAGCCTATATTCTGAGAAACAACCTTCAACCTCCACCCTCTGCTTCCAATCTCCATTCTGAATCCACCTAACTAGCTCTCCCTGGATTCCAGACCAGCTGACCACGTGGGACCTTGTTGAAGGCCTTGCTAATGTCCAAATACACAACATCCACTGCCCTACCCTCATCTACCCTTTTGATTACCGCTTCAACAAACTCTAAAAGATTCATCAAACATGACTTTCTACGCACAAAGCCATGCCGACTCCTCCTAATTAGACCCTGCCTATCCAAATGCTGGTAGATCCTGTCTTCAGAATTCACTCCAATAACTTCCCCACCACCGATGTCAGGCAGACCAGCCTGTAGTTCCCTGGCTTGTCCTTGCTACCCTTCTTAAACAATGGAATGACATTAGCCACCTTCCATTCTTCAGGAACTTCACCAGTGACTAACAATGAAGCAGATATTTCCATAAGGGCCTCCGCAATTTCTTCTCTAGCCTCCCTCAAGGTACGAGGATGCACTTGGACAGGGCCTGCCTTAATGCACTGCAGGGCTGCAAATACCTCCTCCCTGGTAATATGAATGTTCTCCAAAACATCTCCACTGTTTCCCTTATCTCTTGAGCAACCATGATTTTCTCCTCAGTAAGCATCGAGGAAAAATTTACATTAAAAATCCCCACCATCTCCTATGGCTTGAGACATAGGTGGCCCTGCTGATCAATGAGGGGACCTACTCTCTCCCTAGCCACCCTTTAGCTATAGATTTATTGAATTCTTCTCTGTACCCCATGTTTCTATAAAGAATGGCTAATTCAATGATACACATTAAGTTGTACTTTTGCTTTAATGCTGTTTTACTGACTCACTTCTTAATTCTTTTTCCTATTACTTCAGAATATTATCACTTTTTTTGTATATTGACAATATCAGCTCTTCACCTTAATCACTGGGTTACCATCCATGTAGTCACCCTATTAATGTAATTAGTGAACCATGAAAAACATTTTTTCCCGTGGCTCTTTTTCAGCCACATCCTCACCTCTCCCTATACCTGTTGCACATGGTTTATAATCTGAAGATTATAGACCTTGATATCTGCTTCTTCTAATTCAGGTCCTAGCTTTGAGTACTTTCTAAAGCTTTGAATATTTTTTCTTGCCTGTTCTTTCTTATTCTGGTGGTCTTAAGATGGATTCCCCACCCAATCTTTTATCTTCTCCAATATCTTTTGGAATCATTTTATGACATCCCTCACATTGGGTAGGCAAAATATCATGCAGATTTGAGACTGGTTTCCGATTGAGCAAAGTCATTTTCAATCTTTGCGTAAAATTGTATCATATTATAATCACTCCTCCCTCAGCTACTATGTTATTAATTAACCCTTTCTCACATAATAAAATAGCCTCTCAATCCATTCCCCCTAGTTCTTATCTTTCCCACTTACCTTTCACCTTTCCCCTTAGACTGTACCTTGCTTCAAGATGTCCTGGTCAACATTCTGGCTGTCCTCTGTTTATATCCTCACAGGCAACATTTAGTTGTTGCCTCTTGAATGGAAGCATTTTTTATCCACCTGCTTCTACCAAATAAAGTTTTCTAAGTAACCTGAGAGGGTTTTAATGTGGCTGATTTCAATTTAGTTTTGTTTAATCTCATACATCATTGAGTGTAAGTTGTAGCAGTACAGTCATCATAGAAATGCACAGACATGAAAAAAATTCTATTGATATATATCAAATAAAATTAAATAATCAACATATGTGTACTTACAACATGCTGTGAGGTAGAAAATCATTATCACAGAGCTGGACAATGTCTGATATGTCATTGTTGCAATCAGTTCTGCACAGTTAGTAGATGAATCTGTTATCTATATATAATGAAAGCTGAGGATGTGGTTAGACAGTTTGCTCAAACATCATTTAGTAATTTGCAAGTGATATAGGAGTTCTCAGAAAATCCACCGCCTTTTAAGAAGCAACTATTTGATTTGTGAGCAACATCGAAAACAGTGAAGAATTTAAATGTCATCTAGAGGAACACAGATAGATGGAAAAAGTGATGTGGCAGAAAATCTAAGAGGGAGAATAATAGTGTGGATGATGGATTCATGAAGTGTTTAAGAGATTGGTTCTACAACAAACTGATCTAGAAAACAATGTGGGAACATACTATTTTAGATTTAATATTATATAATGAGAAAGGGTTAATTAATAACTTCATAGCTAAGAGGCCTCCTGGGAGAAGTGATTGTAATGTGATAAACTTTTATGTAAAGATTGAAAATGATTTTGCGCAATATGAAACTAGAGTCTTAAATCCAAACAAAACTAACTAGGATGGTGTGAGTTTGCGTTAATGGATTGGGAAACTACATTGAAATATCTGGCAGTAAACAAGCAATGGCTAATATTTAAAGAATCATTGCAATAACAAATATATAGTCCTTCAAGGCACAAAACCCAACAGGAAATACTTTGCAACTGAGGCTAACAGGAGAAATTAAAAATATTATGTCAAAGTCAAAAAGTCAAAGTTGGGTTTATTGTTATATGCACAAGTACATGTATGCACAGGTGCAATGAAAAACTTACTTGCAGCAGCACCACAGGCACATAGCATCAGATCCACAACATTCACAAGAAAAAACATAAATTAATAACATAAATTATACAAAATTATACAAGAAGGAACACAATTAGAACAAAAAAAGTCCATTGTAGTGCAAAGTGGCCAAAATGGTCACTGTGTTGATATACTGAGGTAGTGATTAGGGTTGTGCAGGTTGGTTCAAGAACTTAATAGCTGAAGGGAAGTAACTGTTCTTGAATCAGGTGGTGTGGGACTTTAGGCTTCTGTACCTCCTGTCTGATGGTAGCTGTGAGAAGATGCATGGCCCAGATGGTGGGGATCTTTGATGATAGATGTTGCCTTCTTGAGGCAGCATCTCATGTAGATACTACCGATGATGGGGAGAGATGTGCCAATAATGTATTGGGTTGAGTGCACTGCTCTCTGCAGCTTCTTACGTTCCTGCACATTTGAATTGCTGTATCAGATCATGATGCAACCAGCCAGGATACATTCAACATCTGCAGAAGTTTGTTAGAGTGTTTGGTGCATGCTGAACCTCCTTAACTTTCTAAGAAAGTAAAGATGCTGGCACTGCTTTCTTGTGATTGCATCTATGTGCTGTGACCAGGACAGGTCATATGATATGCTAACACCCAGGAATTTAAAGTTGCTGACTCTCTCCACTGCCGATCTCCCAATGTAGACTGGCACATGTTTGCCCCCTTTCTCCAATCAGTTCTTTAGTTTTGCTGACATTGTGTGAGAAGTTATTGTTGTGGCACCACTCAACCAGGTGTCCTATCTTGCTCCTGTATGCTGACTCATCACCGCCTGTGAATCGTCTAATGGTGGTGATATCGGCAAATTTATATATGGCAATGGAGCTGTGCTTCTCCACACAGTCATGCTTGTATAGGGAGTAGAGCAGGGGACTAAGCACGTAGCCTTGAGGTGCACCTGTGTTGTTGATCTATGAGGAGGAGGTGTTGTTACCAGTCCTCACTGATTGAGGTCTGCTGATGAGGAAGTCAAGGATCCAGTCGCAGAGGGAGATACAGAGGCCCAGGTCTTGAAGTCTGATGACAATCGTGGATAGGATGATTGTGTTGAACGCCAAGCTGTATTCAATGAACAGCAGCCCGATGTATGTGTTCCTGTTGTCCTGATGGGCCAAAGCAGAGTGAAGAGCCAGCAGAATCACATTTGCTGTTAACCTGTTGTTTTATTATTTCTATAATGATTGTTATTATTATTATTATTATAAAAAGGATTGGAATATTGCTTAAAAAAGGGTGTAAGTGTACTCTAGCAAATAGCATAAAGATAAAGTGTAGAATCTTCTACTGATGTGTAGAGAAGAAAAGATTTGCTCTAGCAAAAGTTAATATTTCAACCCTACAGAGTGAGAAGGAGAAATTGTATTAGTAGATAAAGAAATAGTAAAGAAGTTGGACAAATACTTCCCTCCTATTTTCACAGAAGACATAAAAAAATCTCCCAGAGAACAACAGATTGAGAATGAAGAACTGAGAGAAATTAGCATTAGCAAAAAATAGTATAGCAGAAATCGATGGGATGGAAAGCCAATAAATCCCTAGGATCTGCTGAACTATATTACAAGGTGTAGTCATTATCTCCATCATTGGAGATAATGACTACAGAGGTTGTCACCTTCAAAAATTCTACAGATCCGAGAACAGTTCCCACAGAATGGAAGGCAGAAAACTGAATCTCACTATTTAAGAAAGAGTAAAGAAAGAATCAAGGAACTGTTACGGACTCAGTGAAAGTCCCTTTAAGATAGAGAGTGTGTGTGTATGTGTGTGTGGGGCGTGCTTACGTTGATAGAAGATAAAGGACATAATGACGTTGTTGAAGAGGTTAGAAGAAGAAGGAGAGAGAGAGAGAAGGGGGAGAGACACCTGCTAGTTTTCTCTATCGATGGATGAGAAACTATAACTGTGTCTGCCACTGAAATCCATGTACGGAAGTTGGAAGTAATCCGGTGGAGTTCACTTTGTTGCTGACCTGTAGAAGGAAACAGGCATTTGTGTGTGGACGACCACGATTCGGATGCTTTTCGGGGTGAGGAAGTCACTACCGAGTAAACACTGAAGTGTCGGTGGGGTTCCATCGTGGAACATTTGGATTTCGTATTTACTCTCCCTATGTTTCTCTACGTCTACGTCTTATCTTCAGACAACGGTGGTTGTTGAAGAAGCCCTTGCTCATGTTTCACCTTATGGCTTGCGGAACTGAACTTTAAGAACCATTCCTGAACTTGGAGTTTGGGACTTTGTCACACACACACGAAGAGTTTAGTTTTTGGGGTTAACGTTCAAAGTTTAACATTTTTGAATTCTAACATACTAACATTTTTACTTTTATTTTATGTATTATCATAAGTAGTGATTAATAAAATAGTTTTTAACACTGAATCATGCTCAGTGTGTTTCTTTTGTTGCTGGTTCGTGACAGAACTAATGAATAATTAGCTTGACATCAGCAGTTGGGTCGGATGCTTTTTCTATTCCAGTCCTCATCCAATCCCAGTTAGAGTTTAACGTGTAAGTAGTTGCCTAGAGTCAGGTATCATGCATTATTTATGTTAACTGGCTACTCAGCCCAAATAGCCTGAAATAGTGATAGGCTGGTACAGCCTGCGTACACTTCATCTCTTCCACCTCCAGCGCATCCATTCATTGGGTGTCTGGAATGATTGGTGTTTCAAATAAGAGACTACTTTCTCACATTATTTGGATTTCCATGCAGCAATTTTGAGGCAAAATGAGCAAGAATCATTTTTTTACTCCCAGAAAAATTAAACAGACATTCTGAAAACTTTTTATACCCAAGTTTGTGGTTTCATCCTTTTTCGTGCCATTACCATCAGCCTGATCAGGGTGATACCTAACTCTAGCTGTTCAGCGATTGTTTGGTAAATTGTGAAGGAGAAGAATCACTTACATGAGCTCATCCTGAAGCACTTGATTTGCACTGAAATACTTCTGAAATGTATTGGAAATTAAAACTTTAACACCAGTGGAAACAAACCAGGTTCTAATAGAATGAATGGTCAAGTAATTGGTTCTTAGTGATATTGGTTAAAGGATAGACAATGGGAAAATTTCCCTTCTCTTTTTTGAATAATGCCAAGGATTCTCTTACATGTGATGATGAGGGAGATCTCATCTGGAAGACAGTATCCATGAGAGTGCAAGGCTCCCTCTGTTCTGCACTGAGCATCGGGTTAGATGGTCATAACTTGGTAAAAGACAATGAGCCAAGGCTGACCCCTGAGACTGATCAAACTGTCACTGATTTGGTGTGGAAGAATAGGCTGTTCACCAGGCATTGTGGCTTGATGCCAGACCATGATGAAAGAAGAGCTGACAGTTTACTAGCGGAGTGTGATCGTAGTGTGAAATATTTATCTCTTTAAACATTCAGAGAAAGTGAAGTGAACTGGGTACATGGCAATGAATTGATTGCTTTTCTTCCTAACCATGCAAATGTCTTATTTTAAGTCAGGGATTCATTAATGCAGTTGTAGTGATGCAAAATAAGCAATCACTGAAATGCCTTTGTAAACTATACAGTGAGAAAAATAATTTCACATTATAATGCCATTGTTATATTGATTTAAGGCTACTGATGCTTGCAGCTTGAAGTTTGACTTTAAGAATTACTTTATAGTTTGCATATGAAACACAGGTAGAAAAATATAAAACAACTGCTGGAGGAAGAAAGTCATGTCAATTGCTTGTGGGAATCTGAATTTTTGATTGTCTGTGGTGAGTATCTTAAATTAGCTTGAAAGGTTAAGTTGAAATATTCAAAGCTAAACAGGATGTAAAACTTAGAAGTGGTTTTCTTTGAAATGGTGGTTCAGTTTCATAGTCTGGACTGACCAAGTAATGAAAGACTGTTTCAACTGGTTGTCATGGAGAGATCAGGTGAAGACCCAGAAAGCTACAGGAAAGACCGGAACAGCTTTATAGAGTGAACACCTTTTGCTGTTCAAATCTTGACTGCCAACCAAAATAATAATCCAGTATAATTTTATTATGCTTGGTCAGTCAATCATTGGGTACGCAGTTGATGTTATCATCCAGAGCTTGTATGGGTAAGAATTTGTGTTACCAGGTTTCAATAGATTATATGACAGGAAGAAAAACATTTTAAGTTGCATGATCTTTTCATTTTATATGAAAGAACACTTAAACAGTTTACGCACAGCATGGCTTTTATATCTCATTTTGCAGCTTACTAATGACAGATATCAAATTCTGTTTTTAGTACATGCGAGCTACAAACATTGAATTACATAAGTACACAGTGGTAAAGATTCCACTTCTGTAAATATGAATAGGCAGATAATTGTGGGGTGATACATGTAAAGACAGCACACAACCTGCTCTCCTATTTACACTTCCAATTGTCTTCTATTTCAAGCATTTCAACTGCTGGGAATGGGGATTTTTTATTAGTTTTCAATCAGCTGATGAGCAAAAATGAGAATCATACCCATATGACTTCTTCAGATATATTGACTAGCTCTTGTTGTATGCAGGCATGGACTGCTTCATTTGCTGAGGAGTTGCAAATGGAATTGAATATTGTGTAATCATCAGCAAACATTCTCATTTCTTGATTAAGTAGCTGAAGATGGTTGTGCTTTGGACTCTACCTTAACTGTCGTGGGACTTGGATGATTGACCCAATACAATCGCAACCATCTTTCATTGGAGGAATGACTCCAACCACTGGAGTGTTTTACCATTGATCCCATTAACTTCAGTGGGTTTACCTGGGTGTCCTGGTGCCACATTTAGGCAAGTGCTGCCTTGATGTCAAGGACAGTTACTCTCACCTTACCTCTGGAATTTTTGGTCCATGTTTGGATCAAGGCTTTGATGAAGTTAGGAGCTGAGTGGACCTGGCAAATCACAAACTGGGCATTGTTGATTAAGTTATTGGTGAGGAAGTGCCATTTGATGGCAGTGTTGGCAATAGCTTCTATCACTTTTCTGATGACTGAGAGTGGGTAATAATTAGCCAGGTTGGAACTGTCCTGCTTTTTGTGAAAGGGACATACCTATGCAACTGTCCACATTGTCAGGTGGTCGCTGGTGTTGTACTGGAACAACTTGGCTAGATGTTCAGCTAGTTCTCGAGTGTAGGTCTTCAGTACTATAGCTGATATATTGTCTGGTTCCATAGCTTTTGTTGTATCTGGTACTTTTAGCTATTTATTGATCACATATTGAATTAATTGAATTGTCTGGAGACTGGCTTCAGTGATATTGGACATCTCAGATGGAGGCCAAGTTGGCTCATTCATTTGGCACTTCTGACTGAACCTGGTTGTGAATGCTTCAGTGTGCTTCCAGCACTCTCACACTGGGCCCAGCTGTCACTGAGCAAGGGAATGTTCCTGGAGCCTCCCATTAGCTGATTAATTATCCACCACCAATCACAACTAGACATGGTAGGACTGCAGAACTTCAATCTGGTCCATTGGTTGTGACATCTCTCAGCTCTGTTTATCTGGTGCTGCTTTGCAAGTTTGTCATCCTGTATGACAACTTCATCAGGCTGGCACCTCATCATTTCTAGGTATGCCTGGTACAGCTCCTGATAAGCCCTTCTGCACTCTTCATTGAACCAAGGTTGGCCTCCTGGTTTGATAGTAATGGAAAAGTGAGGAATATGCTGGGTCAGGAGTGTACAGATTATGATGATGTACATTTCTGGTGCTTCCTATGGCCCACAGTGTCTCATTAGCACCTAGATCTGTTCTGAGTCTATAGTATTTAGCACATTTATAAAGCCATATAGCACAATGGAAGGTGGCCTTGGTGCAGATATGTGACATCTTCACAATGATTATAAGGTGGTTCCTTCTGCCTTTGCTCTCATGGACAGATGTGTTTGCTACAGGTAGATTGGTGAGTATGAGGTCAAGCAGGTCAGCAGGGAGGATTATTGATTCATCATCTGAGGAAGAATGGTCTGTGGTCATCAGGAAGAGGTTTCTTTGCCCATGTCTGACCTGATGCTGAGAGGCTTTGAGGTCTGTAGTCAATGCTGAGGACTGCAGCTCCCTCCCACCTAAGTATCACTGTTCTGCCACTTCTGTTGGGTCCGTGCTGTCAGTCAGACAAGATGTACTTAAGGGCTGTGATACATTGTTCATAAGGTTTGATTCTATGAGTACGACTACATCAGGCTGAAGCTTGTCTAGTCTGTGGGACAGCTCTCAAACTTTAGACACCAGTCCCTATGTGTTCGTGAGGAGGACTTTACAAGGTCAATAATATACCAATACCAATACCAGCTGGGCTGGAAACAATTTTGTTGTGTTTGAATTCAATGCCAGGGGGTCTGTACACTTTTATTCCTTCTCTGTTTGAACACAGTGGCAATGGTACAAATGAAAGGCTTAGTGAGTCACTTCAGAGGGCATTTAAGAGTCAACCACATGGCCTGGAGTCACATGTTGGTCAAACTGGGTAAAGGAATGGTGGATCTGCTCCCCGGAAGGGCACTAGTGAACCAGATGGGTTTTTATGACAATCCTGCAGTAAGTGATCATCAGTACTCAGATTAATTGGTGTGTATTTTTTTAACCTTTCCTAAACATTGGTAACTGAATTTAAGTTCCACTGCTGGTGTGGTGGGATTCAAATTTGGATCTAAGGGTTGTTAGTGCAGGGGTCTCTGTTTTACTAACTCTGGCCTGCAGCACCACAATACCCACCATCAAATAACATTTCTGCAAAAGCACATAACTTGACTCAAAAACTACATAGCAAGCATTATACCAATATAGACCATCACTGAAAACTTGAATTTGAAATTATCTTCATAATCCAGGAAAGATATTTTTCTGAGAGTCGAGTATAGACACCTGGTTTTCGGGGTATTCCACAGTTGCATCCAAAAGAAACAATTCCATTGAAATTTCCATGGCATAATAGTGGACCTCCTGAATCTCCCTGAAACAAAAGTAAGAGAAGATTTTAAGTCACTGGATTCTTTTGTCTAGCTGTGTGTCTGTCACTGTGGAAACAAATTGGAAAAGAGAAAATGATGAATGAAAAATGACCTGGGCCCATCTAGTTTTCATGCACCCTTCCAGTAATCACATGGTACAATGACAATGGGTATACCAATCATAGGGTTTTAGTTCATACAGTCAAGGGAGAAGAACTGGTTAAGGGAGAAGAATCCAAGCCTTAAGTAGCATGTTCATTCATCTTGGTCGCTGTAATCAGCCAGACCGGGAACACTGTTACAATATTTAAGCAATTCATTTGTCCTTAAAGAGAGAATTGATCACCAGATCTATGTGCTGTCTCAGTTATAAATCAAAGTGGCCAGGTATGGTTCCCATTCCTCCACATGATACCTCACTTAGTGTTTAAGATGCATTCCCAGCAACAAGAGTGCACGTGGAATCAGCTCTAAAAGGGGTCTTTATGGTAATGTATAGATAGGAAGATGAGTTACTGATGGTGCTGCTGGGCTGGGAAACCAGCACGAACCCTTGACTCCACACTGCTGTGTGCTGCTGTGCTGGGAAACTGGCATAAATCTTTACCCTCTGCTGCTGCTCCCTCAGCAATGAAGTGGTCAGCAATGAATCGGCACAGTGAGTGTGGGCTACTGCTGAAGGCAGGAGGCACCTGCTCCATGTGTTGACAGTTCACTCAAATCCAATGGTCTCTCCCATTAGATGTGATGGAAGCTCCATCTTCTCCTCTCTTTCCTCTGGCTTCTCAGCTCTTCCCAGCCCAGAGATTTCTCCATAGTAACAAGCTCAACAGGAGGTCACTGGCCATTGAAATTAATGGCTAAAATGTAAGATCAGTAGGAAAAAATAAAAATAGAGAGGGAGAGAGAGAAAGCATAGAGGGCTAGAGAGAGAAAAACAGAGAGGGAGAGAAATAGAGAGAGAAAGTGAGAGTGAGAGAGAAAGCATAGAGAGAGGGAGAGAAAAAGAGAGAGCAGGGAGAGGGAGAATGGTGGGGGGAGGGGAGGTGGTGTAGAGAGAGAGATCTGTAGTTACCAGGATGAAGAAGAGGGGAAGGGGAGAAGGAGACCTGTACCACTGTCACTGAGAGGATGAGCGAGCCTTTGAGGTCTTATCTTATACTTAGAAAAGACAATAGACACAGTCTAAGATATCTTTATTAGTCACATGTACATTGAAACACACAGTGAAATGCATCCCTTGTGTAGAGTTTTCTGGGGGCAGCCCCCAAGTGTCGCCACACTTCTGGCACCAACATAGCATGCCTACAACTTCCTAACCTGTATGTCTTTGGAATGTGGAAGGAAACCAGAGCACCTGGAGGAAACCCACGCAGACACATGGGGAGAACGTACAAACTCCTTACAGACAGCGGCTGGAACTGAACCCGGGTCGCTGGCGCTGTAATAGCGTTATGCTAACCGCTACACTACCATGCCTGCTTCTTTGTGCTGTATGTAGCTTACTGAATACTTTTGAGGTGCTTAAGACAATATATCTGTACCAGAGTGGTTTCCTTTGGTCACAAACAACAAGTCTCTTGAGTTAGTTTGGGACAAATTGACAAATCTTACAGTGCAAACCGTGTTGTAATGTACATCTGGTGACAGTGAGGAATGATGATTTCTCTTCTGATATTAATTTTTTTTAACAACAATTGTATTATCAAATACATGGGATGTTCCAAATGAAGAGGGTGAATAAATCTTTTGTGTCTTGTTTCCCTAAACATAGTTTTTCACCTTGTTTGTGAATATGCCATTCAAACCTGATTGGTAGAAGGGGCATGAATTGGCTTCCATCCAGCACACATCACAAAGGTGTGCTAAGGGGAACAGCCAGAGAATATCTGGTGGCCATATCTTCCTAGAAGGGGATGGGCTGGAAAAAGTATTTGCCCCATTGCTTTTTCTTCAGGGTTATCCTGAACACACAACAAGGTTTGTTTGAAGGATTTCTCAATTTGTCTTCTGTTAGCTATAAATTTAGAATTTTAGAATCATTTTTACCTCATGCATATACTTACATTGCAGGAATCTTTGCCTCCTTTTTTGTCACCAGCACAGAGCACATTTTGTGTTATTGCAGGGTGGTAGGTGTAATATTCAGCACACAGGTTCCTGTCTACAACGGTTACATTTACTTCCTGCAGCACTTTTGCCTTCTCTCTTTTAATACTGGTAATCCCCCAACCTGCAACATTACAAATATCTCCACCTTTGACATCCTTTCCTGAGTTAGGCAGGTTCAGGATATCCACAAACTTGTTCAGAGTTGCTTCTCCCTTAAGCTGAAATGACATTTTAAGATGTACAAGATTTATTTATAGTCATATTGTGATTTAGAGTTTGTTATAAGCATACCTGTCTCTCATTACTGTGTGTGCTATGGAATTAAAAAAAACTCTTTGACTTAGAAAACAAAGGCCGGGTTTTCTGAAATGATTGTACCCAGCATTAATCTGAAAACAAAACACTACACACAATGATAGCTGTGGCATGGACCTTTCCTCCCTCATCATTTGTTGCTATCAGATAACTAGTGTTCAGGAACCTTGCTATCAGCAATAGTGATGTTAGGAAGTGGGAAGAGCAGCCAATCATATTGTAGAATATCCACAGACAGCAAACCAATAAACAAAAGGCCAGTGAATGCATGTGATTTGCCATAATGGCAGGGATGTAATGGGGCAAAGACTGATTTGGTAAATATATAATATCTTAGCTTGACTGAGGTGCAAGACTTTGGTTACAACTGACTGGGTATTGCACATTTTTAGAGGTGAAAAGGTGGGCTTGGTTCCCATTTTTAAAAATTATTTTATACATTTGCTTTAAAATGTAGTTATGATCCTGATATGTATGCTTTTGTTTTCCTCTTGCTTGTTTCCACCAGAACATTTTGTTCACTGTCATCAAAATATCCAGTAACTCCCGTCATGGGCCTCAACTTTTCCTAAGTCATCTGTTGGAAAACTTGGTTTGGATTGGCTGTCTGTTTTGTTTGATTTCATTCTCCAGAGTCTTCGTTGGAGAATAAAATAAGGCAGCATGTGAAACGGATAAACAACCCAAGGTGCTCAGTTTTCCTCTGGGTGGCCTAGCTTAAAACAAACCGTCTTGTCTCTCTTAGGTTGCTGCTTGGGCTGAACTCAAATTGCCTGCTGGGTGCAATGTGTAGTTTTTGGGCATAGAATTGGATGTTATATGGTTAATTACTGAGCTGATCCAGACTGTGCTAGGTGTTTGCAACTTGGAACAGGAATGTCTTTGTCAGGGCAAAATGGAGATGGGAGGAAGGATGAATGATTTAGAATATTGCTTGATCTTTTGGAAGATCAAGAAATGCTGATGCAGAGTTTCCATTTGGGAAGTTTTCTTATATTTTAGCCTTCAATTAATAATGTTATCAATAAAGGGTCTAATAGGTTGTTTCCTAACCAAGATTATTAGTGGATGTCACTCTATTTTTCACTCTTAAGTATTTAATTCATGGGGTTGAAGACTTACAGCAGCTATTTTTCTGCAAATTGAATCATTTAAATTAAACATTTTAAACACAGCAGGTGATAATGAAAAAAAGAAAATCCATACTTGCACCAGCATGATGTCATTTTCATAAGTTTGCCTTTTGTATTCTGGATGAGGAAACCACTTGCGAACGTAAAGCCTTTGTTGACTCCTCTCCTTCGCTGAAAGATTATGTACTCCAAGAACCACTTGAGGAGGCTGGTTTGCAGTAATGTACTTAAGCGGGCTATTAATAAAGAAGGTAGAAAAATAATATTTCGAGTCCATTAAAAATTGCTTTGCAGAAGTTCATCAGGATGTCAACAATTACATCTGAAGCAGTGTGGAAATATCAGGCTGAGCAAAATCATTTTTGGCAATTAACAACTGCAAGTTGTAAAATACTCAAAAGGACATTCGGTACTCAATGGAGGCTGGCCCTCTACAACAATTTTTCACCTGTGTGCCAATCAACACTCCTCTAAAGCAGTTCCTTTTAAATACTTCCAATTAAATCTTAGTTTCTGTAACACACGTGATTTAAGACTGGCCAGCTGCTCTGCCCGCGATATTTACACTGATGCTTATGGAACATAGAACAGTACAGCACAGGAACAGGCCCTTCAGCTCACAATGTCTGAGCTGAACACAATGCAGAAGTAAACTAAATCTCTTCTGCCTGCACATGATCCATTTTCCTCCATTTCCTGCATATTCATGTGTCTATCTAACGGCCTCTTAAATGCCACTATCATATCTGCTTCCACCACTACCCCTGGCAGCCCATTCCAGGCACCTACCACTGCCCGTATAAAACACTTACCCTGCACATCTCCTTTAAGCTTTCCCCCCTCTCACCCTTAATGCATGTCCTCTATACTTGGCATTTCTACCCTGGGAAAAAAAATTCTATCCGTCCTATCTATGCCTCTCATAATTTTCTAAACTTCTATCAGGTTTTCCCTCAGCCTCCGACACTCCAGAGAAAACAACCCAAATTTGTGTAACCTCTCCTTATAGCTCATACCCTCTAATCAAGGAACCTCTTCTGCACCCATTCCAAAGCCTCCACATCCTTCCTGTAATGGGGCAACTAGAACTGCACACAATACTCCAAGTGTGCCTAACCAAAGTTTTATACACCTGCAACATTGCTTCCTTACAATTATACTCAATGCCCTGACCAATTAAGGCAAGCGTGCCATATGCTTTCTTTACTATTCTATCTACTTGTGTGGCCACTTTCAGGGAGCTGTGGACTTGCAACCCAAGATCCTTCTGTACATCAATGCTGTTAAGGGTGCTGCCACTAATTGTATACTTTTCCCTTCCTTTGACCTCCCAAAGTGCAATACCTCACACTTACTCAGATTAACATCCAGCTACCATTTCTCCGCCCATATCTGAAACTGATCTGTATTCTGCCATACCCTATCCACAACGCCACCAATCTTTGTGTTGTCTGCAAACTTACCAATCCACCCATTATGATTTTCTTCCAAGTTATTTATATATATCTCACAAACAACTGAGACCCCAGCACCAATCCCCGTGGTACACCACTGGTCGTGGCTCTCCAGCCAGAATAACACCCTTCCACCACTACCATCTGTGTTCAATGGACACCCCAATTCTGAATCCAAACAAACTACCAAGTCACCGTGGCTCCCATGCATCTTAATCATCTGGATCAGCCTACCATGAGGGATCTTGTCAAAATGCCTTACTAAAATCCATATAGGCAACATCCACTGCCATCAACCATTAAATTAATTTTACATTCAAACACAGCATAGCTTACATTTCACAGTGTGCTGCAGTTAGTACCCAGTCACGTCTGATCAAAGCACCTCCACAGAGGTGTTCATACTTTTGATTGCTAAACCGTTGAAGAGATGCCATATAAGGTTTTGAATGGGGTTTGGCATCACGACCTCCAATAATTTCCTCTCCATGATCTGTAATATACAGAAGGTACTGACAGTTATTTCACACATTTTTTTATTCAGAACTAGGCTGTGAACATCACTGACGTCCAATGTTTATTAGTCATCCCTAATTGTCCTTGATAAGGTAGCACATCAGCTATAAAATAAAAAATATAAAAGGCTGGAAACACACAACAGGTCAGACTGCATCTCTGGAAAAAGCAACAATTAATGTTCAGGTCCAGGACTCTCCATTAGAAGTGGAAGGATAGAAAATGAGTTCGTTTTCAGTAGCAGGGAAGATGGGGAAGGATCATCAGAAGAACAGAGAGAAAAGATGAGATCAAATAAGTTAATGAAGGAGTAGGAGTAGCTGTTAGGATCAGGTTATGTTTTTCTGCCTGTGTAATATGATGCTAATGTCAAGGCTGTGGGATGTGCCCAGCAGACCAAGCTATCCAAATAGAGAAAAAAAACTGTGCCAAAATGATGACAGGCAGGAGTGACTAGTTCTGATACAGACAGAAAGAAAGAATGAGTTGATAAAGGAATCATTAAATATTTCCAAGTCGGCTTGTTGAGTGACTTGAAGCTGTATGCTTGCACCATTTGCCCTTATCCCGTTTGGTAGTAGAAGTTATGGATTCCCAATGGCATTATGGGAGTACTCTTCATCAGACTATTTCAGGGGTTTGAAGAGATGGTTTAGTGTCAGGTTCTTTAAGGCACTTAGAGCTGGTCAATAAATGCTGGTCTTGCCTGTAACACCCTCATTTCTTTCAACAACTGGAGAAACATGACGGCATTCTGTGCCTTCTACAAGACGCATGACAGCCACCTGCCAAAGTTTCTTTGACAGCACATTCTAAGCCTGTAGCCTTGACCACCCAGGATAAGGACAGCAATAATATGGGAAAATCACCACTTGCAAGTTCCCCTTCAAGTCACACAACAACCTTGTGGGAGTGTTCACAACATAGACAGTGGCTGTATTGAGAGGGTTAAAAGCAGATGTTTTTACTCAAAATGGAGTTGTCAGCCCACAGTATCCACAATGAGCTGGCATGTTAATCAGGAAGATAAGTAAAACAAAAGGTCTTGATTCATAGGGTCCTTGAGGCCTTGAAGCATGCAGATGTGAGACATTAAGGAATGTAAAATGACAAGATAACTTGGAGACGAATGAGACTGGTTCAGTTGACAATGTAAAATTCATTAAGAAATAATTAGTTTTAGAATTGTAGCTGACTGGAATGAGTAGATTAGAAAAGAAGCAAGGGCTTTTTTGATTATATAAGTGTGAGTAGCGAACAAGCTCATCAGACTTCTCCTCAGATCGGAATCACAATCAGTGCCAAGGACCTTGAGATTCTCCAGGCCTGTTGTTGTAAATCGGAGTACCCGACGAGCAGAAGGGTGTGAGACTTGTTCTTTCATCAATCATTTTACACTGTGTTTTGGACTTACTGTTTTGTATATCTTTCTTATCTCTTGTTATACTTTAAATAAGTACCCTGTAGCAACCTTGAACTGTTCTTTCTCCCTCATTGATCCGAATCCTTCATGACTATTTATTTCCCGTTACAGTGGTCTTTCAAGAAGGCAGCTCAACCTTCTTTAGGGCAAATGAGCAATAAATGCTGATCTTGCCGTTGAATACCGGATCTTGTGAAAATAATATTTTTTTAATTTAAAAAATATTTTTTTATTTTTAAAAAAGTTTAATTTTTTTATTTATTTAAAAATATTTTAAAAATTAAGAATAATTAAATCCTTCCAAAAAATTTTGAATACGTTTCCTGCCAAAGTTAGGTGAGTTAGTCACTTTGAGTGAGTTAGTTACATTTGAGTAAGTGAGTTAGTTACATTTGAAGATGAGAAACAGGCTCATGATACACACTGTGAAGAATGGCCGGGGAAGTTGGGTCAAGCTGTGAGTTTGGGTGGAAGCCGCCTGTTTCAGTGTGTTACCTCTCCCCATTTCCCTTTGCAGTTTCCATTCCTAAAAGCTGCTGCTTGCACTCTCTTTGGTTTCCTGCTAATGCAGCCTCAAAAACAGCTAGGGAGTGGTGCAGTGCAGTGTGATGATAGTGATGGGGTGAGGCAGGGAACACAGCTGAAAATAATTTCGAGGAGCTCACTTCTCATCTAACAAAATTTCTTAATAATAGCAGAAAATACTGGTCAGGCAACAACTGTGGAGAGATAAACAAAGTTAACATCTCAAGTTGTTGAGTCTTCATCAAAACTAGAAAAAGCGAGAAATCAGGCATCTTTCAAGTTGCAAATAAGGGGGGAGGAGTAGAGGGAATAAAGGGAATGACTGTGACAGGATGGAGACCCAGAGAGGCTGACTGAGGTAAGTGGTGGTGCCAGCTGAGAGAATATGGCAGAGGTTTGTTAATCTATTTGGAAAAGGTGGAAATAGAAAGAGATGAACAAGGACAGAGGAATTATGGATTAAAAAAAACACCTGGTGGTTCTGAGTGATACAGAATCTAAAACTGAAGAGAATACTGGAAATACCCATGAGATTTGGAAGCAACTATGGAAAGAGAAGAACTGAGTTAATGTTACGGGTAATAATTTTTTATTTGAAGTGGCCAGATCATAAACAAATTGGAAAGGCTGGTAATTTGAAATTCAATATTAAGTCCTGACAGCTGTAAGGTGCCTAGTCTGATGATGAGGTGCTGTTTGTCGAGCTTGGTTTGCTCTTTGTTGGAGTAGACTAAGAGCACAAGAGGTCTGATTGAAAGTGGGATGGAAAATTGAAGGCAGAGGCTACAGGAAGCTTAGGCTCACCCTTGGGTACTGAACAGAGGTTTCCTCCAAAGTTATCATCCAATCCATGTTTTGTTTCTCCAATGTAGAGGAGACAATACAGTGAGAACTGAATGCAGTATGCCAAATTGGACCACAGCATTTGGTAACCATGATATTGCTTGATTCACACCTCTGCCCAATGTTAAATTTACACTGTGATAATGAAAATTGTTAGCTTTCTCAATGACAATAAAAGTAACAAAACTCATTCGTCATGTTCAGTATTATCATATAGATTTACAAGAAAATTGACAAGTGAAATTTATTTCTCCCTATGAAATTTTCTTAAATTTGCTACTTGGTACTCTCTAAGCAAGAAGTAAACATGGAAGAATTTGAAAAGAAATAGATATTAATTGTCATAAGTATAGGAGAATGTTAATGCATTAGGCATTGAAAATCTAGGTCAATAATTATAAAATATGTTAAGGAACATATTATCACTTAAACACTACTTCAATAAATCCCAAAACAAATATTGTATATTTAAATTGTGCTTTGTTTGTTACTTACAGGCTGGAATTAAGGAAATGGCAATCAACAGAACAAACAGACCATGCTTCAACGACTTCATTGTTGCTTCTTTTTGATCATAGCAAAGTTTTTTTATAATTTAGTATAACTCATGAGGATGTGGTTAGTTGAGTTTGTCGTTACCTCTGTGAACCTGAAGCTTTGAAATCTCTCACTTAAATAACCATTCTCTTTATGAGTAGCCACATGACAGGGCCAAGGCTAACCAGAGAAGTGCAACAAATATTATGGTATCAGTGGAGGTAATTAGGATTTCACAGAAGTCTTGTCAAAGTTTTGGAATCTGCCACTTTATATTTTGTTTGTCGATTCCGTTGAAATATTCTGATAACAAATAGGATCCTGTATTAGGATTTTGCAGTGAACGCTGACTAATTGATGTCATAAATGAAAATTAAATTTAAGGAATGTGTCACTTTAAAGTGGTTTAGTTTCAAATAGGGTCAGTCTAAACTCTAACATGAAGGACACACATGTTGAAGTCTCCAGAATTAGTGTTTTCAGCAAATGGGAGTTAACTAGCTGGCAGGGACAAAATAAACCGATTGTCTAGTTTATCAATAACAATGATTCCACTATTCATCCTCCTTTTAATATGTTTATTGTTTGAGTAATATTGACAAATTTTGGGTGTGACTTTTTAAATAACTATCACTCAATAGAGTGAAGTATTCAAACCTAGCCAGGCTAGTGATTTTTATTTTGATACAAAGCTAGTTGGTCAATGTTCTTTGATCTTTTTGCTCTCTAGTAACAAAATTGAAGAATAACAAGCATTTGCAACTTGTATTCTTGTCTAATGATTTCTGTTTCTGCTTTGCAGGTAAGTAAATGAACATTATTATGAGGAACTGACATGGAAAGATGAGCACCATGTTACAGAAGATACCTGTTCTATTTTTCTGGTGTATTGAGATGTCCAGAGTAATTATCACTGTCAGATTACTGGATAAGCCCAGGAATCTCAGCTTCCCTACTTTGGGGTGTTTTGATCCTGTCTTTTTCCGATAAGGTTTGTGGATCAATAAATATAGCTCAACACATAAAATAATACATATATTGCCACTTATTAAAAGTTTGAATATAACATGTAAGCTCATTGGCAGCCATTTGCTGCCCACATTACCTCTTCATCTTAGCAAAAGGATGTGCATTAGATGTTTAAAATTGTTTCAAGCAATCTAAATTTGATATTGCATTTTGCCAAACATATATAAGCTCTCAATTTTCTAGCTTTTTCACTCTTCAGAATTCAGGAATGGTGTGGCCTATAACATTAATGAGCACACTGATATATGATATCACAGTGCCATGGTATTGGGTGACATCATGATGTCAAGTCATTCCAGCATATGTTTGTCTTCTGGCCTTGTAAAGGTGAACTATGGTTGAACCTGAACTGGTCCAAACTTGAATTCAACTCCAAGCTACGTTACATGGGTAGAAATCTGCTTTAGTTTCCTGGTTTTCCTAATATATTGAAAGTTGATCTTGCTAAATAGATAGATCATCCATTTTACAAGGAGTCTAAATGAACTAAGACAAGTGAACTGACTCAACTTGGATAATCTACAGACTTAGCTTTATACTTACGCTTAAAGATCTTTGAGTTCAATACCATAGATTGAAAAAGAGGTCTTTTGAGATTGGAAAAAAAAACCTTCAGTCAGAATTTTATATTCATGTCTGCTGCTTTCATTTCTTTCTTTTGGGTTGATACTCAATGCTATTACTATGAAGCATCTTAATAAACAATTCAATAAAACATCAATTGAAAGCATGTGAATTATATGATTCAAAGTGGAAAACTGGACATAGCTTATCTCTGATGATCTAGACTTTATTTGTCTCTTTTTCCCCATCCAATACCTTGATAAGAAGGATTTGCAGAACTTGGAAGGTATCTGATTAATTATTCAACGTATGGTTTGGCAGACCATGAGTTGATCAAGGACTTACGTCTGTCAGATGAATGGTCTTGAAATGATTGGTCTTGAAACCCCCCGATTTATGCCAGAGTCCCACTGCTTGGAATCACTACCTAGCATTCTCCTGCTGAAGTCAATCAAATGGCCCTATTATAAATTAAAGGGAAGGGAGAAAGGGATAAACTTCGCCATGTCTCTTTTGGCTGCTTATGTAAAGGGAAAATCCAGGTAAGTTTTAATAGTGAGTTTGGGCTACCTGCTTTTGTCGAATCTACAGACCAGGTGAACCTCTGTTCATCACAGGTGGTGGATGGTGGGAGGATGAACCAGGGGTTGTTAGGTGACAGGTGGGAGCAGGTGAGGTGGGGTTGATGGACAGATGTCTCTAATTTTGTTCCACAGATAGAGTCATCGAGTCATACAGCACAGAAACAGGCCACTTGGCCCAACTGATTCATGTCAACCAAGATTCCCATCTAAGCTAGTCCCATATGCCTGCATTTGGCCCATATCCCTCTAAACCTTTCCTATCCATGTACCTGTCCAAGTGTCTTTTAAATGTTGTTAGTGTACTTGCCTCAACCACTCCCTCTGGCAGCTTATTCCATATATGGACCACACTTTGGGTGAAAAAGTTGACCCTCAGGTTTTATTAAATTTCTCCCCTCTCACCCTAAACCTATGCGCTCTAGTTCTTGATTCCCCAGCCTTGGGGGAAAAAAAAGTGTGCATTTAATAAGTAAATAATGAGAAGTGTTTTCCAATGGCCAGAGACTGCCTAACTAGAGTACACAGATTTACAAATGGAATAGTGGTGAAACATGAAATCTTCCTTGTGTAGAGAGTTGTTGTCATCAGGAATGTACTGTCTGCCTATCAAAGAACTATCAAAGAGGAAATGGACAGAAATTGAAGGGAGGACGGTACGGGGCTAAAAGTCAAGAAAAAGGAAATGAGAGTAATTGAATAGTTCTTTCATGAGCCAGGACAGCAACAACAGGCCAAATGTCCTCAGTCTGTGCTATATCAACTCAATGTTTTCCCCTCACCCCTCTCTCCCATTCACCTGAAAGGGGAAGAAATAATGACAAAGTCACAAATAGAACACACAGTATTGATGTAATTGTGATTAAAATGTATTTTTGGTCATTTGAGATCATTTCTTTGAATTACATTTTTACCAGTAACAATATTCATTGTAGTTTGTTTCTGGGAAGTGGAGAGGAGATGTATTTTGTTCAGGCAAGGGAAAATCAATTAATAATCATCAGGATCTTGGTTTCTGTCAAGAAAGGGAGTTTCGTCGCTTAATATTAATTGAGTACAATGTTAATTGTCACTTGATTAACTAATGTCTCCGATACCTGGAGAAACATCACATTAATTTACATCCAGGACAGATTTTCAAAGTAATTGGTTCATATTCTAATGCTTGTTTGTTCAGGTTAATTGTCAGAAATAAACCTCAGGCTCCCAGGAATAGTCTTCTGCGTGACTTTTGTACTTCACACCTGAAAGCAGAGACTTGGTCAATAAGTGGTAGGATCCGCTTTGACTGACATATCCAAGAACTAGGGATTATCTCCAGTTATTAAGCCCAGCTAGCCAGTCTGCAGTTTAAGCCATCAGACTCTCTGGGGTGGTTTAACTCCATGATGCCCTTAATAAACTGGAAGTGCAAGTGGAGCAGGCAGTTGACAATAATTTTTAGTGTACCTGACCATCATTGTGTTTAATGTCAATGCCCTTCCAAAAGACAAAACTGGTCAAAAAGATGATGGAGATGATGTGGGATGGTTAGCTCCCAGTAACGAGTGGATTCCCGATGGAATGTCACTCCGTCCTGCATCACTTGCCACACTTTGCTGCAGAGTTTGCAGAGAAGGGCGAGAGATCTTAAAGGCATACTCACTGTGGAAGTTGCACAAGGGCCTTGGATACTTTGACTGCCACAGAGGAAACAGGGCAAGGGAGAGGGACCCAACTCCACAAGCACTCCTGAAAAAGAAACTGCAACTTGCGGGAAATCTGAAAAAAAAAGCTGAAAATGCTGGAAGCACTCAGTGGGTCAGGCAGTGCCTGTGGAGAGAGAAACTGAGGAATGTTTCAGGTCCGAGACCATTTGCCCTAAATCAGAAAAAAAGGAAAAATGTTAGTTTTCAGTTGCAGGGAAGGTAGAGAGGGATGGGTAGGAAAAAGGGAATATCTGGTAGGGTGGGATCAAATGAGTTGCTGCAGTAGTTAGAAGCAGATTATGCCTCTATATCTGGTTTCAATGTTGCTAATAGCAGGGCTTTGTGGGATTTGTCCAGCAGGTCAGGCTATACTAACGGAGAAAGAAAAGCAGAGACAAAAATCATAAATGGATGATCGACAGATATGGCCAATTCTGATATAGACAGAAAGAAAAAACAAGACACAAGAGACTGCAGCTGCTGGAATCTGGAGCAACAAACAATCTGCTGGAGGAACTCAACGGGTCGAGTAGCATCTGAGGGGGGAGAGGAATTGTCAACGTTTGGGGTCAAAACATTGCAGCAGAACTCAATGCAAGGATCCTGGTGCAGGGTTTCAACCCGAAACATCGACAATTCCTTTCCCCCCACAAATGCTGCTCGATCCGCTGAGTTCTGGCCGATTGGATGCTGGGAAAGGAAAACAAGTTACCTTAAGTTAGGGAACAGTACTGGTCCAAGGCAAGAAAGTAAAAAAGTTTAAAGGAGACCTGAGGGGCAACTTTTTCACACAGAGGGTGGTGGGTATATGGAACAAGCTGCCAGAGGAAGTGGTAGAGGTGGGTACAATTACAATGTTTAAAAGACATTTGGACAGGTACATGGATAGGAAAGGTTTTACAAGGATACAGGCCAAACACTGGCAATAGGGACTAGCTCAGGTTAGCACAGACAAGTTGGCCCATCTCTTCTATGACTTTATGACTCTAAAGTGTCCACAGAGCAACTGAGGCAGCACTTCCATGCTTTTTGAGGCCTCTGCGAGACAGATTAAAGCAGCAATACAGAAAGCTGCAGGAACATCAAAGAGTTACCATGTGGAGCCTGCAGAAATTAATATTCAGTACTGAGGAGCTGCAGAGCGTGCCTGTGCAGTCCAGCAAAGAACAGTCACTGTCTGTTAACCTCAACATTCATCAGAGGCTGGAAAGTGAAGTAATGCTGTCACTGTCTCGCCAGGGTGTGGGAAGTAATGTACAGCAGTTAATCAAAGAGGATATGCCATTGAGTTCTGAGACTGGACCTCTCGTGGCTGGGTCAGTGGTCATGAATAAAACCAAGGTAGAGGAAGGTTAGTTATTCAAGGCACACAAGGGACACAATGGAGCTGAGCTGAAAGGCAAATTATTTGGCCAAGAATTTTCCTTAGTGAGCTATACTGCTCCGTAGAGTGTTGTGCTGGATCACATCCCCTGGATCTGATCATATCGGGTTGCATCTCACTAGTCACTGATGGTAGTTCAAACCAGAACTATATGTAATTAGCTGTTTAAACAGTAGTAAAACAGACTTGTGGACATGCACTGTCAAACATGGAAGTCTCAGAGTTCTTGGACTTCCAGGATGTTGCCAGGACTTGAGGGACTGAGTTATATGAAGGGGTTGGATGGGGTAAGACTTCTTTCCTTGGAGTGTAGGAGACTGAGAGGGGTATAAAATCATGAGGGTGAATGTGCACAGTCTTTTTCCCAGGATTGGGGAATCAAGAACGAGAGAGCATAAGGTGAGAAAGGAAAGATTTATTAGGAACTTAAAGGGCAACTTTTTTACAGGGTGGTCCGTATATGGAACACTCTGCCAGAGGAAGTGGTGTTCCCAATGGGGCTGGTCCACAGTACAAGCCCTAGACAGCAGATCCCGACTCCAATCAAACCAAAACTCCTCAGGTCTGTCCCTCTGTGTCCCATCCACCTCTCGGTGTTAACTTGACAGCCGGTAATATTCCCCTCCACGGGTTGACTGAGTTGTGGAGATGGTGTGAAACCACCTGTCTCCCCTTAGGACAGCTTCCATCCCGTCCATCACCCTTCCAGCTCTAAATTTGAGCCAGTGTCCCAGGAGCCCATCCTTCTCCAGGGTTATGCTATGGCATCTGGCTCTTCAGATGCTTTGGCACCTGTATGGGGGGCCACATTCAGGATGAATGGGCTTCTGGGCCGGTGGACATGGATGTGTTTACCTGGCATTTCCACAGGCTCGGAGAGTGAACGGTACAACAGGACATTGTCCAATTCCAGACTCAGGGCGTGGTTGTCAGTGTGTCTCCAGACAGACATTATGCCAAGAGTCTGGTCATCTGCAGTTAGGGTGGGACCCCCTCCTGGGCCTCTCTGTCTAGGTGACACATTGCTTCCTATTGGTGCCTGAGCGACAGGGTGACACTCTGGGCCACATCTGCCGGGGTCGGACAATCAACAGCTGGCTCCATCAGCTGTTCTGTCCTCCACCCTCACGAGTGGATGATCCACATTAAGGCAGTCCTGAACACCTGTTGGACTCGGGGGGGGTGGGGGTGGTGGGGGTGGGGGGTGTTATCAGGCGATCGACCTGCTCGCATCCCCGGACAATCACCATTCTGCTCGGACCTCAGGCAGTCGGGCTGGAGGCTCGACAGCCTTTGGTTCTTTTCCAGCTCCTGTTGCTTGGGGTTGCCTGATCTCCAGGATGCTACTGAAAGCTGCAGTGGGTGGTTGTTCTGGTTAACCCTTTCCTGGCCTCAAACCGTCCTTCTCATTCACCCTTGTGTTTCAATACTGCTGGGCCGGCTGAGGAGAAGGAAGTTTAAAGACGAGCCTATCTTCTTTAGGGAATCTCTTCATTCCAACATATTCCACACATTGCAGGACACTGTCCAACTGGACCTCAGGGTAAGGAGGGCGGACCCTGTGAGGGAACAGGTTCCGGCTCCCGGGACAAATTGATCAAAGTGAGGGTCATTCATGGACACCATTGCCAGACCCAAACGGGAGCTGAATGGTCAGGGTGGGAACCTGGACCTTCCAGTTTCTGATTGACGCTTTGGCTGTTTTAAGACAGAACGCCCATCAGATTCGGGAATCCCAACCATGTGGTGTTCATGGGGAATACTCACTTTGATCATGTCTGTCCCAGGGCACTTTAAGCCTCTCTTCCCAGCCAGACCCGTCCTCCCTCCTCATCCTCTGGGCTACTTGGTTAGTTGCCAGCAGTGTGTCAAGAATGGCCGGGGTGACGATCAGCTCCTTCGTAAGCTGGTCCTTTGGTTGCTGTTCCCGTGTAAGCTCCTCTTCATTCTTCAAGTGACGTGACATTTTCCACCCACCCAGTTGACCCCTTGGGGAGTTGTGGGGAGTGTTGGGTCTGTTTGTTCCTCCCAGGTTGTCTTTGGTGTCAACAAGCTGAGTTCTGGAACGTGCTCACAGCACGGGAGCCGGGGAGGGAGGGGGAAAACACCTGGTGTGGCCTCCAACGAGAGCATCAACATGTCTTCAAACTGTGCCGATATTCTGATATCCCTGAAGGAATGGCAATCAGCACAGCCTGCCCTGAAGGAATGGCATCAGCTCTCAACCAATTAGCGGCTGTCAGTTAGCACCATGGGACAGGATGGGGCAGGGTTTTGGGCCAACGATGGGTGTCGGGGTTCTGTCTGGCTGCTGGTAGAGGGCTGGGACTGGAGACCATTGAGACCAGGCCCTGAGCTCAGATGGAGCGAGTGTTCACAGACGCATCACCCGGAATATTGTTTCAATGATTCATTGTGATTTAACATCTGGAAATAAAGTGGAATTGACCATGTCTGGAGTGTTTCCTGACTGACGCACAGAGTGAGGGGGAGACGCAGGCTCACATGGGCACACACACACACACACACACACACACACACACACACACACACACACACACACACACACACGGATACACACGGACACACGAACGGGCACACAGACACAGACACACACAGACACACAGACATGGACACACACACACACACACACACACACACACACAGAAACACACACACGGGCACATACACACACGGACACATGGATACACCCACACAAACACATGGACACACACACACCCTCACTCACACACAAAAACTTGAATAAATTTTCACACACACCACTTCCCAGTTTTCCCAGTTTCTTAGAATGGTCAGAGACATGGCCAAATGAGGTTATACTACCTCCCCAAGGCTACCCACTGCCCCATCTCTAGTTGTGCTTGGTTCCTCCAAATATCAGTGCAATCTAAACTATTCAACCCCCATTAACTATTCAGGGACTTGGTAGGTTCCCCTTTAAGCAACCACACTCCATACTCTCCATGTGTTGAACATATTAGTTTCGGGGGTGATGACTTTACAACAAGTACCAGTGTCAGACAGCATGAATTTGTTGCAATTCATTCAACGTGGGCTAACTCTGCCTTTTCTGATATCCAGAAGGGACCGAACCAGTTCCACTCTCTCTTTCCCTCACCACAGCCCCCAAGTCTAAATCCAGTTTGCCACAGGAAGTTCCAGGTGTAATCAGAACCAAATTGAATTCTGTAATGTGATAACCAATGTTTCATGTTACACCGTCCAATCACACGCATATGAAACTGACATTGGCTCGTTTTGTCTCTGAAGAACCAGCAGCACTTTCAAAGACCCTGCACTGCAGGGAAGCCTGATTGAACAGACTACTGGTGCAAAATATGTCCTTGAGTTGAGGATTGGTAGCTGTTTCTGTGTGAAAAATTGGGACATTTTCTTCAGTGAGATTGTGGAATTATTGTTGTGGAATTGGTGATCGGGTGATTGGTGATGTTTGGGAGTAGATAGGCTGAGATAGTAAAGAACATAACATTAAAAACTAAGAAAATGTACACTTAACTTGGCCAGTGTGACCTCAATTGATGGCAAGCAGGTCCTTTGAATAATTATTATTGCAGATTATTGAGGGAAGCCCAGCTCTTTTACATTGGGAATGCAGACATTTTGATTTGGGAGTCTTCAAAATTCACTTTAACATCAATAAAAGACTGTTACATAAATGGCTGTACAGAGTCCGTTGTGAGACCAATTTTCTTATATTAGACTTTCCTCTAGCAGCATGTGAATCAATCACATTTATAACAAGGTCTCTTCTCCCCCATCCGATCGAGCAGAAGATACAAATCCTGAACACACGTATCGCCAGGCTCAAGGACAGCTTCTATCCGGCTGTTATAAGACAATTGAACTGACCTCTTGTACGATAAGATAGATTCTTGTTCTCACAAACTACTTCGACGTGGATAAGATAAGATCTTTATTAGTCACATGTACATCGAAACACACAGTGAAATGTATCTTTTGCATAGTGTTTTGGGGGCACCCCACAAGAGTCACCACGCTTCCGGCGCCAACATAGCATGCCCACAACTTCCTAATCTGTACATCTTTGGAATGTGGGAGGAAACTGGAGCACCCGGAGGAAACCCACGCAGACACGGGGAGAACATACAAACTCCTTACAGACAGTGACCAGATTTGAACCCGGGTCGCTGGCACTGTAAAATGTTCCACTAACCGCTACACTACTGTGCCTGCCTTGCACTTCATTGTCTGCCTGCACTGCACTTCCTCTATAACTGTAACACTATATCCTGTATTCTCTTATTGCTTTTCCCTTGTACGACCTCAATGTACTGATGTGATGAAATTATCTGTATGGATGGCATGTAAAACAAAGTTTTTCACTGTACTTTGGTACATGTGACAACAATAAACCAATTTACCAATTTAACAAAATCAAATCTTGAGTGATAATTAAAAATAGTAGAGTTGGGCGGTTTAGGAGTGAATGTATAAAGGACTTTTCCTATATCAAATATGGTGGAACTTATCTCCATGAAGATTTTTGTTGGCCATGGATATTAAGGGACGCAGAACACAGGTACTTAATGATGTGAGGAACAGATAAACCATAATTCAATTCAATAATGGAAGAGACTCAGATCTGATGTCTGTGTCTGAATACATGTGGACTTCATTTTCAGAGGATAATTTCAAATAATTATTACATTGTTTATAATATCTAACAGAGTATGCAAAACAGATACAAGGAAGTTGAATAAAAACTCTGGTGTATTTATTTTTTTGTAATTTCTCCCAAACACAGTCTTTATTGTAGTGCTTTTATTATTTTTGTTTATTCTTTTCCAGGCTGTGGATGTGACGAGAAAGGCTGGAATTTAGTACCCATTCTCAATTGCCCCAAAGGCAATATCTGAGGGTTTTATAAACTTTACTTGCAATTCACTTTAACACTTAACATCATCTAGGACTCAGCTTTTCTCTTGCTCAGAAGTAAAAGCAACATTCAGAATTTTGTTGACCAGGGCAGGGAGGGTGCCAGCATGACAGTCACTAACTTACACCTCTGGCAGTGCAATGAATGTTCTGACTTCTATTGTTTTACTTATAAGATAAGATATTTATTTATTAGTCACATGTACATCGAAACACACAGTGAAATACATCTTTTTGCGTTGCTAAGAATGTGCCGTCGGCAGCCTGCAAGTGTTGTCACTCTTCTGGTGCCAATATAGCATGCCCACAGCTCCTAACCTGTACATCTTTGGAATGTGGGAGGAAACCAGAGCACCGGGAGGAAACCCACGCAGACACGGGGAGAACGTACAAGGTCCTTACAGGCAGCAGCAGAAATAGAACCCAGGTCGCTGGTGCTGTAATAGCATTACGCTAACCGCTATGCTACCATGCCACCAAGCATGTTGACAAGCATTTATAAACCTTTTATTTAAATGTTTTATATAAACTTCTTATAAACATTTATGAGTGGATATCTTATCCTATATGGATTTGGAAAACTGAAATTCTCTTCTTGGGAAATAGTACTTTAATTGACTGACATTGGAACTTGCTGACTGAGAGCATGCAGAGTCAGGCGGAGCAAACTACTTATTGAATTAAAAGATGATATTTATAAACTGGAAAATAATGTTCGAGTTGCCTTATCACAGTTATCTACACGAGCACAGGCTTGAAGTTGAGAAGGCAAGTGTTGCACTGACCACACTTAGCAAAAGAATAAGCTGCAGCACTAGCTTCAGAACTACACACATCTTATAAACATGAGCAAGCAAAACAGTGGCAAATGAAGTTTTTTTCATTCTGGGTTTGAGAATTTTAAATAGTTATATTTAATTTTTATCTTTGGGCTTTTGCGAAAGGAAAACCTGGCTAATGGTCCTGTAGACGTGTGTAACTAACAGACATGTTCTTGGAACAAATGATGATGCTAATCGTTGACTGAAACTATGATGATTAATTGCAGTAAATGTAGCCAATTCATTGCATCGAAGTTGCAGAGCAGTTAAGTGTCAAATAAACATTTAAATAACCCGGCTTTTCTTTCATTTGATAAAACCACAAGGAGCTTCGGGGGGACCCACCTAAAGTATCATACAAATCAATAGTCAAGGGTTTACTGTTTACATTGAACTGTGACATTTGACTCATTCTTCTCGGTTTTATCTTTGTACATTTGGATCTCACAGCAAACATTTATTTTGTTTTTTCTATATTTTATGTAGCTAATGTACATGCATTTTTATTATCTGTTCTCATTCATTTTCAGGGGTCACTATGTAGTATCAATAGAGTACTTACAACCAAAGTTCTGCAGTATTTATAATAGTGTGATCTATCTAACAGATTTTTCTCTCATCTCAGTCCAGTTATCTCCTTGTAAGGGAGCACTCAGTATCTGTAGGATACTGAAATGGCTCTGGCATTAGGACTGGCCTCACTCACACAATGCAGAAGATGTACAACCATTTCATGAGGACAGACAAGGAGAGCATGGAACTACACATTACACTCTCTTCCATTCAGTTGAAGCTGATTCATTGATTTGTAAAGTTTTAACCTGACTTGTTTTCATGTTTCATTATTAAATCCTTAAAAGACAAAGGTAACACTTGACAATTGCCTGGATTACACGTCAAAGAGATTCCAGCTCAGTCTGGGAGAAAGGGAACTGAAATATTCAAAAATTAGATAATGGTTTAATCACCATGGTTCAATAAATGTGAGAGGTGAAGAATTTAAGAATTGTGGATCAGTCAATCCCTCCCACCTCACCCCCGAGTGTATGAAATATGTGATAGTGAGTTGTAAGTACACTCACATATTGAAAATAACTCCTGATTCTGTCTGATATAGAAATGTTGAAGGAAAGTGTTAAGGGGATATGTTTGAGCAATATGGGATGAAAATCTATGGAGCCATAATTCAAATGGTTTTGCTGGGAAGGAGTTAGACTATACAACCGAGAGCTGAATATATTTTCTGTTAGAAGCCTTGGTGGAACTGCCTCTACCACAATACCATATGTCACTTAGCAATATCACAGATGAAATCCTATGTGACAGGAAATGTGGTAAGCCAACCCTCCTCGGTTTTCTTGATCTATGTGCAGCTGTTTAAAACTGTTGCCCACGGCATTGGTGCCTTGTCCCTTTCTTCCATTTTCTAGCTGGATGGGATGCCACTTGTTTCCATTCAATCATAGAGGCCACGTCATTGGGGAGAACTTACAATGGAAGTAGATACATTTTTGAAAGATCAGGGAATTGAGGGCTATGATGACCTGGCCCGAGAGATGAGATGAGACCTGTGGCAGATCACCCAAGATCACATTGAATGGTAGGGCAGGCAGGTTAGATGGGCTGAGTGGACCACTCCTGCTCCTATTTTCTTATGTTCCATTGCATTGTACAACCCCTGAAGCGCCTGAAGGATATATCCTTGGGACCACCCTTAATTTTCATCCACACACCACCCTGTGCTTACATCAATGAAAACAGACAGGTTCTATGTACATGTTGATGACACCTAGTCTGCCTCACCACTACCCCACCCTCTCCCTCCAGCATCCCTAAATTGTCACAGTGGCCACCCAGTAGTCAGTACAGGATAAATGGAAATTCATTCCAATTATATGTGGGATCATTGATGCCATTGTCTTTAGTCCCTGTTGTGATCTCTGACACTAAACTTCAATTACATCCTTCACACCAGCAATTGTTTGAACTGACTGATTGCTTCCTTGGTGCTAGATTCAATAGTGATACATTTTTTCTGATCAGATATCTGCATCTTTACTAGATCTGCTGATTGCCATTCTGTAACATCACGCAGTTCCACTCTGGAGTTGCTCGGTGGCTTCCTTGCACATTGCAAGTTTACTCACTCCCACAGTGATGGGTGTGTATTCCACAGCCAAGCCTCTAAAGCTTTTGAATTCACTCCTTAAAGTTTTTCCATCCTTCTTTCTTTGTCAATGAGAAAGAGAGAGAGAGAAAGAGCAAGGGAGAGAGGGAGGGAGGGAGGGAAGGAGGGAGGGAGAGAGAGAGAGAGAGAGAGAGACAGAGAGAGAGACAGAGAGAGAGAGAGAGAGAGAGACAGAGAGACAGAGAGCAAGACAATTTGTTGTTGTTATAGAAAGCCATTTAGGTATGCTTAAGGACCTGGGGCCATTTACTTTAAAGCAGCCAAATTAAAGGTTGCCATTTAATGCATGGGTAGAACTAGAGTATATGAGTTTCAACTAGGTAAGAAAGGGATAGTCTGGATGTTAGGCGGTTCTCGATTTCCCATCAAGCTGCGAGATTCTGGTTGGTATGGTGGGTGCTGATTCTCTAAATGCCTTCACACTTGCATCTTGACTGACATTTTCCAATAAGCTTTCCAGGTACTCTGGATGTTGCCATTGGCAGTTACAGTGTCAGCTATACCCTACCTTTCTCTTTCAGCAGCTCATCCTGTTAGTTGTTTTCCTGTACCAGAGAAAGCCTTGCCCTTAGTGCCACTTCTTTGAATAATTTGGTCAGCTCTATACTGAAATTAAGGCATTCTTATGTTAACTGAACTCAATACAAGCAATCTAAAGCACTGACTAACCTTCATGCGTTCAGAGTGATAAGTCCACAACAATAACCTGTTGAATTACTGCAGGCCTTTAGAAACTCTCCTGAGCACCCACCCAGCTCCCCCTGTATCTTGTCTTCCACACCAAATCGTGATTTCCCAGTAATGTTAATTACAAGAGAAATGCATGGTAAAAATTAGTCAATCCTCTCCGGAATATCCACTCAGAGAACCTATGCTCATATTTACCTAAAATTGAAATTTGTCATTCCCATTCTTTTAATGTATAATTCCCCACATCCCTGTAAATACTTCTGTCCTAACAACACCAAAGCTTTCCTCCCACTCTTTCTCCTGCACCTCTCCCCCAGCTCTCCTTACTCCTCTCACACTGAGTGAGCACTCCCCACTTCTTTTCCTTCATCATTGTTGCCTGTGTTTTCAGCCTTCTTGTCTTTTCACAGATTTCCTCCCTAATTCTCTCTGCCTTTCTGTCCACTTACAAGACCCTCCATAACATTATCCCTTTCATCATTCACCCAAGCATCTTCTCCTATGACTCATCAACCACTTTTATCTGATGGTGCTTCTAAGAAGTATAACTTCGATGCTTTATCTACATTGAATGCACTTTCGTTGCTGTGGTAGAAAACCTGTTAACGATTTCCCTCTCACTCTTCTCCAGGATGAAGGATGCATTTGATGGTCATGAAGGGGAAGAGATTACTTTGTTCATCCCATATTTAATGTCTGCTGTTGTAAGAATTTAGAGGCAGTGAAGGAATTCTGTAAAGTGCTGGTGAATGGACCAAATGTTGTCACATATTTGTGATCAAAAAGGGAGTGGAAGGATAGTTTACACTCCTGTGACATAGGATATAAGTTGTGACTTTGCTAAGAGGTGCTTTGGTAGAGTAAGGAAGTAGTGAGAACGAATTTGAGAGTTGTTGGTTGAAGCCAAGTCTGAGGAAAAAAATTCAACTTCATCAGGTGTACAAGTGGGCAGTAAAATATTGGTGTGATACAAGTCAATGGGTTGCCCTTCCACTGGCAAATAAGGGTACACAGCAGTTTTGTTCTTGGGACACCCAGCCCAGTTATAACACAATCTAGTCCATGCCCTCACTATTGGTGCAAATACACCAGAGGCAAAATCACAGGATGAGTTCACCAACTGGTGAACAGCAGAAGCAGCAACTCAGCATTACATTCTGGAATACTCCACTCACAAATGATTACCTTGCCAGTTTTATGTTATCTGCCAACTTCAAAATCAATTGTACCACCATCTGCTTCCTTCTGCAACCCACCCCCCTCACTTAAACTCCAAGTCATTTAGATATAAAACAAGAGAAATAATGCTCCTAAAACTGATCCCTGTGTGACCTCAATACTTCTTCCATTCAGATGGTGGTGATACTAAATTCTTAGCAGTGATTTGTATTTCTTTACCTTGAATAATGGAGGTTCACTCTTGTTCACTCCTTTTCTCAGACTGAGAGGGGATTATTTCCTCCCTGTTCATACCTCTACTTTCATAGTAAAAATACTTAACATAAAAGCAAATCCTGATAGATTTTTAAAGATCAATGGTTTCAATTCAGTAGGCAGGAGAGCAAGGAAAGTAGGGTGCCATGCTCTACTTATCTGTCCTCATGAAATGTTTGCACATATCTCTGCATTGAGTGAGTGAGTGATGCCAGTCCTAATGCCAGTGCCAGTGTCAATTCAGTATCCTCAAGCACCCCCAGTGAGGGCTCCCTTACAAGGAGATCTAACTGGGTTTCTTCTGGGTGCTCCGGTTTCCCCCCACATTCCAAAGACATACAGGTTAGGAGCTGTGGGCATGCTATCTTGGCGCAGGAAGAGTAGCGACACTTGTGGGCTGCCCCCAGCACATTCTCGGTAATGCAAAAAGACGCACTTCACTGTGTGTTTCGATATACATGTGACTAATAAATAAATATCTTATGTTATCTATTAGAAAAACTGCAGGACATTGGTGTTGTTATCACTGACTGACTCTTGAAAATGAGAACAGATAACAAAGCACTTTTGTACATCAGCTGTGTAAATTATTGAATAAAATAAAATGCATCTATGTGTTCTGGGACACAATTATACAATGGTTAAACTTAGGTTGATAGCAGAATGTCTCAAACATTATGATTTGACCTAATCACTAAACCCTTGGCTGAAGGTTCATACAAATATTTTAGTTGGTGTGTTTCTATTGATGGAAATATGTGTGTGGTTTTATGTGTGAAATTATACCTTCTCCTATTTTGATGCAATGAATTGGTCTCATTTACTACCATTAATCATTGTAGTTTCATCAATGAGTCGCATAAACTGCTTCCTCTGAAAAGGTGGCTTTCAGCCATTAAATGATAAAATAAACATATCCTTTGAAATTACTTCATTCATTGAAGAGAAAGATATCTGCTTTTGTGTCGAAGAAACCTCAAGTTTATAATGAAATACAGCTATTTAAAATTCTCAGATTAAGAATGAAATAAATTCATTTATCACCATGTTTTGCCAGGGCAGTTCCATAATGTGAGATCTTAATGTAATTTTGAAAGTAGAGTTCTCTCAGTGAGTGTGGTCATGTCTCGGCTCAACTTCAGAGATGTGTTGGTGCAAGTAACTGTGATGAAGCATCTCTCTTATCTTGGTGCCTGATGCTTGTATATCAAAGTCTTGTCGCAAAAAATGTATCATTTGCTTTCATAATTTCTAGTTTTTGACAATTGTTTTCCTTATCCAGTGAAGACCTTGTGTTAAGCCAAGCCCACCACTGGTTGACACTGGATTTTTGCAATCAGAATATGAAGATCTCAACTGAGTAAGAAATTGTTGTCCAAGTAGAGGAGAATTTTCCTTAACCTACATGGGATAAACTGTCCACTTTCCTAAAGGTTTATACATGCTTAGCCAAAATAGGAAAAACTACCAGTTAAAACGCTGACTTGCATTGACAATGGAGTAAGTCTGAGACCATCATGTTGACCCTCTCCTGTCGTCTGGTCAGAAACATTATGAATGCTGCTTTCAGTTCAGAACAAGGGAAAATCCAAGCCCCTGATGATTCGTGAGCCTAATCCCAAGGATGGTAATGTCAAAAACTAGAGGGCATTTATTTAAAGTGAGAGGGGGAAAGTTTAAAGGAGATTTACAAGGCAATCTTTTTACACAGAAAGTGGTAGGTGCCTGGAACACACTGCCAGGGGAGGTGATGGAAGTAGATACGATAGCAACGTTTAAGAGCCATTTGAACAGACAGGGAATGGAGAGATATCAACCATGTGCACGCAGATGTGCAGTCTTAGTCACCAGAGAGACACTGAAGCTGGTGATATAAAAGTCTTTATTCATCACGACAAGCAGGCATTATCCTGGAGACCCTGTCAGTAAAGTCTCCCTAACTCAAAGTACATCACATTTTTATACCCTTAAAATCAAAGGTAACAGCAGGTGATTCAATACAATGTCAATAGCTACAATGACATTGTTTACTTCAACATTTTGAGTCTGACAGTGCTTCCATTGAGTTACATATCAGCAATGGGGGACAACTCTGAATGTTCAAACACCTTTGCTGGGACAAAGTAATTCACACAGATGGTCTAAAAGCTTCTGAGAACAGAGATCCCAGACACCCAAAATTATGTTGTGAGGGCTGACTCTCTGAGTATACAAATATCCCAACTATTGGTTGATCAACTGTGCCTTGACCATGTTTGATGTGCTAAGTGACAATATCAGTCTTGAGAAACCAGCCCCCTGTTGTGGACCTGCAGCCTGTGCTCTGTAGATAGGACTGGTTGTTTACAAAGCTGTCCTTTAACTTCAAACTGATTAGTGCTTGCAATTCACATGAAGAATTGCAGAGTGATTCTTGTTTGAATTAATATCTGCTATATTCACATAATTCCATATCTCTAACACGCAGTTTAAATTGGCATCATAATCAGCACATCTTGCTGAGAGTCCAGGCAGGGCACAGAGATTTACAACATGTCATGGTCATGGTCAGCACAGACACAGTAGTGTAGCGGTTAGTATAACACTTTACAACGCCAGCGACCCGGGTTCAAATCCGGTCACTGTCTGTGAGGAGTTTGTACGTTCTCCCTTTGTCTGCATGGGTTTCCTCCGGGTGCTCCGGTTTCCTCCCACATTCCAAAGACATACGGATTAGGAAGTTGTGGGCATGCGATGTTGGCACCGGAAGCGTGGCGATACACATGGGCTGTCCCCAGAACACTATGCAAAGATGCATTTCACTGTGTGTTTTGACGTACATGTGTCTAATAAATAAATATCTTATCTTATCTTATCATGGTCCAAAGGACCTGTTCCTTTGCTATGCAGTTCTATATTCTATGTAAGTGCTGTGAGGAAATTGTAGAAGACCATTGACTTTTAAAGGAGATCTGAAACAAGCATATTAGATAGTAAGTAGAACAGAGAACTATTAAAAGATAATAGAGAGGCAGATGGTGATGTGGGAACAATCTGTTATCATTCAGGACTGGCGTCAAGAACATTTTTGCACATTTTCTGGGGGCATGCAAGCGGCACTGGGACTGCGCTAAGGAGAATATAGTGTTACGGACTCAGTGAAAGTCCCTTTAAGATAGAGAGTGTGTGTATGTGTGTGTTGGGCGTGCTTACGTCAATAGAAGATAAAGGACGTAATGACGTGGTAGAAGTCAGAAGAAGAAGAAGGAGAGAGAGAGAGAGAAGGGAGAGAGACACCAGCCTGCTAGTTTTCTCTATCGATGGATGAGAAACAATAACTGTGTTTGCCACTGAAATCCATGTATGGAAGTTGGAAGTACTCCGGTGGAGTTCACTTTGTTGCTGACCTGTAGAAGGAAACAGGTATTTGTGTGTGTGGACGACCACGATTCGGATGCTTTTCGGGGTGAGGAAGTCACTACCGAGTAAACACTGAAGTGTCGCTGGGGTTCCATCGTGGAACATTTGGATTTCGTATTTACTCTCTCTATGTTTCTCTACATCTACATCTTATCTTCAGACAATGGTGGTTGTTGAAGAAGCCCTTGCTCATGTTTCACCTTATGGCTTGCGGAACTGAACTTTAAGAACCATTCCTGAACTTGGAGTTTGGGACTTTGCCACACACACACACACACACGAAGAGTTTAGTTTTGGGGTTAACGTTCGAGGTTTAACATTTTTGAATTCTAACATACTAACATTTTTACTTTTATTTTACGTATTATCATAAGTAGTGATCAACAAAATAGGTTTTAACACTGAATCATGCTCAGTGTGTTTTCTTTTGTTGCTGGTTCGTGACAGTAGCTATCAATGAAAGGATGGACTGGATAAGAGAAATAGCTTCACTGTACTTTAAACAATTTATGGTCAGATTTAAAAGATACTTTTCATCCCTTTACAATAACATAAAGTTCCAAAACTTCAATATCCTGACCTTGTCTACCACAGTAGTAAAGATATAATAGCTAGCAGATCAATTGATGGAATAGAATTCATAGGACAGTATTATTGATTTGGAGGCATGTCTGAATCCCATCCTGGCAGCTAGAGAGTTTATAGATCTGAAGTAATCATAAAATGACAGCTACCACCAGCAGGGGTGATCATAAAGTTACCAAATCACCATCATAAACCTCTCTGGTTCACTTATGTCCTTCAGCACAGGCGATCTGGCATCATCACCTGCTCGGGCCTGTTTGTGGTTCTAGAGCCACTGATAGGGTTGACTTTTAGCTGTACCTTGAAGTGGTCTGGGTAAGGGGGCAATTAGGAATGGACAATAAGTCCCAGCTTTGCCAGTGATATTCATGTCCTGTCTATCTCACTGAATCCGTTTATCAGTTTACTCATCTTGATTACATTATCTCTAATCCTTCTAAACTCTACGGGCTAGAGTGGTCTTTGGAACAAAAGCAAGAAAGAACTTGCATTTGTATTTCATTTTTTGAGGATTCAAGATGTTCCAAAGCATTTCATAGTATTGCTCAAACCACCAACTGAACTCTGCTGTTCTTCTTTGAACAGGGCCATTGGCATTTTTATGTCTCTTTGAGGAGCTTGTAAGGAGATAGGCATCAAAATTAAAAGCAAACCCTCAGTGAAACCCTCAATATTTGCTGAAAATTTCTGGTTCGATTTGACCCTGTCATGTGGCTTCCCGTTATTGAAATGGATATAGATCTGAAAGATTTCCGTGTGTGTATGTGTGTGTGTGTGGGGGGGGGGGGGGGAGGTGGGAGGGGGGGGTGGTGTCATTAAAATAAATAAACCACTTCCCTCTGAGTCTATTATAAATTAAGCGAGAACTTTGGTGTTATCACACAAGAAGCAATGATGAAACTATCACTGTACAATCTGCTTGTTTTGTCGATTGTCATCTTCCTAACTCCGGCGTGTAAGTAACAAAATAAGGAATACTTAAACTTAATAGGTTCATGAAAGAATTTACTTTAATAATGTTTACTTTATGATGGACGTCTTAAGCGTAGTTTATAATAATTAACGTACATTTTCAATGTTAGCTACATTAATATTTATCTCCCATATATATGCCACTAGATGTCTACTTTATTGTTTTTCCTTGTAATTTTTTCTTCTTAACCCTGGTAACAAAATTTCAATGAGGGAGATATGTTTGACGACCAGCAATGGGTCCAGCAGCATTTATGGAGGGAAAGGAATTACTGAAGTGTCAACTCACTGTGTTCTTCCAGCAGATTGTTTGTTGCTCCAGGTTGCAGCATCTGCAGTCTCTTGTGTCTCCATGTTTTACTATAAAATTTTCTTGTAAACCTACTCAATAATGTTCAATTTTTAACTAAGTATTATCTTGAGGATTCATGAGAAGCTGTTGGATTTAATTCTGATGGGGGTAATTCTAAAATTGGGTGAAAGTCTTAAACAAACAATAATGATATAGCTGCCCAGTATACAGCTTTTCTGGTTCTACTTTACATTGAACATCATCAACATCTAATGATAATGTTACTCCAAGGCCCTGAGCCTGGAAAGGAGATGGTCTCCAGCAGATTAAGTGTGTGGAAAGAGGACTATGGGAAAGGAAAGGCTCAGACAGGAAAATGTTGGTATTAGGTTTCCTCGGACAACTGGAGGAGCAAGAGCCCATCAAGATTATTTTCCCTCCAAACCTATCTACCCTCACCTTTGTCATCATTCTCCCTTCACACCATCTACATCTCTAGTGGGGTTGTCAGTCAGTGAGTAACCACTGGCTGCCCTATTTCACCCTCTTACACCTGGTTTTCAGACCAGAGAAAGCTGTGAGTAGTATCAGCTTGTTGGAATGGGAAATGCAAATGGAACTGGGGAGGGGTAAGACTTAGTAACAGATGGCTTCAACCCAAACCAATTTCTCCGGCAACTTGTCAAAGTGAGTGTCATGAGTTCCATTCTAACTCTGAAGTATCATAAAATCACAAAGACTTCCACTCCTAGCTTTGGAGAAAAATGTACTTGAATATATTTAGACCAATTTAATACCTGTACAAATTCACAGGACTTGGGGGATCCCAGGTAGTGCCAGCATGTTTCTGCCCCTGTTTAATTGCCTGTGAGAATGGGGTGGTGAGCTGTCTTCTTCTATGGCTGCTATCAATGTGATGAACACTCCCATAGAGCTGTTGCTTTCAAGTGGTGTTACTTGTAAGTGGTGCTGTTCCCATGTTTCTGCCTCTCTTGCCTCCTCAGTGGTCTAGGTTGCAGTTTAGGAGGTGCTGATATAGAAACTTCGGCAAATTGCTATCGTGCATCTTGTAGAAGGAACACACAGCAGATATATTATGCCAATGGTAGAGAGTGGTGAGGGTATGAATCAGAGCTATTCTTTTCCTGGCAGGTCTCACATTTTTTGAATGTTGTTGGAACATCAGTCTTCTGAGCAAGAGTCTCTCATCCCATTCCTGACATAGATGGTGGAAAGGAATTGGGAGTCATGAGCTGAACCACTTGTTATAGCCTCTGACCCTCACTGTTATAACCACAGTATTTATGTTTTTAATTCTGTTTTATTTCTGGTACAGTCACTAAATTTCAAAGGGAAATGGTTACATTCCCTCTTCTCAGACTTGGCCATTGCCAGGCACTCGTGATGAAATGTTATTTGCTACTTGTCATTCCAAGCTTAAATATTATAAAAATCTTGCTGAATATGAATACGAGCTGCTTCATTACATGAAGAAGTGGAATACAACTCCACATTGCTAATCATCAGTGGACATTGTAATAAAGTCTCACTTTATTGAAATATTTTACTTATATTACATAAAATCATGTTGAATTAATTATATGATTTACTTGTGTAAAGATCTGTCTATAATAATTCATCAATTGTTTTATCCACTACCTTGCCAAAGACAAAGTCAAAGTCAAGTTTCTTGTCATATACACAAGTATGTGTACACACAGATGCAATGAAAAACTTACATGTAGCAACATCACAGGCACACAGCTTTAGAGACACAACATTCACAAGAAAAATATAAATTATACAAAATTATGAGAGAACATAATTAGAACAAAAAATACCAAGGTCCATTGTAGTGTAAAGTGTTCAAAGTGGTTACAGTGTTGTTATACTGAGGTTGTCACAATGTTGAGCAAAGAGCAAGCTCGCAGAGAACCCAAATGTGGCACGCTGGTACGAGACTGGAGTCAAAATGCCTTCTCAGAACCAAACCCCGGCAGCAACTGGAAGGAATCTTGCCCCAGGGATCCGAGGTGGAGTCCCAACATGAAAACTGGATACCCTAAGAGGAACAGTGAAACCAGGACTGCTCTAGAGCTGACAACTCTAAGCAGCCAGAAGACAAAGTATACCCAAAGGTTGACCAATATTCTGGCAACTAGTGCTAGAGAAACCCAGCTACTTATGCTAGGCCCCCTGATGATGCTCAGATGTGTGTTTTATGCAATTAGTCAAGCATGGAATCCATGTGCTGTACAATGAGGCACCATCAAATGGAGCCGAATCGAGGGCCAGTACTCAGAACTCTGACAGAGGTAGTGATTAGGGTGCACAGTTGGCTCATGAATTGAACGGTTGAAGGGAAGTAGCTGTTTTTGAACCTGGTGGTGTGGGACTTCAGGCTTCTGTACCTCCTGCCCGATGTTAGCTGCGAGAAGGTGGTATGGCCTGGACAGTGGGGATCTTTGATGATAGCTATTGCCTTCTTGAGGCAATGCCTCATACAGATACTTTTGATGGTGGGGAGGGATATGCCAGTGATGCATTGGGCTGAGTCCACTACACTCTTACATTCTTGTGCATTTGAAGTGTCATACCAGACCATTGTGCAACCAGTCAAGGTTTACCCTTGTCAAGGGTAATTATAGATGTCTAATAAATGCTAGCCTTGTCAGTGATGTTCACAACCTGTATATGAATGAAGATGCATGTGAAATAAATTTTCAATATCTTTTATATATTGCAGATCATGGAGCTGAAATTATTGGAGGTCATGTTGTTAAACCACATTCAAAACCTTATATGGTATCTCTCCAAAAACGTGCCTGGGGAAATAGGTACACACACTTTTGCGGAGGTGCTTTGATCAGACCTAACTGGGTTCTATCTGCAGCACATTGTGAAAAGTAAGCCACGTGATGTATAAATGAAAAATTACTTTTATGATTAACATACAAGTGCTGAGTTCACAATCCTTTGTGTGAAATAATTACTTTCACACTGTTGTCACATCTTCATTAATATGTGGATCTCCAAGTATTTGGCATTTATTTTTATTGGCAAGACTCAATTTGAATGGCCAGATACATGATACCTAATCCAGACCCTAGGCTTCAGCATTCTAAATATACTTAAGGGTGTTATTTACAAGCAGTTTATTTTAATGCGCACGTTGTAACAACTAAGCAGAAACAAGGCCTTGGTTCTCACTTGCATACTTGTTGCTCCTTGGAGTTTGCACATTTGTTAGCTGCCAAATGTGATGTTGATCAGTCTTGTATTTCAACACAGGTTAATATTTGCTTATTGTCTTCCTGATGAATTTTCGTAAATTACCTTTTTAAGCATGGAAGCAACTTGTAATTATCTTCATTTTTGATTGGTAACAGACATGGCAAAGTTGACACAGACCAGTTTCTTCAAGCAGTTCTTGGGGTGGATTCTCTTTTGCGGGATGAGAAGAGTAAACAAAAACTGCGCATCAAGAGACAGATTCCCCATCCAAAATTCAGCAACAAAACTATGGAAAATGATATCATGTTGCTTGAAGTATGTATTTTCTTTCTCATCTGCATGCAGTGTTTAAAATCCTTAATTTGCTAAGGCAACAATGTTTAATTTTACAGAAAAATAACTGGTGTATGTCTTCAGTGTCTTGAAGAAAGCTTTTTACAGTGGAAAATATTTAGTTATATACTAAGCTGTTTGACCCTGAGGGACATCACAGTTAAACTTGTCCTCAGCATGTAAAGAAAGGTTTCAGCAAGGATCATTAACAAATGACCTTTTCTTTCACTGATTTAGTCCACTGTAACCTGGCCATATCTAACAGTCCCAGGTGAGATCAGATACCTCTATATGAGTTGGAGGCTTCTTGGTCAAATGGTACATTTATCTATGGAACCACTGAGGAAATTGCCCCGTTTTAGTGAATGAAGCCTAAAATTTAGGATTAAAAATTTGATCAGATGAAAGTTCCTGAAGAAAAATTCTGCATTACCGTGCCTTCATAAAAAGATCAATATTGTACCACACCAATGTTGTTGCTGAACCCAACCCACAATGTTGTGCTGAACCAATTACATTGGTAAATGCCCAACTAAACTAATCCCTTCTGCCTACACAATGTCCATATCCTACCATTTCCCTCACATTCATGTGCCTATCAAGGAGCTTCTTGAACACCCCTATCATATTTGCCTCCACCACCACCCCAGGCAGTGCATTCCAGGCACCCAGCACTGTGGGGGGGGGGGGGGGTGTGGGGGGAATCTTCCCCACACATTTCCTGTGAACTTACCCCCTATCACCTTAAATGCACGTCCTCTGGTATTAGAATATTTCAACCCTGGGGAAGAAACTGGCTGTCTACTCTATCTATGCCTCTCAATCTTATAAACCTGTCAGAGGAAACAACCCCAGTTTGTCCAACCTATCCTCATAGCACATGCCCTCTAATCCAGCTTCCAAACACACATTCCCTCCTTTATACTTGAGTGATCACAAGACAAAGGAGCAGAAGTAGGCCATTTGGCCCATCAAGTCTGCTCCATGAGCTAAACTAAAACTATTCCTATCTAGCCCCAATTTCCAGCCTTATTCCCATCTCTTGATACCTTGACTAATTAGATACCTATCAAGCTCCTCAACTACCCCCCAATTATCCTCTTGCTCTTGATGTATAGAATGTCTGGGAATTTTCTTTAATTCCACTTGTCAAGGACTTTTCATGGCCCCTCCTGGCTTTCCTAATTCCCTTCTTGAGTTCCTTTCTGGCTTCTTTATAATTCTCAAGTGCTCTGTTTGATCCTCACTTCCTAAGCTTTACATACTTTTCCTTTATGACTAAATTCACCACCTCTCTCAATATCCAAGATTCTCTTATCTTGCCATCCTTGTCCTTGCTTCTTACTGGAAGATACCTGTCCTGTACTCTGTGCAGTTGATCTTTAAAACCCTAGTTTCTGCCTAAATCTCCTGTAATTTTCCCTGATCCAATTTAATACTCTCCCACAAGGTCCATACTTATCCTTATCTATAGCTATCTTAAAACTTCAGGAGTTGTGGTCACTGATCCCTAACCGTTCTCCCACTGAAAGGTCAGTTACCTGGCCAGGCTCATTGCCCAACACCAGGAACAGTACAGCCCCTCTCCTCATTGGACTATCTACACATTGATTTAGGAAACCCTCCTGGATGCACCTAACAAATTCTGCCCCATCTAAACCTCTTACACTGAGGTCCCAGTTTATATTAGGGGAGTTGAAGTCCTCTATGACAACAACCCTATTAGTTTTACACCTTTCCCTAATCTGCCTGCATATCTGTTCAATGTCCTGGTGGCTTTCGGTGGGTCTGTGGTATAATCCCAGAGTGATTGCACATTTCTTATTTGAGTTCTACCCTTATAGACTCAGTCGACGAGCCCAATATTATGTCCCCTCTGAGTGCAGCTGTGATATTGTCCCTGATTAGTAGTGCAACTCCCCCCTCCTCTTATCTCCCTCTCTATCCTTTCTAAAACATTGAAACCCTGGAACATTAAGCATCCATTCCTGTCCCTCTCTCAGCCAAGTCTGTTATGGCCACAACATCATAGTTCCATGCTCTAAGTTCATCACCCTTACCCATAATATGCCTAGCATTCAAATACACACTTCAACCTGTCCATCCCATCGTGTCTATTACTTTGCTCCTGCTTGTTTTTACTGGCCCTGACATCCATTTTCCTCTCCACTTTCTGACCCAGTGTTCTGGTTCCCATTCCCCCGCCAAACTAGTTTAAATCCTCCCAAGTAGCACTAGAAAACCTCCCGGCCAGTATATTGATTCCCCTCAGTTAAGGTGCAACCTGTCCCTCTTCTACAGGTCACCCCTGCCCTAGAAGAGGTTCCAATGATCCAAGAACATGAAACCCTACCCCTTGCACCAGTATCTCAGCCACTCATTCATCTGTTCTATCATCCTATTCCTGCCTTGACTAGCACATGGCACCAGGAGTAATCCAGTGATTACTACCTTGGAGGTCTTGCTCTTCAGCCTCTTCCCTAACTCCCCATGCTCACTGCACAGGATCTCTTCCCTCTTTCTACCCATGTCATTGGTGCAACATGCACCACAACTTCTGGCTACTCACCTTCCCCCTTGAGAATATTCTGCAGCTGCTCTGAGACATCCTCAGACCATCCTGGCACCTCTTTCACAGGCACAGAATCTCTTGTCTGTCCCCCTAACTATCAAGTCTCCTATCACTATTGCTCAGCCTGAATCTACCCTTCCTTACTGAGCTGTCCACAGTGCCACTGACCTGGCTGCTGCACCCTGATAGGTCATCCCCCAGCAGTATCCAAAAGGGTATACTTGTTTCTGAGGGTTATGGCCACAGGGGAACCCTGCACTGACTGATTACTCCCCTTACTTCTCCTGGTGGTCACCCATCTATCCAAAGCCTGTACCCTGGGTGTGACCACCTCAATAAAAGTCTCATCTATGAGGGTTTTCAGCTTCCCAGATGGTCCTGAGTACATCAAACTCCAGCTCCATTTCCTGGACCTGAGCATTCAGGAGCTGCAGCTGGGTGCACTTCCTGCAGATGTAGTCATCAGGGAGACTGAGGTTCCCTGACATCCCACATGAGGAGCATTCCACTGCGCTAACTGCCACCCTGAATCAAAGACTAAGGATTTACAGACAACAAAATAAAGACCTTACCTGTACCTTCTTACTGAAACCTTTCTTTTTAAAGAGCTACTCACACTTCTCCACCTAGGTCACTTACTCAGCCCCTTCTCACCAAGGTCTCAATTTCTTCCCCCCCCCCAACACTGAACTGTTCCAAAATAGTCACTCTGCTTAACCCTAGCTTCTTTTCATTGGCTGCTACTGATTAGCTAATTAGCCAATTATTACTAACAACATTCAAGTGTGCTTCTTTAAGGGTCCTGCTCACTGAAAATGAAAACCAGGCACAGAGACTCATCTCTTTAGAAAACTCCCACCTCTCGTTCCAAGTCCCACCTTCCAATCACTGAAAATGAATCCAAGCACAGAGACTCACCTCTTTACCATAGAGACCTACCTCTTTTGCAGTGAACAGTGCAACAAAACTCATTGTTGATTTCTTTACCATTCTGTCTGCAATATGTTTTCTATATCTTTGACATTCAAGCTACATTCTTTCTTATTCATTGCTAAAAGAGCATCTAAAAGGTACTGAAAGATTCTGATTTCCAAGTACTTTATATTAGTATCAATTACATTGTTTGTTTTCAACTTTGATAAAATATTAAAAGTAAAACTGCGATAGCTAAGCTTGACTTATCGGAGTTTGCTCAGTAACAAAGAAAGAGTTAGATTGTGAAGAACCTTCACAGTAGGATTGGTGCTTATGACCATCACCCACACCAAATTATCAATGGCATCATTTGAAATGTAACATATTGAATTTTATTGGTCACTTTTAACTGAGTCTCTGTCTCTTTGATTATCTGAAAAAATAGAAAACAGCTTATTCTGCAAAACACAGAACATTGGAAAACAAATTACTTAAATAGAGAAACTAACAAACCCCAGGAATAAAGTGATAGTACAATATATTCTTCACTTTTGGGAATGCAAAAATATGAAATCATTCTTTTTGTACCACAGCTTGAGAGTGATGCAAAGATCAACAAGTTTGTGAATGTGCTCAAACTACCTAAAGAAGCAATCACTGATGTGAAACCTGGAACAACCTGCACTGTGGCAGGATGGGGAAAAACACGAAGAAGATATATTAGTTACACACTTCAAGAGGTGGAACTCCTGGTAATAGATCGCAAAACATGCAACAGCGTGAATTATTACAATTATAGACCTAAAATAACCCAGGACATGATCTGTGTTGGTGACAGCAAAGGCAGAGGAGATTCATGTCAGGTGAGTGTGTTGTGTGGCTGTGTTATCAGTAAAAATTCTATAAAGCTATCAGATTGTGTGCAAACGCCCCAGTGGTTCACAGGTGCCTTCTATAGATTGAAACATTCCATCCTTCCTCACTCTCATTACAACCGACTCTTACCTGCTTTCTGAAGGGCTGCTCAGTTACATAAAAAATGCTTCAAGAAAGTGGCCCAACATTACCACCATCTCAGGGAAAATAAAAATAGGCCATAAATGTTACCCTTACAGGCAATGCCCACATCTCAAGGTGGATTTGAAAAAAAATAATAAGCAGATAGTTAAAACATGTATGTGTTATTTATGGAAGAACCATCTTCCCTATGGTTCTTGCATTTTCTAGAATCTCATATCTATGTCCTGAATTTAGGTGTCTAGCGGACTGGATCTAGCGCACTATCTGATCCCAACATCAGGTTGTGAACACAGTGGATCAGTAGAGCTGGCACCCTATACCTATGAGGTGTCCTGTGAGGTAGGCCAGGCTCAGGAGTTGGATCCCAAGGTTCTGCCTTCATGAATACCCTGACAATCTTCGACAGTTCACAGTGAAAAAATGTTAGAGACATTTAAAAACTACACAAGCATATTTAATGAAAAAAAGTTTAATTTAAAGACAACTTAACATTATAAAAAAAAGTTAAGATAAAGTAAACTTAATAGACCATTTCCCTTCATTTAGTTATTTCACAGGCCAGTGACTCCATTCAATGTCAGCCAAACTTGCTGCAGAGGGGCCAGATACAAAATGAATCTGGCCACTTGCCCCAGGACATCAGTGCTCTACTGCTGGGCTCAGTTGTGAGTCCAGTGGCAGAGTGGAGGGTCAGCTGCACCAGCATCTGACATCTGCTTCATTTTGACCTTGCACATTCCACCAGAGTTTGAATTCAAGCTGAAGTACAGATTGCAGATGGCTGATGGTTCTCTGCGCAACTGCTGACCTACGAATAAACTCAATCCAGGCTATTGAAAGCATTCCACTAAAAGACTCTTTGTGTGTCCAATTGCCTACATTTGCTCCACATGTATGTTCACCACCTCCTCAGGACAGCCAGGCATAGGTGATCAATTGTGACCTGATGTCAGACTGAAGGTTTGCAGTCTATCATTTTAGCTAATTCTACTTAATTGTCACCTTCACTTTTTTTTCTCTTCCAGGGTGATTCAGGTGGCCCTTTGATATGCAACAACAAGTATACTGGGATTGTGTCCTTTGGCAAGGGATGTGCAATTCCGGATAAGCCTGGGGTTTACACTTTAATAACAAAGAAATACCTTTATTGGATTCAATCTACGATTGGTGTGACCGCTGAAGAGCTGTATTGAGTAATCAGCATCCTGCTTCATTCTGCTTTACTTACAATGATGCTCAATTAAGTGGCTTAGAGTACCAGCATGCTTCCATCCATATCTTTTGTGCATTGTATAACATATTACTGCAAAATCCATTAAAATAAAGTATTGTGAAATTCCCTGCCTTGTGAAATTCCCTGAAGTAAGTGTTACAAGTTGTGAAAGAGAGGTGAACCATAATTAAGAGACTTCTTAGACTTCAGCAACAGGTTAGACTTGCTTTGCAGCAATTATAAGCTTGGAGACATAGATAGTGGAGACAGTCAGATTCTCAAGACCATTAGAATCTGTACTAAAATATCAAGTAAACTTTCGAACTGAATGTTCCTCTTGCAGTACTAGTAGTTTGATTAAACACACAAAGAATTTGCTCTGAGAGATGCTGCTCCCAATCTGTCAATTCTCCCAGTTTAACATGGATATAACAGAAGTCTAATATCTTTGTGATATCTAGATGCCACCTTAGTTGGCCAATTATCTCAAATTGCCCAAGCATTTCACAGAATGGTGCAGAAAGCCTAAGAAACTTTGCAATTCCCAATTTCAATCCCAGTAGTAGATTGCACACTCTGAAGGCAGCCACTGCGGGGAAGCTGCTGGATCAGTGAAATCAAATGCTGATAATTAACAGGATTGAGAATTAAAGAGCTGTGGAGGGAGGAAAACAGGAAGAGAGTTGGCCACTGGAAAAAGGTCAGAAGTATGACTGAGGAACTGAGATGCAGAAATGGAGTGACTGAGCAAAAGACGGGCATCAGGATGGCAAGATGATTGGGAAATCAGATGGGAGGACATAAGGACAAGGTGATTTGGGCACCATAGGGAAAGGTGCATCAATGGAACCAAAGTTTGGTAATGAAATATAATGCTTAGCCATGACAATACATTTGGATTTAGCACAGAAACAAGCAACTGTGGATGAATTTCAACCCAGAGATGCTTTTGGAACATTGAATAGGCTACAAATCATTTTCCTTCTTCTTTCTGGCATCATCTGAGGGGCTGAGGGCTTCATAGATGAGACTTTTAGTGAGGTGGTCACACCCAAGGTATAGGTTTTAGACAGATGGGTGACCACCAGAAGAAGTAAGGGCAGTGGGCAGTCAGTGCAGGGATCCCCTGTGGCCATCCCCCTCACTTACAGGTATACTTCTTTGGATACTCTTTTGAGGGGGACGATCTTTCAGGGGCTAGCAGCAGCAGTCAGGTCTCTGGAACTGTAACTGGCTCTGAGGCTCAGAGGGAAAGGGTGCTTTCAGATGGGGCGATAGTGATACGAGACTTGATAGTGAGCGGGACAGACAGGAGATGCTGTGGCTGCAGAAGAGACACCAGGACCGTGTGTTGCCTCCTGGGTGTCAAGGTCAAGGACGTCTCTGAGTGGCTGCAGAAAATTCTTGAGGGGGAAGGCAAACAGCCAGAGGTCATTGTACACATTGGTAAAAATGACATAGGTAGAACAAAGGATGAGTTCCTGCAGAATGAGTACAGGGAGTTAGGTAAGAAGTTAAAATGTAGGACCTCGAGGGTAGTGATCGCCAAATTATTCCTGGTGCCATGTGCTGGTGAGTCCAGGAATAGAAGGGTAGGCCAGATGAATGCATGGCTGAAGAGCTGGTGTAGGAGGCAGGGATTCAGGTTCTTGGATCATTGGGATCTCTTCTGGGATAGAGGTGACCCATACAAGAGGGACGGTTTGCACTTGAACCAGAGGGGAACCAATATCTAGCAGGGAAATTTGCTATTGCCACCAGGTAGGGTTTAAACTAGATTGGCAGGGGAGTGGGACTAGAGAGAGTGAAGTCAGTGAGAAGACAAGGGTACGTGCAGCAACTAAAGCATATAAGCCTAGCAATCAGGAGAGCCATGTTTACAGTAAAAGGGCAGATAAGACCACTGCTTTAAATTGCATCTACTTCAATGCATGTAGCTTAACAGGTAAAGTGGATGAACTGAGGGCGTGGATTGCCTCTCAGGAATGGGATATTGTGGCCATAACAGAAACATGGCTGAGAGAAGGGCAGGACTGGCAGCTCAATGTTCCGGGATACTGAGGCTTTAGGTGTGGCAGAGGAACAGATAAGAGTGGAGGGAGCGTTGCCTTTTTGATAATGGAGGACATAACAGCAGTACTTAGGGATGATATTCTTGAGGGATCATCTAACGAGGCTATTTGGGTAGAACTGAGAAATAAGAAGGGGATAGTCACCTTGGTGGGGCTATATTGTAGATCCCCCAGTAGTCAGTGGAAACTTGAGGAGCAGATGTGTCGAGAAATTGCAAGTCGTTGTGAGAGCAGTGGGGTAATGCTAGTGGGAGATTTCAATTTTCCTGATATCGACTGGGCAACCCAGAGTGCAAAGGGCCTGGAAGGGGCAGAATTTGTCTGGTTTGTCCAAGACAGTTTCCTCATGAAATATATAGAGGAGCTTACTCAGGAAGGATCAATACTGGACCTCCTTTTAGGGAATGAGGTGGGTCAAGTAACTGAAGTGGCAGTTGGGGTGCACTTTGGGTCCAGTGGCCACAATTCTATTAGTTTTAAAATAGTTATGGAAAAAGATAGAACAGGTCCATAGGTTAAAGTCCTGAACTTGAGCAGGGCCAACTTTGAGGGCATTAGGCAGGACCTAGCTGGGGTCGACTGGGTGACTATTTAAAGGCAAAGGAACAGTTGGCAAGTGGGAGGCTTTTAAGAGGGTCATATCAAGAGTCCAGGGGCAGCACATTCCTGTTACAGTGAAGGGTAGACATACCAAGTTCAGGGAACCCTGGATGACAAGAGTTATCGAGGCTCTGGTCAGGAAAAAGAAGGAAGCGTACATTGCGTTTAAGCATACATTACATTTAAACTTTTTCTATCCATCAAGGGACTCATTCGTACGAGGGTATGAATGAATCCCTTGCTGAATATAAAAAGTTTAAGACCAGGCTTAAGAGGGAAATCAGGAGGGCAAAAAGAGTGTATGAGATGGATTTGGCAGGCAGGGTTAAAGATAATCCCAAGAGGTTCTTCAGTTATGTTAACAGAACAGCAAAAGGGTGACTAAGGAGTGATTAGATCCTCTTAAAGACCATCAGGGCCGCCTATATGTGGAGCCACAGGAGATGGCCGAGATTTTTAATGTCTATTTCTTCTGGGTGTTTACTAAGGAGAACATCACGGTTGCCAAAGAAATGAAAGTAATAAAAGTGAGGTCATGGATCATATGCTTATTATGATGAAGGAAGGATTTGCACCCCTGAAGCACTTTAAGGTGGGTAAATCCCCAGGGCCTGACCAAGTGCACCCTCGGACCTTATGGGAGGCCAGGGAAGAAATTGCGGAGGCCTTTGTGGAAATATTTGCTTTGTTGTTAGCCACTGGCAAAGTTCCAGAAGACTGGAGGGTGGCTAATGTTGTTCCATTGTTCAAGAAGGGTAGCAAAGTCAAGCCAGGGAACTACAGGCCAGTGAACATAACTTAAGTTGTAGGAAAGTTACTGGAGGGAATTCTGAGGGACAAGATTTACCATTGCTTGGATAGCCAAGGCTGATCAGGAACAGTCAGCATGGTTTTTTGTGTGTGAGGTCATGTTTGATGAAGCTTTTAGAGTTCTTCAGAGGTAACGAAGGGGACAGATGAAGGTAGGGCAATGCATGTTATCTATATAGACTTTATTAAGACTTTTGACAAGGTCCCACATGTCAGGCAGATCTGGATGGTTAGGTTGCATGGGATTCAGGGGGACCTTGCGAAGTGGATTCAGAATAGGCTTGATGACAGGAAACAGAGGGTGATGGTTGAAGGTCGATTCTCAGCTGGAGGCCTGTGACTTGTGGGGTGCCCAGGGATCAGTGTTGGGACCTCTGTTATTCATTATGTATGTAAATGATTTGGATATGAATGTACATGGCATGATTAGCAAGTTTGCTGATGATACTAAATTAGGGGATCTTGTTGATAATGAAGCAAGTTACAATGAATTGCAAAGAGATCTTGATCAGTTAGGGAGATGGGCTGAGGAATGGCAAATGGATTACAACTTAGATAAGTATGAGGTGATGCATTTTGGACATTGAAACCAGGTTAGGACTTATACAGGGAATAGCAGGGCACTGACGAGCGTAGTGGAACAGAGGGACCTGGGAGTACAAGTGCACAGTTCGCTGAAAATGGCCACACAAGTAGACAGGGTGGTGAAGAAGATGTTTAGCATGCTTGCCTTCATCAGTCAGGGCATTGAGTTTAGGAGTAGGGACACTATGTTGCAATTATATCAGTCAAGGCCGCACTTGGAGTATTGTGCACAGTTTTGTTCACCCTGTTATAGGGAAGACATTGTCAAGCTGGAGAGGGTGCAGAAGAGATCTACAGGGATGCTATCTGGACAAGAGGGCCTGAGTTATAGGGAGAAGTTGGCTATGCTGGATTTTTATTCCTTGGAACCTAGGAGAATGAAGAGTGACCTCATAGAAATTTATAAAATCATGATGGGTATGGATGAGGTGGTCAGTCAAAGTCTTTCCCTCAGGGTTGGGGAGTCCAAAACTAGAGGGCACAGATACAAGATAAGAGGGGAGGGATTTAAAAGAAACCTGAGAAGTAACTTTGTTACACAGATGGTAGTGAGTACCTGGAATGAGCTGCGATAGGAAGCTGTCAAGGTGGGTACAATTGCAACATTTAAGGGGCATTTGGATAGGTACATGGAGGGGAGGGGCTTGGTGGGTTATGAGCTGAACACTGGCTACTGGGACTGGCAGGGAGGATGTTGTGGTCAGCACGGACCAGTTGGGCTGAAGGGCCTGTTTCATTGCTGTAATTCTCTGTGACTCTATCTAATTTCACGCTTCTATAATAACAGAACAATCCATGCTGTATTGTACAAAGGTAACTCAAATACAAATTCACATTATCTGGCTCTGGTTTTCGTGAGGAGGAAATTATCATTCATTTCTTGCTACCTATCTATAATATTCACTATCATGTATCACTAACAGTAAGACTATACATTTTATATTGCAGAACACACCTATTTTATTCTTGTATTCTTTCATTCTTCATATGTGTAGGACGAGTGGCGTACCGTGTCTACATTATCGTGACCAAGTTGATGAACAGTGGAAGCAGTTTGTGACCATAGGATTAATAACTCAGCACGCTATGAGGGAGCTAGGTGTTTGGTAATTTACAAGTTGTGAGGAGAGTCAAAGAAAGGGATGCACATTTGCTGGTTTTACCATATCTTCTTCTCCAACCCCAATGGTAAATAATTATCCAGGAGCCAACAACATTAACAATTCAGTGAAAAGGATGCTTCATAGGTCTGAGTTTGTGCCTAAAGCCTTTAATTGCTAATGGTTCAAAATTGCTGGGAGGTGGTAGGTGGAAGTGACAAAGGGCTGAGGATGATGGAATCTGATTGGAGAGGAAGGTGGAGCGTGGAATAAAGGGAGAGAGGTGGAGCGGGAAACCAGTGGGAGGAGTGCGTGGGTGGTGGGCCGATGGAGAGGGTGGGGGAGGGGATAGAGATAGTGTGAAGGGGGCTGGGTGGATCAGGAGACGAGAGAAAGGAGAAAAGGAACAGAGGGGAAGCAATTACCGGAAGTTGGATAATTCATGCCGTAGGTTGCAGACCACCCAGGCTGTACATGAGGTTCTGTTTCTCTACTTTGTGCTTAGCTTCAACTTGGGAGTAGAGGAAGCCAAGGACAGACATGTCAGTGTGGGAATGGGAATGAGAATTAAAATGGCTGGCAAATGGCAAATCCTGATGGCCAGAGCGGACAGAGTGAAGATGCTCGGCGAAGCAGTCACCCCCTCTGCTTCCAGTCTCCCCGATGTAGGTGAGGCCACTGCACAAACACCAGATGCAATAAGTAACACCAGGGGATTCACATGTGAAAGACTACCTCACTGGAAGGGCTGTTTAGGGCCCTGGATGGTGGTGAGGGAGGAGATGTAGGGGCAAGTGTTACACCTCTGGTGGTTACAGGGGAAAGAGAGTACCTGGGAGGGAGGCAGATGGGTGGGGAAGGATGAATGGACCAGGGAGTCACAGAGAGGGTGATCCCTGCGGAAAGTGGAGATGGGAGGGGAGAGGAAGATGTGGTTGATGATGGGATCCTGTTGTAGATGGCAGAAATGACGAAGAATAATATGTTGGCTGCATAGGCTACCATATCCATTGGATTGGGGCTACACCTGCGTGCATTGAGGATTGGTTAATGGCAGAAAACAGGGAGTAAGAATAAATGGGATACTTTTAATTTAGTAGGCTGTGGTATTGTGGGGATGGGAGCTGGTACCTCAGCTGTTCACAGTCTGAATCAATGATTTAGATGAAGGACCAAGTGCAATTTATCGAACCTTGCTGATGATATAAAACTGAGTCAACTGCAAGAAGGATGCAAGGAAGTTTTAAGGGAATATAGGCAATCTAAGAGGACATGGCAGATGGAATATACTGCAAATAAATGTGAAGTCATCTACTTTGAAAAAGAGAGAAAAGCAAGTACTTTTTAAATGATGGAAAATGAAATACCAGTGTTTCATTTCGCATCATTTGAAAAGTATTTGTATACAAGTCACTGGAAGTGAACATACAGGTATGGCATGCAATAAGGAACGAAAATGATATGTGGATTTTTATTGCAAGAAGATTTCGACACAAGAGTAAAGACAAAGGAACCAGGGAAGGATATGCTTGAGATTGAGGAAGTGCAAATTATGAGGAATTATCAAATTATTATCGCTGCACCTTTTTTAACTTTCCCTGATATTTAAAAAGGCCTTCTAACCTGGAACTCATCAGGGAAAAAAAAGAGGAAAGCAGCATGTTGGACAGGAAGTAGGGAATCATTCTGAAATTGTTATTCTTCAACATACAGTATGTTCAATTGGTCTTTTCCAGTAGAATGCGAGGAATGGTACAAACAAATGTTTTTGGAATTCCTTGTCCAAGAAAGCTGTGCTGGAACAGAAAGGATTTTAATCAGTAAGGGAATTAAGAGATATAGGGATAGGGCAGGGAAGTGGACTTGAGGAAAGTTGGATCTTCTATAACCTCATTGAATGGCAGATCTGGCTCTAGGGGATGAATGCTTCTTTCTTCCTCATCCAAGTGAGAAATTGGTTTGCCATTCATCACATTCAATGTATGTAAATGATGCCAGGAAGACAGTGCCTAGTAAACTATCTAACACCCTTGGCTGTTCCTTTGAAAATCAATTTGATTTAGGGTGGATTTCTGTTCAGAGAAACAAAGGACTGCAGTTGCTGGAATCTAGATGAAAAACACTATGATGCTGGAGGAACTCAAGCAGGCCAGGCAGCATCTGTGGAGAGAAGCAGGTGTTCAACGTTTGAAATTAGTACCCTTCTTCAGGACTGAAGATAGGGAAAAGGGAAGCCCAATATATAGGAAGGAAAAGCAGAGCAGTGATAGGTGGACAAAAGTGGGGAGGCGGGGTGGGCACAAGGTGGTGATAGGTAGATGCAGGTAAAAGATAGTGATAGGCAGGTGTGGGAGAGTAGGCTCTCACTTTGTCTCAATTTCTACGCCATCCCTTTTTCTTAATTTCTCCACCCCCACTGCATCTTCTCCCATGGTGAGGCTTTCCACTCCAGGACATCTGAGATGTCCAACTTCTTTTCTAACTGGGGCTTCCTCCCGACTGTGCTCGAGAGAGCTCGCACCTGTTTCTCTGCCATTTCCCGCACCTCTGCTCTCATCCCCACCTCTCCCAGACCCAACAGGGATAGCGTCCCCCTTTTCCTCACATTTCATCCCACTAGCCTATGTATCTAACATAACATTCCCCACCACTTTCTCCATCTCCAAAGGGACCCCACCACCAAGCACATCTTCCCTTCCCAAACCCCTTTCTGCCTTTCACAGGGACCGCTCTCTCTGCGACTCCCTCATTCACTCTGCCCCTCCCCCATCCATCCCGCTCCCACCCCGGGAACTTTCCACTGACCCTGCCATAGGTGCAACACCTGCCCCTACATCACCTCCATTCAGGGACCCAAACAGTCCTTCCAGGTGAGACAGAGATTCACCTGCACCTCCCTTAATATCATCTACTGCATTCGGTACTCCAAGTGTGGCCTCCTCTACATTGGTGAGACCAAAGGCAGACAGGTGACCATTTCACAGAACACCTGTGCTCTGTCTGTAACCATGATCTGCATCTCCTCATTGCCAGTCACTTCAGCTCCGCCTCCCACACTATCACTGATATGTCAGTCCTCGGCCTCCTCCACTGCCAGGAGAATTTCAAGCACAAACTGGAGAAACAGCACCTCATTTTCCATTTTGGAACCTTGCAGCCTAACGGCATAAATATTGAATTCTCCCACTTCAGGTAATCCCCACACTCCTTTCTCACACCTCCCCACCCCAGCAGCCCCACCCCCACCCACCCCCCCGCCATGCTTCTTCTCATCTTCCCTTTCCTAGGCTCTTTTTTTTCTACTTTTCTCCCCTCTCTCTCCTTACCCTTGACCCATCCCCCAGTGGATCTGCTCTCCCCTCCTCCCCACACCTGCCTATCGCTATCTCTTACCTGCATCTACCTATAACCACCTTGTGCCCACCCCGCCTCCCCTCTTTTGTCCACATATCACTGCTCTGCTTTTCCCTCCTATATATTGGGCTTCCCCTTTTCCTATCTTCAGTCCTGAAGAAGAATCCTGACCCGAAACGTTGACCACCTGCTTCTCTCCACAGATGCTGCCTGGCCTGCTTGAGTTCCCCCAGCATCATAGTTGTTTTCATCTAGATTCCAGCATCTGAAGTCCTTTGTTTCTCAACCTATTCTTACCCTCACTGACGTGTAGCAATACCAAAGGATTGTTCCAAAGAACTGCCCACATAATTTACTGCCTTTTGTGCTCAAGCTGTTTTTTTTCTCCCATGTGAGAAAATTAAGCGAGCTTGTTATTACCACAGTGCTATTTCAACACTGATCTGATCAGTTTTGTGCACTTTATCACTGCCATCAGAAAGCTGCTGGACACTTTTCACCAAAGTTTTGGTTCCTGTTGCATTCTGCAGTTCTACATAGTTTTTGTTCTCTGATCATCTTTTGGAATGATTTGAACTCACAATCTTCCTCGTTATGGCCTTGCACCTTATTATCTGCCTGCTCCGCACTTTCTCTGTAACTGTAACACTTCTGTAATTGTTATTGTTTTCCCTGCATTATGTCATTGATTTCCCTTGTACTACCTCAATGCACTGATGTGAAGAAATGATCTGTATGGATGGCATGTAAAGCAAAGTTTTTCTCTCTACCTTGGTACATATGAGAATAATAAACCAATTTACCAAATATCAATTTACTATTGCTGCACCTTTTTTCAGTTTCCCTGATATTTAAAAAGGCCTTCTAACCTGGAATGCATCAGGGAAAAAAAAGAGGGAAGCACCATGTTGGACAGGAAGTACCATGTTGGACAGGAAGTAGGGAATCACTCTGAAATTGTTCTTATTAAACATATGTTCAGTTTGTCTTTCCCAGTAGAATGTGAGGAATGGTACAAACAAATGTTTTTGGAATTCCTTGTCCAAGAAAGCTGTGCTGGAACAGGAAGGATTTTAATCAGTAAAGGAATTAAGAGATATAGGGATAGGGCAGGGAAATGGACTTGTGGAAAGTTGGATCAACTATAACCTCATTGAATGGCAGATCTGGCTCTAGGGGATGAATGCTTCTTCCTTCCTCATCCGAGTGAGAAATTGGTTTGCCATTCATCACATTCAATGTATGTAAATGATGCCAGGAAGACAGTGCCCAGTAAACTATCTAACTCCCTTGGCTGTTCCACCGGCCAATATAGTTCCATCTCTGAATTATATTCTGCCTTTGAAAATCAAATTGCTTTAGGTAGATTTCTATTCAGAGAAACAAAGGACTGCAGATGCTGGAATCTAGATGATCGCTGCATCATCCTTTGGGTTGAGAAGCCTCAGCAGATTGGTTTGCAGTATTTCTCACTCTGTAAGTCAGGACCCTTCTTCAGTACTGAAGGTAGGGAAAGGGGAAGCCCAATATATAGGAGGGAAAAGCAGAGCAGTGATATGTGGACAAAAGAGGGGAGGCAGGGTGGGCACAAGGTGGTGATAGGTAGATACAGGTAAGAGATAATGATAGGCAGGTGCGGGGGAGGACGGGAGAGCAGGTCCACCAGGGGATGGGTCAACGGTAAGGAGAGAGAGGGAAAATAAAATGGTATGAAAAAAAAGGCTAGGAAAGGGTGCAAACTCTCTCAGTGCAGTCGGGAGGAAGACCCGGTTAGAAAAGAAGTTGGACATCTTGGGTGTCCTGGACTGGAAAGCTTCATCATGGGAGCAGATGTGGCGGAGGCGGAGAAATTGAGATAAAGGAATGGCAGAGAAACTGAGAAAAAGAAAAAGGGACAGCCTATGTATCTAGTTTTCATCTCACCAGCCTACGTATCCAACAGCTCCCAGACCCGACAGGGATAGGGTCCCCCTTGTCCTCACAATTCATTCCACCAGCCTACATATCCAACACAAGAGCTCGCACCTGTATCTCTGCCATTTCCTGCACCTGCGCTCTCACCCCACCCCTCCCAGACCCTGCACCTCCCTTAATATCATCTACTGCATTCAATACTCCAAGTGTGGCCTCCTCTACATTGGTGCTGGTCTGGCTGCTATCTGTACGGAGTTTCTACGTTATCCCTGTGTCTGCCTGAGTTTCCTCTGGGTGCTCCGGTTTCAAAGATGTACAGGTTAGGAAGTTGTGGGCATGCTATGTTGGCACCGGAAGCGTGGCGACACTTGCGGGCTGCCCCCGGTAGATCTGCTCTCCCCTCCTCCCCTGAACCTGCCTATCATTATCTCTTACTTGCATCTACCCTTCACCACCTTGTGCCCACCTGACCTCCCCTTGAACCTTGCACCTTATTATCTGCCTGCTCTGCACTTTCTCTGTAACTGTAACACTTCTGTAATTGTTATTGTTTTCCCTGCATTATGTTATTGATTTCCCTTGTACTACCTCTGAATGGTTTGCCATTCATCACATTCAATGTATGTAAGTGATGTCAGGAAGACAGTCCCTTGGCTGCTCCACTGGCCAATATAGTTCCATCTCTGAGTTACATTCTGCCTTTGAAAATCAATTTGATTTAGGGTTGATTTCTATTTAGAGAAACAAAGGACTGCAGATGCTGGAATCTAGATGGAAGACTCGATGATGCTGGATGGTGCTCTGTCCATAACCGCGATCTGCATCTCCCCATTGCCAGTCACTTCATCACCCCTTCCCAAACTATCACTGATATGTCAGTCCTCGGCCTCCTCCACTGCAAGGAGAATTCCAAGTGCAAACAAGAGGAACAGCACCTCATTATCTGTCTTGGAACCTTGAAGCCTAATGGCATCAACATTGAATTCTCCCACTTTAGGTGATCCCCACTCCCCTTTCCCCACAACTGTCCCCCCCACCATGCTTCTTCTCATCTTCTCTTTCATAGCCTCTTACTATCTCTTACCTGCATCTACCTATATCCACCTCGTGCCCACCCCGCCTCCTCTTTTTTGTCCACCTATCACTGCTCTGTTTTTCCCTCTGATATATTGGGCTTCCCCTTTTCCTATCTTCAGTCCTGAAGAAGGGTCCTGACCTGAAACGTTGACCACCTGCTTTTCTCCACGGATGCTGCCTGGCCCGCCAGATTTCTATTTATCTGAATGTTAGAAATGAAAAGCTTGTTTTTTTAATGAGCTATATACTTATGACTAAATCTTGTAATATATTAATCATATTGCAACTGCTATCAATCTAACAATCAAAATGAAAGCAAAAGTTTGAACTTTAGTGCTTGGCCCCAAATGAAATGACCTAGAGCGTGCTGTCAGAATAAACAGAGTAGAAATGTGCAAGTGATTCCTGGGTTAGTAAGATGTAACTAGGCTCACAATTTCTGAATATATGACCAGCTAATTGGAAACAATTTGAAATTTCTTCACTCAGAAAGTTATAATATCTGGAATTCTCTACCCAAATAGGGAATTGGGTGCTCAGTCTTTGAGTATATTGAAAACAGAGGTTGACAGTTTTCTGGATACAAAGGTGTTTGAGGCATATGGAGATAGTGCAGGAAGATTAAATTGAGGGAGAAGACCAATGATGATCTAGTGGTAGAGGGGGCTCAAAAGGCCAAAATGTTCACTTCTGCTCCTGCAACACGTGGTGCTGTTTTCTTATGACCTGCACTGTCGGGCAGAAGATACAAAAGCTCAAGAGCATGTACCACCAGGCTCAAGGACAGCTTCTGTCCCATTGTTATGAGACTCTTGAACGGACTTCTCATATGCTGAAAGATGAATTTTTGATCTCCCAGTCTACCTTGTTATGGCCTTTGCACTTTATTTGTCTACCTGCACTGCACTTTCTCTGTAACTGCAACTCTACGCAAAAGATGTATTTCACTGTGTTTCGATATACATGTGACTAATAAAGATATCTTATTTTATCTTATCTTATATTCTGCATTCTGTTTTTCTTTTTACTGCCTCGATGTACTTATGTATGGCATGATCTTTCTGGATGGCACGCAAAGGAAAGCTTTTCACTGTATATCAGTACATGTGACAATAATAAGCTAACCAATATGCCAGATGGACCTCATTTGTGCTTAGATTGTTATACAAAGAAACATGAACATATCATGCAAAAGGCTTCAGTAAAGCAATGAAAAGGCTAAAATATTATTACAAGTTGTGAAGAAGGTTGTTGCAAGGCTCACTTTTGAAGACCAGTTTGGTGGTACTGGTGGGTTTCATTATTAATGATACGTTCATCTACAGAAAGAATCAGAAACCACTTGCTACCAAGGAACATATGACAATTTAACTGAAGTATATTTCCCAGGGTGGGAAATACAGCAAACCAATCTGCTGAGGCTTCTCAACCCAAAGGATGACTCATCTTTCTCGATCATCTGCAAACAGACTGGCAGTATGTTTACTGCGTTTTCTGTTTCTATTTGAAATCTCTTGCATTTAAGTTATTGTTGAATCCCTGAAAATATCTTGGAGATCATTAACTAGCTTTTGCTCGCTGAACAAAGTGTATTGTTAAACTGAGTTAGCATATTGTTTTGACTATGATTAAGTGGGGTTTGGTTTGGATGTACACGAGTCACTTGTTCACAAATTACAGGGAGATCTGGGTGGAAAAACCAAAAGAAGAGCTGAATCATCTTGGAAAGTATTCAGGTTGTGCACAAAATGGTGATGAATTTCACAGAAGTTATTCTGTGTAAAATGTAATATAGGATGTTGGTAGAAAATACTGTGACCAGTGATGTTCCATTGGGATCAGTGCTGGGACCTCTCTTGTTTGTGACATATACAGTATAAATGATTTGAACATGGTGAGAGATCTGATTTGTTAGTTTAATAAAATCTTCTCTTCTCTGACTGTTTTTTTTACTGTATACAAGGCCAATCAAAGCTTTCAACAGCTAGAACATTTTAAAAACTTTTATCTTCCCACCTAGAGTTGAACCCCATTGTGAATGTGTAACTCAATTGCACCTGTTTTCCCACTTGAAACCCTATCGAAGTGAAGTAATCCCACTATAATGACTGATACTGACCTACTGTGTTTGACCATCTGGAAGGTAATTCAGAAATTATGAAAAATCATATCAAAAAGCTGATAGGAAAGGGGAAGTGAGCTGAAGCCAGAGGTGAGGGGGTATGCAAAACTTAGCCTTAGATCAAAGGGAAGGCTGCAATTTCAGCTGTTAATGGCAAATGGGGATTTGCCTTAAAAGTAAGACTGTTTGGCTGTAAAGGCACTGCAGTCAGAGAAGTGAGGCCTAGTCAACTACCAGCAGTTGTACCTCATTAGACTGTTAGTGGACTGACCCCGGGATGGTTGTAAATATGTGCAGGGATCTGCTCATAGCATGGGTAGAAAAAGAATACAGTGTTTTTGTCATTGACTAAAATACCTACTGTTTACACAGGTTTAAGGTGAGAGGGGAAAACTTTAAAGGAACGTGAGAGGCAAGTTTTTCACACAAGGGATGGTGGGCTTCTGCACCTCTGGCAGAAATTCAACTAATAACCCATTGTAAATGTGGACACTCATCGTAAAATGCTTACTGACAGAACGAGGCTCAAAATTAATTGGCAGAGAAGGGTATCAGCTCTTAAATGCACACTCCCCATGGCAATCAGTAAGCAACAGCATACATTATGATTGCCAGGGAGGATAAAGAGGTTGCATAGAAGCGAGAACTCCCCCAATTATTCAAAGGGACTCAGACGTTCTAGGCACCCAGAAGACCCTATGTACTAGAATACACAGCAGAAGGTGACTCCATTTCTTCGTGTGTTACATGCTGCATTCAATGCAGCGTAGCGGTTAGCATAACACTATTACAGCACTAGCGGCCCCGTTTCAATTCTGGCCACTGTCTGTAAGGAGTTTGTACATTCTCCCTGTGTCTGTGTGGGTTTCCTCCGGGTGTTCCGGTTTCCTCCCAGATTCCAAAGATGTACAGGTTAGGAAGCTGTGGGCATGCTATGTTGGCACTGGAAGCGTGGCGACACTTGTGGGCTGTCCCCAGAGCACTCTACGCAAAAGATGCATTTCACTGTGTGTTTCGATGTACATGTGACTAATAAAGATAAAGATATCTTATAAATTTCATGTTTGCACTATGTATGTCAGGATCAGTTGCAGACCACTGAAAAGATTGTAGCAAGACATTTTAGTCATTGGTGCAGGGAATCATCTTTTATGTGTTGCATTCTGTGCAATTGGACCCTCATAGGATCATTTAAGGCAATTGTCTGTGTATCTGGGCTCCCTGCCTGATTATTGGTGGGTTTCTTTTTGTTTCTGCAGTAATTGTAGTCTTAAGTAAAGAAGGTGTTTCCACTTTTTTTGGTGTGTGCTGTTGAAACCCGATTGGCAATGAGTTTCACAGAGCTGTAGGGTCTTTCGATAGCTCTCCTTTCACATGCTCCCCATCCATGGGTATGGTTGTGGTGTAGGAGTTAAGTTACCAAACCAGTTAAGTTACCAGATAGTCACAGTCTTTTTTCCAGGGTAGAGGAGTCCAAAACTAGAGGGCACAGTTTTAAGGTGAAAGGGGAGAAATTTAAAGGGACCTGAAAGGCAAGTTTTTCACACAGGGAATGGTGGGTATATGGAACGAGCTGCCAGAGGAGGTGGTGGAGGCAGATACAATTACAACATTTAAAAGGCATTTGGACAGGTATATGGACAGGAAAGGAGTAGAGGGATATTGGCATAATGCAGGCAAATGGTATGAATGTAACATAGGCATCACAGTCAGCATGGATGAGTTTGGGTTGAGGGGCTCCCTTCTATGCTCTACAACTATATGACTCTATGGATTTGGATGAGTACTTGAAACACCATGGCACAGAGGGCTACAGGCTAGGTGGTGGAAAATGGGATTAGTACAGATGGGTACCTAACATTCAGCAGGGACATGGTGGGCAGAAGGGCTGATTTCCATGCTATATGACTCCATAATCTATGTTGCCATGTCAATCCAAGAGCTGCTGTCAGTATTGGCCATCAGCAAGCACAGCTGAATTTTACTGATCTCACAAGCTTGTATATCATCGCACTGGTTATGGATCATAGTCTTTTATTTTGCATTTTGAATAATGATAGAAAACATCTAATTAATTCTTGGTTTTTCCGTGGTGATGCTTTTGATGCTCAGAATTATTAAAAACACATAAAAAATGGAATATGCATAAAACAGCTGAATTTTCTGTGCAATTTTTGTTTGTGAGCTTTTCTTTATGAGTTAGGGACATCATTGAAAAGGCCAGCATTTATTGCCCAACCCTAGCTCCCCCTTGGACTGAGGAAACAAGAAGGAGTCGACCACACAGATGAAATTAGAGTCAGACATAGGCCAGACCAGGTAAAGATGGCAGATTTCCTTTCATGAAGGACAGACATGTGAATTTTTTTATTAATCTGCTAACTTCATGAACCTAACTATTTATTTTGGATTTATTTAGTTACTTGAATTGAAGTTTCCCCATTGGTGGGAGGCACGGTAGTGTAGCGGTTAGCGTAATGCTATTACAGCACCAGAGACCCGGGTTCAATTCTGGCCACTGTCTGTAAGGAGTTTGTACGTTCTTCCCGTGACTGCATGGGTTTCCTCTGGGTGCTCCAGTTTCCTCCCACATTCCAAAGATGTACGGGTTAGGAAGTTGTGGGCATGGTATGTTGCCGCCAGAAGCATGGCGACACTTGCGGGCTGCCCCCAGAACACTCTACACAAAGATGCATTTCACTGTGTGTTTCGACGTACATGTGACTAATAAAGATAACTTGTAAAAAATTCATGCAGCTGGATAAATGGTCCAGACACTTCAGACCAGCAACTTAACTAGTGTGTTAAAATTCATAAAAAGTCTTCCCTAAATCAGGATCTTAGAGGTGGATCGTAAATATTAGCAATAGTTTTTTAAATGGTATTGTTATATTATTTGAATACTATTACATCTGATCATTGGGCTGAATCAAGCTAACTGATACTTAAGGGTTCACACACGGCTCCTTTCAGACACCCACTGACATGTGCTAGTTACCTCAAGACAAACATTTCCTAAGTGTACAAAAACTTTTGACAATGGTAAGCTGTCAAAATCTATAGTTCAGGTCTACTTGTTTCTCAGGACCACCATCCAGTTCACAATGCTTTTGTGGGATAGAAACCGCAGGTCACTTGCAAAAGGTTAATGGTGTGTGGAAAACAGGCACCACAAGTAGTAAGTCTGGGCAGTGGGCCAGATCCTGCACCATCCAGCCCAACAAGTCAAATACTATTTAATTAGTGATTTCTGAAAGTACTGCAATTGCAAGATTGTTGATTACCTTGCAATATTTTCTAATGATATTTTCTAATAAAATAATTGCATTTATTTCTGCATTAAAAATAGCAAAACTTTCAAGACTCTATTTTCCTTTGGGAGTTTGTGCTGAAACAAACAGCAATCATCAGGTATGAGTCTGAGCAAATCAATTCCAGTGCACCCACGTTTCTGCTTTTTCTACATTTATAGGAGTTGGCTGATACCATGGGTCTCCCTGTCATTGGGGACATGCTATATAAGAGAGGTGTTGCAATAAGTATTGAAGATCTCTAGCAACTTAAAGTGGCAGTGACCCTGTGGCTTTCTGCTTTCCTCTTGATCAACTTGCACAGGGCAAAGTTCATTTTTATCTTTCTGCAATAGTATGCTATTATATTGCTGTATTTGTTTCTCTTTCTCCTTGCTTATACCAGGCCTGATTGGAGCAATGGTTCCCTGGCTGATCTGCCTCTCCTCCGATCTTCATGAACTTCAGCTCACCCAAACTTCTGGTGCCTACATACAATTGCATGAGTCCCATTCACATAACAACCTGATCTCTCTACCCTGTACCGACGTTTGGTCATCAATTAGATGAAATCTGGAACATTGCCTCTTGTTTATATCGTTTATGATCTTCCTCTCCTTTTTCTCTGATAGGTCCTACACCACACCTTGCCAGCACCTCCCCATTCATCTCACCATGGAATCTTGTGCACCCCATTTTGTTCTGTCTTTTGTTTCTGTGCCTAGTCCATAATTTCAGGGATTCTCAACTTCCACGCACCCTTTAGGAACCAGGTCCTCTCAGGCCCAGAGCTTCCTTAGTCTCTGCAGATTCCCAGTACACAACCCTCCAGATGCTTTCCACTATGGTTTGGTCTTCCAAAGTAGGCAGGAGCAAATTTTATTTCCTGCATGGTCTTTGACATTAAGAGGGATCTGTAAGGGGACTTCCCGAAGAAAGAATTCAATAGTCCCATGTAAATTGGATGCTCCAAGTTAATAAGATACAAAATAATTTCAACAGACGATGCTCTTTTACTTTATGGTCCCATGTAGTTTAGCTCAAAGGAACATAATACTTATCCATAATTAGGAAATGCTTGTATTGTGATTAAAAGGTAAACCAACAATTTTTGCCACATTCTTTGCTCTATTTATGTCAGAAGGCAACACTCCATATCTCTTAGTTTAACAAAAAAATGCATAGAATGGTACAGCACAGCACAGAAGATGGGCATCCTGTCCTGGTGCCTAGGATAGCTCTTTTGAAGCAATTATTCATACACCCTACTATCTCTCCAAGGCAACACAAATTTCAGTTGACTTGGTTGGTGATTTAGTTCATCATCTCCTAGATTTCTCAATAATGTGTTGTTATAGCTAAATAATGTAGAAGGAGCAAGAAAGTTTCTCTGAAATAAATTTCTCATACCAAAAATAATCAAACTGCCAGATGACTATATTTCATTTATTCAAAGTCTGCCCAGCCGATAGAGGTTCTTAGTGACTTTCCAATTCAGCATTTTATAATTGTTTCAAAATCTTTTGTGCAGATATTAGAAATCTTGGAAAAATTCAAAGTATTTAGAAAACCATTTAAAGCAAATAACAACAGAACAATTAAGGGGAAAGACATTGCAAATCATGAGCAGATGAACATCTAGATCTCATCCTTTGTTACATTTTGGTTTTCAATCTTTGTAATCCTTTTTATCCATTCAAGGTATTTCTCAGATAAACGGGTGTAGATACCAGGTTCATTAGGAGTTCCACACTCTGCTCCAGCTGAAACAATGCCAGTATACTCTTTCTTGTTGCCTTTCTTCATGCATATTAATGGACCACCAGAGTCTCCCTGAAACAAGACACATAAACTTTAATTGAGAAGAGGTACTTCAACAGTACATGTGGAATATGGTAGTGTGCTGTTTATGTTACTGGCTAATGATAAACATTTCTCCAGAGACACATGTTCAAGTGCTAACATGAGAGATTGTGAATCTAAATTTAAAATGAAACAGTGAAATTGAACGATTATTAAACTTCCTTGTTTTTTAATGTGCTTTAGGAAAGGAAATCTGCTGTTCTTACCCAGTCTTGTCTTATATGTGACTAAACCAACAGAAATGCAGTTAATTCTCTTCTCCCCTCCCCCATCAGGCAAAAGATATAGGAGCCTGAGGGCACATACCACCAGGCTCAAGGACAGCTTCTATCCCACTGTGATAAGACTATTGAACAGTTCCCTTACGTGATGAGATGGACTCTTGACCTCACAATCTACCTTGTCTACCTGCAGTACACTTCCTTGCAGCTGTGACACTTTACTCTGTATTGTTATTGTTTTACCCTGTACTACCTTAATGCACTGTGTAATGAATTGATCTGTACGAACGGTATGCAAGACAAGTTTTTCATTGTACCTTGGTGCAAGTGACAATGATAAACCAATAACAATACCAATCCCAATAACTGCCCACTGCAATAGCCCAGCAAGGCACAGGTCAGGAACTTGCAATAAATGCTGGCCTTGTTGATGGGTCAGATCTATCCTTATCCCGGCTCCATTTGTTCAGGCGTGGCCCATAGAGCAGCTGAATCAGTGCAGATCGGCTGACTGGCTGCTCTCATCACTGAATGGATTTGGCAGCCAGTGAGGCTCTGCCTCCTCGCCTTCCCCCCGACTCCCTCTCTACAGATCACTTGTGGTGAAAGTGTCACATTATTGACTGAATATTGAAGACACTCACAGGACCTGCTGAAAAATAAATAACACACACCTGTGGATTCTGATCTCAGTTGATAGCCAGAGGTCTAATGTCTGTTTCAGCGTCAAAGGCTTGCAGCTCCCCTCATTTCCTCACACTCTGCCAGCCTTTAGACCACAGTGGAGAACAGCCCCACCCTAGAACATATTCATGGTGCAGGATAGGAAAATGGCCATACTTCAAGGAGGCTGTAGGCTTTCAATTCTGGGGAGGTGGTGGGGGTGGGGGGTTAGTGGGCAGCAAAAGAAAACCTATAAACGACCTTTGATGTGCTTATCTACTCCAGCTTGTTTTATTACCACTTATTTCATACTCATTCAATAAAACAGAGGGAAAGAAAGATTGGTTTAAGGCAGAGATACAAGGCCTAGAAAAGCAGCAGAAGAGATGCAGAAAGAAAAAAATGAAGTAAAAATATAATTTTTGAAATGACAATTAAGTTCTGCTGAGTTCAAAACTATGAGTTAAGTGCAGCAACTTCATGCTAATCAATATATTTAAATGTGAGTTAGTTCGTAAGATGTATTTGCATTGAAGCGTAAGACAACTCAGGCAGCAACTTCCAACGTTCAGCATTGAACTGAACTGGTGCAGTTGCTGGATGTTGCTGTCCAATTTTCACATAGATCATTAATAGGCTCAAGGTTACCATAAAACCTTTTAATTAAACAATTAGCACTGTGCCTTGTCATAGATGCATTTTGCAACTCCAGGAATTTTCATTTTAATTGAGAAATGTCAACTTACCGCACATGAATCCTTTCTAGCTTCATCATCACCAACACATAACATGTCCTTTGTTATGACAGGACTAAGGTTATAGTATGCTTTACTGTTGCAGACACTCCTATCAATGACGATTAAATTTACTTCCCTCAGGACATCTGATGCTTTCAAGACTGAAGAATCAGTTGTTCCCCATCCTGCAACACTGCACTTGGTTCCAGCTTTGACATCGTCTGTTGATTCGGGAAGTTTCAAGGTTGACACATACTTGTTCACAATAGCTTCACGGGCTAACTGTTCAAATTAACAGACGAAATATACTGGATTATAAGTATTACCACTGGCTAATTTGTATAAGTGTGCACTGTGGATTCATGGCTTCTTATGATCATGTTTTCTACACAACCAAGATCTACCGACAAGAATCCTAGTTCAACCTACAAGAAACTTAATTCCTGATCAGTTCCTCTGCATCTACATGCCAATGTCTTTGTCATTATGATGCTGTACTGCTGAACAGTTTATTAAAAACATAAAAAGGATGTGGTTTACTTCCACTTCTAAAATTACACCAAGGCTACCCTTGCACAACAATGTATAGAAGGATAGACTAATAATATTTTCTGACCATTATGTTAGGGACTGGGTATTCCTTGGCAGAGAACAAGGGTAGGGATCTGCCTCCTCCAAGATGCCACTGGCACAAAACATTTGAACCAGACAATGAACTAACTTGTAGGTGCACTATCTGGGATATGCCCAGGACTCTGCAGAAATGATAATGCTGAAATAATGATGATGTGTTCACTGTCATTACTCCATAAAACTTACATGAGATAATGACAGTGAACACATCATCATTACTTAAAGCTTATGATTTAAGTGCATGTGTAGCTGATCACAAAAATTGAGAAGCTGCAGTCAATGCCCAACTTACCTTTGTCGGCTGCACTGTTTGTAACCTTGTCTGTGACGATCAAACTGAAGGCACATGAATTAATGTAAATCTGGGATTTTTTATGAAGTAATCCACAATAAATTATCCTGAATTTCTTATGTTTGGTTACTTGAATTTTTAAAGTCAAACTAAACCATAATTAATGCTTGGTAAACCATCTGGCCATAAAAACCTACCTTTACTTTGTATCATAATTTATATGCATGCTTTGAAATTTAGGAATGTTAAAATAAGAACTTCTATTTTCATTGAATTAGGATATCTCCTTCTAATTATGTACTTGTTACCATCTTAATTTAGCACATTAATATTTAAAAAGTTAATTAAAAACTGTTTCCAGGTTTCCTGTCTATAGGAACTCTTTAAAGTGATCGGCTGCTGATCATCATGGATCCCATTGAACTGCTAGCCAATAGCGCCAAGCATTTCAAAGGTGGAACCCCTTTCTGCAGAGATCACAGGATCTTTGTTTGGTACCTTCTTCGTGGCTGGCAGGAAACACTATCACTCTTGCCGACTGTTAATTCTGGGCCATCATTCTTTAACTTGACCTGTCTTTTAATACATAAGTTGTGAGCTGATTTGTATTATACCTTACTCCAATTTTGCCTTAAATCTTCTGGAATGTGTAAAATTGCAGTTGCATCCAACCCTATGGTTTTACTCCAATGACTGCCAGATTATTTGAACCCCTGGTGAAATTTTGTAAGTGGTTTTGAGCACCCATTTCTCTCACAACTTCCACTGAACTTCTGTCACAAGAATCCAATGGAAATTCTTCTAAAAGTCTCCATGATTCCTATTAAATAAAAATCTTGTTCTTTGTTGTGGATGACCTGACATTCAGGTTTGTTTTATTTGCACATTTAAATCCAAGTAGGTGAAATCCTTTGAAAAAGTGAAACACCAATGTATATTTATGGATTAAGTAGCAGAACAAATAATCTTATCCTTCTTCATTAACAAGTTTGTGCATATCCAGAATATGAGTCTATTTTCTTTCTATAGTTGCCAATCTCCCTGCTGTGAATTTCCCAATTTTTGTTTGACTGCAACATTTCTTGTTATGAAGAACATCTACCAGTAGGTGGCTGTCTAATGTAGCAGATGATCTTCACATCATTTCATCCATTTTTGCTGGGTTTCCTGTGATTTTTTAGAGGGCAATTTGGCCAGCCATATTTTTCCTCACAATAAAGAGTTGGTGGCAATCTCCTTCTTTAAGTTCAGCAAGCACTGTAGTATAGCGGTTAGCGTGAAGTTATTACAGCGCCAGCAACCCGGGTTCAATTCCGGCCACTGTCTGTGAGGAGTTTGTACGTTCTCCCTTTGTCTGCGTGGGTTTCCTTTGGGTGCTCCAGTTTCCTCCCACATTCCAAAGACGTACGGGTTAGGAAGTTGTGGGCATGCTATGTTGGTGCCGGAAGCATGGCGACACTTGCGGGCTGCCCCCCAGAACACTCTATGCAAAAGATTCATTTCACTGTGTATTTCGATGTACGTGTGACTAATAAAAATATCTTATCTTATCTTATCTAATCCTTGTGGCAAAGATGTTATTAGTCACTAGATCAGGGCTTCCAGGATTATAACCCAGGGATGATGAAGGAAAGCTGCATTGCTGTAATTTTAAGGAAAACCTTAAGCTCAAAAACGCTGTGATGTTCTCATGCACCTGCTGCTCCTGACCCTCTGTGTAACAAAGGTTTCAGGTATAGGACTACCACTTTAAAGGTGGAAGAGCAAGTTGAGAAGACCTTTTTTTAACAAAGTATATAGTATGCTTGACCTTACTATTAGTGGAAAAGAATATAGAAGCAAGAAAGTCATGTTAAATTTTATAAAACACACTAGTTGGCATCAATTGTATTATTATGTTCTTTATGGAATCACACTTTGGGAAGGATGTCAAAGTTTTGGTAATACTGCAGAAGAGGTTAAATGGAATTGCAACAGAGAGAGAGACTAAAGAAGCTGAACATGGAGATGATTAAGAGGAAATTTGATTAGGTGTTGAAAAGCAAGAAACAGAAGGATCAGTAACCAAAGACACTAATTCATAGCGGTCGGTAGAAGGCTAAAATGATTGATTGAAAATGTGGTGGGGTAGCTGATTGCATAGTCAGCTTTGAAAAAGAATTGGCTATATACTTGAAGGGAAACGTTAACTAGGGTATGGGGAAAGAGCAGACTCGGACTAATGGTATTACTCTATCAAAATGAAGGCACAGTGCTGCAGCTAGTAGAGCTGCTGCCTCACAGATCCAGCAAGCTGAGTTCAATCATGACCACTTTGCTGTCTGTGTGCCGGCATTAGTGGCTATGTCTACAGCACATGAACCAATAAATTCGAACAAAATGTTTTGAATGTCCCACTGAAGTTAATATACTACAGCGTAGAGTGGATGTACCAAATATATGATTACAGTATAAGAACTACCCTTTAAATAATCTTGAGAACATATATGTATTACCTCAACCAGCATGATGTCATTTTCTGGAGTTCTTGAGTTAAACTTAGGGTGAGGAATCATCTTTCTCACTGGAATTGCCTTTTTCCCTTGTTGTTTCTTAGAAAGTGAATCTGCTCCAAGGACCACTCTAGATTTTTGTTTTTGAACCCAGCTGTGATTGGAAAGGTGACCGAGTTATTCAAGATTCCAGAAAGCATTTGAAAAACAATGGTCGAGGGATGTTGTACCTTTACTTATCACTGTTTCTATGAACATGAAGTACCAATTATACAAAATCAGAAACCAGAAGAACTTCTCTCATACTTTATTTTTTAATTGCACTTATTTCCTTCAGTTCCTTGTTCCTATTAGACTTTTAATTCTCTTGTATTTCTGGCAGGAATTTGGGTATCATATTTCCTGAAGACAGACACAAAGTAATGTTCAATTCCTCTGTCATTTACTCATTCCCCATTATAAATTCTCTGTCTATATTGGCCCCAGGTAGTCTTTTCCTTTTTATATACCTACCAAAGTTCTTATAGTCCATTTTATATTTCTTGTCAATTTACCCTCATTTTCTGTCTTGCCTTTATCAATTTTCATCCTTCTTTGCTGAGTTCTAGGATGCTGCCAATCATCTATTTCTGGTAACTTCGTAAGCCTCCTCCTTGAATTTAAAATGAAATTTAATTTCTCCTGTGAGTTATGGATGGACTACTTTCCTGATGGGTTTTTGTACTTGAATTTATTTTTCCTGAAAATAATACATTATTTATTTAAGTGCTAGCCATTGCATCTCTACCATCATACCTTTTCAAATGGTATTTTCCTAACTAACCATTGCCAACTCTTCCTTAAATCCTTTGTTTAGATTTAAATTTCAGTTGAACTACATCACATTCAATTCTATCATATTATGATCACTCTTTCCCTTACAAGAAGATTATCAGTTAACCCTTTCTCATTACACAAAACAGGATCTAAAATAGCCTTTTCCCAGGTTGTTTCCTCAACATATTGAATTCGAACTCCATGAATTCATCTTCCAACCCAATACAGCAAATTCAATTAGTCCAATCTCCACATAGCTTGAAATCTCCCATGATTATTGCATTACCCTTGCCCCACACACCTCTACTTTCCTGATTTGTACCATGCCCAATATTACAAATACTATTTGGTGATATATAAATAATTCCTACTGGTGTTTTCTGCCCTTTGCTGTTCACTTACTTGACTCAGACTAATTCTGATTCTAAATCATGATATGCCAAGCCAAGATTGTTTCTTATGACTGTACTGATCTCATCCCTTATTAATAATGTTACACCACCTTTCTGTCTGTACTTACTTAAACATTCAGCATCCAGTTTTGGTTACCCTGCAACCACATTTCTGTAACAACAAGTAGACCATACCATTTACTTCTATTTGCACACAGTTACTTGACCAGAGTTCTCCAACAGCACTTCAGAATCCTGTGATCTCACCACCCAGAAGGTCAGGACAGCAGGTGCATGGGAATACCTTCACCTACAGATTCTTTCTCAAATCGCCCACTATCCCGAATAGGAAACGTATCACTGGTTCTTCATTGTCAGTGTGTCTAAATCGTGGAACTACCTATCCAACAACACAATGGGAGCATCTTCACCTGAAAGACTGCAGCAGTTGAAGAAGGTGGTTCAAGCTTCAGCATTCTAAAGGGAGCGGCCATTTTGTGAGTGGACCAGGGTTAGAGTGGGGGACTGAGGCATTGACACAAGAAGCTTCAGCAAGAGGAGACAGAGACTAAGGTAAGTCTCTGGTAAGTTTCTTTCTTTCTTTCTTTGGTTTTCCCTTTAGTGCCAGGCCAGAGTAGCTAGAATGGCTCCAGGGTCAGTGGTGTGTTCATCTTGTGAGATGTGGGAGTTCTGGGAGACCTTCAGTCTCCCTGATGGCTACATCTGGATGAAGTGCTTCCAGCTGCAGCTCCTTACAGACTATGTTAGGGAACTGAAGATGCAGCTGGATGGCCTTCGGCATCTATGGGAGAACGAAGAGTTCATAGACAAGAGCTATAGGGAGGCAGTCACTCCCAAGCTGCAGGAGGTAGGTAGTGCAGGAGAAGGAAGGAGAATAGGCAGGTAGTGCAGAGTACCCCTGTGGCCGTCCCCCTCAATAACAGATATACTGCTTTGGATACTGTTGTGGGGGGGGGGGGGGAGAACTTACCAGAGGAAAACCACAGTGACCAGGTCTTTGGCACTGAGCCTGGTTGTGTGGCACAGGAGGGAAGGGGGGAGAAGAGGAGGGTGGTAGTGATAGGGGATTCCATAGTAAAGGGGGCAGACAGGAGATTCTGTGGACGTGAAAGAGACTCCTGGATGGTATGTTGCCTCCCAGGTTCCAGGATATTTCTGATTGGGTCCGCAGCATTCTTAATGGGGAAGGTGAACGGCCAGAGGTCATGGTACATATTGGTACCAATGACATAGGTAGGAAAAGAGATAAGGTCCTGAAGAGGGAATATGGGGAGCAAGGTAGAAAGCTGAAAAGCAGGACCTCAAGGGTAGTAATCTCTGGATTGCTGCCTGCGCCACGTGCCAGTGAGGGTAAGAATAGGTTGATTTGGCAGATGAATGCGTGGCTGAGGAATTGGTGCAGGGGGCAGGGTTTCCAATTTGTGGAACACTGGGATCTCTTCTGGGGAAGGTATAACCCGTACAAAAGGGATGGGTTACACCTGAACTGGAGGGGGACCAATATTCTTGCGGGCAGGTTTGCTAGAGCTGTTGGGGAGGGTTTAAACTAGTTTGACAGGGGGATGGGAACCTGAGTGATAGGTCAGAGGTTGGTGCATTTAGTGTTCAAGTAGATGCAGAGTGTACAAAGACTGTGAGGAAGGATAGGCATTTGAAAGGGCAAAATTGCAGTCAGTTGGATGGGCTGAGGTGTGTCTACCTTAATGCGAGAAGTATCAGGAACAAGGCTGATGAACTTAGAGCGTGGGTAAGTACATGAAACTATGGCATGGTAGCCATTACAGAGACTTGGCTGTCGCAAGGTCAGGAATGGCTGCTGGATATTCCGGGGTTTAGATGCTTCAAAAGGGACAGGGACGGAGGTAAAAGAGGTGGGGGAGTGGCTTTGCTGATCAGGGACAGTGTCACAGCTGTAGAAAGGGAGGATTTCCTGGAGGGATCGTCTACTGAGTCAGTTGGGTGGAAGTCAGAAACAGGAAGGGAGCAATCACTCTATTGGGAGTATTCTACAGACCCCCCCACCCCCCACCCAATAGCAGCAGAGACAATGAGGAGCAGATTGGGAGGCAGATTTTGGAGAGGTGCAAAAATAACAGGGTTGTTGTCATGGGTGATTTCAATTTCCCTAATATTGATTGGCACCTTCTTAGTGTAAAGGAGATAGATGGGGCAGAGTTTTTTAGGTGTGTCCAGGAAGGATTCCTGACACAGTATGTGGACTGGCTGACTAGAGGAGAGGCCATACTGGGCCTGGTACTAGGCAATGAGCTTGATTAAGTTTCAGATCTCTTGGTGGGAGAGCATTTTGGAGACAGTGACCTTAACTCCTTGACCTTTATGATAGCCTTGAAGAGGGATAGAAGCAGACAATATAGGAATGTATTTAATTGGGGGAGGGGGAATTATGATGCTATCAAGCAGGAACTTGGGAGCATAAACTGAGAACAGATGTTCTTGGGGAAGTGCACAGCGGAAATGTGGAGTACTTGCATGGGGTTCTGGATAGGTTTGTCCCACTAAGGCAGGGTAAGGATGGTAGAGTGAAGGAACCGTGGTTGACAAGAGATGTAGAATATCTTGTCGAGAGGAAGAAAGAAGCTTACCTAAGGTTTAGAAAGCATAGATCAGACAGGGCTCTGGAGAGTTACAAGGTAGCCAGGAGGGAGCTTAAGAATGGACTTTGGAGAGCTCAAAGGGGGCATGAGAAGGCCCTGGCGAGTAGGATCAAGGAAAACCCCAAGGCGTTCTACACGTATGTGAAGAGTAGGAGGATGACTAGAGTGAGGGTAGGACTGATCAGGGATAAAAGTGGAAACATGTGCTTGGAGTCGCAAGAGGTAGGGGAGGTCCTTAATGAATACTTTGCTTCAGTATTCACCAATGAGAGAGACCTTGATGTTTGTGAGGATGGCATACAATAGGCTGATACGCTAGGGCATGTCAATGTGAGGAAAGAGGATGTGCTGGAACTTTTGAAAAACATTAGGATAGATAAGTCACTGGGGCCGGACAGGGCATATCCAAGATTATTATGGGAAGCAAGGGAAGAGATTGCTGCACCTTTGGCGATGATCTTTGCATCCTCACTGGCCACAGGAGTAGTGCCAGATGATTGGAGGGTGGCAAATGTGGTTCCTCTGTTTAAGAAAGGGAGTAGGGATAACCCTGCGAATTACAGACTAGTGAGTCTTACTTCAATGGTGGGCAGATAACTAGAGAATATTCCTAGAGACAGGATTTATAGGCATTTGGAGAAGCATAGGCTAATTAGGGACAGTCAGTATGGCTTTGTGAGGGGCAGGTCTTGCCTCATGAGTCTGATTGAATTCTGAGGATGTGACAAAGCACAATGATGAAGGTAGAGTAGTGGATGTGGTGTACATGGATTTTAGTAAGGCGTTTGATAAGGTTCCTCATGGAAGGCTCATTCAGGAAGTCAAGAGGCAGGGGATTCAAGGAAACTTGGCTGTGTGGATTCAGAATTGGCTTGTCCATAGAAAACAGAGGGTGGTGGTAGATGGAACGTATTCTGCCTGGTGTTCTGCAGGGATCTGTTGTGGGACCCCTGCTCTTTGCGATTTTTATAATTGACTTGGATGAGGATGTGGAAGGGTGGGTTGGTAAGTTTGCTGATGACATGAAGTTTGGTGGTGTTGTGGATAGTGTAGAAGGTTGCTGTAGATTACAACAGGACATTGATAGGATGCAGACCTGGGCTGAGAAGTGGCAGATGGAGGTCAACCCGGAAAAGTGTGAAGTGTCCATAGATCCCTCAAGGTTGCCGCGTGGGTTGATAGGGTTGTTAAGAAGATGTATGGTGTGTTGTCCTTCATTAGTCAGAGTATTGAGTTCAAGAGCCACGAGGTGATGTTGCAGTTCTATAAAACTCTGGTTAGACCACACTTGGAGTATTGTGTTCAGTTCTGGTCGCCTCATTATAGGAAGGACGTGGAGGCTTTAGAGAGGGTGCAGAGGAGATTTACCAGAATGCTGCCTGGATTGGTGAGCATGTCTTATGAGGATAGTTGAGTGAGCTTAGGGTTTTTCTCTTTGGAGAGAAGGAGGATGAGAGGTGACTTGATGGAGGTGTACAAGATGATAAGAGACATAGATCGAGTGGACAGTCAGAGATTTTTACCCAGGGCGAAAATGGCTAACATGAGGGAGGATAATTTTAATGTGATTGGAGGAAGGTATATGGGGGAATGTCAGAGGTAAGTTTTTTTACACAGAGAATGCTGGGTGCGTGGAACGCACTGCCTGCAGAGGTTATACAGGGGCAGATACATTAGGGAAATTTAAGAGACTCTTAAACAGCCACATGAATGATAGAAAAATGGAGGGCTATGTGGGAGGGAAGGGTTAGATACTGTAGATCTTAGAGCAGGATAAAATGTCGGCACAACATCGTGGGCCGAAGGGCCTGTACTGAGCTGTAGTGTTCTATGTTCTATGAATTCGGGTCAAAACCCTGCATCAGGACTCGCTGAGTTCCTCCAGCAGATTGTAACTTCATTAACAGCTTTTTCCAACTGCAAACATTATCAGAGATATTCCCTTTGTCCCATCCATCAATGTCCCCAATGTCTCAACAACTTAAAACTCTCTTCCCAGTTCTCACCCAGGACCTTTGACTCGAAGCGTTAACTCTGTTTCTCTGGCCAAGATGCTGCTTGAGCTGCTGGCCTTTCCCAGCATTTTCTGAACATAATTCTGATTTGCAACCACGCTGAAAGTGCACTTTGGCATCAGCTCGTCAGGGCTTCAGTTTCAAACAGACCTTATGCCTTTGGAAATTGTGTCCAGGTATTGGTCCTCCCTGTTACAATGATCGTGTGTTTGCACCGCACTCGAGGGGTCTGCACAGGTATCGGATCAGGGCGCTACTTAACCTGGGCAGCCCAGAACCGACCTGGCCACTTGCCCCTGCATGCCTACCTCAGGTTCATCTCTCTCTCCTCTGCACACACCACCTCTCAGCCTGTCTCTCTCTCTCTCTCGCTCTCTCTCTCTCGCTCATTTTCTCTCAACCTCTGCCTGAATGCTCCGACCGGACGTACCCTGAACAGTTCAGGCACATCTGTACCCGACGCGGAACCTGACACATATAGCGGGTGTCCGGTCCAGCTTGACTCGGGGATCCGTTCTCCTCTTCAGAGTCATTGTCCGATCGCATGGCAGACTGGACGTCCCACCCATTATATTTAAGATTGAGGACTGGGAAGCAGTAAAAACCCATTCGGGAGCATTTGTTTTTCACACAAATGTTTCTAGACATTGTCCTCAAAGTAAATACTTGTGCATTCTACCCGTTCACGAGAAAATCGAGTTATTTTTCAATAATCTTTCCATGCGCATTGCACTTACCTTTCACAGTGCGCTGCAGTCAGAACCCATCTCCGCGCGATCAAAGCACCACCACAAACATGCTTTTTATGACTCTGGATAGACACCATGTATGGTCTGGAATGAGGATTAACTTTACGGCCCCCAATTATTTCTGTGCAGATACCTACAGCAGACAGACAATACTCAGTTAACGGAATAGTAGGTGAGGTAAATACACCCGTTTATATACTACACACTTACAGCATTGAAGAGTCAGGAAAATGACTATAGTAATTAACCAGTCCGCACAACTTATCTTGGGCACTTTGTTCATGTTCTCCGTGCTAACAGAGTACCAGCTTTGCACAGGCAAGTCGTAGACTAAGGTACGAACGGCTTCCCTGTTCAAATCAATATTTTACAGCTACCTCATGACCATATAAGATGCAGTTCCTGTGAAAGTTGGTAATGCAGTATGTCAGCAGGTGAGGTGTTTCCAAAGAAATTGTGGAGTTTATTTCAAATCAAATTCTTACACTAACTACTTGGGCTATACATTAACTGTTAAACAACAAACAATGTAAATCAATGTTAGATTGGTCAGCGTAACTCTATCATAGCGCCAGCGACCCGAGTTTGTACGTTCTCCCTGTGTCTGTGTGGGCTTCCTCCGGGTGCTCCGGTTTCCTCCCACATTCCAAAGACGTACAGGTTAGGAAGTTGTGGGCATGCTATGTTGGGGCCTGACGAGTGGCGACACTTGAGGCTGCCCCCAGCTCATTCTCAGTAACACAGAAAGATTCATTTCACTGTGTATTTCAATGTACACGCGACTAATAAATACATATCTTATATTATGATTGATTTCTGTATTGCAGAATTATTGGAAAATGTTGATTTTATAAAGCTTACTTTTTCACAAAACTCACTCATCTTATCTCTTCAAAGTCATCCATTTTCTGACAAGTGGGCATCAACTGAGATACTGAAGCATTTAAAAAAATTTGGACAGGTACATGGATAGGAAATGTCTAGAGGGATAAAGGCCAAAGTCAGCCAAATGGGACTAGCTTAGATGGGCATCTTGGTCAGCATAGATGAGTTGGGCTGAAGGGCCTGTTTCTGTGCTGTAAGACTAAGCTCTGTTTCCAAACTGAGACTGTCAGCATTTGATAAAAGAGAGTGTATGTTTATTAATGTAGTCAGGGGGATGCAAGGTGCAAGATACAGATATCATAAAATGACATTGTTAGCATCTTGTCAAGCCAAATATGTAAATAGGAATTAAATCAGGATTAATGTTCATTGTTGGCAGGACACCATCAGGGCAAACAATAAAGGGATTTACTTTAATTCAGTTTTTGTGATGTGGACATTGCAGGTGAGGCTGGGATAGTTTGTTCATCCCTAATTGCTCTTGAGAAGGTGGTGGGGAGTCTGCTTTTTGAACCACCACAGACTTCTGCTGAAGGTACTCCCACAGTGCCGCTGGGTAGGGAGTTCCAGGACTTAGCACCAGTGATAATGAAAGAATGACAATCTAATTCCAAGTCAGAATGGTTTGGGACTTGGAGGAGAACCTGAAGGTGGTGTTGTTCCCACATGTATGCTACTCTTGTCCTCCTTGGTGGTAGAGGTTGCAGGTTGTAGGATGGATATTTCTTCTGTGCTTACCTATGAACTATCACAAGCTGTGCAAGAGTCACACACTGGGGTTTAATAAGTGATAACAGGCCAGAATTCCTCATTCTGCAATGCTCTACATGGCACTGGAGAGATTACAGCAACCATAATGTAAAAGCTGACACGACACTACCTTCTCTAACTCCTTTTCTATGTCATGAACTGAACCCCGTGTGCTCATAACCATCTCGGGGTTCAATCCACTGGGGAGTCAATGAGGCACAACTTTTGCTAACTGACTAGATCTCTGACTGATGTGACCATGTAGTGGAGAAGGTGTACCTTAAATCTGAACTGTACTTTCTGCTCCAGCCATCTCCCCAGCATTCTTGTTGATCTTCTATTGAGCTATCCACACCACCCACTTCCTTTGGCCTTGAGTAAGCAGACATGCAGCCTCAGCAATCTCCCCTTTCGCTGTCTGGTATCTTGTGCCAACCTTACATTTGACTTTGATAAAATTTCAGTCATATTTGCATCACATTTAAGGTTGGAAAATAGCATTTACCTGATACCCCTGCCTCCTTACATTGCACCAACTTTAAGTTACTCTGTTTGTTTGTTGTAATTCTCTGAGTTAGCCAATCCACTGTCAATAAGAAATATCATTCTGCTTGGCAAATCGATCCTTATTCTCCAAAAGTGTTTCACGAGGAATAGCTCCAAGTTTGTCTGTATTTTTGAAACATTGATTAATGGATTGTGTCCCAACAACACCTTTCACATTAATATTTCCAAAGACCTTGTGGATGAATCAAGACTTTTGGAAGCTGTCACTGTTCTGTGAATTTCAGAGTCTTGTGGACAGTTAAAAATCTGGAGTTTAAAGAAAAAAGAAATTGTTACACATGTAGTGACTAAACTTTATTTCTTTTCATGCCTTTAGAAAATTCTTACAGAGCCTTACTGTACATCCACCTTACTCTATTAACATACTTTTGCTGCAGAAATAGCAAAAGCTTTGGTGTGGGGTGGGGTTGTTATCAGTATTGCCTAGGTAATTTTATGTATTTTATGGATTATATGTATTGAAGCCATTATGTGCCGGTGGTGTAGGGGATTAATGCTTAGGGTGGTGAATGGGGTTCAAATGAATGAGCTAATTTGTCCTGGACAGTGTCAAGCTTCCTGATTTGCATTGGTCCAGGCAAGCGGTGAATACTCCATTGCATCTCACACATGTGATTTGTCAGGAGGTGAGTTACTAGCTGCAGGATGTGCAGCCTCTGACTTGCTCTTGTAGCCACAGTATTTACACGACTGGTCCATTTGAGTTCTGCTCAGTGTAGACCAATTTAAGGATGATAATCCATTGGTCCTTAAGGATTGGTAGTTAGACTTTCAACTGCTGGAGATGGTAATCGTCTGGTACTTCTGTGGCGTGAATGTTATTTGTCATTTATTACCCATGTCTGAAAGTTGCCTGGATCTTGCTGCGTGATAACACAGACTGCTCCATTTGTTGAAGAGTTGCAAATGGAATTAAACATTGTGCAATCATCAGCAAACATTTCCACTTCTAGTCTTGTGATGAAAGGAAGGTCATTGATGAAGCAACTGAAGATGGTTGGGCCTTGGGATACCCCCATGCGGAACTCCTCCAACAATGTTCTGCAACTGGAGTGGTTAACCTTCAAATCCACAATCATCTTGATTGGGTTGGGAGCCAAATGGTTCTGGGGTGAATCCCAAACTGGATGTTGGTGCGTAAGTGTTACTTGAAAGCATTGTTGATGACAGCTTCCATCACTTTGCTGATGATTGAAGGTAGACTGTAATTAAGTAAATTGGATGTGCCCCAATTTTTGTGATAAGGACTCACTTGGGTGATGTTCCACATTGTCAAGGTAGATGCCAACATTATAACTGTACCAGAAACAGCTAGAGACATAAGTGCTTATGGAGTATAGGTCTTCAGGATAAAGGTATGTTCTGTTCACAAAAAGTAGGATAAATCCAATCTGATTATCGCCTGCTCAATCTCTTCTCAATCATCAGCAAAGTGATAGAAAATGTCATCATCAGTGCTTTCAAGTGGCACCTACACTCCAATAACCAGCCCACCAACATCCGTGTGGGTTTTGCCAGGACTTTTCAGCTCCAGATTTCGTCATGGCCCCAGTCATAATCAGCTGAAAAAGAAACAGGAAATACTGGAAATACTCAGCAGGTCAGGCATCACTTGTGGAGAGAGAGACAGAGTTAATATTTCAGATCAATGACGCTTTTTCAGAACTGATCATCCATAGCTACTTCATAAATGACCATTGACTATCTTTAGCTACTTCATTAATAACCTCAATGGGATGTTCACTGATGATTGACAATGTTTATTCCAACTCCTCAGCAAATGAAGCAGCACAAGTCTGTATGCAGCAAAGCCTAGGCAACAGAGACAAGTAACATTTGTGCTGCAAAAGTGCAAGGCAAGACCATCTCCCACAAGAGAGAGTCCAATAACCTACCCTTGATATTTAATGGCGACGCCATTGCTGAATATACCACCATCACCTTGTACTCAGTTACCCTGTACTACCTCAATGCACTGTGTAATGAATTAATCTGTATGAAAGGTATGCAAGACAAGGTTTTCACTGTACCTTGGATGAGGTACCTCTACAAGATGCTGTGCAGTTACAAGGAGGACCCTCGACAAAATGCTGTGCAGTTACGATGAAGACCCTCGACAAAATGCTGTGCAGTTACAATGAGGACTCTACAAAATGCTGTGCAGTTACTCACCCAGGCCACTCCATTGCACCTCCCGAACCTGTGCCTCTTATCACCATGAGGGGCAAAACATCAGATGTACAGGAACACCACCATCTGTAGGGTTCCATCCAAGTTGTACGCCATCCTGACTTGGATATACACTATCAGTCCTTTGTCACTGCTAAGTCTACATCCCTTCCCAAAAGCACTGTGTGCATACCTTCAGCAGAAGGACTGCAGCAGTTCAGGAAAAATGGCACATCATCACCTTCTTAGGGAAAGGCAGCCCAGAGTCTCAAAAACTGAATAAAGAAAAAAAAGTTAACCATTTGCTGACAGAACATTTCTTCTGTATTTATTAAGGACACTCTTGTGCTTATGGCTCTTAGTTTTGATCACTACCACCTACCCACTACCTAGGAAAATATCGATCAAACATTTTCATATTCATACACACTTCCCTCTGCTTTTTCTTTAGTAGATATTTACAGTCTCCAGACCAAGGTTCAGTGGATGTGGATCTTGTACATCACCTTCGATCATGATGACTGTTCAAATGGTTAATGCAGGATTCATCACTGAACTACTGATTCCTGTGTACTTTACACAAATGTAATAATGAAAAGCTGAAATATTATACCATTTCTTTTTACTACCCATCAGTGGTTGCCTTTGAGAACATGGCTGGTGAATTCCTTCTTTTACTATTGCAGTCCCTCAGGTGAAGCTACTGCCATGGAACCACTTAACGGACACTTCCACAACTTTAAAATACGAAATGGATATAATTTTTGATTAAAAATGTACAGCAGTGAAGCAACAAATATTTTGCCCAGTTTGTAAAGTCCCGAGATTAGTGAAACCAAAAGTCTGTAAAACATAGTATCTATAGAAACTGCAAGTTGAAAAGCATCTAGGTGGAGGTGAGAGAACAATACAAGGTGAGAAAATGGACAGCGTAAAGAAAGATGTGAAGTGATAAGATGCAACACATCCTGTGGTTAAGTGCTCAGGTGTTGACATGTAATAGCAGAAACTGTTTCTGCAAAATCTCAAGATTTATTAAACCTGATTTAAAAATTTCTAGCTTTCTGATTTGCGATGCTGATCTACCTAATCCAAACAGATTTTGATCTAAAACATATTTAATGATGCATCAATAAAGTAGTTTAAAATATTTTCTACTTTATAAGCAGTGTCTCTGCCTTGAAGATGAAGTGCTTCCGCTCCAGTTCTATAAATTCTGAGGTAGCTGATTGGCCAATGTAGGACTTACAGACTCTGCCAAGGTGGGCTAGGAGATACAGTGGGTAAGTAGATAGTTTGGGAGATGGTGCATTCCTCCCACTGTTTAAGTTGGGCTTCTGTGTGTTCCTGATGAAGAAACTAAGCTCCTCAAAGCCATCCTGAATGCTTCATCCGATTTTGAGCAGTCATGGGCCAGGGATTCCCATGAGTTGGTGGGGATATTGCATTTCTTTACTGGGGCTTTGAGAACATTCTTGAATCTTCTCTGACAACCTGGCATTCTTTTCCATGACAGAGCTTGGAATAGAACGACTGGTATCAATTAGATAGTCATGGCCTTTAACAGGGGAGAAGGTGTTGAAGTTGGTTGTATTCTCCTGCCAGTGGATTTTGCAGACAAGAAGATGCCACTGACACACTGATTTGACAATTACAACAAAATTGTATTTTGTAATATGTTCAGGATGACACGGTAGTGTAGCAGTTAGCGTAATGCTATTACGGCGCCAGTGACCCAGGTTCAATTCCCACCGCTGTCAGTAAGGAGTTTGTGTGTTCTCCCCATGTCTGCGTGGGCTTCTGCCCACATTCCAAAGACGTAAAGGTTAGAAGCTGTGGGCATGTTATGTTGGCGCTGGAAGAGTGGCTATACTTGTGGGCTGCCCCAACACATTCTCAGTAACGCAAAAAGCTGCATTTCACTATGTGTTTCGATGTATATGTGACTGATAAATAAATAACTTGTCTTATCTTAAATTGATTTGATTTGATTTCTTTATTAGTCACATGTACATCAAAACACACAGTGAAATGCATCTTTTTTTGCCTAGAGTCTTCTGGGGGCAGCCCGCAAGTGTTGCCACACTTCCAGCGCCAACATAGCATGCCCACAACTTCCTAACCCGTACATTTTTTTTGGAATGTGGGAGGAAACCAGAGTACCTGGAGGAAACCCACACAGACATGGGGAGAACATATAAACTCCTTACAGACAGTGGCCGGAATTGAACACAGGTAGCTAGCGCTGTATTAGCATTACGCTAACTGCTACACTACCATGCCTGCCCTCTACACTACCGTGCCTGCCCTCTACACTACCATGCTTGCCCTGCAGAAATTACTGCAGAGATTGCATTTGTTTTATTGATATTGAGAACTCAACCAATTTTCATCCAGATAAGTTGATAATATCTCATTTCTATCCCATATTGTCTTCCTAACTATAGATATTGTCAATAAGGTAAACACATGTATTCAGCCTGTGGCAACAGCATATTCAGTTCAAATCAATTGATATTAAAGGGTCAGTCTGACGTACTGTACAAGCAGTTTTGTGACCTTCACAAATAAAAATCAGTGAAACTTCTTTTCTGCTGTGCCATAAAGAACTAATTGAACTTGTAAGTGAGCTTTTAAAATAAGCTGTGAGATGAAATGATCACAAGAGAAATTATTCATGCAGAGATAAAGATACAATTGATTGATCTTATGAATTCATTAACTAAGGAAGTGGGTAATGTAGTCAACCACAAACTGACAATAATTTGATCAAGTCTAACTATCTGTTCTATGCATCAAACTCCTGTGGTCAAGTTCATCACACAAATTGCACACCAACATGCAGGTTGACATGACAACCCACTTGGTTTCATCGCACCTCAACTTGTCCCTAATAGCCTTTGAAGATGTTAACATCAGAGTTGACAGCAGTGTAAAAAATATTCAAAATGCCTTTCAAAATGCTGATAACTCAGAACATCTCCAATTCAGAGTACCTTGTTCTGCAATAATGTCAGATTATCAGACAGAATGACATTTCCTTGAGTGACAATGGACTAATTCACTAAGTAAATTAATTTATAGACTTACAACAATTTATCGATTGAGAGTATGCAATCAAAAGTGAGCATGTCAATCAATAATAATGAGTATGATTTTTGTATTATAAAAACGGTGCATTTAGCGACAAACCTTAGCAATGCAAGGGAACTGTGTACACATTTCATCACTTATATTGATGAAAATGGTTGTCTTAAAGTGATCACCTTGATCAGTGGTGATGAAACCTTGGCAACGTTGGTTTATACCCTATCATGGACACTGTTTCTGTTCTCTCCACCCACCTTCTGCAGCACTTTGCTCCAATTAAAAAGAACTGTCATATGGTCATAGAGTTATAGAGATGTACAGAGCAGAAGCAGGTCCTTTGGCTCACCAAGTCCATGATGACCTTTCTGCCTATCTACATAATCCCATTTGTCCACATTGGGACCATATCCTTTGATGCCTTGCCTTCTTAAATGTCTGTAAGGAAGCCTCTTAAATGTAGTAATTGTGTCTGTTTCCACCACTTCCTCTGGCACGGCATTCCTTTTTTTATGTAAAATACTTGCCCCTCAGATCCCCTTTAAAACTCCTTCCTCTTACCTTAAACATATGCCCTCTTGTTTCTTACTCCCCTAGCACAAGGAAAAGATTTTGACTTTCTACCTCTCAAAATCTTAAATACCCCTCATTGTCCTTTGCACCAAGGAAATCAACCCCAGCCTATCCAATCTCTTACCATAGCTAAAGGTCTCCAATACAGGCAACATCCTGGTTAACCTTCTCTGCATTCTTTGCAGCATAATCACATCCCTCCTATAGTGTGATGACCAGAACTGCACACAATACTCATGTGTGGCCTAACTAGTGTTTTGTAAAGTTGCAACATTATATTCCAACTCTTATGTTCTATGCCCTGACCTATGAAGGTATAATGCCATATACCTTCTTTACTACTCTATCTACCCACGTTGCCACTTTCAAAAACTATGGACTCGGACCCATAGGTTTTTCTGTTCATCAACGTGCCTTAGTTCCCTACTATCTATTGTATAGTCCTCCCCATTCTCTATTAAGAAGCACTTGGATAGGTACATGGAGGGGTGGGGCTTAGAGGGATATGGGCCGAATGCAGGAAATTGGAACTAGTTGGGTGGGCACCGTGGTCGGCATGGACTCGTTGGGCCGAAAGGCCTGCATCCTTGCTGTATTGCTCTATGAGAATATGACTCTACGACTTCCCAAAATGCATCACCTTGCACTTGTTGAAATTAAATTCCATCTGCCAATGCCCACTCAATTTTCCATCTGATCTATATACTGGTGTGGCTTTAGACAACTTCCTTGCTATCCAAGCACTACCAATTTTCATCTTATCCACAAGCTTACTTATCATACATCCTATATTTATATCCAAATCATTAATATTTATCACAAACAGCAAAGGTTGTTTGATCCCTGTGGTACATGAGTCACAGACCTCCATTCAGAAAAATATCCTTCCACCACCACACTCTGGCTCCTGCCACCAAGCCAATTTTGGATCCAATTAGTCACCTTGCCTTGGATCCCTTGTGCCTTAACCTTCTGGACGAGCCTACCATACGGGACCTTATGAAGCACCCTACTGATGTCCATATAGACAACATTTCCTGTCCTGCCTTCATCAATCTCCTTTGTTATCTCCTCAAAATACTCAACTTTCTTTGTAAATTGTGTTTGGGAGGAACAATCTGTTGAAGGGAACAAAATCTGGCCCTTAACAAAATCTTTATGTATTTCCCTGACATCTATGTGAATGTCATCATCAGAAAGACCCACCAGGCAAGAAAAACATCACTTCCCTTTTCTCGATGTAGGCTGACTGCTATTTGATAAATTGCACATTTGTCCACCCAGAAAGAATTTCAGAAGTGCTCCTGAGAGCTTGTTTTAAATTCAGTGCATGGCTTGCATTCATATGCCTTAATCTTTATTAAACATTGGAATATTCAGGTAGTAGGTCCACTAAGGAAACTTTCACAGTCAGGGCTGGTGAATGATGAAGTAGAAATTATATTTCAATGCATGATTATGTTTTTAATTAATTAATAGTAGTTTCACTTGTTTTCAAAGAACTTTTTCATATTTTAACTGTTTGACCTTTACAAATAATTTTTACTTTTTAAAAATAATTTTACTTTTTTCAACCGTTTACAAATACCGTTGATTTCCAGAGACATGTGGAAATAGAGGTGAAGATCTTATGACAGCACAATCTGTCAGCAGGTCATCAGGGTGGTTCAAGGATGGGGTCTTACTTTCTGCAGCATGCAGGAAGGTGGCAGTGTTGACACACGCAGATCCTGAGGAGCTGTGCAGTCACTACAGTCTAGTTTGGCTGGGGGCTAGGGTAAGCAGTGACTATGAGGCATGATCTGATCCAACATTTCAAGTCAATGACCTCTCATCAGTTGATTAATAATTATTGTTATTGGATGATGTAGGCAATTGCCCATTTTATATGTTGCCTTTTTACGTGGCTGAAGATTATAGTGCACTTCTCAAACGAACACACTTCACAAAGAAGAATGCATACTGCTGGAAATCTTTATGACTTAAATCTTTGACAGAAATGGCAGTTGATCTGTATAAAGTTGCCAGTGAGTATAGGACTGATGAGCAAACTCTGGACTCTCAGGTTACTGGTTGGAAGCAATTTCCAGATTGCACTTTGACATTCAATTTAACATGGAGTCCAATGATGGAATATGAACCTTCACATATTTCCAACATTATTGTCAAGTCAAGCCAAATTGAGTTTATTGTCATGTGCACAAGTATGGTGAGGAACAATACAATGAAAAACTTGTGACAGCATCGCAGGCATGTAGGTACAGACAACACACAGATTATTAAAAATTATACATAAATTATATGTAAAATTATACCATTGAGTGAAAAAGAAGTTTGTGCAAAAAGCAAAGCCTTATTGCAAAAAAAAAACAAAGACAATCAAAGACAAGTCCATGGTAGTGCGAGAGGTAGTGCATACTGTTCCATTGCTGTGGTAGGGTTAGGGTTGTGCAGGTAAGTTCAAGAACCGATTGGTTGTAGGAAAGGAGCTGTTACTGAACCTGGTGGTGTGGGACTTTAGGCTTCTGTACCTCCTGCCTGACAGTAGTAGTGAGAAGAGGGCTGGGGAATCTGCTTACTTTTTCTGCACCAGGCTGTTAGAGATCAATCACTTTGGACCCATGAGTTGACCGGAGCGCTGTGTAAGGTTCAAATGGCTTCAGATTCTTTATCAATGGCCCTATTTCCATATTAAGATCAGAAATATGGTTGTTTATTAATGAGAGCACAATGTTCAGACCTGATCTCAATTCCTCACATAATCATACTTGGTCGCATACAGCAATCTCTGGTCAATAACTAGGCTTGGGTGATAGATAATAAGCAATACTTGGTACACAAGCTTCAGGGAACAACTGTATCCATTAGAGAAACATGAAACTGCCGATGCTGGAAAGTGAAGCCAAAAAAACTGCTGAAGGAACTCAGCGGTCAGACACCATCTGTGGAGGGAAAGGAATGGTTGACGTTTCGGGTCGAGCTCTCCTCAAATCTTTTCTCCTGCATTCAGTTCCCTAAATGTGGCCTTGTCTACATTGGCAAGACCAGGCATAGACTAGGCAACTGGTTTACAAAGCACCTGCGCTCTGGCCATCCTGAGCTCCGACTTGCACGGCATTTCAACTCCCTTTCCCATTCCCACATCAGCCCGTCAGCTTTTGGTCTTCTCCATTGCCAGAGTGAGGCCAAATGCAAACGGGAAGAACAAAACCCCATATTCCGCCTGGGTAGTCTACAATCCAATGGCATGAACATTGAACTTTCCATCTTTAGGTAACCCTTACCCCCTGTGTTCCCCTCTCTCTGTCCTTCTGATCCACTTAGATCCTCCCACCCTCTTTTTCCTTAACTCCCTCTAGCCCCCATCACTCAATTAAACACAGAACATAGAACAGTACAGCACAATACAGGCCCTTCAGCCACAATGTTGTGCTGACCTTTAAACCTCGCCTGACTATCTAACCCCTTCCTCCCACATATCCTTCTATTTTAAATTCCTCCATATGCTTATCTAGTAACCTCTTGAATTTGACCAATGTATCTGCCTCCACCACCACCCCAGGCAGTGCATTCCAAGCCCCAAGCACTCTCTGGGTAAAAAAACCTTCCTTTGATATCTCCCTTGAACTTCCCATCCATTACTTTAAAGCCATGCCCTCTTGTATTGAGCATTGGTGCCCTGGGAAAGAGGTGCTGGCTGTCCACTCCATCTATTCCTCTTAATATCTTGTACACCTCTATCATGTCTTCTCTCATCCTCCTTCTCTCCAAGGAGTAAAGCCCTAGCTCCCTCATAATGCATACTCTCTAAACCAGGCAGCATCCTGGTAAATCTCCTCTGCACCCTTTCCAACGCTTCCACATCCTTCCTATAATGAGGTGAACAGAACTGGACACAGTACTCTAACTGTGGTCTAACCAGAGTTTTATAGAGCTGCATCATTACCTCACGGCTCTTAAACTCGATCCCTTGACTTATGAAAGCTAACACCCCATAAGCTTTCTTAACTACCCTATCCACCTGTGAGGCAACTTTCAGGGATCTGTGGATATGGACCCCCAGATCCCTCTGCTCCTCCACACTACCAAGAATCCTGCCATTAACTTTGTACTCTGCCTTGGAGTTTGCCCTTCCAAAGTGTACCACCTCACACTTCCACGGATTGAACTCCATCTGGCACTTCTCAGCCCAGCTTTGCATCCTATCAATGTCCCTCTGCAATCTTCGACAAACCTCTACAGTATCCACAACACCACCGACCTTTGTGTCATTTGCAAACTTGCCAACCCACCACTCTACCCCCTCATCCAAGTCATTAATAAAAATCACGAAAAGCAGAGGTCCCAGAACTGATCCTTGTGGGACACCACTAGTCACAGCCCTCCAATCTGAATGCATTCCCTCCACCACAACCCTCTGCTTTCTACAGGCAAGCCAATTCTGAATCCACACCGCCAAGCTTCCCTGGATCCCATGCCCTCTGACCTTCTGAAGAAGCCTACTATGTGGAACCTTGTCAAATGCCTTACTAAAATCCATGTAGACCATATCTATTGCACTACCCTCATCAATCTGTCTGGTCACCTCCTCAAAGAACACTATCAGGCTTGTGAGACATGATCTGCCCTTCACAAAGCCATGCTGGCTGTCCCTGATTAGACCATGATTCTCCAAATGCCCATAGATCTACCTCTAAGAATCCTTTCCAACAGCTTGCCCACCACAGACGTAAGGCTCACTGGTCTATAATTCCCTGGACTATCCCTACTACCTTTCTTGAATAAGGGGACAACATTCACCACCCTCCAATCCTCTGGTACCATTCCCATGGACAACAAGGACTCAAAGATCCTAGCCAAAGGCTCAGCAATCTCCTTGTTCGCCTCGCGGAGCAGCCTGGGGAATATTCTGTCAGGCCCCGGGGACTTACCTGCCCTAATATTTTCTAACAGCTCCAACACATCCTCTCTCTTGATATCAACACGCTCTAGAACATCAACCTTACCAACACTGTCCTCAGCGTCATCAATTCTGGCAACATACACACTCTCATTTTGCACCATTGCAGAAAGTCAAAATTACCCATATTCTGTGGAGGATTCGATTATGTTTTGGTCAAATAACATAGCCAATCTACCAACATATCCTTCCTGGAGCAATTTCTTGTAACATGATCCACTTTTAATAATGTATTTTCATTTAATAATGCACACAATGGGCTGTGTGCTGTTGTACATGGTCTTTAAGTTTACATCTCAGAGTTGCTCAATAGAACATGGTGTTGTGAATGGACACCAGTCAACAGTTAACTAATGGAGTCGAACTCCTTTCCACTTATGTGGCTTTGGTATGTGTGCTACAATGAGTTTGGCACCCTTGCTTCTGATCAGAAAATTACAGTTTCATATCCTACTCTGCATTTTAAGTACATAACCAAGGCAAATACTCTAATGCCTTTCTGATAGAAGACTGCCACCATCAGAAGCTTCATCCTTGGATGAAACTTTACATCCGCACCTTGTCTACCTATTCAAGTGAATGCTGAAGATTTCTCTGGAAAGTAGCTAGCACTACTAGTGTCCTAGTCAATATTTCTATTTAGCCATTACTGCTAAAAATAGATTAACTGATTGATTGTGCTATTATAGTTTGTGGGACAACATTATGTTGTGTTTTCTATTTGTATATCTCACACTTCAAAATATTCTATAATAGTGCTAATGAGGGGCTTTTGTACTGAGTAAGTGTTGTGCATTTCTAGGGTTAGGGTCAGGAATTTCATTAATTCATTTATAGGTTTTGAAGGTCCACCATAGAATATTATTAATGCTTGGACTGGCTCTTCCAGTGTTTAAGTAATAAATTGCATAGTGATGTATAGGCATAATTCCTGGGGTTCATGTCACCTATGCCCTTCAACACCACTTAATAAGTTTGCATTAACTATTAGAGGAGCACTAGGCATGTATCCGGTTCATCTGTCCTATTCTGCTGGGATAGTTCATATTTTAATTAACCTGCAAATTGTTACGAGCAGGTAGTTCTCCTCAGTATGCACCTGCCTACTGCAGGGGTTGAGAAATTATGATGAAGATCCAAAATATTCACCAATAGAAAACTACTAATTGGAAACTAATACTACTATTGGAATCTAATAACAATATTACATTGCACACTAAATGCTAAACGTGAAGCATGTTCATCACAAATAGTGAAAGAGCTTTCACTTCATCGAAACTTCTTTTTAGTCACAAAGTGAGGGGGAATACATGAATCACAACAGCCTCTTCACTGGAGCAGGGCAGTGGGGATTTCCCATTTTGCCGCACAAGGTCCTGCAAAGACTAGGTACGTGATATGGAAATTACCAAAGCCCTCTGAGCTGTCTTCTAGAAAGCTGAATTGTTTTCACTTTCAATTCCTGACATTCATTTTTTACACTAGATGGTCCTACAAGGTACTTTTCCAAGAATTCTCCATGCTCAAGTAAAGTCCTCTCCCAATTCAAAGAGGGAGGGTGCACTTCAAAGGGACAGAGGAAATAGTGTACAACTGTGAACTTCTCAGCAGGTCACTTTGTAGAATTTATAATGTGATGATGGTTTCTAATTCATGTGAGATACAATTAATCAAGAAAAGTTTTTATGATAACACTCCTAAAATGCCTAATTTCCACCTGTTAAAATATTAGAACTGATTTATTTCAACTACCATCCAACTGAACAATTTAGGTTAAGCAGATGGAAAATTTAGTTTCAGTACTTTATTAGTAATTGTGTGTAATCCTTGCCTCAAGCATTATCTTTATCGCACAGTGGCCTCAGAAAAGGAGCCAAATAGTTCATTGCTGTACATTTATAAAACTACCATTTATAAAAGGGGTGGCACAGTAGCGTAGTGGTTAGCGCGACGTTATTACAGTGGCAGCGATTGGGGTTCGATTCCTGTCGTTGTCTGTAAGGAGTTTGTGCATTCTCCTGTGTCTGCGTGGGTTTCCTCCGGGTGCTCCGGTTTCCTCCCACATTCTAAAGACATACGGGTAGGTTAATTTGGGGTTTAAAATGGGCGGCGCAGACTCATTGGGCCGGAAGGGCCTGTTACCACGCTGTAAATAAAATTTAAAAAAATTTTTTTTTTTAATTTAAAAAATATTTAAAATTTACCACTGGAACTTCTACATCGTGGCCAGTGTCTTAAAAGCACAATAAGAACTCAGAGAATGTCCAGGGAAAGGAAAAAATGTATTTTTTTTACAATTAACAAAGTTAAAAAGACACAGGAAGTAAAGCCAAGCGCAATCATGGTTTCTCCTTACCACTTTTACATCAATGCAAAGTGGTTTTGGTTACATGCAGATGTGAAAATGGCAACTTAGTTTGAGGGCAAGGCCTCAGTCTGACACACAGTAAGTTCTACTGTGTTTATTAATTGGAGTTTGAGATAGAATAACATTTAAAGTGTAAATCAAAAACCTGCAGGTGCTGGAAATATGAGATAGAAACAAAACATGCTGGAAACACTCATCATTTAGGCAGTGTGTGTGGAAAGGGAAACAGAGTTAATGTTTCAGGTTAAGGATCCTTTGCAGAACATGGAAAGAGAGAAAACAAGTGAATATTAAGTTGTAGAGTGAATGAGGGAGGGATAGGTAGGATAAAGGGAATATCTTGAATATACTGAAAAGTGCACACAACACACAACGTGTCAATCAATGGATTCAACAGCTCTTTATTTTTGGTAAATTCAGTTGCAGTATAAAGTTGTGAAGGCGACAACAATAGAACATTAGCGAGATTTGTCTTTGTGTACAAGCTGAATTGCAGAGGTTAAAAGTAGTCTTAAACTGTATCAAGATGCAGAAGTATATTGCAAATGCTATCATGTTATGCAATTCCATGTTAAACATCTTAAATTTGCAATAAGTGTAGGCTTATAAATTCAGTCACTTGGCAATCAGTTTTCAGGCTCTCACCAGTCAACTTTTTCCTCATTAATGGAGAGACTTTGTGTGTGAAAACAGCAAAAAGTATAGAAGCAGGAGTAAGCAATTCTGCCCCTTGTGACTGTTCTGCTTTTCAATAAAATTGTGACTGATCTACCTCAACAGCTCTTTCTTGCACTGCCTATCCCTTTATTCCCCTAATTCCCCAATATATATTTGTCCAGTAATCATAGAATTGTATGACACAGAAATGGGCCTTTTCAGCCCACCTTGTCCAAGCCGACCATGATGCCTACCTACGTGAATCCAATTGCCTGCATTAGCCCTGTGTGCCTCTTGTGCCTTTCCTTCTCAAGTGCCTGTCCAAATGCCTAATAAATATTGCCGTTATGTGGTATCTGCCCTTACCACTTTGTCTGGCAGTTCATTCCAAATATTCATCACTCTCTGCGTGAAACAACTTACCCTTCAGATCTCCTTTAAACTTGTCCCCCTCACCTTAACATTTGCCAATTGGATTGAGACCCCCCGTCCTGGGAAAAAGACCCTGACCATCTAAACTATGTATATCCTTCATAATTTTGTAATTTTAATTAGTGACAAAATCCTTTAGTATGCTATTCTGTCAAATTTGATGCTAATGAGCTTTCCCATTCAACAAACTGGGAGCATAGTTAGTCAAATGGAGCCTGAACATTGTTGGCTGCTGAGTAACTGAATTTACACATGTACAGCTTATACAAATTTAATGTGTAGTCACTAGCTAATCATTTAGGTTAAGCTTTCAAAAATTATTCCTTAAAAGAACAAATAATTACTGTTTCAACCTAGTAGACTGTGGTTTCTTATCATTTTTGCTCAATTGAAATGTTCTTGGTTTTGGATTTGATTGTTTTCTTTATCCACTGGATGTATTTGTTAGATAAACGTGTATAAATGCCGGGCTTTTTCTTGACATCACATCCCTTTGCAAAGATAGCAATGCCAGTTAATGACTTGCTTTTCAGAGATGAACTTTTACATATTAATGGTCCACCAATGTCTCCCTGTGATAAAACAGATAAATATGTTAGAACCTTCATATGATAGATAGTAACATTGTGACAAAGGGGAACATCATGACAAATTCCTTAAATATAGCAACTTCTTGTCCAGTAGGTTTATTCAAACCAATGGTCCTAAAGGATGCTACTTGTAATTTGGTCATTACATAGCAATATGGGTACCCTAATAAACAATAGGATACCAAGACTCACACCATCAACGTTCTGATTGGATCACCATTGAACAGAAACTTACGTGAACCAGTCACAAAATTGTACTAAATACAAAGAAGGTCAGAAGTTGGCTCATCTCCTGACTGGCTACTCCTCACCAACACCTTCCCCCAACCTCCCCAATCCCCCCAGCTTTTTCATCACCTACAAGACACAAATCAAGAATGTGATGGAAAACTTTCTAGTTGTCTGGTTTACTGGGGTAGACTGCAGATCCAAAAAGACTTACAAAGTCAATACCATCCAGGACAAAGCAGCCCTGGTGGTTCGTCTCTTACCTACCATCCAATCCCTCCACCAGCAATGCACTGTGGCTATGGTGTCTGCCATTTATAAAATGTACTAGAGTTGCTCACTATGGCTACTCTAACAGCATCTCCCAAATCCCAGCACCTACCTGCAGGAAGGTTGAAAGGAACAGTCTACATCTGTTCAGGTGATATTTAAAATGTTGCCATTTTCCTTCCCCAGTCTTACAGATTAATATATCAAAACAAATAAGCTTCAGTCTAATTAGCTTGCAGAACAAACATTGAAATATGAATTGTTGATAGTGAGCTTATTGCTGGTCATGAGCTTCAACAAAATCCATGATCCGTTATTTTGTAAATACTTTACTAATAGTAGCATTATTACTTTTGAGTGGGTTCAAAGAGCACTGAAGAGATAAATCCAAACCTTATGGTGTCTGCTATTTGAAATTTCAATTCAAATCAATCCAAATTGGCAATCTCAAAATAGAATTAGATTGCAATAGGGGATCAGTGTGGTAGAGAAATCATTTTAATTTTGAAACTGTTGAAAGGATTAGAAAGAGTCAAGTTGAGCTGAGGGTTTTAATTAGGTTCTATGTATACAATTAGGGGACAAGTATAAATAAATGAAAACTGGAACTATCCCTTATACATCATGTGAATTTTTCGATCACACCTGTCTGTTGTTTCTGTTGTCATCAAACCACATTTCAACAAATCACCAAGATTAATTAGTTTGCAAAAGAGTCTCATCCTCAGTTCTTCATATCAGTTATTCTGTTAGGGAAAACCACCTTTTCAGATTTGGTTTTACTTCTTTGAACTTCATCCCTTGAACTCGAACACATGGTATATGCTAAAAAGTCTAATCCACGTTGGAATAATTAACATTTCCTAATGGTTTCAGACAATACCATGAAAATATTACCTGTGGGAATCAAATGGAAAAACTGAAATGTAAAAGGATATATGCTGTAACTAATGTATTTTTGGAGGTAAAAGGAAATTTTTCAGAACCTTTCCACCTGAAGATTAAACGCTTGAAAAAAATCTAGAATTGAGCAAATTGTGCATGATCTGTACAAAGAATAAGACCAGGAAGCTGCCTAAATTTTTAATTCTGAGGTTTTGTGTAAGGTAGACCGATGCAAATGAAAATAACTAAAAATTTGCTCCCGACAGGTTATTGGTCTAATTGGTCTTTGGCAAAAATCTATGGGAAAGAAAATTCTGCCTATTGTGAAACAAGCTGTCAGTTCACTATTGTAACTTGCATCAAACTCAAGCTTAGCTTAATATTATGAAACAAATCTCTACATCTGGCACCAGGAACTGGAAACCATTCTCCAGTCCATGAGGAGTACTGGGAGCAGATGATACAAAAAAAAATAAAGGGAGTGACAGGAATGAACAACTATATCGTTAATATTAATTACAGACATAACGTTTATTTATCACACAAAGTTTATGTGAAATTTGTAACTTACCCTGCACATTTTAGCTTGCTTCCCAGATTCATCACCAGCACAGAGCATATCATCATTTACGACAGGATTTTTATTGTAATACCCTTCACTGTTGCAGATTTTCCGGTCTATGATAGTTACAGTTGTTTCTTGCAGAATGTCTGAGGGATCTTCATCCTTTGGAGTGGTTTGTCCCCATCCTAGAACCTTGCATTTTGTTCCAGGTTTGATATCTTTTGCTGATTTTGGCAATGACAGGGTCTTTACTAACTTATTCAGTTTTGCAGTTGTATTCAGCTGTAGGAAAAGGAAGACACATGGCATTAAAAATGTCACATAAAAGGACAACACTTACTGCTCATCCGCAACTACCCCTGAGAAGGTGACAGTGAGCATCCTTCTTGAACCTCTGCAGTCTTTCTGGTCAAAGTACTCTCATAGTACTGTCAGGCAGTGAGTTCCACCATTTAGAAAGATAATGAAGGAACAGCAATGCACTTCCAAGTCAGGAAGGCATGTGTTTTGGAGAGGAACATGCAGGCAGTGGTGTTTCCATTGGGCCTGAACCACTTGACCTTTTTGTGGGTAAATTTCAAGGGTTTGGGAGGTCTTGTTGGAATAGTCTTGGTGAGAACCTGCAAGGCATTTTGTAGATGGTAAAAACAGTGGCTATTTTGCACCAGTGGCAGAGGGAATGAATGCTCAGTATGGTTGATGGAGTGCCAATTAAGTTCTTCTTGAACATTATTGGAACTGTACTCGTCCAGGCAAATAGAGAGTATTTGTGTCTTGTGGATGGTGGAAAGGCCTTAAGATGTCAAGCGATGAGTCACTTGCAGTAGGATATCCAGCCTCTAGATATCTTATGGCAAGTGTTGTCCAGGCCCTTAGCATGCAGGCATAGACTGCTTCGTTTAATGAAAGATTGTAAGTGGATTAAACATTGTGCAATCATCAGCAAACATCCCATTTCTGACTGTATAATTCCTTTTAAGGTTCTTTTAAAACTTAAGTGAAGGAAAGTCATTGATTAAGAAGCTCAGATGGTCTTTTCACCTTGATGGTCATTGATCTCAGTTTTACCAGGGCTGCCACATTTGACCAAATGCTGCTTTTCTGTCAAGGGCAATTACCCTGACCTCACCTTTGGAATTCAGTTTTTTGGTTCATGTTTGGACCAAGGCTGTGATGAGGTCTGAAGCTGAATTGTTCTGGTGAAACCAAAATTGGGCATTGAAAAGCAGATTGTTGGAGAATATGTAGCACTTGAAAGCACTGTCAGTGACATCTTCAATAACTTTGTTGATAACTTACTCGTGTAAGTTACCATATTTATTTGCAAATTACATTGAGCAGTTAAGGGTTTGTGGGGTCAGAGAAGCCCATGATGTATGTACACAAATCTTTGAAGATGGCAAGAAAAGTTGTAAAGGCTGTTATATTTGACCTTTGGTTTTATTAATAGAAAAATGAAGTAAACAAGAAAATTATGCCAAACTTTTGTAAAACAAAGTTGGGCTTTGACTAGAACATTGTTTTCTTTTCTGGAATGTCAATATAGGGAGGATATCAAGGCCTTAAGAAGATGCAGAAATGTAGAACGTAGAACATATGGATGAATTTGAAATCTGTGCTTACCCTCCTTTGAACAAGAAGGTATAAAGGAAATTTTGAAGGAGTCAATTAAAATCATGAGTGTTTTTCATACAACTGGCAATATATCAATATGCAGACAATGCATATTTGGTAGAAGAATAAGAGATAACATTTGGAAATACTTTTTCTATGCAGTGAGTTTGATCTGGAACACAATCTGAAATGGTGGATGTAGTATCTGAGTTCTCTGTTTGACTGGAGTGTGAAGCACTGAATAATCTAACAAAGATTCAGATCAACAAATATGACTGTTTATTATAGTGGCTCCTCCAGAGTGAAGGTCTGGTGGTTTGTACAAACAATGTTGCAATCCAAAGAACAGTTAACCATGTGATACAGTTCTTGAGAGGTAGCAGTCCTAAAAGCAACAAATATCTTTTTACAAGCAATACTACATATACCACATTGAGGAACCAAATTCAGTGGTAAAAGGGGTATGAGGCAAGAGCAACGGAGTTGACCAAAAGTGTGGCACGATGGGCCAAATTGCCTCTTTGGCATTGTATGATCTTGTAATTGATTCTACTTTGTGCAACAGCTTAATTTTCAGAAAATATTCAATTTTCTATGATAATTCTATGATTGGTCAATTGATCAAGTTTATCTCATATGTTTATATGAAAACCCAAATGCAAACACCCTGCACATATTGTTTCAATAATTTTTTTTAGTTTTATAAATAAGCTGCAGACTTTTTATTTATTTTTATGATACTTTTTGCTTTGAGACACAAGAGACTGCAGATGCTGGAATCTAGAACAGCAAATAATCTGCTGGAGGAGCTCAGTGGGTCAAGCAGCATCTGTGGGGAGGAAAGGAACTGTTGCATCAGGACTGAGAGGGGAGATGGACAATACAAAGAAGAGAGGGAGAGTGGTGAAACAGAAGCCTGAGCTGACTGGTGGACCTAAGATGGGCGAAAGATGATGGGCAGGTTGCGCTAGGTGGGGGGAGGGGGGGCGTAAGGTAGAGTTGGGAGACTGTGGCAGGTGGCAGATAAATGAAGGCAGATTGAGTGAGATGGAGTGAGGGGAGTGTGAAGTTTGTAGACACATGTTGGAGGGACGATAAGCAGGAACACAGGCTACCATGCTGGAATCTGGTAAGTAAAGGAGGTGATAGTGGGGACTATTATGTGACAGGTGAATGGCAGATGAACCCAGAACTAGGTAGGGGAAGGGCGGGGAGCCTGTGGGTGAACTGAGTGTGTAGTGGGTGGATGGAACCGGGGAGGGATGGTGAAGGGGACAAAGATGGGTTATGAGGGGGGCTGGAGGGGGGTGGGGTGAGGAAGGGGACAAACATGGGAGAACTAGAGGAGGATCAGAAGGAGAGAGTGGGGAGGGAAGGGAAGGAGGACCGCCCTCCCCTCCCCCTTTTTATTTAGATGGTATTTATTACTATACGTATATACATTCATTCATTCACATTGAGCACTTCTTACCTTGAGGAGAGCCAAGTTATTCCATTCTGTTTTAATGTTGTATTTATTATGTACTTTAGCCTCAACCACCTCAAACGTCTGTGCTTCCTTTCTATCCTTAAAGGAGTGTGTTCCAATGGACACACTAAGTTGTTTCCTTGGATAAAATAGACAAATAAGAGTTGAAACAAAGTTCTTGAATTGCTTCTCTGAATACATGTTGCATTGATATTTCCTCAAGTTGGAGAGTCTAGACCTTGTGGGAGCCAAAGCTCAAAATAAATGCAATATTACCTCCAACTGGAATGAGGATACATTTGTCATTCAAAGTTTTTATGACACAGTAGGAGGCCTTTTGGCCCTTTATGTCTATGCTGGCAAAAAAATGGAAATGTTTGGGTTGATCTCACTTCTTACCTCTCAGCCCATAACCATGTAGGTTTTGGCTTTTGATGTGCTCATTCAAGAGCTTTTTAAATATAATGAAGTTTTCAGCCTTCACCACCTGTTCAACGTAATGAGTTCCAGGCTCCATTATTCTTTGTGGGAAAAAATTACCCTCTAATTTTTTTGCCAATTAACTTAACCCTGCTGATTACTGATGTCTGTATCAAAGTAAATAGGTTCTTCCTGTTCATGCGTCCAGGCCTCTCATAATTTTGTACACCTTGATTAAATATCCAAACAAGAAAGAAATAGTCCAACCAGTGGCTTCTTATAGCAATAGTTCTCTAGTCCTGGCAGCATCTTGTAAATATCCTCTCTACCCTCTCTATTGCTATCACACATGTCCCATAATGGGGTGAACAGAACTGTAAGGAGTACTCCAGGTGCAGTCCACCTGGTGTTTTTTTACCAGTTCCAGCATAATCATCTGCTCTTATAATCTGTACCAAGGCCAGTAAAGGCAAATGGCTCATATTGTCCTCTTAAACAACTTATCCAACCAAAACTTCCCACTATCCTATCCTCAGTCCTGAAGAAGGGTCCTGACCTGAAATGTTGACTGCCTGCTTTTCTCCACGGACGCTGCCTGGCCTGCTGAGTTCCTCCAGCATCATAGTGTTTTTCATCCAGATTTCAGCATCTGCAGTCCTTTGTTTCTCCAACAAATCTATGCTGATTGTATTCAACTAACCTCTCCATACTTGATTTACACCATACTTCGGATTTGTTTTTCATTGATCAGCCTGTTACCAATGATAGTGTACCTCTTTCTCCTTGCCAAATCAATAATCAAAATTAGCTGTCTCCCAGTCTTTTGCCACTGTGCATATGACCAAGGACTGTTGGAAAATGATATTCACAGCCAGTGCTATTTTCTCCCTTACTTATTTTAAGAACCCAGGATATAGCTTATCTGTGGTTAGGCATTTACCCATTTTCTTGGTTGCCAGACACCATAATATGCTGATTATTTTAATGGCTATTATTTTTAATTGTATGCATTCTTTTTCAATAATTTCAATGTCTGGGTTACTTTCCTTCTTTCATGAACATTGAAGTATCATATGGAACTATCGCCATACCCTCTTCCCCCACTCACTTGTCGCCATTTTGACCTCTAAAAGAATTTATTCTTTCCCTTGTTACCTTCTTTCTTTCTTTCTTTACATATATTTATAAAACAATTTTGATTTCACCTGCCATACATGTTCATGGCGACACTTGCGGGCTGCCCCCCAAAATCACTACGCAAAAGATGTATTTCACTGTGTGTTTCGATGTACATGTGACTAATAAAGATCTGATTTGATCTGATCTGATCTGATCTGATCTGATCTGATCTTATCTTATCTTATCTTATCTTATCTTATCTTATCTTATCTTATCTTACCTTACCTTACCTTACCTTACCTTATCTCTGTCTTCCTAATTTCCCCGTCATTTTCACCCGGGCATCTTCATTACTCCTCATAGCTTGCTGCAGTGTAAACTTCTGCTATTTGTTACAATTTTCCCTCTTTACCATAACTTTTCCTGTATATTCATCAATATTAATAGAAGTTTTGCTATAGAACTTCTCCATTTCTTTTATTGAGAAGATATTCGGTCTGAGCCCTTAATCTCCGCCTTGAATTTATCTCGTTGTTCTGACAACAATTTACTTCAAGAAGCCTTTCCAATCCGTTAGTGATAAATCTAATCTCAGCCTGCCAATTTGGCCTAACTACATTTTTTAAATTCCCTTTCCTTCACCTTTTCCTTAACTATGCTACACCTGAATTTTAATTTGTGCCAGCAAAATTGTCCTTCCCACTGGGTCCCTGTCCAATTGCCCCAGCTCATCCCTAAATCTAAGTCTACTATTACCCCATTTCTTACTGTGTTTACTGTGTACTGATTCTGAAATAGCTGAATCTTTACAACCATTTAACCCCTAAAGAATGGGAATACTCAGTTGATGAAGCTATTAAGGACTGAGAATGGAACTAAGAGAAGTTGGAAGTGAGGAGTGAAAGAGGAAATGGAATTGGGGTAAAAGATCAGTCATGATATTGAATGGACCCAGTTTGGATTGATAGGCTTAAATTTATTTTTTGTGGTACCTCAGGAGGTGCTGAAGGTTTAGGAATGTGGGAAGTAGCTAACCATACATGATCTGAGTTTCTCTCAGCCAGATCCAAACTCACATCACTGGCATATCCCTCCCCACCATCAAAAGTGTCTATATGAGGCATTGCGTCAAGAAGGCAACATCTATCATCAAAGATCCCCACCATCTGGGCCATGCCACCTTCTTGCAGCAACAAGCAGGCAGGAGAAACAGAAGCCTGAAGTCTCACATGGCCAGGTTCAAGAACAGCTGCTTCCAAACCTGCACAATCCTAATCACTACTTCAATATAAAAACACTATGATCACTTTGACCACTTTGCACTACAATGGACTTTGTTCTTTTTGTTCTAATTGTGTTCTTTCTTGTCTAATTTTTGTATAATTTATGTTTCATTTGTGTTTTTCTTGTGAATGTTGTATTTCTAATCCGATGTGCCTGTAATGCTGCTGAAAGTAAGCTTTTCATTGCACCAGTGCATACATGTACTCGTGCATATGACAATAAACTCGACTTGGTTAGTCTTGACTTGAGGTAGACATAAGAAACCCAATATCGCTAATTCACAGACAAGCAGGGGAATTATTGCTTGTGCCTAACCATCCTCCATCAAGATTATTGAAACAGATTGCCTGGCCATTAATGTTTGTGGAAACTTACTGTGCACAAGTTGGGTCCCACATTTACTATACTTAAAAACTACTGAACTGGCTATGAAAAAGCAAAATGTTAAGAAAGGCACAATGCAAAAGCAGGTTTTAACTTTTCCAAAATCAACGCCCTTATGATCTGAATAAAGTTGTCCAACTGCACTAATAATGTCTTGTTTTTCTAAGAACTGGTATCAGTTTGGATCTGGATAAAATAAGCTCAATTCATGTACCCTTTTAAAGATATTATAGTCCATACAAGTCCTATTATAGACCGCAAAAATCGAAAAGAACAAGTTATTCAAGTACGATTCTGAAAACACTCTTAAAAACAATTTGAAAATACCAGATCGAAAAGAGAAAACAGAAATTTTCCATGCCATAAGCTTTTGATTCATTAATTTCAGAATGACCAGCATGGATCAAAAATAAATGCTTTAGTACTCACACAACACAATTTGCTGAAGTCAGGACCCAGAGCTTATCGATTAAAATTCCACCACAAAAGTTTTCCGCTGTATCTTTTATGAGTGCCATGTAAGATCCTGTACCAGGTTTAGCATCCTGACCTCCAATAATTTTCACACAGGTACCTACAATAAATATTGTTATTGATATTGATTCAAGTTTCTGTGAAGCTAAAATCTCCATATATATATATATATATATATATATATATACTCACAGTCTTGAACTGCTAAAGCACTGATTATTGAAGTGATGAATACCCCTTGAAGCATAGTAATCATTTTAAAACCACTATGTAAAAACAGTCTTAATTTATGCTAGTTAGAGGAGGATGTGTAACTAACAAGTGATAGAATGAAGTATAGAAGCAATGTTTTTGCTGTACCAAGGTGCTAAATTTTATAACAGCTCTGTCATAACACATTTTGCCACAACCAATAAATTTCAAAATTACACCCACATGGTGAGAAAAGCATAACTACATGTGGGTGGGAAAATCCCTAGCTCTGAAGAAGCATGAAAAATAAAATAGAAATATACTTTGGATATAGAGGAACTACATTACATCAAATTAGATTAATTTTAATCACACATTATTGTTTTTGTTAGTCATTTAAAATGAACGTTGAAATACTAAGCGTAAGTGAACATCCTAGCTCTTCAGAAAAGCACAAGGGAAAAATTCAGCTGGGCCAGGCAGAATTTCAAACTCCTCCAGCATCTTAATGGATCCCCAAGTTGACTTGACCCAGCTATTTCTGTTGAAATTGGAAAACTTAATTTCTAATATTAACTGAATCCAGTTTAACAAATCAGAGGATATGGTACAATGTCAGAAAACAGATTTTGGATGAGGTATTAGTCTAAAGCCTCATCTGCCACTTGAGGAGGATATAAATGTTCCTGCAGAACAATTAAAGGAAAAAATAGCATTTATTTTGGTCAGCATTTTGTCCCTCAACTAACAGAGCCAATCTGGCCATTCATTTAATTTGCTGCTTGTGTGGAAATGTGAGGTCATCCATTTTGATGCAGTAATCAGAAAAAGCAGTATACACTTTAAATAGTGAGAGATTGGGTATCGTTGATGTTCAAAGCTGGCCTTATACATAGGTCACTGAAGGCTAACATATAAATGCAATGTGATTAGGAAGGCAAATGTTATGTTAACCTTTATTATGAGAGGAGTAAGAAGAACTCGTAATTGTATGGGGTCTTGCTGAGACATCACTGAAAGTTTTGTTTACAGCTTTGATCTCCTTTCCACAGAAAGTATAAGAAATCTCACAGGACTGGGTCCAGGGATGTCAGGTTTCTTTTATGAGGAGGGATTGTATAGGCTAGGTCTGTATTCCCTGGAGCTTAGAAGATGGTTTCACTGGTAGAGGAATCTGGAACTGCGGTCACAGTCTCAAAATTAGGGGTGACTCTTTGGAGCTGATGAGGAGAAATATCTTCATTCAGAGGATGGTGATCCTTTGGGAGTCTCTATCCTTGAGGACTGTGGAGGTTTTGAGTTCATTCTAAAAAACAGACTCATAGATTTCAGGATATTGAAGAAATGAAGGGATATGGGGATGGAGGACAAAAGTTATGCTCTGGTAGGAGATAAGCCTTTTCAACATCTTCAACTAATTCACTTCCTCTGTGTCAGAAATGGCTATCCCTCTGATTCAGTTATTCTCCCCCACTTAGTGGGCATTTCTTACAGCTTTTGATTTCCAGGCTTTTACATTACTTTGTGTTCTCTGTCTTATTTCAGTCTTATTTCTTATTTCTCTGTGTCTTATTTCTCTGTGCTTATTTCACAGCTTATACAGTTTTTTGTTCATGTTCTCTCTCACTAATTGTCCTCATTAATCTATTAAACAAGTAACTTCATCAATAGTTTATCTGCGTGACAGCCCTGGCCTCACCTTATCTGAGATTTCCCTTTGCTTTATCCATCCACCTCCTACCCTCTGGAACTCGAAATTAACTTTTTGTCTTTCCTTCCCAGTTCTGATGAAGGATCTTTGACCAGAAATATTACACATGTTTGTCTTTCCACAGAAGATGTCTGAGCTGCCGAATGTTTCCACCATTTCCTGTTTTTATTTGGGCCCAAAGAGATAGATTCTCAAAAGATTTAAAAAAAAATGATACAAATTTATTTTGGAAATCAGTACCATATCACTGTGGTTTAATGTCAAAATGATTGTACTCAAATCTGAAGACAGTGTAATCTATTCACCAACACTATTTGTCCCCCTGTTACTGTTGCAAACTGAATCAGACAGTTTTCAGTCTTGAAATTTAATCCCTCATCTTTTTCAGCACACAATCTGTCTACATTCACATCTGCCCATCACCCCTGCAATCACTGACCTATTGTTACAATGGTTTATAATTCTGTTCCTCATTCCATGTTTAAGTTGTCTTTATGGCCTCACCACTTCCTACCTCTGTAACCTAACTTAATGGTCCACTTGCTGTGTCTGCTCATCTGACTCTGGATTCCCAGCTGATGCTCCTCCCTGGCAGTGTCTTCATCCACTTAAAGCACCGGCACAGGAATTTCATTTTTAAGCCCCACTGCCCCACTATCTGACCTGCTTCTTCCAAGACCATCCTTTAAGCATACCCTTTTGAAAAACTTATGATTATCTCTCCTAGTTCATCTGGGAGTTCATTTCTGAGGTCAGAACTCTTCCTTCAGAGACAGCAATCTCTCAATCTCTCAAACACCAATAGCATTCAGCAGTTAAACTTCTGAAAATGTTTTCATTTAAGTCTTTTTCCAATCAATCACTAACAAACATAACATTCATGATTATGCCTTTAAGTAAGACTTGTTGAGAAAGGGCAGTCTGGTGTATTCCCTGAAGCTAAACTCTGGGCTCCCCAGGTGGGAGTAACACATGCTATTAGCTGTATTGCCATGGTCTAACATGACTGTTCTGCCCAAAGACTTATGTGGTGATCTGCTTCCCCTGCTTTCTTCTGGCATGGATGACATTACAGACCACTCTACCCCTACCAGCTTTTCAAATTGCATGAGTCATAATAATTATGCACATTTGTACATCGTGCAAGAAATGGGAAGTAAATTGTTACCAACAGCTTTGAAACCACTAGTGCAATGGATTTCAGTTTCACAGCCTTAATGTCCAAAGGTGTCAGAAGCAAAATGGAGGTCCAGCAAGAACCAGAAAGGATCTCAAACCATTGTACAAAATATTATCACAGAATAGTCTCAGTATTCCAAGAATCCAGATGGTAAGCTTACATTTGGAGTATTGTGTACAGTTTTGGTTACCCTGTTATAGGAAAGACGTCATTAAGCTGGAAAGAGTGCAGAGAAGATTTACAAGAATATTGCCAGAACTTGAGGACATGAGTTATAGGGAGAGGTTGGGCAGGCTAGGACTTCATTCTTTGGTGCGGAGGAGACTGAAGGGTGACCTTATTCAAGAGATAAGAGATAAGATATCTTTATTAGTCACATGTATATCGAAATACACACAGTGAAATGCATCTTTTGCGTAGAGTGCTCTGGGGGCAGCCCACAAGTGTTGCCACGCTTCCAGTGCTAATATAGCATGCCCACAACTTCCTAACCCGTACGTCTTTGGGATGTGGGAGGAAACCAGAGCACCCGGATGTATAAAATCACAGGGGGCATAAAAAGGTGAATGCACACAGTCTTTTTCCCAGGGAAAGGGAATCAAAAACTAGAGGGCATAGGTTTAAGGTGAGAAGGGAAGCATTTAAAAGGGACCCGAGGAGCATCTTCTTCACATTTATGGCGGTGCGTATATGGAACAAGTAACCAGAGAAAGTGGTTGAGGCAGGTGCAGTAACAATATTTAAGAGAAATTTGTATAGGTACATGGATAGGAAAGGTTTAGAGAGATATGGTCAAATGGGACCAACAGATGGAGATCTTGGTCGGCATGGATAAGTTGGGCTGAAGGCCCTGTTTCTGTGCTGTATTACTATGACTCTATGACTCCATTAGGAAAATTCAAATAAGGACTAGTGCGAGGCTGAGCACAGAGTTTGCAATAAAAAGGACAGGTTAGAAATAAAATATGCTCAAAAAATCTATCCCATTGAGAATTTAGAAAAGAAAATGACATCAAAAAATATCAACATACATGACTAATTATTAGAACCAGAAGAAAACAAGCACATTGTTGGTGGAGCATGCTCAGTCCCTACTCATCTTTGGTCGCAGGATGCATGAACTATTTAGAGGGCCTGGCCACATGTTATCCCATGCTAATCCCTAGGTGCCACATGAAGGCTTTCCTCTAGCTCGCTGATTCCAATTTGGAAGATTGACCAGATCCAGTACTGTGCTGGCTGATCTGTAGAAGCCAGTCATGGAATAGATGGATATGAAATTGGGAGACATAATTTTTTTAAAATTTGTGGGTCCAGATAGATCGTTCTATTTTAGATTTTTCTAAATTTTAGATAGCTCCAGCATTCGGTGCAAATGGGCAATCCATGCATGGTATATATACTCGTTCATTTTCACCTCAGACTTACAGTTGGGTTCTTATTTCATCATAGCACACAAATTTGCAAGTGGTTGGATTTCCTTGGATCGCCCCCTGCTCCAATACCAAACTTTGCTAAAAGTACAACAAAACCTCATTTTAGTGTGTATTTTTTCTTGCTATAGTGACATGGGTGGAATTGAAGGAACTTTCAGAAAAGTCAGTCCCATAATTCAGTGAGGGTCCTACTCAAGTCAGTGCCCAGATGTCCTGGGGCAAATTGGAGGCAAGTGGGATTAGACCTATGATGGCAGTTAATAAGTAGAACCACAGCAAAATATAGTATTCAGAAGATGTTATTATGTATTAGTCATAAGCAATACCACGAAAATACAGTTTCCCTGGAAGTTACAATCAGATGTTCATCATCAACATTGTTACTTTTCTGTGAAAAGGACTTAGCAATAGATTATGCTATTTTCCAAATATTTTAAGAATGCAAATAGACAAAGAAACTTATACACAGGCTTCCAGTATCATTGCCTGTTCCCACACTGTGCATCATTTTAATTTGCATAAGTATAAGTGAATGATTTTAATTGTCAAAAAACTAGATATAGCAAAATGAATTAATAATGAATGACTTTGCAGTAAAAGTAGCAAAAGCACGAATCCCTTTTAATCAAATTATTTAACAGTTTCTTGTTTTGTTAGCAAGGTTCAGGCATTATTCTCCTTTTTCTGCCCATGCAGCTCTTTACCCAGATGCACAATCAGGAACAATCAGATAAACAAACTATCAGGGTAGTTCATGCTGAGTCCTGTTTGGCAAACTTTCCAGTCTCTTTGGCAGCACTTGTTGAAGTAGTTATACAGTTGAAAGCATGTCTAAAAGAACATCACCAGAGGAAATGAAATCAATATTGTCCATAAACTTGCCTACAAGCTTGTCCAAATAAAATTAACGTTGATATAAAATAGAGACAATGATTGTTAGAAGACCTGTAAAAAACTGAACATAGAAGCTGTGTATGACCAAAACTTTCAAAAGCACGAACTGTCATTGTATCATGAATACTAAGTAGATTTTACTTATATAACTAAAAACAAGTATTTTGAGCTTAATATTCAAGTGACCTTGCTTTTTCAGAAACATATTTTAGTATATCATGTTCCTTCTGATTCATTTCACTGATAAACAAGCTACATTTTAAAAAAGTGACAAACACATCTTCCTCTTAGATTTGTTCCTCCGTCTTACTGAAGTCCACAACTCCAATTTTTTGCTTGATCCAGGAGAGATATTTCTCTGTTAACCGAACATATATGCCGGGTTTATTGGCAATTCCGCAATCCTTTCTAATTGTAGAAATTCCAACAATCTCCGTCTTCCTGCTCAATGCTTTTTTTTTGCACATTAATGGATCTCCTGCATCAACCTATGACAAAAGATTTTTAGAAATTACACTTGAAATGCTTTTATATGATATTTAATAACCCACAGAACATACTAAAGTGAATGAAAAATTGAGGATTACACACTTTTTATTAAGTGGCCTACTTAGAATAGTATAGTTTGTTCATCCCATCTCTGGGTCAGCAGTACCAATCTGTGTAAGCAAATAGTTATAATCACATTTACCGAGCCTGTTGCCACAGCATCATAGACATTTCTAGAAATGACTGAAAATATTTCAATACTGCTCTTGGTCAGGATGTGAGAAAGTTAATCTTCGTATCAGCAATAGAACAGGACAATGTACAATCTGTACCATGGTTTACTGTTGGTGTTGTTGTTAATTCTCACTTAAGCCCATCCATGTTCTTCATGCCTGATGATTAAATTAATTGCATTTGATCTTTCAGGCTGAGATAAAACATTTCCTAACACTAATCAAAGAGGACCAAGGAAGTTACTCCTGATGCCTAAGACAATATCAGTCCTTTTGCAAGCATTCCTAAAACAGCTAGTTGATATTACATAAGTTATTCAGGATTTTACTGTGTGCTTATTGATTGCTAATTTAAAGCTACTTCAAAGCACTTTGGAACATTCTGATATTGTGAAACTTACTATGCTATTGTAAGAGCTTAGTTTCCTTCTCATGTAGGGCACTATCTATCTATCTATAGGCAGTCCCTGGGTTATGAAAGGGTTCCATTCCTGAGAACAGTTTATAGCCCAAATTTTTCACAAGTCACAAATGAACAAAAACACTGTACAGGTGGGCGAGCAGGCACAGGAAGAATGGCCGCCAGCCGGCATCACTGACTCAGTGAGTAATCAGGTGAGCCTGCTCAGTGCTCCCAGCTCATGGGAGTGGGGGTGGGGGGCAGGGCAAGGGAGGGGAGGGGGATGAGAAAAGGCACGTAGAAATACCTTGTTCCCACCCAGAGGAAGATGTCTACAGCCTCACAGAACCGGCAAAACCATACCCATCCAGTTGGCCTATCTTTTGAATGTAATAATATTTATGGGTGCTCATTTCTATGTACAGGTGTCCATAAGTTGGGCAATTGTAACTGGGGGAGGGCCTCCATCTATTTGCAGCAACACACACAAAATACTGGAGGAACTCAGCAGGTCAGGCAGCATCTATGGAGGGAAATGAACAGTCAATGTTTTGGGCTGAGACCTTTCATGAGGACTACGTGAAGGGTCCTGATGAAGGGTTTCAGCCCGGAGTATTGACTGTTCATTTCTCTCCATAGATGCTGCCTGACATGCTGAGTTCCTCCAGCATCTTGTGTATGTTGCTCCAGATTTCCAGCATCTGCAGTCTCTTTTGCATCTCCCGTATCTATTTGTCCATCTTTTTATTATTTTACTCATTCAGTCATTCATTCATGGAATATGGACTTCCCAGCAATGCCAATATATATTATCCATCTCTAATTACCCCCTAAACTGAGGAAGCGATGATGATTCAAACCCATTAGCCTTTATCACACTGGTTAAATATCACAGTTCTATCTTAATACAGAACATATTTTCTAGTTATATCAGTCCTTTAATCGACCATGTGTAACCTACCAGGCAGGAATCTTTCTTGCCCTTTTTATCACTTGCACATATCAAATTGTCTGTTATAACTGGATTCTCATTGTAGTATTTTTTACTGTTGCAGGTTTTCCGATCTAACACAGTTGCTTCGGCCTCTTTCAAAATGTCAGAATGTGATTTATCCTTGGCACTGGCTTTTCCCCATCCAATGATACTGCACTTTACTCCAGATTTGGGGTCTTTTGCTGATGTTGGCAGCTGGAGGAATTCCTTGCTTTTAATACTTGCAGCTTGTTCTAACTGAAACAAATAGGAAAAATGTTAGTGTTTCCATTTTCACCTCAGGTTACGCCTGCAAGGATATAACCCATATATAGATAAAGGCTGCACGCAGAAAACGTACAAATGATAAAATGCATTCATTGTATCAATTACTTAATTAAATGGCAAAGCTTAATAGGTGGAAAGTTAAAGCTGCACCAGATATCTGAAGCCTTAAAATTCAGAGCCCAGGTGAGTCCAGACGATAGTAAGTAAAATATTCATTGCTGAGAACATCATAATGATTAAGAGGTGAACATAAGTATGTTGGTAAATTAATGCATTTATGAATGATACCATAATTTAATTTTCTCATCAGTCTGTCAATAAGAACACCCCATAAATACTGCAGTTGGTATTGGTATTGGTTGGTATTGGTTTATTATTGTCACTTGTACCGAGGTACAGTGAAAAACACGTCTTGCAAACTGATCGTACAGGTCAATTCATTATTGAAGATATGTGCAGATATTTTATGAAATAATCACCTCCAAAAGCATGATGTCATTGTCTAGTTTATTCCTGAATTCAGGATGTGGGAAAAAATTTTTAATAGGAATTTTGTGTTCTGTCCTATCCTTCTTCTGACGTGAATTTGTTCCAAGAATCACAAAGGATTTCTTTCTCTTGACCAGCCTGTAATTTTTGTAAAGTGAAAAGTTACTTGAAATAGCATCTTCAATACATAAAAGAACAACTTGAGGTTTTGCAGAGAAGGCAAAAGAATGGACTAATATCTTTTTCAGGGAGTGAAAGCCATCTGCCAGGTCAAATCAGTTCAACCACATTAACAGTCATACAATCGAATGGAGACTTAATCTCAGAGCTAATGGCCAGGAACTGTAGCCTGTAACAAGAGCAAACAAAAAAAAACATTAGAAGAGCAACTTAGAAAAAATAATGTGACTGAAAAATATTAATGAAATTGTTGTTTCAGAACATTGTATCAACTTGTTCTGCATGGAATTACATTTTTGCTGATTGTATTTTAAGTCCACTCAACTGCTTTGGTTCTGTTACTCTTAATACAAATGCTTAATGAAATTCTCAGACTTGAAATTTTCGATTGGCCAACCTTTAACAGCTTTTAGGACAGTGCATAAGATTTCCCCTATCCTTTGGGTGATGTAAATCACTGCTAGATGGTGTAGCTCAAATTAAGCTCAGTCTTTGATAGTCTAACCTCTGAAGAATACAAGCCTGATCTATGCAACAAGCCTCATCATTTAATAGCTAGAGCCCAGCTTCATTCTGATGAATTGACACTGCACTCTTTCCAAGGCCAGGATAACCTTCCTGAGTTATGGAGCAGAGCACTGAAGGTAATACTTCAGGTGGTGCCAATAGTTTTTAATCATTTCACAGCATGATGGTGTTGGTGGGGCCTGAACTTCCATGTTGTTGTAATTCAGCTCTCTTGTATTAAAGGCTAACTCTTCATTAGCCCACATTATTTTGATTTTTATTCATCCACCGGGCATTGCTGAAAAGACCAGGATTTAATACCCTCACAGATGGGATGTGAGAGGAAGGATTTTGTATGAGAATGCTGTCAGCCTTAATTGAAGGTGGCAATAAACCACCTTATTGAACCACTTCAGTCTGTGGTTAAGGTGCTGTTACAGAGGGAGTTCCAGGATTTTGATCCAGAGATGACGAAGGAATGACAATGTATTTCCAAGAAAGAATGTTGTGTAACTAGGAGGGCAACTTGAATAAAATGGTGACCTTCCGTTTGCTGATCTCATCTTCAGCAGCATAGTGTGGTGAAGCAATTGGTGCTGCTGCCTCACAGCTCCAGGACCCAGTTTGATCCTCACCTCAGTTGCTTTCTTGGCAAAGTTACCTTGTTCTAACTGTGATGGTGTGGGTTTCCCCCAGGAACTCAAAGTTTTTTTTTCCCACATCCAAAGGACATGCTGGCAGGTTAATTGGCCACTGTAAATTACCCTGTAGTGTCGGTTAATGGCAAAAAGAATCAAAATGGATCGATGGGCATTTGTGAGAGAGAATAATTTATCAGGTTGCAGGGAAATGAGGACATGGGATGTGGCAGCCAGCATGGAGCCAATGAATCAAATGGTAAAAGAGAATGAAATCTACTCATTGTCTTTGAGTAGAGCAGTAACCAGACTTACACTAGAACAGATAGCAAATTAGGAAGCTTTGCAAATAGCTGCAGCTCCAGCCTATATGAAGCTGAATGCATGAAGCTTCACTGTCACAGTCCCTTCTATAACCAGTGGACAAATTTTCTCTTGTCCTACTTTAAGACAGCAGTTACGGCTGCAGTCAGTTATGGATTTCAGTGAGGCCATCCTTACTGAAAAACAATGTCTCACAGATTTTCCCTCACTGTGGTACAAGTGGACTAATTATTACTTGAACACTGAGGGTGCAGTGCTGGCACATGAATGTAGTACCTACTTACAGCCCTTCTTCCCTTCCTGCTACTTCTGCTCTAGCAACTTATCCTGCCCTTACGGACACTCTGTTCAGGCTCCCAGCAATTCTAGTGTGTTCTTATGTCTGAGCAGCTGGTTTGGGCAGAAGCTATGAAATCAGTAAAATGTCCTTAAGCATTAAGCATCCACCATCCTGCTGCCTATAAACTTCTGCAACTTGAAACTACTCTAGCAAGCATCTGAATTTATAGAATTGATGGAAGGATTCTCTTCTGTGGCTGTTGAGCTGGGCCAGGTTAAAGGGGCAGCTTTGGCTGAGCAGCAAGCAGTAAAACCACAGTGCTGGCATCAAATCAGGGTTGCATGCTGATTTACGTCAGGATCTGCCTGTAATGCATAACACTGCCAGTCATTGTATGGCACAAATTCTCTTAATAATCTGACACTCTGCCATATGTTTGTCCTTGTGCAATGGACCCCATTTTGAAGTTCACAGGTTTTGAAGTGCTGAAAAATGAGTTCATAATCCCAACTCTTCATTATTCATACATTTCACTAAAAATGCTCTGCTCGTAGACAGATCTCCATGCAGGAAATTACTTATACACTTTAAGCTTAAATGGATGATCCATTTTGGTTATTTCTTATGCTTGGTGTGCTTGCCTATAGAGCTCATACTTAGGCAAAAAAATGATCTTGTTTCTGCTATTATTTTCTCACACATTTAAGTGATTATACTTCTTGTTTGTCATCACCCTGTTGCATTCTTAAGTTATTTTGTGATAATTTTTTTCTCTGAATCTGAAACATTTGTATTATCTTTGAAACTATTTTATGGTCTGGATCATGTTCTTATCATTTGTTGTTAACCTTAAGCTTTTATTTCTGGCTGAGCTGTTCCTCCCTTTCATATCTTAATCAACATAATTGACTATTGTAGGAAGCAATTGTCACAGAAATGCCCTCACACTACATATCTGTTGACTTTGACCTTCCAAATACCTATGTTATCATGCATTACTACCTATATCTTAGCTACAAGCTCATTTTAAAGTACAAGTACAAAGAAGAGCCCAACCGCACATTTTGTATTATAAAGACAAGATTTACAGAAACAAACTGGAAACATCCTTCACTGATATATGGTAATGAAAGGTAGGTTAGAATGAATAAAATATCTTACTGTAGACAGCTTGCTGCAGTCAGAACCCATTTTGCTTGAATCAAACTTCCTCCACATACATGCTTATTATTAGCTTGGATGGACACCATGTAAGGTTTTGAATAAGGTTTAAACTCATGACCCCCAGTGATTTCCAAACAGTCATCTATAAAGGACAAAAAATACATAACTATCATTAAGAGCACTTACTTCAGCGAAGTTAGAACCCATCTCATCAAATACTTACAGCCTTGGTCAGCTAAGACACTGGTGACTAAAACAACAAGTGCTGCCTGAAGCATGCTGATCATTTTGTCCCATATGATGATGTGAGAATAATAAGCTGCTCTTGCAGCAGTAAGAGGCGGATGTGATATTATGCAGTTTTAGACTCGTGACACTTTGTGTTCTTGTTTTGAAACATTTGTTGCATTTTTAAGTTTTATCAAAATTTTTCACATCAGAAAAATATGGATCTGAAAATAACATTACACCCACAATCTTATTAGAAACTGATAATTCAAAATTTGTAAAAACATGCGAAGCTCTTACTGCCCAATGTCTATACTATAAAGGTGGCATCATAAATGTTGCATATGACAAACTGGGTCACGTTGCAAAAAATATTTCGATTTATTTCTTCTGCTTCATTCTTAGTTTAAATATTGGTCAAAAGTTGGCTAAGATAACAATTAATACAAAGTAATATCTTTGCTGACCAGAAAGTATATGATATTTTAAAAAAATTTGCTGGGAAATATTCCAACATCCATCATTGCCTTCATTCCTTAATGTGTCCCACCTGGTATTTCCTGCTGATTTTGGTTTTGCAATTATATATCTGAACTAACAAAAATGAAAAGTACCTGAAACTTAAAAATGCCAGTCAGGGGCTGTGAAAAGAAATTACAAAGTAATGTATTAAAAATGTAGCTTTCATCAGAATGAGTTTTGTTAAGAGGTCTATGCCTGAAAGATTAACCCATTTATTCTCTTCGCCAATGCTCATATTTTGGGTATTTTCAGCACTTTTTATTATTGTTCAGACAGACTTGGGTAATATAGGAATTCCCCAAGACAATGCCACGGGCTGACTGGTTTTGTGAAGGCAGCATTGATGTTACCTCTCCAGTGCTTTGAAGTGCTTAATCTAGGTAATCTATACCTCAGGCACATATGCTGCTGCCCTATAGACCATGACTTTAGATATTGATCTTTGAGCACTCTTTTTCTCAGATGGTCAGAGGCTGTGTTGATGCACTGTGGACAGTTGTGAGCTTCATTATGGCTCTCTGGCTTCATTGAGAGGTTCTAGGTCTGAATCTATTTGGTGAGTTTAGGAACATAGGGAGAAGTTGCTTTATTGTTGGGCTCTATAAAGTCCTAAACAATGATAAGAAGGTTGATGACCGATTTTTTAAAATAAAATTTCAGATGTGTCACAAAAATAAGAGTAGAAAAGAAAGTTGGCTTTAATTACCATAAAGCGGACCAGGAAAAACAAAGTACTAAGGATAAGAAAGAAGAGGATTTTCTGATATATGTCAGGAGAATTTTCTTGAGCAGTTCAAGGAAAGAAACAGATGTGGGTTTGATTCTGGGAAATGAGTTAAGGCAAATGCAATGTTTTACAGCCAGAAATCTTCTGGCTAACGTAATTCAGTAAAGAATAATCAAGAATGGAGACTCCAGAATTTCATAAGTAAATATTCTCAAAAGGACAAGAGATAATATTAGAAATGCCAGAAATGATAAGGCACAATTAAACCTAAGGCTCAGGTACATGAATACCTACATATGGCAGGGCAATTTAATAAGTTGATTAAAATCTTGGGTTTATGAACAAAGACATATGATTTGAAAACAAACATGACCAGAACATTATAAGTTGCTGGTTGGACTTTAAATGGAGTAATATGGATATGAGAACACTTCAAGGGTTTCCAAAGGCTTTGAAAGGTTTCATTTCTTGAGGAACTTCATGAGTTTGCTCCCAGGTATTGGGAACTTCATTTATGAAAGATTGTCAAGGTTAGGGCTACTCTCTTTTGAAAAGAAAAAGTTAAAAGGTGAATTAATAGAGGTTTTCAAGGTGATGACAGGTTTTGATGATGTCAATAGACAAAAACATCACTGTGGCAGGTGGGTCAATAAACTCATTGGCAAGAGACCTCAAGGGGAGATGAAGAGAACTTTTCTTCACTGGATCTGCAAGGTGATGAAAACTGATTCCATAAGTATTTACAAGAGGGAGATGGACAGGTGCTTGAGGAAGAACAAAATTCAGAATTACAGTAAAAAATGAGGGAAGTAGGACTAAGCATGACTGCTCTTCAAAGACCCAAGATAAACTCAATTGACCGTATAAGGCATCTAGTGTTATTGACTGGGATGAAATATTGTTTAACTTTCCTCCTCTACTGATGGAACCGAGTTGATCTTTAATTGACCGTTCCCAATGGATAGGAAGGAAATCACTACACAAATGAAAGAAGTGGTCAAAAGATCAAAAGCGTTTTCATGGATGTACCTCATTTAAAGTTGTTTAGTGAGTTTGCAGGGCCCTTGGTTGGCAGCTTACTGATTGGAGGGGAGAGAAGGTCTTGGAGTTCTTCCATAGCAGTCAAAGTAAATAAAGGAGGATGAAAGAGATGTGTCAAGGAATGGCTCAATGAAGGGTTGGGGAAATCAGCTGGGATGATTAATATGGGACCAGGAGAAACATTGTGATTCCACATTGTTTCCTATTTGAATGGGTAATGAAGGATCTGCCTGTTTCTGGAGCGGGAGGGGATGGGTATCAGAATTGCCTGATTCAAGAGCTCTAACAAAATGTTGGCGGCTGAAGCACTAGTACAAATGGGCCATTAAACACTCTGCCACAATGCTTAAAGTATAGTGCATGGAAATAGGCTGACCATCAAGCACTCATAGTGTAGGATCAATATAAATCTATTCCCATTTTATTCTCTCCATATTCCCATCAGCTCAGCCCAGATTCCACCATCCATCCATGCTAGTGGCAGTTTACAATGACCAATTAACCTACCAGTGGTATGTCTTTGGGATGTCGGGGGTCGGGGAGACTGAAGCACCCAGAGGAAACCCACATGGTCACAGAGACAAAGTGCAAGCTTCACACAAACAGCACCAGAGGTCAGAATTCATCCTGTGTCACTGGAGCTGTGAGTGTGGTGAGTGTGCTGTGCTGCGGTGCTGCCCTATTGATTGCACTACTGTCCTACTCCCACCAGTCACAATATTAGCCATTCTTAACTTTGCATTCAGTATTCATATGTGATGGCATAAGGATGTGATTGCACTAGAGACGGTGCAGGGGGGATTCACCAGGGTTTTGCCTGGGATGAAGCATTTTGGTTATGAAGACTGGAGAAGCTAGGTCTGTTCTCCCTGGAGAAGAGAGGTGAAAAGGGAGCACAACTGAGATATATACTGCCAGAAATTATTCCCCACATCAGAGGTCAACAAAACAAGAGGATATGGATTTAGGATACGAGGGAAGAAATTCAGAGGGGAGATGAGGGGTCCAAGAGAATGGTTGAAGTGGGGTCACTGACAGCGTTTACAGAGTCTCTAGATGAAGACTTGAATCGTTAGGCGTAGAAGGGATGGGCCAGTGCTGGGAGATAGGATTAATGCAGGTGGGTGCCCACTGGTCAGCATAGATGTGGTGGGCTGAATGGCCTGTTTCCCTGCTGTACGTCTCTATGACTCTATGGCATGCCACTTGAATTTCCTCAATTGACATGAAGGGCAGACTATTGGTGATCTCTCCTGATGAGTGGTAGGGAAGTGGAGCAAACAATCCATATGACAGAACTGTTTGGAGAGCCAACTAATTTTCAAAACTGACTCAATAATATTCTGTTACAAGGCATTCGTGTTTTTGTAGTAGTTTGCTGATTGGAAGGGACAAGATTAATCTGGAAGTTCCATTAAAGAGCCCAGCCAATGGAAACAAGTTAAAGTGGAAGTTTAGATACTTTACTTCCTGGTTCCATACAAAAAAACTTTAAGCTTTCTTCGAGTGACTGGCAGCAATCCCTTTAAGAACACTGGTTAGGCTACGTGATACTAAATAGCAGTAGATAAGCACTCACTGATCACTCTTCAAACACCCATTAATATGATGAAATTTTATCATCTTTCTATACCACAGGATTTTGCTCCAGTTTGTTTCTGGCTGATGCCTGAACTGCCCTTCAACAGATGCAACAAAAACATGGAGTGCGATTGAACAAAGGCACAAGTAAGAGAGCTGTGACCCCACCTTGTTGCCAACTAACCTTCAATAGTGTAAAGAAACATGAAGTAACATGAAACATGAAGAGAACAGGAATTAACCTTTTTTATTTGATTTAATCCAGTTAGTTTAAATACTTAATTGATTCTAAGTGTGCATAAGTGCTTCTTGGTGTTTCATTGTTTAAAAAAGGATTTAATAATTATAATAATTATTTTTTAATTTTAAAATATTTCTCAGGTGTCTTTAAATGTTTATGCATAGCCAAGATATTTGCAAAAAGAAATCATTTAAGTGACAGCTGGTGAGCCTGGGGCAAGGAGTATAACCTGCCCTGCAGTGCGCTGCACGGGACCTTGCTGATCAACTGTGAGCTGCCCCTTGGAGGAAAATTTCACACTGGAAGGAAGAACCTGGTCCAAGTATGGCGGAAAATCCAGGCCATTAGCCTTTGCATTATTAGCTGTTTGGCCACACAATCACTTGAAGACTCCAGGACAGGTCATAATATGTTTCTTATTTAATCTGCGTGCTAGTGGTCAAATGGGGCTAATACACAACAGAGATTGTGTATTTGCCGTCAAGGTAAAATTAAGTCCATGAAACATGCACACACAAATAATCCCTACACTGGAAGCAAATTCAGATAAGTAAGCTCTGTGGTGATGGGTGACTGGGACTTGGTGGAAACTAGGATATGGAAAGTAGTTTTGGAAGACCTCAAGTGTTTAGGAGGATAACTAGGATGAAATTGGAGTAGCTGATGTCAAAGGAAATGAATGCATGGAGGGGGCTTCATTAGTAGAGAAACTGAAGCAGGGGTGGAATAAGCAAAGCAATTTGTTTTGTGGCCTATGTAAGTTGTACATTTTACAGGAAACTGTAATATTTTCTCCAACAAGTTGCTTAATCTGTGCAGTAACCTTCAATTGTTTTGCACAATGAGCTGGTCAACCTACCTTTGCATATGTGTCAGAGTTTCCATGCCACAGTACAGATGCACGTAAACCACAAAGTCTTTCACACTTTTGAAAGATGTTTTACTCACATTTGTGTGAATGTCAACTGACATTTTCCAGACCACACACATTACTTGTCACTTAAGAGACAATGCAGACCTGAACTTATTGACATTACAATTCTGAATTCTTCTTCAGACTATGAAAATAGCTGGGTACAAAATTGTCCTCAGTCAGTTGTGTTAAATGGACATATATAATAGTAACATTATATTCCACTTCCAAAATCCAGCTCCATTGACTTCAGTAATACTGATTAAGTGTCAACAAATAAGGATGAATTTCTGCCCAATTATTTTATGCCATCAATGTTAATTGAAAGACAATGTTACCTAGAGGGGAAGTATTTTTTATTTAGCTTCACAAATGTTATAAATAAAATTAGTTTAAAATTCTTCCCTCCAAATAATAAATTGATCAGTGCACAGCCTGTTGAAGATGTCCATTTACAGTGTAATAAACTATAGACAGCAAGTTTAATTGTGGTGGAACTAATAAATAGGGGTGCAGTGGTAATCAAGAGGTCAGAGTTAGAGGACAAGAATATTAAGCCCCTCATGCCTGTTCTGCCATTCAAGGAGATTATGGCTGATCCTCTGCCTCAGCACCATATCCTTGCCTGTATCCTTTGATTCCCTTAGTATCTAAAACTCTGCAGATCTCTGTTCTCAGTGTATTCAGTGACTGAGCCTTCACAGCCCTCTTTGGTGTTGAATTCCAAAGATTCATGGTACACATTGATCACCAGATCAGGACTAGTTCAGCGTCATTAGTGTCCAAACATTGTGTGCTGTTGAACTGAATTCTGTGGCCACTGTTCTTTCGACTTTGTTTCATCCTGTTAGATCACCAGAGATTAAAAAAACAGCAAATACTGGAAATACTCAGCAGGTCAGAAAATTTCACATTTCACTTCTAGTTCTTCCAAACTCAAGAGGTTGTAGGTTCATTCAGTTTAACTTTTTTTTCACAGACCAATCTGGTGACTTTCCCTGCATTTCCACTCTTGTAAGAATATCCTTCCTTAGGTGGGGAGATCAGACCTGTACGGAATACATCAGATATAGACTCAACAAGGTGATAGCATGGATATGTATCCCAAGATGCATCCTAGAATGAAATCTTAACATCAAGGGTTGGGAATGGATTAGAGCTTGACTGTACAACCTTTAAACAGTTCTGTGGATGATGTAGGAAGATAGACCCAGCAAACAGGAGCCTTGAATTATTTTTTGGATCTTGGAGAAAAGTAACTGTGATTCTGGGGCCCACAAAATAAGCTGGTCAGACCTCTCCAAAGCCATTCTGATTGTAACATCACCACCCTTCCACTCTGCACCCCCCTCTCCCACCTTCCCCCATCTACTGGCACCAAGTCCTTGCAACATATATTCCCAATGATAATTTCTGTAAATACTGGAAATACTCAGCAGGTCAGGCAGCTTCTGTGGAGGGAGGGACAGGGTTAACATTTCAAGTTGATAACCTTTCATCACATGTATTTCCACATTTGCTGTTTTTCTTGCTTTTTTATATATATGTTTAAAATATGTGTGCCAGCTAAGCTATTAAAATCCATTTAAAATGTCAACAAAGCATGTGATTGACTTCTACATTCTTTCTGTTTGTTTGCATTACTGATATACAATATTTTAAACAGCTAACATTTATGAAATTATTGGGGGAAGCTGCCGCAGGAAGTGACTATTTTTAAAACAGCTTTGTTTAAGTTTGATTGTAGGTAGGCAGGCTTGACTGAGGTCGCTCTAGTCATTTATGTTGCTAAATCTGGCTTTCTTATAATGGCAACAACATAAAAAATAGTGCCAGATTTAGTCGCACCAGAATTCAGCTTCTGGATGCCAATCTCCTGGAATCTAAACTAAAACAAACCCACATTAGAAGCAACCACAGTGATACTTTGAGGGAAGGCAAATGAACAAATATAGCTAATATGACATTATGTTACGGACTGTGCCTCTGCTTTTAGTAGATTCTTCCATTAAGGCTCAGTGCCTCTCTAAGATATTTTCAAAGAAATTGTGACAGTTTTCTTTGTCACTTTAACATTACCTTTACTGATATGTAAATTCATCTATGCTTTCTAAAGAATTCTACTATTTTTGTAGTACTCATAATAGTATCTTCGGTGTCTTTGTTTTTCTACAATGTAAGACTGAAGTTTCCCCTTGCCCTCTATGTTTACAAAAACTTGGTAATGTGATTATCACCACTGTAGAAAGTCCTGATTAGGGACTTCTTTTTGTATAAAAAAACAACAAACCAGAATTCCTTATTCTGCAGTGAAATGCCTCTATTTGAAATGGAGAGACTACAGTAATCTTAATCTAACAGATGCAATGAGGATACCCTTTCCTTTCTCTTTATCCCTCCTTGTTATAAATTAAACCCCACAATGTTAAACCCTACAGATATTCCTGACCTTACAAGGTAAGGGGGGGAGGGAGCTGTGTGTCAATCCACTAATGATCCAATATGGCACAACTCCCAGTGAATGACCACTTCACCCCCCTGACTGCAGTACCTATCTCAATGGGCCACCTGCCGATATCTGCTGGTGAATGACTAGTTCACCACTTCCTGTCTCAGGAACACTACCCTGACTGTGACTGCTGTCATGGCTGCAGTAACTCTGTAGCAGAGAGATCCCACTTTAAGGTAAAATCCCAATGCTACTGGCAAATATGCAGAATTTCCTTTGAACTAACACTGTTTTCACACTGCCATCCCTGTTGGTGTGAGCAAAACAGCACTTCAGCTCTCTTCCCCTCTCCTGTCTGGTACTTGCATCAGCTGATTGATACAGTTTTAATAATAGCAATTTTAAATGGGAGAATAAAAGCTTTTAACTTTCCCGGCGTCTGCTTTTAGCTGTTGAACCAAGCCAGATAGATGCCATGTGTAAAGAAACAGCTCTTACGTCTTATTATTTCTAAAAGCTTCTTAGGACAAAATTCAGACGTATGGAACCTCTGTGTTACCACCGTATGATGAGAGCAGGCTCTTTGGATGAACAAGCTCTCCAGGTGATGTTGACACCTTACTGTCACACAGCTGCTCTGTTTGTCACAGACTGCAGCTGTATTTAGAGCCTCCCAAAAGTTTGGGAAAAAATGGGAAGCTGCAATTTTTGGTCATTTTCTGGATTGTGCACACAAACTCGCTTCTACTACATGGTGCCTGCAAAGCCTTCCAGCTCAGTTAATATATCGATAAGCAACCGCTCCTCCTGAAGGTGTTACCACACGTATCAAGCACTCTCAAGGCTTTCATATTTAGCTTCACGTACCTTGCTAAACATTTACCTTTGTTCTTCAACCTAAAAGAATTGGAAGAGGAATTACAAGATTTTCCTCTATTTATTGTATTTGCAACTAAATTCCTTCCCCACCCCCTTCCTTCCCAGCTTTTATTGCTGGGGTGCAGATGTATTTGCTCCATCAGCTCTTTGCTATCTCAACCAAGGAACTTTTCCATGTGTAACTTCACTATAGGGGCATTTCGGTTGAGGGGGCGCGCACACACACACACACACACACACACACACACACACACACACACACACACACACACACACATGAAGAATTGTTACGGTCAATCAATATTTTCACAGAACACAAAAAAAAGCTTTCAAATGCTTTCTTATTAGGAAGCACTGATACACCAGAAAACCTTTTTTCAGATATGTAAGATTAACCTCCTTAGCATTAGAAGTAAACCTAGCAATAACTTCTTGAAAAATGATGTGGTAACAGTACAACGCATTTAACATATTTTTGTTCACAGCTTGTAAGACCAAAATGTTGTGAAGAAAGAAACAAACTCAAGTATTAAGAACAACGTTCTTACAGTGAGACCCATTTTAACACCTACAAACTCACATACAATTTATCTCATAAGTAAATGCAGTAAACTGGTTTCTGAGTGTTAAAACTGCAGGATAACGTGAGGTTACTTTTATAATAATTACAATGAAAAAGAAACCAATAAGCTACAGAATTCAACTCAGTGCTCTGAGAGCTCAGCATTTTATTTCTGCTGAAAACAAATGAAGCATCATACTTGTGGAAAACTCCAGTTTTTTGTGGCGTTGGGTGAATTCAGTGTTAAGGTATATTATTTATACTTTGGGAAATGATACAATCATATATCCACATAATTTTATGCATAAAAGGCATGACAATACATAATCACATAAAGCATTGTTGTCATGCCTTCATACCTGTCCCTGCCCCGAGTGACAGCCTGTAATCCTGCCAAGTAGGTTCCCTTGCATGACCCCACTGCCTACTTGGACCGAACTCCCCCATATCAGGTCCACCTGCCATCCACCAACTCCTGACCACAACGTCTTCCCCACCAAATGGTAAATCTGATGTTCAGCATCTACTTTCAAACAATGCCAGATCTGCTCCTCATTCCCCATCGACCACCACTCATGTCAAGCTCGGTGCTTGCCCCTTCCCCCACCAGCCTTTCATTTTAAGCCTGGCAATCCCTCTCCCCAACCATGCCCATGCCAAGCCTGCTGAACGTTAACCCCATGCCCTCCTCCTCACCCCCATCAGCTTCATATCTTTCCCTTCCTTCCCACTATCACACTGACGAAGGTAGTTTTCATTCATGTGACCTGCCCTGCTGAGTTCCAGGACTTTTGGTTTGGGCTCTGACTGCGGGTTTGGCTCAAACAAACTTACAGAGCCAGTGAGGATGGAGAGTTTTGGAACAAGGTGGTGGTGGGGGAGTGCAGTGGGGGTTGTTGGTATGTGAAAGAGGGAGAGAGGGGGTCTTTGAGGGGGTGAGGGATGATGAGAATGATGGGGGTAAGAGAGGGAGAGGGGGAGGGGTTAAAAGATAGAACATAGTACGGTACATGCAGCACGGTAGTGTAGCGGTTAGCGTAATGCTATTACAGCGCCAGCGACCTGGGTTCAATTCCGGTTGCTGTCTGTAAGGAGTATATATGTTCTGCCCAAGACTGCATGGGTTTCCTCCAGGTGCTCCGGTTTCTTCCCACATTCCAAAGACGTACAGATTAGGAGCTGTGGGTATGCTCTGTTGGCGCCGGAAGAGTGGCAACGCTTGTGGGCACATTCTCAGTAACACAAGAAGATACATTTTACTGTGTGTTTCGATGTACTTGTGACTAATAAATAAATATTTTATATATCTTATGAGGGAGGAGGAGAGAGAGGGAGACAGAAGAACATAACAGAATAAAGAAAAGCTGATTCCACCATTCAATACGATCGTGACTTACCTTTCACCTCATTGCCATTTTCTTATATCAACCTTATTTCCTTCCTTTGCCTTAAAATCCAAAAAGGAAGCTGTGAACTGAGTTCCTACATGGCAGAAGATGCCTGCAGCTCCACAGCAACAGCAAATCCATCCCGCCGGTCTCCCAGATGTTTTTTTGTATGTCCGGCCTGTGCGTGAGTCAGGCATTCGTAACCTGGAGTGGAACTGTACTGGTCTTGAATATGCTCAGTGACTGAGCCCTCACAGCACTCTTGGACAGTGAATTGTAGCAGCCTAGAGAGAAAACCGGTAAAACCAGGGAGAGGAAGGGAAGCAGGCAGGTAATCACGGACGCCTCAGAGTGCATCTCACTCCACAACTGTTTTTCTGCATTAGAAAATGGTGAGGCTGAATGTTTTCCTGGGGAATGCAGTCAAAGCTAAGTTCATGGCATGGCTGTGGCTCAGCTACATAAGGGCAGAAGAGCAAGAGTCCAAGGGCAATGGTGATAAGAGATAAAAACCATAACTCTGTAAGTTTTAAGGTTGTCATGGAGAAGGACAAGGGAAGACCAGAAAATAAAGCAGTGAATTGGGAAAGGATGTTTTCAATATGAATAGACAGCACCTGGAAAAGTGGATGGGGAGCAGCCACTTGCAGCTAAGTCTAGATGCAACCAGTAGGAGGCATTCAAAATGAAATAGTGAGAGTTCAGGGCCAACGTGTTCTGTAATGGTGAAGAGTGAGGCCAACAAAGTCCATGGAACACTGGATGTCAAGGGATATTGAAAGAAAGATAAAGGAAAGAAAAATAGCTTATACAGGCTCAGAGAACTAAAAACAGGTGAGTCATTACAAGAGTATAAAAGGTGCAAAGGTTGCTTAAAAAAGAAATTAGAATGGTGAAGAAAGGGCATGAAATGGCACTAGCAGGCAAAATTAAGGAAAATCCAAAAGAATTTTATGTGTATTAAATATATTAAGGACAAGAGGGAAACCAGGGAAAGAGTAGGGCCCATTAGGTACCAAAGGAGGAATCTGCACATAGAGGTGGAGGATGTGGGCGAGGCTTAAAGTGAATACTTTTCATCCATAATCATGATGGAGAAGGACATTGTATTTAGAAAATTAGGAAGGTGCCGGTGGAATTCTGGAACAAATTGTCATCACAATGGTGCTATTAAATGGGTTTTAAGGAGGGTTAAATCCCCAGAGGTGAAGTGCAGGTTGCAATGGAAGGAAATTGGTGGGGCTCTTGACAGAGATTTTCAAATCTTCTCTGACCACAGAGGAAATGTCAGATGACTGGAGGACGGAGAATGTGATACCTTTATTCAAGAAAGGCGGCGTGGATAAGCTAGGTAATTGCAGGTCAATGTTTAACATCAGCAATATGCAATTATTGGAAAAGATTCTGAGGTAGTGCTAACCTGTACTTGGAGCGGCAGGGATTAATCAGCAATGGTCAGCTTGTCTTTGTTAAGGGGAGTTCCTGTCTGATTAATTTGATTGAAATGTTTTGAGAAGGTGACTGTGTCGATGAGTGTGGCGTGGTTGATATAGTCAACATGGTCTTCGGTAATGTTTTTGACAAAGTTCCAAATGGGAGACTGTTCCAAAAGATAAGAGGCCATTGGATCCATAGTGACTTGATAAAGTGGATCCAAAATTGGTTGTGGATAGAAGGCAGAGGATGACGTTTGAGGGTTTTTTAAGTGATTGGAAGCGTGTGACTAGTCTTTGAGAATTCGCAGGACAGCCCAACTCACTGAAATTTGCAGCACATGATGTCATCAGTTGTTTATGGATGGATGGTGGTGGTCCATATTTTGCTAAGGTTGAACAAGTCGGAATTGCATTCAGAGAGCCTGGCAACAACTACATTTGTTGATACGAGGCATCAATAAACTACAATTAGAATCATGGAGAAAGATATAGAACATGGAAACACCAAGTCCTTGCTGACCATTGTTATCCTTTTACACCAATCCTACAAAAATCCCATTTTTTTGTTCTCGCCACATTCTCAACAACTCATCCCCAGATTCTACCATACACCTATACAATAGGGACAATTTACAGTGGCCAATCAGTGGCCTACCAGTATGTACATATTTAGGATGTGGGTGAAAACTGGAGCTCCAAGAGGAAACCCATGTAGTGACAGGGAGAACGTGCAAACTCTACACTGACAGGACCCGAGATGAGGTTTGAACCCATGTCTCTAGTGCTGTGAGGCATGTTGGTGCCAACGTTCTGGGATGTAAAGCTTCCAAAGCAGAGCAAGCAATGACCAAACAAAGCTTTGAAACTAAAAAAACATTTCTGAGGCCAAACAAGAAAACTATCCAAAGAGATGAATCTAAATTTACTTGACCATAACAGTATTCGGATGATATTGCCAAAAAAGGCAAGGATTTAGCAACAAATCAAAACAATATCTGATTCCAAAGATAGAAAGTGGCATTTTTTCATTATTTTTCCAAGGACTGACTTTATGATAAAAATTCTCAGAAGAGATCAACAGTAAGACACTTCTGACAAAACAAGGGAGTTTATAATGACAAGGTTATTACAAGGCTGCAAAAATAACACTCCAATAGGTACAATGTTCTCTAACTTCCTTCTGCCTCCACACTGGATGAATCTGTGAGCCAATGTATGCAGATGATGAAAAGAATAAGAAGTAGAGTTTGAGTTCACAAGAAAGTAGATGGTCATGATAGTGCTGTATGGATGATCCTGATTGTTCATTCTATGATTTAACTCCATAGAATGGGTGTTCTTTCCTTAGGATTGGTATATTATGCCTTCATGCTCAAGATAAAATGCTGAAATCTCTCCAAAGAAGAGCACAGTGCAGCGGAGACAGTCAGCAATGGCTCACATCTTAGCTGCTGCTCCAGAAATATGGTATGGACTACCACTCCTGAAATTGCAGCATCTACAGCCTGTGGAGCAGAGCTTGGAAAGTCCGGCTTCCTCGAATAATGGCTCTCCACACTTGTCCGTGCCTAACCATCTGCTTCTGGTCACTTGTGTTATGTGGAACTCTTTGTGAAAATCATAACTGTCTAAGATCATCCCCATTGTGCAGGTATCTGTACCAGTGGATGAAAGACGGGAGGCATACACCCTCATTGAGTGAGACTTCCTTTAAAGGATTATTGTTACCTTCCTGGTACTTGGTCTGGCATACGCCCTATGCCAGACTAATGAAGGTCCCATGAGAGAATGAAGTCATAAATTAGAACATACAAGGTATGATTTGGGTTATACATTGGTGTCATCTGGAGCAGAGAAGCACGTTTTGTAAGCAAGTCATTTTGTCAGAATTCTGTCACTAGGTAGTGGTGAGATCCTCATTCCCCAGTCTCCTGTGACCATACTCAGGCCATCCCTGGTTACTAATGCCCAATATATCAACACCCCTACATATGAATAAGCTCCCATTATATTATTAAATTCAAAAGTCTGACGTATGTACATACGTTCATTCCTACGGACGCAGAACTAGTTTCCCTTCTCCCTCCATTTTTATTAATTGCACTTCCTTATCAGTCTTATGTGTTTTTCATGTCACTCATTGCAATACTGTGGAGGTATGGTCACCATATTGAGTAAATTTACAGACATAATCAACATATGTAAAAACAGAACTCATTCGTTACCCATGCCTGTATTCTGATATGCCAGACATCTCTAGGGCTATGTACACTGGAATCACTGGACGATCACTTCCCGTCATCTGCCTTCCACTGGTGTTCTGTGCTCTCTACTAAACCTCCCAAACTTGCTGTGCCTCCAGCCAAGCTGTTCCAGGACAGTTACGATACCAGCATCTGCCTGACAATGTGGAAAATTGGCCAGATACGTTGTGTTCAAAAAATAAGCAGAACAAATTGAATCTGGACAATCACTCTTGTCTCAATCATCAGCAAAGAGATGAAAGCCATTATTGATAGTCAGATTAAGTGGCACAAACTCACTCATAGTCTACTGATCAATGCCCAGTTTGGAGTTCGCCGGGACTATTTGCCTTCAGACCTCTTCATATGGACCTAAAAGCTGAATTCTAGAGGTGAGGTAAGAATAACTGCTTTTGGCATCAAGACAGTATTTGATCAAGTGTGGCATCAATCATCTGGTAAAATTGAAGTGAATGGGCATCAAAGTAAATACATACCAATGATTGGAGTCATACCTCGCACAAAGGAAAATAGCTGTGGTTGTTGAAATATAATTGTCCCAGTCCTTGTATATTAGTGCAACAGTTCCTCAGGTCCGCAGTGCCACATATTCCTTCCAACATAAGGTCAAATTGGGCACATTTGCTGATTATTGCACACTGTTCAACTCCATTCGCAATTCCTCAGCAAACAAAACAATCCATGTTTTCATACAGCAAGACATAGACAACAATTAGGCATGGGCTGATAGATGACAAGTAACATTCGTGTCACAAAAGTGCCAGGCAATGACCATCTTCAACAAGAGAGAGTCTAACCACCTATTCTTGACTCTCAATAGGATTACCTCACCATCAATGTCCTGGGGAATCATTATTGACCAGAAAACCAACTGGATGATCCACATAAGTAGTTGACTACCAGTGCACTTCAGAGGCTGGGTATCCTGTGGCATACAACTCTCTTGACATCCCAAAGCCATTCCATTATCTACAAGCCACACACTTGGAGTGCGATGCAATACTCTCCATTTGCCTGGATGAGAGCAGTGGCAACATCTCTCAAGAAGTTTCACACCATTCAGGATAATACAGACCCCATTGGCTGGCACCTCAACAAGCACCTTAAACAATCATTCTCTCCACTACTGACTCACAATGGTTGCAGTGTGTACCATCTACAAAATACACTACAGTTACTTGCTTATGCCACACTCCCAAACCTGCAATCTCTACCATTAAAAAGGACAAGGGCAGCAGATGCACAGGAACACCACTACCTGCAGATTTGCCTCCAAGTTGCACATCATTCTGGCTTGGATCTATATCATTGGCTACAAAATTCTAATTTTCTTTAAGAATTATTTAATCCATAAAATTTAAAATGTAAATGGTAAACTTTAAATTTAATGTGTGTGAACAATTATTTTAAAAGTAATCTTTCCAGTACAGTAACATCCATTGCAGTTAATACTAGGTGGAGGTGTATGGGACCTTCATGGAATATAGCATCTTGGCATATCTTGGCATTACCCAAAGAATCAGACCTCCTGTGGAAGTTTCCAAAGAAATGTGCAGCTCTGTGGCAGATTTAATACACATCAGATAGTGCTCTTGCCTATGCTTTTGGTTCTTGCTTTTAGTTTTAGTTAAAGCCTAGAATGTGGTCTGTTAGTACTGTTATTCTCATGGATTTGAAGATATTTGGAGAATTCACAATTGCAAAAATGTGTCCTGAATAACTAAACAGAAACCCTTAAGACTAGAAATGTTTCATTGTGTACAGAGTTGCCACTAATTGGTGGCATGACCGTTTTGGTCTCATGCAAATTCAGTGGCACTCAAGGCCCAAATGGCAAAGCAAAGTCTGGGGGTGGTGGGGGCGATGGGGGGGGGCAGTGGTAGTGTGGTGTGGTTGGAGAATCAAGGGTTGGATACTGCTGAGTGGCAAGTGTCTAACTACTCAGCAGTTTCGAACCAATTGGCAAACCGCAGTCCAGGATGGGGAGGGGCCTGCAACTGGTCACCACAGTTTGGTGGTCGATGGGTCCAGCTGGGACCTACTCAGGGAGGTTCCTTCGGATTGTGCAGCTGCAGAACAAGAGCAACTATTAAAACAATTGGCTTGTTAGTGCCCAATAATAGGCGACTTTGGAACAACACAACCTATTTTTTTTCCCAACAATGCTCCAATCTAGCATTGCATTGCATTTGTGTCATTATTGTCACCCTGTGGAAAATGGTTGATCAGTGAAGAAGGTGCCTGAGTAAAATTCTGGAGTGTCATGGTTTGACTCAGAAAGCAATGTAATCACATTGCACTACAGGAATAGTCGATTTCCATACATGTGGCACTAACTAAGGCAATGCTATGTGGCTGAATTTCTAGATACTTTTTTTTCATGCATTATCCATGGTGTGCTACAAAAAGCCAACAACATATCCAAACTAATGAAGATACAAATGCCAGAAAAGATCCACGAAAATGTAAATGCTAACCAATTTGGTTTATTTTGTCAAGCTACTTCAGCCCATTAAAAGGGAAAATTAGTTTAAGGTAATACTTTACAGTACGTAACATGAGTTAGAAAAATAGAAGCCTTGGAACTCCCAGAAGACTGGTGCATTGATAGATATATTTTCAGACAGAATTGTCATTGAAATTCATCATATGCTTCAAGGAACATCATCTCATCTTTCACTACATCCTTTGCTGCCCCCTAGCCTTGACATTATTTTTAACAGCTTCAGACCTTGCCCACAAGTCCAGGACAGTCAATGCTGGTAGTGTAAGATGGATGACCTGGATCTACAGGGAATGGAAAAATGTATGGGTTCTGCAACACTCCTGGGTCATAGGAACCTTCTGAATTTTGTCCAATTTTTTCATGCTTCCTCCTTTCTCTCTGGTATTCTCCTGGAAACACCTCTACTTTTATAATTATAAACTTGCAACAATAGAATTTCTATTACTTAGCCTTTCTAAAATGTGAAAGTGCAAAAGAGCCACGGGTGGGGGGGGGGGCGGGGGGCGGGGGGCGGAATGAAGAGACACAATAAGAGTTCTTTTTCTTCTAAGGCCTCCACTCAAGATTGAGGATGGCTTACTTCTACTCTGGATTTGTAGATTTTGAAATGGTTAATGAAGCCACTGTGGCTCTTCGGTAGTGTAGTGGTTAGCGTAATGCTTTACAGCACCAGCGACCCGGGTTCAATTCCAGCTGCTGTCTGTAAGGAGTTTCTTCGTTCCCTCCATGTCTGCGTAGGTTTCCTCTGGGTGCTCCGGTTTCCTCCCACATTCCAAAAGATGTACAGGTTAGGAAGTTGTGGGCATGCTATGTTGGCACCAGAAGCGTGGTGACACTTGCGGGCTGCCCCCAGAACACTCTATGCAAAAGATGCATTTCGCTGTGTGTTTCGATGTACATGTGACTAATAAAGATATCTTATTTTATCTTATCTTATCTCTTCCATGGATGGGACAGCTGTTTGCTAACGGGGCAAAAGGGATAAATAGTTTGAGGTGGTTTACTCATACCACTTAAGCATGACTCCTGTGTGTTCCCAATGCATGGCTCTGAGGTTCTCATTTCCATCTCAAATGCTCCTTCTCCTCTTTCAGTGGTTGTGGGCTAGAGGTTCCTAGGAGTCAGTGGGTCTGTTGCATTACTTCAAGGCGGCTTTGAGTACATCTTTGTATCATTTGCCATGACAGAGCTTGGAAAAGACCACCTGTTTCGGGAGTCTGGTGTCAGCCATGTGAATGATGTGGTCTGCCCAATGTTGCTGACTGGGTGTAGCTGAAGTGTCAATACTAATGTTGTCCTGGAAGAGGACACTAAAGGGACTGAATCATGGAGCCATACTATCAAACACCCATATGCACTAATCCCACACCAATACTATTTCATTCCTCACACATTCACAACGACTCTCTCCATACTCCTACATATTAGGGGCAATTTACGGCGGCCAATTAACATATCATCCCACACATCTTTGACATATGGGAGGAAACCAGAGCACCTGGAGTAAACTCACCCGGTCACAGGGAGAACTTGCAAACTCTGCACAGATGGCACCAAAGGTCAAGATTGAACCTGGGTCACTGAAATTGTGAAACAGCAGCTCCACTAGCTGTCCCACTGAGTTGCTCATTAATTCCCTTGTCCTTCCAGTGAATGTGAAGGATTTGTGGATGCAGAATTGGTGGTATCTTTCCTGTGACTTGAGGTGCCCGCTGTGGGTAGTCCAGATCTAGGAAGCATGTAGGAGGTCAGGGATCACTGCTGCCCAGCAGACCATGTGTTTTTTGTGCCAGACCTGAGGTCTTGACCTCCAGTTACTCTTTTCCTCTATCAACCAAGGCTGTGCTGGCAGATTGAAGGGTGTGGTGAATTTCATCATTGATATTCAAACTTTCCAGAAGATTCATACGAACTTTTAAAGTTAGAAGGGAGGGTGGTGCAGCACGGGCAGGTCAGTCGAGAACCTTTATTTTATGGATGTTGAATGTTGGGCCCACAAGGAGAGCAAAGGTGACAGAAAAGATAGAGATTGAGATAAGTTAGAGAGTCGCTAGAGGCAGCAGAGTGTCACAGCATATAGTGCTGCTGCCCAATAGCTCCAGAAACTCGTGTTTAACTCTGACCTTCAGTACATGTTCTCTCTGTGATCAAGTGGGTTTTCCCTGGGTGCTCTGATTTTCTCCCACATCCCAAAGCCATGCTGGTTGGAAGGTTAATTTGCCACTGTAAATTGCCAACAGGCAAATCAGGGATGAGTAAATAGACATATGGGAGAGAATAAGTTACAGGGAAATAAGTTTGGGAAATAGGATTGATGGGATTGCTCTGAGACTCCATAAACTTGATGGGTCAAATGGCCTCCTGCTATGTTGTAAGGAAGTATGGACAATTTGAAATATGGAAAGAAGCAGAGGTAGAAGGAGGAGGCTGAAGTCACTTGCCTTCACTAAAAGAAATGCTTCATTATACATGCAGTTCAGGCATTACCAATCAGATGACCAGACATTTCTTCAGAGCTGTTCCTCACTGTGTAGATGGTGGTAACCCTATCCGAACACTTCCTGGGACAGTGCAATCATTATTTATGTGATATGTTTACTATTTGTGCCCTATTTTTTACTTAAATTAAACTTATTGAAAATGTCACAAGAATATGTCACGGCGAGCATAATGATGAGTCATTGGATCAGAAGCAGCAGAGTCAAAGGTTTACCTTATTTGCATCAATAATTAGGTAATTAAGTGGGTAAATTCACTATATTGTGAATTCTTAATTCTAAATCCCATTACCAAATTAAATTTGATTACTTTCAGAAGCCACTTTGACTTATAGAGTGTTGATGCTGTATTTAGCTCTCAAGAACTTGCTAAATTGCAGATTGCTTTTGCCATTCATTTTGAAGATGGCATTGTTGAAACCACCTGAAAATCTCAAATTAAAAAACAGGAGCAGAATGAGGATGAAATGTTCTTGGGCCTTGACCACAGCACCAAAATCCCCTGCGCTACATATGCTTGGATAATATTCAGTAATTGCTTATGCATGCACTGATAGGAGACTGATTAATTACTTGAGAAGCCAGGGACTTCCCTCCAGATCTGATCAGAAACTCAGTGAAGCATACACTGGGCATGACCCATAGAGTTGTTTATGGCTCTTTCTGTGACCTAATCAGTAAGTCTAAAGGGGACATAAAGATAAAGATTTTATCATTAATGAGGGCAGGGCCGTAGATGTGATTTACATGGACTTCAGTAAGGCCTTTGACAAGGTCCCACATGGAAAACTGGTTCAAAAGGTTAGGGCCTGGGGGATCCAGCACAAGTTGGCAAACTGAATTAGGGTAAGGGGTAAAAGACTTAGAGGGGATATGAGAGAGACATTCTTCACCCAGAGTGAGGTAGTACTTGGAATATACTGCTTGAGAGAGTAGTGGAAGCAGAATTGCTGACAGCATTTAAGGAATGTCTAAATGAGCACTTGAATCGTCTAGCAATAAAGGGTATGGACTAAGTGCTGGAAGAAGGGGCTAATACAGAAGAGTGCCCACTGGTTTGCATGGATGAGTTGGGTCAAATGGCCTGTTTCCATGCTATTTCCATGCACTCTATGACTGCAGACTGTGCTCACCAGACCTACATGAGACCCCTGAAATTCCAAATTGTTTTGATGTGAACTATGGACCAGACTATAGGACAGATGTCTACACCTCAATGGAATAATTCAGGTGAGACCCAATATTCAATATCCAATTTTGAATTTGAGCCTCTCGTTTCTGCAGGCATTGCAAGGATGTTGATCATTTTAGGCTCAATTTAAACAAATTCCTCAGTCTGATGTACTCTACACTTTGCACATCCTACAACTTAAACCGAGCAGACAATGATAAAAGACGAAATGTCTTGATGAATTTTATATACATTTGAAGCTACTAAAATAAGGGCAGAGATTTTAATATATTTTACTGAATTATTTTGAACTCACTGAATTAAGTGCACGCACCTGCATTTTTTTTGTCTAAGTAGCTGTATTGAGAAAACATATAAATCCAAAACATTTGCATTCACCACCTACATAATCAAATGGTGGGGTAATATGAAGCTACAATGATGAATTTTGAACAATTCTGGCACAGCACTACAAATCTCCTTTGATACATGGTAATTGGACACGACAAAGGCCAGGTTGAAACTGCCCAATATTCGTGGTGACTGATTCGCAAGAAATATATTCCTGTTAGAACAAAATTTATAGATCATTTTCAAACTCCACACATTACTTCCATTAGTTCACATTTCCCATTCTTATTGCCAAAGCAAGATGGCATAATCTGAACTTTCACAAAAACAAAATCTTCCTCATACTTTTTCATAAAAGAAACATTTAGGCCACAGGAAGGAAGTGACTGGATTAGAGAGGATAGAAAGGAGATTTATGAGAATGCTATCAAGACTGGTGCTGCAAGGGTGAATTGGATAGATTGTGATTGTTTTCTTTGGAAGAGAGGAGGCCAAGGGGAGTGTCTGGATATGTAATTGAGGTGCCATTACCTACAAGGCTAGGGGCCAAAAGCCTGAAAATGGGATTAGGCTGGATAGCTTTTCCACATTGGCACAGACTCAAGAGGCTGAATGGCTTTCTTACATGTTGTCAATTTTTATGATTCTATGGTGAAATCCATCCCAATTTAACCTCTTTGAATACCACACAGTAGAGTTTACACTTTAGATGCAGCCAGCGATAAATGGCACTCAAAAGTGAACTATTTATCAAAATTTATTTGATAGCTCAAATTTTAGTTCAGGCTCATTTTCATATAACAAAAGTCATCTAAGAGGCAGTACAATCAGACAGAATTGTCAACAATTTATTTTAAAAGCATTCTTTCATATATATTTGAGAGCAAAAACATGCATTATCACAACAATAAGCACCTTTACTAAAAATCTCTAGCCATGACTTCCTTTTACATCCTTGAAAATTACTTCACAATGATTGTGCAAAACCATTTACAAACTTTGTTGGTATACAGGTATTTAGGAAAAATATTTCAAATATCTCAAAAAGAGCTTAATTTTAAGAGCCTTGTAAAGTTCTGCATACAGTATCAATCATTGGAAGTTTATCAAGGTGATCAATTTAATCCAGGCATTTGGCCAGTTGTGTGGATGGGGTCAACTTCCATCAGAAAGTTTTTTTAAACTAGCACAAAAGATCAGCACAAATCTAGTTTTTATGAATATTATCAGTGCTTAAACTTCTGCAAACTCTTGTGCTGGTTTGCCTGCTTAAGAATAGAGAAGGTGAAAAGTGTTCAATGAGGAGGTTGCCAAGTAAATGAGATGCGTGTTCATGGATGGCAACTTTCTTAAGTAATGCTTCCACTGTAACTTACCAAGCAAGTGGTGAGCATTCCAGCCCTGATGTGAACTTTATTGATGATATCTCAGATCAGCTACATCAGAGAAGATCCATCAGCTGTCTTGCTTTCGGAGTCATGCTGTTGATATGGTGCTGTTAAGCTCACAGAAGAAAATACTTCAATTGCAGAAAATCTGCAACAAATATCCTAGAATCAAGAGAAAGTAAAGATATGCATCCAAAGGTATATACTTTCTCAGCAACTCAACATAATTGAATATGACTAGCCTAGTTCAGAAGGATAGGATACTTTATTGGTATAATTCAATACCTATTCATTTGTGCTTTTGTCCTGAACTATACTCAGTTGATGGTTCCCCAGTATAACCAGAATTGCTTCAATGAGTATACTAAAAAGTAAGTATAAAGCAGCTATATCATGGACCAAGGCACATTTCAGAAAGCCACATTGCCACAGAATGCTCTTGAGCATTTATAACGCTATTATTAATCTCTAATTCTGGTGTATTGGTGAATTTAAAGGCTTGGTGTTCATTGGATTCTGCAACAGATTGGATTAGTTTAGTATTCCTTTGCTTTTATTTATTGTTAGGTTCTATGCTCTGTGCATAGATACAAAAGCAAGAAATTTCACCCTATCTTTTTGCTTAACTATGAGATCAAAAAATTAGCTTAGATTTTAAACAATTCATTGTCAAAATATTAGCTCGTGTCTTTTCTTTCATTTCTCAGTGTAAAACAATTCACTATAATAGAAAGGAACGTATAGACATTGAAAGGTAGAAACAAAGATGTCATTATAGACCAAATGGTATGATTTCTTTAAAATAGAGATTTTCCACATATTTGTCACAAATGTAATATTTTAAATGGTTGGTCATACTGGCAAGGACAGAGTAAAGAAACATCTGAAAATGTACTAAAGACAAAAACCCAGATTATATTGAAATAATTAGTGGTGTTTGAACAACATATTGTGATGCTAATGGTAAAGCAGCGTAAATCAGACAGCAGCATATTTTTACACCAGAGAATGAGTAAAGGTAAAGGCTCTTTAATCATTCATAAGAATAAGGAGGAGTTGTGCACAAAAGGCCAGTTGAAGGGTGAACATAAGGAGGAGATCACAGAGATATGCCGACCAGGCCATGTTGTTGGTTGTACAAGGAATTCTTCTTGTGACTAGTGCCAACAAATCCAGCACTGAGGTTGCCAAGGTGCCAAAGACCCACACAAGCAGCCCAAGGCTCTAATGTATCAAGCTCAGAATAAAAACAGTTTCAGTACTGTTTCCAGATGGAAACTTCCTTGCAGCGTTTCCAATGTCCATGTATTACTGTAACCCAAAAGCAGCATGGGTATCAAAGAATGTACAAGTATAACTTTTGGCTTATTTTGATGGATCCATAACTGTAATATTTAATGCAGACACAAGACACAGATACTGGATATCTGGAGCAACACACAAAGAGCTGGAGGAACTTAGCAGGTCAGGCAGCATCTGGGGAGGGAAATAAACAGTCGTTGCTTCGGATCGAGACCCGAAAGAGGGAAGATAGCCAGTATAAAAAGGTGGAGGAAGGGGTGGAGCAAGAGTTGGCGGACCATATTTAATACTGTAGTTAAGGTCCTTAAAGCACCAAGATGGGAGACTCAGTCCATCAAAGAACCTACAATGTTGTTTACAGGATGATGTTGTATTAATGTGGTGAGGTTCCCAAAGTGTTCCACAAGAGAATTAACAAACAAAATCTGCATAAGACGACTTAAGGACAAGGAACCAAAAGTTACATGTTAGGGAGCATCATAAAAGCAGAAAGGGAGAAATGTTGGTTTAATGAAGGAGATGAACAAGAAGCTGGACGTGGGGCCTTGGAGTGAAATCCTAATTCTCTGCAAATAATCAACATATTTCTCCTAATCAAAAGATCAGCTTCCTGGCTCCCGGTTCTTCCTTGGATGTAGGTCTTATCAAATGTGGCAGTTCCTTGAGGTGTTGATATGCAGAACAAAAGTTAAAAATATGTCTCTTTTCAACAATGCACTTGACTTATTAGTAATTCTGACGCACACGTGTCAGAAAATTCTCCAAACGTGGTAATCTGAATCTGTGCCAGACACTAAGCGATGCCTGCCCGGCTGTCCCAGCACAATTCCAGAGACTGCATATTTGCTGTTGTTCTTCGCGTCCTTGAACAGTTGACAAGTACGTGAGAGATCCAGTCTTAAAGTCTCTACAAAACAACTAAACATAACATCTTACGTCAATACATCTGTTCAATTCCTGGATGGCAACCCCGTGCGACATGCTGAATTCCATCTACTTCCAGCCCGGATTTAGAAACCTACAACACAAGCTGGCCAGAAGACAACAACACCGGATTTAGGAAACTGACCCGGTGAAAAAAACATGTGGGCACACTACTGATAAAAAGCCTCCTGTCGCTCCGCATTTCAGGGTCAGACACGGTCCAGGTGTAGGGGCGGGAACACCGCAAACATGTCCAGCGCTAGCGCTCGTTTGTTGCTCTTGGTTCTGGTTGGCACCGTGGAAGGGTTCACGCTGAAATATGCGGTTGATTGCTCCTACTCTTGTGAGCGGACCACCGCCTGTCCGGTGACGGCGGGCTGCAAGAGGACGGTGCTGGATGACTGCGGCTGCTGCAAGGTTTGCGCAGCCGGCAGGGGAGAGGTGTGTTACCGCACCGTGGCCGGGATGGACGGGGTTAAATGCGGGCCTGGACTACGGTGCAACTTCAACAGTGAGGAGGACGACTTTGGAGACGAATATGGCATTTGCAGAGGTAAGTACATTGGGAGAAACAACGGTTAAATTAAGTGAGCGACAAACAAGTTGTTGCTCCAGATTCCAGCATCTGCAGTCTCTTGCGGATCCGCTAAATTAAACGATGCGGTCATCAGATTGGTCCTGATCACGGGTATTTTTGTGACAAATTCAGACGGTGTGCTCGCTTTAATATAGAACAGACGGTATCTACATTTCCAATGACTTGGTGTGTTTGTGAAACAGATTGAGGATGGTGCACTTCACACGTTCCACCTACCCAACATCACCGGTATGTTAGATGCTCGCTCTGCCTGCTGTCCAGCGGTCCGCTGCTCTCAGCCGCAAGGCTTGTACACTCTCAGCGAGTCGCTGTCAATTTACACTTTAGATCACACACACTAAATTCCTCATTAAAGATGTGGATTACCTCATAAAACAAAAAAGAAAGTTCCCTGCCCAGTGTCAGAGACAGATGCATGTTGTGTCAGTGGGATGCTAACAGCGCGCTGACCGAACGGACAATGAGAAGACAATCGTGCGAGTCAGAATTCAGCATTTTCCATACTTCATAGCATGTTATTGTAGTATCGATGCAATCTTGAAAAACAACAAGAACACGATCCTCTATGATCTACTACAACATGTTATCAAAATCCGAGCCCCCCAATTACGGTGTATGCAGGTCTCAACTATGATGGTCGCCGGACATGTATCCGGTCACTGTCCCGCCTGTAGGCGCAGACAGTCCAGCCCCTGTGGAATTGTCAGCTTTGCAAACCGCAAGTGTGTCACTCTCACTCTGAACTCACACATCCCCACAGCTTCACCTAAGGTACTTATTCGTTACAATGCAAGAGTACTCAAACGACGTGGATCTGTCACCTTCACTATAACTTTGATTGCAAGAAGCTGAAATGTAATATATCGGTGAGATATCAAGAACAGGGCAATGACTGGATTACTGATTCCGGCTTTATCTGGCACTTTGATCCTCCAGATGTGATTTGCCCCACTCACATCTCAGAGTTTAAGTTCCAATGCAGATTCTAAACCAGCGCCAGATGTTTCCAATACCGGATGGGCTCGGCAGAGTGGGGGGACATCTTATTAATTTAAGGAATGCAATTAGCGAAGTTTGCGCATGATTAAAATAGCCGATCTGTATTGAAAAAAAAACAAACTGAGCTTAGAAAAGATATTATAACACGAGACGGGGTTCGAATTTATACATACCACCATCCTTAATACTTCTTATCGCCTCCATTAACGTTACACATATTACTCCATTAACGATAACCATATTTTCCTTTTTCGGATGTTGCTCTTTCAGATTGTCCCTTTGGAACCTACGGGTTAGAATGCAGGAAAGTTTGTAAGTGTCCGTTCGGGATCTGTAACAGAGTGACCGGGCAGTGCACGAAGTTTCCGTTTTTTCAAATTCCTGAAGCAAAAACTGGAAACCGGAGGAAATCTGCGCCTCCGTCAGGTAACCTGCGGCACAAAACACTGACATGTAGCTTTACCTTTGATCATTCAAAAAAAATTTCCAGCATGTTAAAAAATAATTAAGAAATGTATTTAAATATAACTAATGTCATTGAGAAAACGACTAACCCCAAAGCACTTTGACCACCTCTGCAGAAGTACTTGTACTCCAGGTTTGAATTTTAAAATAATGTTTAATGCGCAATGAGGTGAAGACTTAACTTGATGAAGATCTTAAGCTCATTTAAAACCTGAGTAAATATATTAATCCCTTTCAACAGGAAACGAGCAAGGATCGGGCTACAGCATTGATGACCTGAAGACGAATATGATCAAAGATAAAACGAACAGTTCGATTGGAGAAAAGCAACAACCCCCACGCTGATGTTCGTTTGGATTTCTGGTCGGAGAGGATGGGACTTACCATTCAAACTCATGGTGGCAACTTCCTTCATAAAGCAACCAATCTGTATCGTATTTAATTATGTATTTGTGGACATTGAAAGTGTTGTTTGTATAGAAGTACTATTTTTTGTATAATTGACATTCTTGTATTATTACATTTTGTAAAAAAAAAGTGCCTTAGCAAATATTTTGAAATCTTCAATTTCCGTGGTAGTTTTTGGAAAAGCCCACGCAAACACTGTAACCTCACAATAGGAGAGATGTGATAGTAAATTAGCTAATACCATGCTACACCCTAATGAATTGTATCTGCCGTTTGCCCTGTACAGCAAAAAATACCCCCTATTTCCTTTGTTTCTTCTGTGGTGCCAAGTACAACAAACCTGAAAGAATCCATGAAGCCCAGGTCAGACTTAAATATTAACTCATATGTAGGAAGACATCTCCAGCAATCCTCCCCAATTCTTGGAAAAACGGATTACTAAGCATTTGCCAGATATTCTAGTACCTTATCACTTGAACTTCTTCTTTCACCTCTTAGAACTTACTATTTCATAAGTGTTATAATGTTAAATACTCCTTTGAACTTTCCTTTCTTAAAAAAAGCATAACACATAGGAGTAGGGGTTGGTCAAATGGGTTCTTGAACTTTCTCCATTATTCAGTAAGGTCACAGCTGATTTTGGCTTCAGTACTTCCCTGCTATTTCTATTTTAGGTTTTCTTTCAGTTAAGTTTTAAACACAGTTTAAACACCTCTGCCTTTCCCCTCCTTCCAATATCTTGACCAAATTGAAATAAAAAACATACTTTAAAAATTCCTATCCTTCCTCTAACATTCTTTTTTCAGGACCTGGCAGAGCATTTTCCTCAGCCTTTTTATTTCCTCTCCAATTCAGCTTTACATAAGAACACAAGTAATAGAATAGAGTGCAAAAAGTAGGCATATATGATCTCTCAGCCCTGGTCCTCCATTCAATAGGATCCTGAAATTGTACGTTCACTTCCTACCCAGTACTCATTTTTCTTCATTTGTTGACTTTCAAAAGAAAATCAAATTTGGCTTTGAATAAAATTAAATAAGTGAGCAGTCAAAGACCCAATGGGAAGAGATTTATAATTTCTATCCGAATCAGCCAATTCCTTTACCTGTGGCTATGTTCCTGAATCCAGAGTTTCCAACCTGTGAAAACAACCTGCCAGCATTAATCCTTCTCAGAACTGTGTATGATTTATTGAGATGACCTCACATTTTTCTGAACTCCAGCTGTCATAGGCTGACTCTCTTCGATCTCTCTTTGGTTCTTTCATCCCAAGAATCATTTACAGTTTCTGCACTGCATTGACTCCAAGAGAAGTATTTTTTTCAATGGCTATGAAAACCAAAACTGCACACAACATTCCAGGTATGCTCTTAACAATGACTTTCTCATTTTAGTAATTAAACACCCTTGCACTTAAGCCCAACATAATTTTTACCTTAAGTGCTTACTATAACTGGATATTAACATCCTGCATTTCAAGAACTCTCTGTAAATCAATATTTACCAGTTGGTCATCATTTAAAAATAATCTCTTATTTTCTCCATTCCGAAGTGTAACAAATCACATTTTCCCTTATTATACTCTATTACCTTTCTACCTCTTTGCTTAATTCATACTTATCATTATGCAAATTCTTTGTGTTCTTCTCACATCTCCAAAGTATCACCATTGGTAATTTCTCACCCTCTAAGCCACAGCATTGGCTTATCAGTTAAAAAAAAGTATCATGTATGCAAATTGATAACAGTAGTGGTCAACATAATACAGCTTGGCCTCAGAAAATATGTTCAATAAAATTGTACATTAAATTGATGACAGCATTCAACTTTATAATATATTGTCATCATCTATGATGATATTCTGAATTTAGCTGTTTTAATTGGTCAGATATTATGCACAGCTATAAGACAGTTTAGCTTGTTAATAAATAACATAGACTTTGCTTGTGTTAAAACATTGCAAAATAAATCTGACTTTAATGTTCATCATCTTAGTATGAAAGTGTTTATATTTCTCCTACATTAGAAATTTTCCATTCAGACAATGGAGAAAAATGTTGAATTTCATTGAGCATATGCATTATATGCATATTGGCATAAAGCTGACAAAGATGTGGAGGAAAAATGTGGTTATCTTTATGAAACAATTTGATGAAGATGTAAGTGAACAGTATATCAGTTGGTGTGTAAAAGAGAAGGATTGATGGATGATTCAGATGGGAACTCTTTTTGTTGAAAAATACTGAGCAAAATGTTAACCCAATTTGACACTCAATGAAAAGTGATGCCTTTGCAACTTTATTTTATTTTTATTTTTATTTGCAAAGTTATTTTTTAAATGTATGCAACTCTAACATGAAACTGATGCAAATATTCTGGTGTTGCATGAATTTTAGAAACAAAACGTAAGAATAAATTCAAATCTATCCTGAGGAGGTATGGAATTTAGAAATAGACTATTAAGCTACTTTAAGACAGCATTTTGTCTCATGATTCTGCGATCTTTTTGGGTTTGATACTTACTGCTAGAAGAAGGTGAAGACTTTTACTGGTTCTGTGCCTGACTAGTTCAACAATATTTTACAAATGTCATATTATTTCCCAAACTTGTGTTTTAAGTAATAAATAAAGCAAAGTTACCAAAAATACCAGTAACTATGAAATACGCAGGCCGTCCTTTATTTTCTAATTTAGAAGATTAGGGTTGCTGGATATGGGTGAGATACTATTGGTATTGGTATTGGTTTATTATTATCACTTGTGCCGAGGTACAGTGAAAAACTTGTCTTACAAACTGATCTTACAGGTCAATTCATTACACAGTGCAGTTACATCAAGTTAGTACAGAGTGCATTGATGTAGCACAGGTAAAAAAAAACAGTACAGAGCAAAGTGTCACAGCTACAGAGAAAGTGCAGTGCAATAACGTGCAAGGTCACAACAAGGTAGATCGTGAGGTCATAAGGTCATAGGTCATAGTCCATCTCATTGTATAAGGGAACTGTTCAATAGTCTTATCACAGTGGGGTAGAAGCTGTCCTTAAGTCTGGTGGTACGTGCCCTCAGGCACCTGTATCTTCTACCCGATGGAAGAGTAGAGAAGAGAGAATGTCCCGGGTGGGTGGGGTCTTTGATTATGCTGGCTGCTTCACCAAGACAACAAGAGGTAAAGACAGAGTCCAAGGAGGGGAGACTGGTGTCCGTGATGCGCCGGGCTGTGTCCACAACTCTCTGCAGCTTCTTGCGGTCTTGGGCAGAGCAGTTGCCATACCAAGCCGTGATACATCCTGATAGGATGCTTTCTATGGTGCATCGGTAAAAGTTGGTGAGAGTCAAAGGGGACAAACCAAATTTCTTTAGCCTCCTGAGGAAGTAGAGGTGCTGGTGAACTTTCTTGGCCATGGCATCCACGTGGTTTGTCCAGGACAGGTTGTTGGTGATGTTCACTCCCAGGAACTTGAAGCTGTCAACCCTCTCAACCTCAGCACCATTGATGTAGACAGGTGTATCTACACTGCCCCGTCAATGACCAGATCTTTTGTTTTGTTGACATTGAGGGAAAGGTTGTTGTCATGACACCATTCCACTAAGCTCTCTATCTCCTTCCTGTACTCCGATTCATCACCGTTTGAGATACGGCCTACAACGGTAGTATCATCTGCAAACTTGTAGATGGAGTTAGAGCAGAATCTGGCTACACAGTCATGAGTGTATAGGGAGTAGAGTAAAGGGCTGAGGACACAGCCTTGAGGTGCACCAGTGTTGAGAATAATTATGCCGGAGGAATTGCTGCCTATCCTCACTGATTGTGGTCTGTTTGTTAGAAAGTCAAGGATCCAGTTACAGAGGGAGGTATTGAGTCCTAGGTCTCGGAGTTTGGTGACAAGCTTGCTTGGTCTTATTGTATTGAAGGCAGAGCTGTAGTCAATAAACAATAGTCTAACGTAAGTGTCCTTACTGTCCAGATGCTCCAGAGCTGAGTGAAGGGCCAGGAGATGGCATCGGCTGTAGACCTGTTTCGGCGATAGGCGAATTGCAATGGGTCCAGGTTGTCTGGTAGGCTGGAGTTGATGCGTGCCATGACCAACCTCTCAAAGCACTTCATGATGGTGGATGTCAGAGCCACTGGTCGGTAGTCATTGAGGCATGTTACCTTGCTTTTCTTTGGTACCGGGATGATAGTGGTCTTCTTAAAACAGGAGGGAACCTGAGATTGAAGCAGGGAGAGGTTGAATATGTCCGCAAATACTTCTGCCAGCTGATCAGCACAAGATCTGAGCACACGGCCCAGGACACCATCTGGGCCAGATGCCTTCCTCGTGTTCACTCTCCGGAAGACTGCTCTTATGTCCTCCACTGTGATCACAGGTTCAGCTGTGTTGGTGGCTGTCAGAGTGGATGGTGACAATCCACTTCCTTTTTGTTCAAAACATGCATAGAATGCGTTAAGTTCATCAGGATTACTAAATTAATTACTTCCTAAATATAGAAGTCACAAATATCATGTCCCAGAAATGTAAGTTTAAACCTATTATTAAAATTCAACTCCCTACTATAATTAATTGACTTAATTTTCTATGGTTATGTCATAGAGTTGTACAGCATAGAAACAGGCCCTTCAGCACACTGCTTTTATGTCAAAAATCATTCCTATCTATACAGATCCCACGTCTGTATTAATCCCATATCCCTCTATGTCTTGCTCATTCAATTACTTGTCCAGATGCCTCAAATGTTGTTACTGATCTTGCCTCCACCACTTCGTCTGGCAGCTCATCCAGATACCAACTACTCTTTGTGTGAAAATTTTACCCCTAAGATCCTCTTTAAACCTCCTTCCTCTCACTTCAAACCTATGTCCTCTAGTATTAGACACCCCTACCATTGGAAACAGACTCTGGCTACCTACTCTATCTATGCTTCTCCTAATTTTATATACTTCTATCATGTCACCTCTCAGCCTCCTTTGCTCCAGGGAAAACATGCCCAGCCTATCCAAACTCTCCTTATAACTCAAGCCCTCCAATCCGGGCAACATGGTTGTGAATCTTTTCTGCATCCTCTCTATCTTCACTGGACCACCACTCATTAATTTGTACCTATATTGAAGACTCCAATATTTAGTATAGCTTTTGCAATTGTAATGATATCAAAATTGTCAGCATTAAACTTCAGTGACTTTGTGGTTTTGTACATGTGCTGCCCAAGCTGGAAGTACTTAAATGCTATCCTCTTTAAAGTCTCATCAGAACAATCAAGCTGAAATTACATAATCTTATGTGAATTTAATCTTTTACAAACTAGTTTCATTGTAAAAACCCTAAAGCCATTACTCTTAATTACATTAAGTTAATGTAGAATTTAATGGAACACTGAGCCACATTTACTGCTAGTAAACTATTTTTCTCTAAAAAACTAATAAGGGATTTTTAATTACTTTTGAAAAGGTTAATTTTTCTCAGCTTCTACTTTAAGCATGCATGTATTTTGCACCAGTATAATTTTTAAAAAGTGTTGAAGACTCCAATATTTAGCATAGCTTTTGCAATTGTAATGATATCAAAATTGTCGGCATTAAACTTACAGTGACTTTGCGGTTTTGTACTCTTTCTATTCCTCTCATAATCTTATATGCATCCTTTTTCTCCTAAAACAAGTTCATTCTATCCAATGTCTCCCCATAACTAAAGTCCTCCAATCCAGGCAACATCCTTGTGTATTTCCTCTGCACTCTCTCCAGTATAATCATATCCCTCCTATAGTGTGGCAACCAGAGCTGCACTCATGACTCAGAAAGAGGGAAAGATAGCTTGGATTGTGAGAGTGAAAAAGAAGGAAATGTTACTTTTTTACAATATATGGATATACTAAAATTCCCCAACAATTAAATTCAGAAAGATAAGTACATCAATTTTGTAGGAGCTAATTTTCAGCACCTAAAAAGTTCATTGACAGCAATCACACTTAGCACATAATTAAAAGAATCTGTATCAGATAATTATGGTTCAATAAGATAATGTTCAGTCTATAATGGCTCCAAAATAGGTTTCTTGCATAATTTCAGACTAATTCCAATGTTCTCTATGTTTATTTCTTATCTATAATGCACACACAGAAACTTCATGCTATTTGCTGCACTTTACTAGTAAACCAGAAGAAGGTGCTGATTTTATAACCCTAATAGTGGGGCAGGCCATCTTTGACGACAACTTTAAGATTTCCATGTTTACCACTGATCTGCCTTCATCTAGATTTGTTGCAGCTGTTGCACACAAATAACAGTAAGTACATTAGCCTTGCCATTAATCTTAAAATTATTGGCCTTTATGTCTTGTAAAATATATTACACCAATTTTTCTGTACATGCTGATCATGCATAAGTGCCTTCTAGTTTATGCAGCAATGCCATAGCTAGATTGTGCCTTTTCCACTCATAATTTACCATCTAATTGCTTTGCACAGCTACCCATTGAATGAAAGTTAAGCAAGAGGTAAATAAATCACAACCCTTCGGATAACTAATGAATACATTTATTTCTAGTTTGTTTCTTTAAATTAGCTTGGAAAAAAAATGTTCTGTTCCCATACCAGCCCTTCCTTTGACCTCATATAAAACACCATAACGAGTCTTGGCCTGAATTTTAAGACATGAAGGCCTTGGGCATAGGTCAGAGGAAGGTCAGTAGATCGATACCAAGGCCAGAGGAAGTAGAAACGAGGGTAGGCCAGTCAGTCCTTGGTGATTGCTCCATAGATGGTCTTGTGTTCCACTTTCTTGCACCAATGCTGCATCCATTCATTGCCTTAATATATGAAAAGTCATCAATCTCTGCCTTGAATATACCCAGCAGCTGAGCCTGTACAGCTGTCTTGGCTAGTGAATCCCAAAGATTTACCACCCTCTGGCTGAAGAACTTTGTGTTCACTTGTTTACACATTTATTAATTCTGCAGTAATAATATTCACAAAATTATACAATTAATTGCTTTCAAACTAAAATATTAGTGTTAAGTATATTGAATAATGGATAATTAGTTGACAAGATTGTGTCCTAAGCACATGCAGATCTTTGCAGATACAGCACAGATAGGAAATCCCTATCAATTTCACAGCAGGCAGGAAGGAAGAGAATCATGCAGCAGGGCAAAAATAGTTACTCACACAGTTTGCAGGTGCATGTATAAATTTTTAATGAAATGTTATTTCAAAATTCAATCCTGATATTACCAATTAAATCCACACTTTTCTCATTTAAATGTTGTCCACTGCTGTCACTCAAAAAATGCATGCTACAGACTGCTTCTCTTGAAAGTGGAATGGCAGCAGAGTTGCTACTTTGTTTTTCATTGTCGATCAGTCTTATACCAGTGATCATATTCTTGCCTGAGAAAGCTTGGCTAGAGACAGAGCGAGAATAAGACAAGAGCTATCTGTTGCCTCGTGAGAGAGTGAAGGATGAAAGCTGGGGTTCAAATCGTTTTGCCTGGAACTATGTCCTGAGCTTTTACTGTGTCAAGCTCAATGGCAGCATTAAAGCTATGGTGCATAATATTTCTTTTTGAGGAAATTAATCTGCAGGTGACTTCAGTATTCAGTTTCAAAGTACAAGCTTACTACAGATGAATTTCCTCAATCACTTGGGATATTTCTATATAATTAGAGACAAAATTCCAAGTGATTTATTAATGGCCAGAATGTTGTAGGTTAATTGACAGTGATTCTGAAGTAAAACAGTATGCCATGTGATCAAGAGTAAAAGTGCAAGAAGAGCCAAGCTGAACACCCACTCTTTCTCTGCCCCGGCAGTGATATGCTGCAGAGGGGTTCTGAACTCACTTCACATTTGACCTGCAGCTTCCTGTTGGCTTACAGTCACCAACCCCATTTCTTTCAAAGGTGTCATCGACCATCTGAAAAATGTGAGTTCAGGTAAATGCTTGACAATTTTACCTTGTTTTAATATTCCTAATTATTTGTTAGTAATTTAAGGTGCTTGTAATTAAATGTATCTTATTTTTAAGTGTTTAAATCTATTTGAACAGTTTGTATATGTATACTTATTAGCTTCCTGGGACCCTCAGCAAGAGGGCCTCATCTTTAGTTTGTTTTTTTCCCTTAACTATGTTTCAGTCATTTCCTTTACTCACATGAAAACCTCAGTATGAAAGGTGTACAAGGTTGTATAAGACTCTGTAAGTGGGATATTAACTTACATTTTAAGGAATTCATTGTGAACATTTTCTCACATATACGTATATTAGCCTTCACACTGGAATCAAGGTATTACCAAGTTCTGCAATTCTGGAAAGGCTGTTTAGGTCAAATTTTCAATAAACTTGACAATGTGAAAATCTGTTCTCAGATTGTGTTGGTGTTTTGCTTGGTCCCACTGGATCAATTCTAGAAAAGATATTACAGGAAGAATGGAAATAAACACTAACCATTGATGCCAAGTCACCAAACTTGTTTACACATAAATCTAAGGAATGAATACTTAACTGCTCTTATGATTTAAAAATATCTTGGAAATGTTTCAAAGCAAATAATGAGGTAATGGCCTTGGTTAAACAAAAATATTTTCTTGATTCGTTAACATTTCTTAGTTAAGTTTCTCAAGTAAAGTCAGGGGTAAGTGTAGAAAATCCTGAATATAACTTCAAGGTATGTGTTTGAAAAGTTGACCGTATGTTGGACAACTTCACCATTTTTTGTCCTCCTGAGCTTTTCTACTCAGACTTTAATGCACTTCCAGTCTTGAACAATTATTTGAAAATGAAACAAAATTTGGAATATGGAAAAGCAATTTATTAAATGTTATCATAGCCTGCTTAAAAAGCTCGGAGAAGTCTGCCAGTAGCTTGCAAACCACTGGTTGAAAGCTGCTTTGGGCTAGAGCATAACCCCTCCAAAAGAATTTAAAACGGAAGTGCATGGAAATTTCTTTTTGTAGAGGTTGGTGAATCTCTGAAATTCTCTACCCAGATAGTGGTGGAGGCTAGTTCATTGGAAGTATCTAAGGAGGTGAGAGATAAATTTTTGAAAGATCTGGGAATTGAGGGCTATGGGGAACTGGCACAGAAGAAGAGTTGAGGCCAGCGTAGTTCAGCTGTGATTATAATGAATGGCAGGCAAGGCTTAAGGGACCAGGTAACCCAATCCTGCTTCTATTTTCTTGTGTTCTTGTGAATATTAAAATCAACATGTTGTTTGTTCTCACCACACCTCCACTGACAGTAACTTAAAATATGTTCATTCATATCTGAGAATGGAACTGGAATAGGTCACTTGACCCCATGACCCAGCTCCATCATTTAATAAGATCAAGGCTGATCAGATTGTAAAATCAGCTCCACATTTCTGCCTACCCCCAGTAACATTTCATCCCCTTGTTTATCGAGAATCTATCCACTATAAATTCTTTCTGTTCCCTCTTAGTGTTGGTGGGTGGCAAGAAAGTCATGGAGAGTTGATACACTTGTGAGAGGGAATAGATTAGAGGGAAATAAATGGGGGAAAGGGACGGATAGAAATGCACTGAGAGTCAGCATAGACTCAATGGCCTCCTATGTCATGAGCAAAGTATGAAAATATGAGTAAAAACCTCATTTCTGACTTAATGGTGTTTAATATCTTTATTACATCATCTACATTTTTAAAAAGTGATCCCAAGTTCTAGAATGTTCAATTTCTAACTTTTCCTAGATCTGACAATAACATTGACCCGACACTTGCACATTGACCTGACAATTCCTCTTGTTTCTCTTTCAAAAGATGCTGCATGACTTGCTGTTGCTTTTTTCTAGCAGTTTCAGTTTTTATTCCACAAATTAATTGTTTATACAGAAACTAAAACTTTATATATGTTTGTAAATTCCAGTCAGGAAATTTGGTACAGTTTGCTTAAACTCCACCACAGCCAGAATTCCTTGAGGTGAAATTTCACCAGGCCTTCCTTACACTATAGTTTCTTTCATGAAGATCTTCAAATGCAGGATAAAATCATCAATTGTTGTATAACTGAGCATGAATAACTGGCTCTTGACAAAATCTCATGGTACAAGTCAAGAAATCCATTGGTTTCACTGTGACCACAAGAACAGGTCAAAGCAGATTTATAGGATCTATATTTGAAAAGGTTGCTTTTGGCTGCAAACCACAAGAAAAAAATGAAGGAAAAGATAACAAAATCAAGATTGTCTAAATGATTTATCTGACATAAGATATTGCATTTGTAGTCAGTTCCTACAGCTTTTAAAGGCAAAATAGTAAAAATTGCAAAAATTGAAAGGCAAACCAATTTCTGTTAATCTTGTGTTAAAACATTTTGAATTAGTCTTTTATTTTGAGATGAGGAATGACTCAGTGGGATCAACCTCATCCAAAGTCAATTCTTGCTTATGAGTGCTAACAAAAGAACAGGACTAAACTTAGCTGCTCCATCTGTGCCCGACTTTCTTTCCTGTTTCGTATTTTTAACTTCCTATTCTGAGCTTCCTATTTTGGAATTTGTTGGGTTTCCTTTTTGTTTCCGTGTCAGCTTTTCACCTCCTTGTAGAATATTTATTATCTCCAAAGTGATAAATGCCTGTCAGAAGAAGTAAAATGCTGGATTCCACTCAGTAAACTCACGCAAGCAATCAACTCCTGTAAAACAGTTTTCAAATCTGTATTGTAAATATCCTCTTCAGAGTTAAATAATCAAAAGTACAATCAATGCTTTTAAGTAAAAATCTCAACACATTCACAAAAGGATCCATTAGCCTCCCTTTAGATTCCTTTTATTTCAATTATGACAGAAAACAAAAAATACCAAAAATACCAAATAGAGTAATTGGATTGGATTGGAAAATATTTACCTACACATAATGAAAGCGGTTCTTTATCTACTGAAAACAGACAACTAACACAGGATGAGCACTGAGCATGTACAAAACCTCAAAAATTGGCTTCATGTTAGTTTTATTCAACCACTGTCACTCTAACAGGTAAGATTTGATGTGAAGTGGATTTTGTTTGAATTTTGAGGCACTGTTATATCATTGGACTTGCTTCAAGGGGGATGAAATGAGTTGTGTAAACGTAATCATAAGCTGGGCCATAGAAAAAGTTAAAGGAATAGAATTGATGGTTTATAAACATTTTGTCTGAACAAAATGTGGACAATTTTCATTTGCTAGATTTTGCAGCTCCATCACTCAAAACTGTCCTTAATTGATTAAATATTTACAATCTATTAAAGCGAAGATTCTGAAGGTGCAAATGTAATCAGATCATCATAGGCGGAAGCAGGGGTGAAGGTGAAAGATACTTGGCCTGACATTTCAGGATCCCAGCTCCATTCTGGAAGTAAAGTGGGTTGGGATTTTTGTTCATCACTGTGTTCTGGAGTTGACTACATCCTAACCTGCAAAAGTGGGCTAATTTAAATCGTTAGCATATCCATACCCATAGAGGGCTATGAATCACTGCTCCCCAAAGAAGTGCTGGAAAACTGGAAAAGCATCTTGCAACTCCAATTACAGGAAGCAAAGGAACTTGGTGGCCATTGCGAGTAACCAAAAAGAATTATTCCTTCCCCAGTAGGGAAACAAAACTTTGCTGTATTAAACCAACAGATTCCATCTGGGATTGTCTGTCTTTCCTCGTCAGCATATTTGGGATCAACATAAATTCTGTCAGGAATGTCATGGGTGGGATTCCTGGGCTAGAGCCAGCCACTTTCCCTGGCAATTCTGCCAAAACAGCTGGAGGCACAAGGCTATGAGGCAGAATACGCAAGCAGTCAGACTTAGCTGAGAATTCTACTTACGTGGGCAGACACCCGGTGAGTTAGGTTCCACCCTAACTTTCTGCCTTTGGGCTGGTAGGATGGGAGGGGGGTGGGGGGAGGTGAGGTGGTTAGTGTTCAGCTTAAGTTTCACCCTCTGCTACTCCAGGAATTTTGGTTCCAATGGAAGACAAAGCAACTCATGTTATTGCAGGAACTGTATCTATTATTTCAGGAGGCGTTGGTCAGACCGCATTTGGAATATTGTGTGCAATTTTGGGCCCCGTATCTAAGGAAAAATATGCTGGCCCTGGAGACAGTCCAGAGGAGGTTCACAAGAATGATCCCAGGAATGAAAGGCTTAATCTATGAGGCTTAATCTTGATGTCTCTGGGCCTGTACTCGATGGAGTTCAGAAGGAAGAGGGGAGCTCTTGTTAAAACCTACCAGATACTGAAAAGGCTGGATAGAGTGGACATGGGAGGATGTTTCCATTAGTAAGAGAGTCTCGGATCCATGGGCACAGCCTTGGAACAAAGGCACTGGCCTTTGAAACTGAGATGAAAATGAATTTCTTCAGCCAGAGGGTGGCAAATCTGTGGAATTCGTTGCCACAGAGGGCTGTGGAGGCCAAGTCATTAGATGTATTTAAGGCAGAGATTGATAGGTTCTTGCTTGGCAAGGGGGTTAAAGATTACAGGGAGAAGGAGGGAGAATGGGGTGGAAACAAAATCAACCATGATGGAATGATGGAGCAGACTCAATGGGCCGAATGGTCTAATTCTGCTGTTATATCCTATGATGTTATGGTCTTACATTTTTGGTGCCTCAAGAGAGTTGCTGATCACCTTTCAATTAACCTTAGTTTCATTAGTTATAAATACAATGGAAATGGTCACTATTTTCTATATTCTTCTGTGACTGGTTCTCCATCAATTTTCCTAACACAACAAGCTAAGCAAAATAGGATTAGCCAAGCTTGTCACTGCCAAAAATTCTTGAAAAAAAACTTAATGGGAAAAATGACACGGTCCTGTATTGTAATTTTGGTATAATTCTATTCATTAAGTGTAACACAACAGCAGATGCGATAAGACTTTCTCATATTTTCAATCACTGTGAGGTGTGTTATGTAATCTGGCACTGGAATTCTGCTGTGCCTAAAAAGACAAAAATAAAGCAAATCATTCACATTAATGTAACACAGCAAATTAAAAAAAAATCATTCTCTCTGGATTCATCAACTTACTATAGAAACAGCTCTTATACCACCCACTGGCTGTCAAATCCAACCACAATATTGATATTTTTAAGATATCAGAAGTACCTTTATTGAGGTAAGTCTTTTTTTAAAGTTTTTTTTAAACTGCTTCTCTTTCCACAGGTGCTGCCTGACCTGCTGAGTTTTTCCAGCATTTTCTGTTTTTATTTCGGATCACCAGTATCTGCAATCTTTTATTTTCATCTTATTTTTATTTTGTTGTTTTGAAATCCAATTCTGTTTGCCTTATCTTCCCCTGGGATTTTTCTCTCAATTTTCATCAATTTAAATGAGGATACACGATTATTACTTTTCTTCATGTCAAACATTTCTTTTCAATAATTTATACTTCTATGCCTTGGGATGTTTTACTTCCTTTGCAAACTCTTGGACACAATAGTGGGAAAAGAATTATTTTATTTCTTTGACATCTTCAATTTTTTTTGTTTTGTTCTTAAACCACCTGCTAAAGATGAAATGTAGTATCTTATACATTCTTTTCCTTACTACATCCTTGCTAAGTTGAAATCAAGAATAATTAAGGCTTATTGCAGAGGAAAGGAATTATTTCCAAAATCTTTTGCTGATTTTCAGGTTGATACATCTTAGTTTTATGATGTAATGCATATAATTACAGAAAAGAACTATGACGGGAGAAGTTTTTGGACTGTTCGGCCCATGTCAGTGTCAAGAATCTACTTTAGGATTAGTCCTTTTGCATCGGCCCATTCTGTCTTTTCCAGATTATCCATTTCTTTTCAATCACATATCTAATTTATTGTCAAATGTTAAAGTGGACTCTGTAATGTATTCTACAGATGCAATTGTTTCTCATTTTCACTGTGAGTAATCTTTTACATTTAGTTTATATCTGTTATCTTCACTATTTAAATTGTTTAACTACTGAAAACAATTTATCCAATGCCTTCATAATTATAAACATCTTTTTCAATTCAATTCATGAATCACCTCTGTTAACGAAATGTTTATACTTGCTCATACCATGCAGCACTCTACTGTTATAGTTAGTACCCAAAACCACATGTTGTACCACAGTAGCCGTCTTTTTATTAAAGTATTGCATAGGTTTACCATTACCTCTTTACTTTCATTTCATATAACCTGTACCATATATTTTTTCATGATCTGCCTACTTAAAATACTACTTTTGGTGTCTCAAGAACATGAATGCAGAAATATTAACTTCAAATGTAAGGCCAAAAAGACAGATATGGTTGATATCAGGGAGCATCTGACCACCATGATCCATTTTTGGTAGTTTGGAAAAAAGTATATTTAAAAAGCTTTCCATGAACTGTTGCAGTTGTTCAAGTGGCAGGCTGCAATAAGAATTACTTCCCACTTGCACCAAAATTAGACCACTGGAGTGGGCAATTCGGAAGAAAGTTTTCAATCCTAATCATTTAGGTACTGTTTCAGATTTAAAGAGCAACTCAATAATTATCAATTTATTCCACCAAATGTCTAACTATATTTGCTGAAATGCAGATAGAGACTTAAACATTTTGACATGGGCTCTGATACTAGAGAAAGAAGTCATTTTCCCCTCATTATATAAACTAAAAAGGTTTATTAAACAAAGTTTCATAGCCCAAATCTTTAAAAAAAAATGCAGCCTTTCATATGTCATTAAGGCTAACATTACCTATTTCAGTGTTGTTAAGATTTGAGGAATCGTTCTTAAGTAAATTATGGAAGCTTATCCTCATTCAGAAGTTTACGTTGTAGGCTTAATTGGCTAGATTATGAAAAAGATAGCCCACATGTGTGGGCTATATTACTTTGTTGTTGACATTTCTCTGGAGAACCTAGATGTCAGGAGTTTATATCTAAACAATAGCAAATCAAAAACAGGAAACTGTTGGTGAGAAATACCCTTTATCTTCCTGCAAACCCGCGTCACCATCGTCCTCGGAGACTGAGATGTGGGAACACCAGGGTAAATAATCAAGATTTCATAGGAGAACATGCAATAATGTTTACAGCAACAAAAGAAAAAGGAATTGTTAACTTCACACATCCACATAACAGGAAATTAGGTTATGTCTGGCTCTTTCGCAGAAAACAAGTGTTTAGCTCTAAACAAAGTCATTCTTGTAAGCAACTATTTACAGTTCACAAAGGGGTATTGGAAAAAAAGGAAATTGTTTTGCTAACTTCTGAAGAATAAGCCAGTTTTGAAATAACTGCTTTTACACATACAAAATAAAAATCTAAAAATAATGAAATGCAATTTACCACATTCACATCAGATCAAACCTATGGCACCCTAATGTGGCATTAGCGACTATCCTGGTCATTTTCACTCTAACACAAGTATGAGGTTTACACCTTTCAAGCACGGCACATGTTTTAAAAAATAATATAATTCAGTGACCTTTATGCTTGTTGTTCATTCGTTGCAATCCCATGGTGCCTGCCTTGTGTTTTTCTAACTATTCGAGTGATTCTATCAAAGATGTAAATTGTAGTAGCTCCAACCACAATCTTCTAATACAACCAAGGTAGGAGATTGGTACTTGTACTAGATTACAATATTATATGCTTGTTGGTCTAATGTTGATAGAGTAGAGTTAGAGTGCCCATGAGTCCTAGTTTTCCAAGATAGTCACTGGATGAGGTATTATTTTCCTGAAATCTAATGATGGATGGAAAATGAGGTCATGAGATTGGAGGAGCTGTGGCAACAACAGGCAGCCAGAAGGGAACGAGAGAAGACAGATGAATGTGGAGTCAACACATCTGCCCAGGCTCCTCAACCAAGCAACCTAGTGATAGAGAACTGGTCATACTTGCTAACATCATTGTACTCTGTGACAATTATGTTAGCAAGAATGACCAGTGTCACGACATACTTACAAAGTTTGTGAATCCAAGCCTTCATATTGCAATTACACTAATCAAATGACACTTATGTTTTGGCATTTGTAGCATACCTCTATGATTATTGAAGTGCCGAGTGCTAAAATAAAATTTACTTTGTTACATTTTCTGTCTTGGCCACTTTGCTTTTCTCTCACCTTGTGTGTGCCTGGATTTGGTTCAGAAAATATGGTTGCTCTTTTAGTAAAATTAATCCTGCTAAAAGTTAATTGGCATTTGAAAATATATGTACCAATAATTGAAAATCAGTATGGATGTATTCAAATCAAAGCAACTTTTGACTTGTTTCAAGTAACAAATGGCGTATGAGGGTAATGCAATTTATGTGTGTAAGGACTTTCAAAAGGCATTTGATACAGTTCTGTACAAGGGGATTAAAGAGACAGTGGAGACAAGTTAAAAGACAGTTACTAGCTATTAGTGTGAATGATTGTTTCTCAGAATGAAGTAAGTTATACTTAGACTCCACAAAGAGTCAATTTTAGAACCATGATTCTTTTGAGAGAAGCCAATCACCTGGTATGCAGAGCACAATATTAAAATATGCATTTGACACAAAACTCGGAAATATAGTTTAAGAAAATGAAGATCATCGCAGACAGGCAAGTAAAATGGGTGATCAAATGACAGGTAGAAAGTTGGTGAACATTGCGTGGCCTCAGCTGTTCTGGACACCATACTTTAGGTAGGATAACAAGGCTTAAAGCACAGAACATCCACAAGGATGTACAAGATCCACAAGGATGATACTGGAAGTGAGGACTAATGATTCTTAGAGCAAGTGGGGTTGTTCACTTTAGTGCAGGGAATCTTACAAAGAAATTTAATATACCAAGAATGACAAAATCAAGAATGGTTTTGAAAGAGTAAATAGGGAGAAGTGGCGGAAGGTCAATAACCAGGCCACATAGATTTAAGGTGATTGTTGAAAAAACCAAAGCCTGTAAAGGTTCAGTATGTGAAACTCACCATTGTCACCAAAGATTACTGGATAACAGGCCTTTTGGGAGTTGATTAAAAAACAGAGACTGAAGATGCATTGTCACATATTCTTGTGTTCAGCATAGTAAATGCCACCCAGCACCAAGCTTGTGTGTTTCAGAACACAGCTTACTGGAAGACAAGACTGGAAGAACTGCGCTTTGAGGTCACCATGTGCCCATGGAAAACTGCAATAACTACATACCATTTATGAATCTCACATTAATAGATATCTATGTTGCATGGCATCCTCCCTGAGAAGAGTCCAATGTATTCGTCAATTCTTGATGAGTACGTTTGATATGAAGCTGATCCCTGGGATCGATCATCTCTGTCATTGTAGCAGCACTAGCATCTGAGCTTATCTTCCAGTAAGGTGTGTTCTGAAACACACATGCTTGGTGCTGGGCAGCATTGACAATGCTGAACGCAAAGATATGTGACAATGCATCTTCAGTCTCAGTGTCTCTTTTTTTTAATCAACTCCCAAAAGGCGCCAGGACTTCAGTAGGATTGGAAACAAGGAAAGGAGAAAAGAGCTTGCAAGCAGAGGTTTCTCAAATAAGGTGTCATTTCTCCTGTGAAGGAGCTTCCCCCAGCATTGAGATATTTTAGCCAGCAAGAGGAATTGGACTGTGTTAGTGTATGGTCTACTGGTGTGCTGAATGATCACATCTCCCCACATACTCATCAACTTCCCCCCAGATTCTACCACACACCTTACACCATACTTTTATCGATGCACCATAGAGAGCATCCTATCTGGATGCATCACGGCTTGGTATGGCAACTTCTCTACCCAGGACTGCAAGAAACTGCAGAGAGTTGTGGACACAGCCCAGCACATCATGGAAACCAGCCTCTCCTCCTTGGACTTTGTCTTTACCTCTCACTGCCTTGGCGAAGCAGCCAGCATAATCAAAGACCCCACCCACCCAGGTCATTCTCTCTTCTCTCCTCTTCCATCGGGTAGAAGATACAGGAGCCCGAGGGCACATAGCACCAGGCTCAAGGACAGCTTCTATCCCACTAAGACTTTTGAACGATTCCCTTAGACGATGAGGTGGACTCTGACCTCACGATCTACCTTGTTGTGACCTTGCACCTTATTACACTGCACTTTCTCTGTAGCTGTGACACTTTACTCTGTACTGTTATTGTTTTTACCTGTACTACCTCAATGCACTCTGTACTAATTCAATGTAACTGCACTGTGTAATGAATTGACCTGTACGATCGGTATGCAAGACAAGTTTTTCACTGTACCTCGGTACAAGTGACAATAATAAACCAATACTAATACCACACCAGGGGCAACTTACAGTAGACAAGTAACCTGCCAACTCACATGTCTTTGGGACGTGGGATGAAACTGGAGCATCCGGAAGAAACCCACGTGGACACAGGGAGAACATGGAAACTCAACACAGACAGCACCTGAGGTCAGGATTGAACCCAAGTCTCTGGCGCTGTGAAGCAGCAGCTCTACTAGCTACGCCAGACTGCCACCCAAGTATCTGAGGTGCCAGCACTGCTTCTCATGGGACCCTACTAATTACAGGCAGCAACTTGAAAATGACCCATTTCTGTCCAGAATGAATTCTCAATCTATACTAGTATATTAAATCATGACCCCTAATTTTGAAAAATATCATCTTGTGTGGCATCTTGTGGAGTATGCTTTTTGATAATCCAGATACACTGTAATCACTGGTTCTCCTTAAGTGCCTTGCTGGTAACAACCTCAAAAGTAGTCTTTCAGAAATGTCAACGCACAATCTCTCTTTCAGAATTCCACGTTGACTGTCTACTCATATTATTCTATTCAATCAATTTTTAGTAAAAACTTGCTTTATCTCAGAAATTAGTCCGGTGAACCGTTCTAACTTTTCCGCTACCACATTTCTAATAATAGATTATAGCATTTCTCTGCCACAGCTGTTATTAATTGCCCTATGGCCTCTTGTTTCTGTCCCTCTCCTTCCTTCAACAGCTGTTTAGTATGAATAACTTTTACCCGTGTGTATCAGTGTTAAGGACTTTATTTTTTGTAAAAGAGTTGAGAATTTATTTCCTTGGTATGAACCAATAGTTGTTTTACAAAAAAAAGTTTATAGGCTACTGCAACAATTGAACAAATAGAACCGATCCTCTCACATTAGCACCTGCCCTGAAATGTTTAAAATCTCTTTACAATCCATCTACATGGATGAAAATGGGGAAAGACAATTCATCTGAGAGAAGTTGGGAGAACACGCACCAGTCCTCTTTGAAGTGTCAGCAGTGGAAAGGGTGAGCAGCTTTAAGTTCCTGGGTGTCAACATCTCGGAGGATCTGTCCTGGGCCCAACACATGGATGCAATCACGAAGAAGGCCTGCCAGCGGCTCTACTTCATTAGGAGTTTGAGGAGATTTGGTATCTTATCAAAGACTCTTGCACATTACTGTAGATGTATGGTGGAGAGCATTCTGACTGGTTGCATCACAGCCTGGTATGGAGGCTCCAATGCACAGGATCATAAGAGGCTGCAGAGGGTTGTAGACTAAGCCAGCTGCATCACGGGCACAACCCTCCCCACCACTGAGGACATCTTCAAGAGACAGTGCCTCAAGAAGGTGGCATCCATCACTAAGGACCCTCACCATCCAGGACATGCCCCCTTCATGTTACTACCATCAGGGAGGAGGTACAGGAGCCTGAAGACCCACACTCAGCGACTCAGAAACAGCTTCTTCCCCTCCGTCATCAGATTTCTGAATGGTCTGTGAACTCGTAAACACTACCTCATTATTCTTTTTTATTGCACTATTTATTTATTTTGTAATTTATAGTAATTTTATGTCTTGCATTGTACTGCTGCTGCAAAACAACAAATTTCACATCATAATACAGTGATAATAAATCTGAAACAAAAAGGAAACAAGTGTTTGAATTGATAGCAAATATTATGTTTCCCTCTACTGGAGAGAATTCAATGCTATGTCGTCACTTTAGAACATACTACAACTTTCTATAAAGAGGAAAGAGCATACAAAGTTGTAATCAATTCAGTAAAAGCTTTGGAAATATCTAAAAATTGAAAGTCTTCAACTGCAGAAATGTTGCATACTTTTGCATTAAAAATAAAAAGGATAATATTATTTAGCAGTGAAGAAGCATTTTACAGTCATGAATAAGACACATTATTTAAAGATTCAAGTCAAATATTTATAAAAGAGGAAATTATAAACATACAAAGAGAGAATGTTCTGACATTACTAAAACACACTAAAACACATTAATTGAAAAATCACAAAATTTCAATTATGATATTTATGTACCTTGTTTTAAGACTTTCTTTCTTCTTTCCAAAAGCAAGGAAGGCTAGTGATAGTTGTTATAGAAAGTAATACTGACTGAAGTAATATTCCACCAAAGCAGGACATCACCAATGTTGATGACAGTTAAACTGAAGCAAGATAAATAAGAATGTCACATATATGTGAACTTTGTTCTTTAAAAGTTTGCATATTGTGGAAAATAAAATGTTGTGTCTGTAGGGTCTTAGTGTTACTGCTTGCTAACACAAATAACACAGGTAGATATATTTATGGAACACACTTTGATGAATGCAGCTCACAGCATAGCTTGATCCAATAACAAATCAAAAATCAAAAGTAGGAGACTGAGGGGTGACCTCTATATAAAATCATGAGGGGCATAGATAAGGTGAATGCACACGGTATTCTTAGGTTTAAGGTGAGAGACGAAAGATTTAAAAGGGACCTGAGAGGCAATTTCTTCACACAGAGGGTGGTGTGTATATGGAATGAGCTGCCAGAGGAAGTGGCTGAGGCAGGTATAATAAGAATATTTAAAAGACATTTGGACAGTTATGTGGATAGGAAAGGTTTAGAGGGATATGGGCCAAACATGGTCAAAAGGGACTAGCTTGAATGGGCATCTTGGTTGGCATGGACGAGTTGGGCCAAAAGGCCTATTTCCATGCTGTATTGCTTTCTGACTCATACCACATTTTACAAGCAGTTGTTAAATATATATTTTCTCTACATAGTTGATATACATAAAATTATACAACCAGTTAACTATTTACATACAACATGCTAAGTTAGTCAGTTACTGTATATTATCCTCAGTGTAGTTTAATGGCAAAAAGAGTCAAAGGAAAGTTAATAGGCATGCGTGAGAGAGAATAAGTCGCAGGGCTGCAGGAACATAAGGAGAGAGCAAATGGTGCTAATGGGATTGCTCCCCTGCAAGTTGGCATAGATCTAATGGGATCCAAATACTAATTATTTACAGGTATATGTGTGTGTGTATATATATATATATATGTATATATGCATGTGTATATATATATATATATATATATATATGTATATATGCATGTGTATATATATGGTTCTAAATATAACCAGTTATACATTTTCTCGATCTCTTAAGTATCCTCATCGACAAAACACTTTACTGCAAGTTGTACTTAATATCTCTGAAGACTGTGCTTCTACAATTGATACAGTTTTTTTTCATGGTTCCACAAAGTTTTCATCAATTTGTTTGTGACTTTGAATATTTGTTGCCTTTTCATAGAAAGTTTATCTGAAATGTATTGCAAGTCATTGTATTGAATTATCACCAGTAGAGGGAAGCATAGTATTCCAATCCAACTCTGCTCAGAAAGGCTTCACACACATCTGGTCTCACCATCTGACCTCTCATCCTTGTCTGCAATTGTTGCTTCAACATAAGTTTCCATACGATTGTGAGTACATTGTATTGCATATTCTTAAACACCAAATAGTTCACATCAAAATTAACACAGACACAAACAATCCTTACCAACAACAGTACTCAATATCATGAACTCAGTTGCAAAACTTTGCACTTCGTTTGTTTCCTAAGACTTTGTGCCTTTGCTTTCTTGTGTGTCTGGTATCCTGACTTAATTCTGAATCCCTTAGACAATGGCCTTTTTGAAGTCACAAAGTCTTCTCTTTTGACTTTTCCCTTCCGATTGCCTCCAAATTTGCAAATCTGCCATGATTGATTTTAGTCTGTCTTGCTGCAATCATACCAAATTGTATTGAGCTGACATTATTAAGACTATACCTGCTGTGAAGACTCCATTGGATTTTTTTTTGTTTATTCATTTTTCAGGATCTGGGTGTTGCTGGCAAATGATGGTGAGCCACTTTCTTGAACAGCTGCAGTTTTTCTGGTTAAGATCCTCCCATATTTCTGTTAAGGAGAGAGTTCCAGGATTTAGACCCAGTGATGATGAAGGTACAGCAATACATTTCCAAGTCAGAATGGTATGCAACCTAGATGGGAACCTGTGAACAGTGGTCTTCCCATCCACCAATTATCCTTGTCCTTCTTGATGGTAGAAGTCGTAGATTTGTGAGGCATTGTAATAGTAGCCTAGAATTTTACAGATGGTACACTCTGCACTCACTGTGCACCAGTAGTAGAGGAAATGAATGTTTAGGGTGTTCACCAAAGTGCCAGTCAAGTGGGTTGCTTCATCCTGAATGGTTTCTAGCTTCTTGAGGTTATTGGAGTTGTATTCATCCAGGCAAATGAAAAGTATTCTATCATATTCCTGAGTTATATTTTACAGATGATGGAAAGGTTTTGGAGTGTCAGAAGATGAGTCACATACCACAGGATTCCTAGCTACTGACTTGCACTTGTAGACACAATATTTATGTTATTGGTCCAGAGAATATTGATGGTGGGGTCTTGGCCTTGGTAATATTATTGAATTTCAAGGGTATCTTTTTAGACTCCCTCATTAAAGATGGTCATTGCCTTCCACTTTTGTGACATGAATGTTAGCTGCTATTTATCTGCCCATGTCTGAATGTTAACATAAAACACAGAACAGGAACATGTCCTTTGGCCTACGATGTCTGAGCTGACCATGATACCAAATTAAACTAAACTTATCTGCCTGCACAGTATACGCATCCCTTCATTCCATTCATGTTTATGTGCCTGTCTAAATACCTCTTAAATGCCACAATAATGTCTCCTTCCACTAGCACCCTTGGCAGCATATTCCAGGCACCTACTGCTCTCTGTGTAAAAGTTTATCCCGCACATCTCCTTTAAACTTTCCCCCTCTCACCTTAAAGGTACGTCCTTTGGTATTTGACATTTCTATCCTGGGAAAAAGACTATCTATCCTACCTCTGCCTCTCCTAATTTTATGAACTTCTATCAGGTCTCCCCTCAGAGAGTAAACAACCCAAATTTGTCCAACCTCTCCTTATAGCCAATACTCTCTAATCCAGGCAGCATCCTGGTGAACCTCTTCTGCACCCAATCTAAAGCCTCTACATCCTTCCCGTTATAGCGTGACCAGAACTGCACAATATTACTCTAAGTGAAGCATAACCAAAGTTTTATACAGCTGCAACATGACTTCCTAACTCTTATCCCCAATACCCCAGTGGATGAAGGCAAGCATGACATATATCTTCTTTACCACCCTATTCACTAGTTTTACCATTTCCAGGGAGCTATGGACTTGGACCCCAAGATCCCTCCATACGTCAATGCTTCTCAGAATCCTGCCATTTACTGTATATTTTCCCTGTACATTTGACCTTCTAAAGTGGAACATCTCACACTTGTCTGGATTAACATTCCTGCCCATATCTGCAATTGATCTATATCCTGCTGTATCCTTTGACAACCTTCTTCACTATCCACAGCTCCACCAAGTCTTGCTGCAAGCAGGCATTGGTTGTTTCGTAGGACAAAGAGTTGAGAATGGAATTGAACATGATGCAGCCATAGCCGTACAACCCCACTTCTGACCTTATGATGGAGGTAAAGTCATTGATGAAGTACATGGTTGGGCATAGGACACAACCCTGAGGAACTCCTGCAGTAATGTCCTTGGCCTGAGATGATTGACCACAAACAGTCAGAGTGTTTTCCTTTGTGTCAGCTATGACTCCAAGCACTGGAGTGTTTTTACCTTGATGTCCATTGATTTCCATTTTACCAGGGCTCCTTGTTGCCACTATTAGTCAAATGCTGCCTTGATCTTAAGGGTGACCATTGCACCTCACCTTTGAAATACAGTTTACTGGTCCATGACTGGGATAAGGTCTGCAGATAGCTTTGCAAATTACTGGCGGGTCAGCACATTTGATATTACTGTCGTTGGCACCTGCCATCATTTTGCCAATGACTGAGAGCAGGCTAATTGGGCAGTAATTAGTTAGATTGGATTCATATTGTTCTTTTTTGTGAATAGGATATACCGAGACAACTATTCACATTGGAACAGCTTCTCTAGAGGTGCAGGTGGCTTTGGATTGCAAGTCTTCAGTACTACAGCTGGGATGTTGTCTAGTCCCAGAGGGTTTGCTGTATTCAGTGCTCTCAGTCACTTTCTGATATCACATGGAGTGAATCAAGTTGGTTGGAGACTGGCTTCTGTGATGTCTTCAATATCTTAATTCTGGTCCTCCCTCACTTGGCCTGCTATTCTGCTGCAATAAGCATTATCAACAGCTTATCATCCTTTAGCCAGACTTTTTAGAGCCTTTTGCTTGCAACATAATCTCAACAATTACTAGCCCTACCTTCTTTGTCCATAGAACTGCTGGTAATGATTCTGCTACTGTCATTTGAATTTTCCTAGATCCATCTCATGTTGCTTTACTTGTACCGCTCAGGCTTGCATTGCACTACCTTCTCTTTTCTCTTTTGATACCTCCTTCCTTTCTCCCTGTTACTCCCTCTTTTGTTCTTTATTCCACTTTCCCATTCCCTTGCCTCTGAACCAACTTAAATTCTGCCTGATGCTGCTCAACTGTTTGTTGGATTCCAGCCTCTGGAGCCTCTTGTGTCTCTAAATTCTGTTACATCTCTTTTTTGTTAAAGTTTTGATGAAAGGTCATCATCCTGAAAACTTTACTTTGTTTCTCTGTTCATTGTTGCTACCTCTGCTGCTGAGTATTTCCAGCATTTCAGATTTCCGTTATCCATAGTATTTAGTGCTTTGGTGTTGTAGTGCCTTGGTGTTACTTTATGGCTAAATCTTGATTCTTTAGACAACATTAGTAAACTGTATTTTGCTCTTACATAACATACAACTGCATTATTTGCCTGAGAGTTCAATCCTTTTACTAGATTATATATACTTCTGAGAATAGCTCTTGTATTTGCTTCTGTTTTGAGAAGGGGATTATAAACAATACTTTGAACACTGTGAATATCAACATGTGACAATAGTGATCAATAAGTACAAATAGTCCATTGTTTGCTCAGTTTATTTAAAGCCAGTTTCTCAGTACTTTTATGTTATTTGACTTGGATAATGCAAAAAATGTCTTTAGTATAGCCGAAGTCATCACTAGATTATTACTCTGAGAAGCACTGGCACATATATACACATCTATACATACAGAAAACTTAAGGATGAGGCAATTATACATATTTTCTTTTCTTGCAGTATTTCTTTGAAATAAAGATTAACATCAGCATGTGCATTGTACAGTTCATTGGATGAAAGTACTTTTGGCATATGGACAGCTGGAGTTTTTAATTTTGGACATGTCCCAAATATGAAACAGCTGAATGGAGCAAATACCTCTGATTTAAAATATGAAAAGGCAAAGGGAATAATAACATGTATCTCTTTACCTAATTGATGTGGAGCAAAAGAATCCCTCACACAAGTCTGTTCTCAGTTCAAGTAGAAGTATACTTATTCACGAATCTCTCTTCTTCAGGAAGAAATGAGTCCAAATCAACTTATGGGTATGCTTCACACATCCTGTCCAATTGTATAAGTCATGGCATTTTTATATACATATTGACGATGAGGTACAACATTCCACCGTCGTACATAAGTTCAATTATCATCTGTTAACCAACTGAAAGCAAGAAGGTGCATGATCAACTAACTGCTTCTGACATCATTTTCCCAGAATGACCATCATGTCCCTTGGAGACCTTTGCTTCCAGTCAGTATCCAGTAGTCTTATAACAAGACAATTCTTTGATTTAGTCAAATAATACTTGATAATAAACCATTTTCTCAAGATTATCTGTCCTCAACATCTGGTAACCATCATTGTTTAACAGATTTGTCATTTGTGTGCATTTTGGCAGAGATTAATTATCTTGTGAACAGGGCCCATGTCCACTTTATTTTCCCCACAGGACTATTTATCTCAGGAGAGAACAATTAGCTGTTTTAGGCACCTTCTATCCCCAAAGTCTGTGTATTCTGAGAAAAGATGACATATATGTCATTCAAGTGTTTATCTGTCTGACCTTGTGCTAACCAGACCCCTAATTCCCATGGAGTTGCTATAAAGACCACTGCAAATGTATGATTTCCAGTGAAGAGAACATTCCAGTGGACTGTTTATTCCTTCAATTAGTGTTCAATGTAGAGGAGCAGCAAATATTGGAAAACTCTAGATACCAGAAATCTGAAATAAAGTAAAAAAGATGGTTGAAATACTCAGCAGTTCAGGTGGCATCTCTGGAAAAAGAAACAAGTTAACATTTCAGGCAGATGATATCTTCAACAGGGCAAAGCAAAAAGGTATTTAACCTGAAAGCTTAACTCTGTCCTGTCAGATATTGATCCAGCTTCATGTTGAAGGCTATAACTGCCTCTTATATTATTCTTGGTGGGTGCATTCCAGACCTAACCACCAGTTGTATTAAAAATATTCTCTCATGACTTTTGGTTCCTTTGCAAATACCCTCACTCTAAGTTCCTTGGTTCTTATCCTCACCACCAGTGGGAATAGTTGCTCTCAATCTGGTCTCCATCTATACTCATCAAGGTTTCATTTGCCTCTTTCAAATCTCAGCACAACTTCCTCTGTCCCAAGGAAAACAACCCCACTTCTCCAATCTATCCACACAACTAAAGCCCCTTATCTCTGGAATCATTCTGGTCATTATTTTCTGTATTCTTTCCAAATTGTGTGGTGCTTGGGATTGGACACAATATTCCAGCAGTAGCCAAATCATAAAATTGTAGAGCCATAGAGTCCTTCAGCACAGAAACGGGGCCTTTGGCCCACCACGTCCATGCCGACTGCTTTGTCCATCTACACTAATCCTACTTGCCTGCATTAGGTCTGTATTCTTCTATGCCTTGCCTATTCAAGTACCTGTCTAAATGCCTCTTAAACATAGTGAATGTATCTAATTCCATCGCCTCCTCTTGCATCACATGTCAGATATCAACCACTTGCTGTGTTAAAAATCCCCTTTAAAGTGCTTTTCTCTCACCTTTAACCTCTGCCCTCTGTTTTCAATACCCCTACCATGGGGAAAAGATTCTGACTGCCTTCCCCGTCTATGCCTCTCATAATTTTTTTTAATACCTCTATTAGGTCACCCCTAAGCTTTCTTTGCTCCAGCGAAAACAAGCCCAACTTGTCCAATGTCTTTCCATAACTAAAGCCTTCCACCCCAGGCAATGTCCTGGTGAATCTGCTCTGCACTCTCTCCAGCGCAATCACATCCTTTCTATAGTGGATGTGATCCAAACAGCACACAATATTCCAAGTGCACACAATACTCCAAATATTGAAGTATTAGAATCAATGTTATATAAAGGTCATCATGACAGCCTTGCTCTTGTATATGTCTCTATAAAGTCCAGGATCTCATATGCATTTTAATCACTTTCTCAACCTGCCTTCAACTTTCAATGAACTGTGGACATATTTCCCCAGATCCCTGTGTTCCTATACCCTTTACTTTATATTACCGCTTCTTATTCTTCTTAACAAAATGCAACATGACATTTATCAGCATTAATTTTGTCTGCTATTCATCCACCCATTGTACTAGTCTCTCTATATCTCCTTGAAGTCCATTATTATTTTCCTTACAGTTAACTATGCCTCCAAGTTTGTGTCTTCAGCAGATTTGTAGATTGTGCCTTGCAGACCCAATCAGTAATTATATTGTAAGAAATACAGAGTACCAAGTAGAGACCTTTGGGGAACCCCATTTCTATCCAGAAAAACAACCATTTACTCCTGCTGTTTCCCGCTACTTAGCAAATTTGGGCATAGCAAACCAATACTTTCTCACCAATAACCTAATCATCAATGTCCAATTAGGTTTTGCCTGGACCACTCAGTACAAGATCTCATCACAGTCTTAAGTCAAACATGGACCAACGAGCTGAATTCTAGAGGTGGTGTCACGAACCAGCAACAAAAGAAACACACTGAGCATGATTCAGTGTTAAAAACTATTTTATTAATCACTACTTATGATAATACGTAAAATAAAAGTAAAAATGTTAGTATGTTAGAATTCAAAAATGTTAAACCTTGAACGTTAACCCCAAAACTAAACTCTTCGTGTGTGTGTGACAAAGTCCCAAACTCCAAGTTCCGGAATGGTTCTTAAAGTTCAGTTCCGCAAGCCATAAGGTGAAACATGAGCAAGGGCTTCTTCAACAACCATCGTTGTCTGAAGATAAGACGTAGACGTAGAGAAACATAGAGAGAGTAAATACGAAATCCAAATGTTCCACGATGGAACCCCAGCGACACTTCAGTGTTTACTCGGTTGTGACTTCCTCACCCCGAAAAGCATCCGAATCGTGGTCGTCCACACACACAAATACCTGTTTCCTTCTACAGGTCAGCAACAAAGTGAACTCCACCGGATTACTTCCAACTTCCATACATGGATTTCAGTGGCAGACACAGTTATTGTTTCTCATCCATCGATAGAGAAAACTAGCAGGCTGGTGTCTCTCTCCCTTCTCTCTCTCTCTCTCTCTCCTTCTTCTTCTTCTAACTTCTTCAACAACGTCATTACGTCCTTTATCTTCTATTGACGTAAGCACGCCCCACACACACATACACACACACTCTCTACCTTAAAGGGACTTTCACTGAGTCCGTAATAGTGGAGAGTGACTGCCCTTGATATCAGAGCAGCTTTTGACCAAGTCTGGCATTAAGGAGCCCTGGCAAAACTGAAGTCAATAGGTAGCAAGAGGAAACCCTCCAGTGTTTAGAGACAAACCTTGCACAAAAGTAGGCTGTGGTTGCTAGAAGTCAATTATCCCAGCCCCTAGACATCACTGCAGGGTTTCACCTGTTTCGTTCATGAATTTCCTTCCACCAAAAGTTCAGAGTGGGATGTTTGCTGCTGAATGCATGATGTTCAATTCCATTCTCAACTTCTTAGCAAATGGGACAATCCATGCCCACATGCAGCATGACCTAGGCAACATTTAAACAGGGGCTGATAAGTGATAAGTAACATTTGCACCACTGGGTAATGACCACCTCTAACAAGAGAGTGAGTTTAAGTTTACCCTTGAGATTCCATAGTATTACCATCAATGAATTCCTTATGACCAACATCCTGGGATTGACCATTGACCAGAAACTTAACTGGTCCAGCCTTCTAAATATTATGGCTACAAGAGCAGATCAGAGGCTCGATATCGTGTGCCACTTGACTCATCTCCTGACATCCCGAATGTTACCACCATCTACAAAGCACAAGTCAGGAGTGTGATGGAATACTGTCCATGTGCTCAGATGAATGCATTGCAACTAATGTCTGGACACCAGTCAGCACAAATCATATCACTTGATTGTACAGTGGTTGCAGAGAGTATCTACAAAGTACACTGTTGTTTCTCACATATGCTACTCCGACAACACCTCCCAAATCCACAACCTCTGCCACCAAGGGCAAGAGCAGCAAAGACATGTGAATGACACCACCAGCAGATTCCCCTCCAAGTTGTACACCATCCTGATTTGGAAATATATCGCTGGTCATTCATCATCACTAGATATTAGGTATTAGATATTTATTTATTAGTTACATGTACATCAAAACACACAGTGAAATGCGTTCTTTTTGTGTTACTGAGAATGTGCTGGGGGCAGCCCACAAGTGTCGCCACTCTTCCAGCGCCAACATAGCATGCCCACAGCTTCCTAACCCATACATCTTTGGAATGTGGGAGGAAACCGGAGCACCCGGAGGAAACCCACACAGACACGGGGAGAACGTACAAACTCCTTACAGACAGTGGTGGAATTGAACCCCAGTCACTGGCGCTGTAATAGCGTCGTGCTAAACGCTACACCAGGTTTAAATCTTGGAACTTCTTACTCAACAGTACTGTTGGAGTAAATTCACCAGAAGGACTGCAGCAGTTCAAGAAGGCAATTCATAACCACCTTCTCAAGAGCAATAGACTTTGCCAGTGAAAAAGATTTTTTTTATTCAAAAGCACTGAATATTCATTCCAGGGAAGTATATTGCCTGTTGATGAACTTGACTTGCTCCAGAGACTTCTGTACTTGACAGCCGTAAGGGGAAGGATCCACACCTTACAGATTTAAAAGGAATAGATCACAGAGAGGAGCACACCCTCTTAATTATAGTTATTGAGGTATTACTGCCAAAAGGCTGTTGAATTGTTGCAGTCTGAACCACAATACCTTAAAAAAGGCCATGACAGAAGAGACAATGTCCATATTCTAGCCCATGTTTAGAAGCATGTTACAGTTTTAATCCTTAAATACCCAAGAAGTGTAGGAAAATATATGTTCACAATTTGTAAAACTGTACATTTCCATCATGAATATATATAACTAGTGCAAGGATATATGTAAGTGAAACTGCATCTTGTTTCAGTAGAATTCACTTGGTCTATCTCCTGTATTGAGACCTTTCACAGATGCAATATTTATAGTGTATTTGATAGTTTACTAAGGCTATTTGTTAAAATGCCAGCACACATTATTAATTAACTAGATAGTAAGCAGAATAAGGTCCACTCAAGGTTATAGAGCACATTAAGGTCTACTTATTGTATGACCATTGAAACTAAAACAGCAAGGATAACATAAAAAGTCAAGAAAATTTTGGCATGTTCTAATGTCATCTAATTCTGTCACTTCTACTCAAGCAAAATTACGCTTGGAAAGAAGGAAGGACTTACATTTATGTAGCACCCTTCAAGAACTCAATGCATTCCAAAGCACCATCAGCCCAGTGATGAATTCTGAAGTGTCATCACTTTGAAAAATAAGAAGTCGCTAATGGCCGTAGTATCTGATTTTGTTCGGTTGGTTGAGGATAATATTGGGATGGTGGTGGGGAGGGGGGACGGTGGGAGAGGAACAGAGATGGGAACAGCAGGAAAGGTAGTTTAAGGGAATGATGGGGTGAGGGAATGGAGAGGATCAAGGGGAGAAGAAGGGAGCATTGGAGTCAGAGGAAAAGTGGGGGAGACAGTTATGCAAAAGAGAACAATCAAAGAATCAGGCTATTTGATGGATTGTAATGTGAAAGAGATCATAGATGCAATAAGGGCTGAGGCTATTAGAAGTTTTAAACACCATGAGAATGTTTTATGAAGAGTGGGGTGAGAGCTATTGTAAGTCAGTGAGGCCTGAATGCAGGGATGAAGTAAGTGCAGCAGAGTGTTGAATTAACTAAAGTTTACAGAGGGTGCAGGAAAAGAGGCAAGCCAAGAGAGTAGTGCAACAGTTGAACTGGGAAATGACAAAGGCATTGATGAGAATTTCAGTGGCAAAGTCACAGGGCGAATGAAGGCAGTCTCTATGGTAGGAGGGATTCGAGAATAAGAAGTTTAAGATACAATTGTTTGCATGTGAAGAGTCTGATTCAGCCTGAGACAGCGACCAGGAATGTGGATGAAGTTCAAGTCAATTGGAAGAGTACATTGTCTTATGGCAAGGACCAAATACAGTGGCTCGGTCTTCTAAATGTTTAGCTGAAAGAACTGCCTATATGTGTGCCAACTAAATCCTCTAAATGCACTGGCAGGATGTGAACAAATCTCAGTGTCCTCTCCCAGACACACACAACTAACATTGAGGCCCTAATTTAACACAATGAAATGGACAAGGCACAGGCTTGATACCACAATCCCCAAATAGGCACTCTACTGTGAGTACTGACATGGCAAGAGTTTATCAGGTGAAAAAAAAGTGATTCCAGGATATTCTCAAGTCTCTTTGTTTGAATTCTCAGCTCAAGACAGCTCAAAATGAAGTCAGGAGAACACACACCAGTCCTCATTGAGGGGTCAGCGGTGGAAAGGGTGAGCAGCTTCAAGTTCCTGGGTGTCAGTATCTCCAAGGACCTGTCCTGGGCCCAACACATTGATGCAATCATGAAGAAGGCACACCACTGGCTCTACTTCGTTGGGAGCTTGAGGAGATTTGGAATGTCACCAAAGACTCTTGCAAATTTCCACAGATATATGGTGGAGAACATTCTGACTGATTGCATCGCCACCTGGTATGGAGGCGCCAATGCACAGGATCGTAAGAGGCTGCAGAGGGTTGTAGACTCAGCCAGCTCCATCATGGGCACAACCCTCCCCACCATTGAGGACATCTGTAAAAGGCAGTGCCTCAAGAAGGCAGCATCCATTATTAAGGACCTTCACCATCCAGGACATGCTCTCTTCACATTACTACCATCGGGGAGGAAGTACAGAAGCCTGAAGACCCACTCTCAAGAAACCCAACCACCACCCATCCACCTAACCTATGAAACATCTCTTGCCCCACCTTTGGCAAAGTCCACATCCCTTATTGACCTCCTCAGGTACCTCGGGCCACAGAACTGGACTGTTAATAAGTCACCCTGGACCCCAAGGGACCACCTAAGAAGGAAATTTTTTTTTCAGGACTCTCTTCAGTACCACTCTCTTGTTTTATGGATTTCCAGCCAAGATTTCCAAGCTATTTCCTGCGGTGTTTTAGTATCAATCTGCTAAGTACACAGCGAGGTTCAGCCCAACCCACTCATTTATCACCTTGATTTATGTACAGTGCTTGTTAAAACTTCTCATTCTCACTCCTCCCAGGTGTCATTGCTAGATTAAAGAGCCTTCAATTTTTTAAAGACACTGCTACAGATTGCACACAATGTCATTCATGACACTCCTCCCCCCTCCCTCCACACTCCTCAGTTTTGGCTGGACTCTAAGACGGTGCCAGCTGACCAGAGGCACAGATTGACGGGCGCAGATGAGAAAGGGCGGGGCTACTGCAGCAGATACGTGAGACGTGACTTGACGCCGTGCGTCTGCGGCGACGGAGCAGGTACGGCGCCAGCGCAGCGCCTGGGCTTTGATTGACACTTTACTGCGATCAAAAATGTAACAAAGCGAGTGTGAGGGGAGTTTGCTATCAAGTATGGACTTTTCGGGGAAGTTAGGAAGTTTGCTGTTCTTCTTGGGGACGTTTCTGTCTGCGGCCGGGATTGCTTGTGGGGGTAAGTAGTTGCAGCTCTGAAGTCATTAGAAGTACTTTTCCTGTGGGAATAATGCAGGCTTGTTTCATCAACCTTTGACTACTTCCCCTCTCAGTGACTTCTCATCAGTTGCGATATTTTCTCACAGAATGTATTTTAGAACTCGTGTCGTTGCAGTTTCTGTGCTGTTTACAAATCCCTTGCCCTGAGAGTTAAAACGTTAGCTTGCCATCAATTCTGTCAGTTATCTATAGTTTCAAAGGGGTAAGGACTATGTGGGATCAAAGCAATCGAATTTTTTAATTTTTTAAAAAATGGCAGAAAGCTTTGAAACATTAATATATATTGTTCGCTTGCATTATTTTAGAAACAAAAGTACAGTCGGAGCCCGTTTATCAAAAAAGAGAAATATTATGTTTTTTTTAATTGTTTAATGAAGCTTGAATCTTTACAAACGTGCATTTAAACGAGTAAGTCACTGGGAAAATATAAGTGCCGCTCCAATAAATCAACCATTCAAACCTCCTTCAGGGTCTTGACAGTACCTGCCTTGCAGTTAACTGTAATTTCATTAGCTTTCAGTCCTACGCATGTGGGCTTTTGGTTTCTGATATTTTCTGTTGCTTGATTGCATTTGAATTTTGGTGGAGTGATGACGATTTCAAATAATTTGTTTCTTAAAGCTGCATTTTATTTACTGGTCTTGCCGTGTACACGGACAAGTAGAATCGGGATTCTTGATGTGGAGTTTAGCATTTGGAGCAATTTGCTTGTCATTTCATCTTTTTTACAGCTGACTGGAGGTTAACTACTAAATAGTGCATTTTATTAAGAGGCATATCTTCCACACATACCAGATGATGAGTAAGATCAGAATTCTTGACAAGTGGAGAATAGCATTTGGAGTAATTTGCTGTCAGTCCAGTGTTTCACAGCTGACTGCAGGATTGGATTGCCACTGACCCTGTCAACCTTTCAGTTGTTATCACTTGTCAAATCTGCTGCAATTTGCTGATATTTTAAAAATCATTTTAGATATGCCATTGAACTAGACAGATTTTGAAGTATCACAAAACAATTTTGCAAATGTCATATTCATTTTCATTTACATATTCTATTCAATACACGCTGATCCTCTAGCCATAGATTTGTGCTTTACTGAGAAATTTAACAATCATATATTATCTTCCTGCCATCTTTCAAGATACCAGTGCTATTCTAAAAACAGAAAATGCTGGAAATGCTCAGCAGGTTAGGCAGCATCTGTGGAAAGGGAAAAACTTAATCTTTCACATTGGAGATCCACTGTCAGAAGCATGAAGGAGGAAAAAGGTAACTTTAAGTTGCAGAAAAGGTGGTAAGAAGATGGAGAGGTCAAAAGGAATATTTATGATAAGGTGAGACCAGGTCAAATGGCTTAATGCAGCAGTTAGATGATGATTATGCTTCTTTTTCTGTGTTATGTGTTCGTGCTAGACTATGCTAAGGGAGAGAGGGAAAAACTGAGCCAAAATCACAGATATATGACTTGCAGCAGAAATGGCCAAGTCTGATACAGACAGAAAAAGGGAGTTATCTAAAGTTAGAAAATTCAACATTGAGTTGCATGGGCGGCAATTTGCCGGAAGGAAAATGATGTATTGATCCTCAAACTTGCTTTCTGTCTCATTGCAACAGATCAGGAGCGCACGGAGTGCCCAAAGTGAGACGGAGAATTAAAGTGGCAGGCAACAGGAAGTTCAGGTTTACCCGTACAGAATGAACACGGGTGTTCTGCAAACTGATTCCTTTGCAATTTTCACCAGCAACAGCACCAAGCACACATTCCTCTCTTTCAGTATTTCAAAGGGACCATTCTCTTCGCAGTTCCCTTGTCTTCACAGACCCCACCAATCGCTCTGCATCATTTGACACTCCCCTACAACCAGAGGAGATGTCACACCTGTCCTTTTACCTCTTCTGACCAGCAGAGACCCAACCAGTCCTTCTAGGTGAAGTGTGGTTTACTTGCTCTTCATCCAGTGTGCTGCATTCGCTCTTCACAGTGTAACCTCCACGACGTTAGAAAAACCAAAGACATGTTTGGTGCAGTTTGTGGAGCACCTGCGTTCAATCTGCAGGAGAGATCCAGAATTCCTGGCCCGAAACGTCGACTGTTTATTTCCCTTCATAGATGCTACCTGACCTGCTGAGTTCCTCCAGCACTTTTTGTATATTGCTCCAGATTCCAGCATCTGCAGAATTTCTTGTGGCCCCAGAATTCCCTGTTGCCTGCATTTTAATTCTCCATCCCATTTCCAATCTGACCTTTCTGTCTGTGGCTTCCTGCACTCTTAGAAAGAAGCCCAAATCAAGCTTGAGGAATAACACCCTGTCTGGTCACATTCCAAACTCATTGATGAATTCTCCACCTTTAGGTAACTCACTTTTTCTGTCTGTTTCAGATCGAGCCACGTAAGCTGTAAGTCATCCATTTTTTTCCTGTCTTACTTTTTCCCTCTCCATTAAAATAGCCTGACCCACTGTATACCACAGCCCTGCCACTAGCAACATGTAATTTCTGACAAAGAAGCATAATCACCCTCTAACTGCCCCATTAACTAATTTGACCTGGTCTCATCCTAACATAGATCTTTTTTGTTATCTGCTGCCTTTCCTGTAACTTAAAAAAAAATATCTTTTTTTTAATCTTTGTCCCAGTTCTCTCAAAGGATCTCCAACCTGAAATGTTAACTCTGTTTCTCTTTCCACAGATGCTGCCTCACCCAAAACATAGAAAGTAAAACAGTACAGCACAGGAACAGGCCCTTTGGTCCATGGTGTTTGTGCCAACCATGATGCTAATTTAAACTAATCCCATCTGCCTGCACATGGTCTTTATCTCTCCATTCCCTGTCTGCTCATGTGCCTGTCTGAATGCCTCTTAAATGCTTCTATCGTATCTCCCTCCACCACCTCCCCTGCAGCAGTTCCAGGTACCTATTGTTCTGAGTTTAAAAAAAACTTGCCTTGCAAATCTCCTTTAAACGTTCCCCCTCTCACCTTAAAGCTATGCCCTCTGGTATTTGACATTTCCATCCTGAGAAAAAGATTCTACCTACCCTATATATGCCTCTCGTAATTTTATATACTTCTGTCAAGTCACCCCTCAGCCTCCAATGCTCCAGAGAAAGTAATCTAAGTTTGATCAACCTCTCCTTATAGCTCATGTTCTCCAATCCAGATGACATCCTGGTGAACCTCTTTTTTTGCACTTTCTCCAAAGCCTCCACATCTTGTGATGTGGAGACCAGAACTGCACAGACCTGCTGATTATTTCCAGTATTTTCTTCTTTTTACTTCAGATTTCCATCATCTGCAGATTGTTATTTTTTTACTAAAACTCTTTATTGTGATTAAAACAATAATTGGATTCTGTACTAAATATGCTTTGGAAAAGCTGGGTAGAAAGTTTCAACATCTTTGTGAAATTTTTCTTGGAAATGGATTTCACAGTTTGGGACTTTTGATATTTTCACAGATGATTTGGAGGACAAATGGATAGTTAAAACACAACAATACCTATTCATGTGTAACAAGGCAATGGGGAGAAAAATGATTAAAACACCATTGAGTGAGGCTTTGAAATTGATTGCATGGAGGCTAATCAATCAGCAGCCTTTCCAGCTAATTAACACATCCATTATGTTGAAAGGTCTCTAGTTCTGGCAATTAGCAGGGGTCATCTGGTGGAGGCAGCTTCTCAGAAGTTTATGAAAAACATGGGTACAAATCATTCAGACAGGCTTTCAAACTGAAAGCTGTGAGGATAAGTTAGGAGAACAACCTTGGATCCAATGGTACTACACCTGACTGAAGGATTTTTTTTGCAGAATCTTTTGGCTAACTCCATCAGTGTCATCTAGCCTGTGTCTCATAGTATCTTGCCAACTATTTTCTCAATCTGCAAAAGTATGCAAAATACACAAAGCATTTGGTTTAAATCATATGATTGGTATCGACCTCTTTTATGTTGTTGTGTAATCAGATAAATGAGAGGGAGTTGAGCAGCTGTACTTGTGTGACTGACAGACTGTGGTTAGATCTAAGTCTGCAACAATGGGCAGTGATCAGCCAAGAAACCAAATACAGTTTCTAGATGCCTTTTTTTTGACCTAAGATATCCAATTCTTTCCTGTTCTATTTTTGGCATGAGAGAAGTTGCATTTTTCTATTCAAACATTACATTTTAAATAGTCAATTGTTCACATTTCTATTAGTCCTATGATAACTAGCATGTAGACCTTTAGGGAAGACTGAGAATAATGGGGAAGAAAGTTGTGATTAAAATAGTAAGATGGAAACATAGAATAATTTTAAAAATGACACAAATTTTTGTTAAATCCAACAATAAATAAAATCTGAAGGAATGAAAATCCATATACATAAAAGTAAATTTTGTGTGTCAGGGAGGTTGTTTGGCAGTAAAATTTGTCACATTGCATTTGGATGCAAGTGAATTATTAACAATTGACAAACTTAGTTTGTCATCTACTAAGTGTGCTAACTTCATGCCTTTCATACTTAATCTATTGAAATGATTCTCAGACAGCAGAACTAGAGGTTCTTGAAAAGGTCCCCATCCAGTTTGGCTTTTGCTGAAGCAGGGGAGCTTGGACAGCAGCTTCTTGATTTGTTTAACTCTGTGTGCTGTCACTAGAATTTATTGATCAGTTTATTCTGTAATAACTTTAAAAGCTGATTGCCTCTTTGTTATTCCTGCCACAAAATATGGGCCATAATGTTGTTGTTACTTTGTAATACTCGTTCTCTGTTTTAATGAAATTGTTGGTGTACGTTTGTTAATTGCAGTGCCAGGCTTTAATGAAAAGGAAATCTGGGTTCATCTTAAAATGGGCTGTTCATTTGCTATGAGTACATTCCATGCTTAGACCAGTTTAATGTTTGGGGCAGTGGAGGGAAGAGGGGTGGGGGTCTTATTCACCAGGTTACTGTGTAGTTGGCTTTTTTTTAATAAGAGATTTGGGGATGCAAATGGCTCTGTTGGTTCTTTTCTTTTCAGTGAGGTGTTAAGTGAAAAATCTTTATCTCTGAAAGTACTAAAATATTGATGACATACTCTCTGTGGAGCCAGAATGATGTGGGTTCAAATTTCAAACATAAGTAGAACAGAAGCACATAAAAATTGTATGTGTAGGGACACTTCAGCACCAATAGACAGCTGCATTTTTGTAGTGCCATTCCTTGGGCAAGATATTAAACCGAGGGCCTCATAACTTTGTATAGATAGACATATTTATTTGAAAAGCACGGCAAGACTTTCTGTTGTCTGGGACAGTCTTCTTTGCTCTTAAAGTCTCACTATAATCAGATTAGGTAGTTATTCATCTCATTTATTGTCAATTAGACTTTGTATGCAAATTGCCTGATATATTTCCTGACATAAAGGCTGCATTTATGAGTTATGAAATTGATAAATCTATTCAAATAAAATTTTGGAACATTTGATTTTGAATTCGCATAATAGAAATGTAACTGTAATGCTTGCAGCTGCTTTACATTCTATGATGTGCGATAGGGTCTGTGGACTCAGTCATTCTATGGTATTTCCACTTGGAAGGCAGTATCTTAATGCATTTTACTTTTAAAAAGATTAGTACAGATGTGGAGTCTGAAGGAAGATGTTTTAAGATTATTAACAAGCATTTAAATTTGAAATATAAATTAAGACAATTATATTTTATATTAAAGGAAGTTTTGACATTTAATTGAGGATTTTAATTGCCTAAGTACTTTAATTTTATTTAAAATTTTCCAATGAAGTATAAGATTTCCAAGATTAACAGTAGGCTATGTGGTAATTGCCAAAACAAAACATTTCTATGTTGCTGCCATGATGTAAATAAGAGGTAGACTACTTTTTTAATGCTGTCAACCCTGCCATCAAGACTAACATCTATAGTAATATAGCAACATTTCAATGAATGTTACTCACCCTAGTCAATTGCATTCCATAGATAATAGGCCCATTGTCGCACTAACAGAAACATGTGTTATTCAATTGAGTGTTCCATTATCCTTGCCAATATTTGTTATAACATTTGATAATATCATCTGTACTCTTCAGTGTGCCTTGTTTAAAGGAGTTAATATGAAAGTTATGAATGAAGAGGGTAATTCAACCCATCTTAATTCAACCTTACAACATTTCAGCACCCAAATATTAAATCATTCCAAAGCTTTTACCTCCACTATTTTATAAATCTATACCTTTGCCAAGAAACTGAATTGCAAAGCTCTTTTCTTCAGCACAATGCAATTGAAAATCAATTTCAGCTGGAATAAATCATATCTCTGATCATTTTTGGGCTGTATCACATCAATTGAAAAATTCGTCCTTGTACTTCCTGTTGTGAGACACTCCTGCACCTCCAACATGAATCAGGATGTGGCGGATAATGTCATTCTCTGTGCAATACACCATTGTATTTGGACCGTGTTGATTGGCCCCGAGCAGTTGGATGTTCCCAGGACAACTAGCTTAGTCCTATAGTGCTGAACAGTGAAATTCCACCTTCACTGAACTGCAGCTCTCGCCTCTTTTCTCCACCCCCCCCCCCACCCCCCAACATCCCTGATCTCCTGCCTTCTCCCACTCTATAATATTGTGTTCCCTGCCCTTTTGCAGTTGACCCACCCACGTCCTCCTCCATACCAGCCTCTGCTTTGATCTCTCTCCCCTTCTCTTCTCTCCCACAGCATAATACCAGCCTTATTTATCTCTCCACCACTCCCCCCCCCCCCCCCCCCCCCCGAAATTCCATGTTGGCCTCCTGGATTCCATCTTGCCATGTGTTGGGCTCTAGTGCCCCTGCCCCATTCCTGGCTACAGGTCCAACCAGGCCTGTTACTGACTGCCTTCATCCAGACTATTGGCACCATTTGGCATCCGAGCAGGTACAACTGAACTTTGATGTGATGAGGCAATGAGCAAATGGTCCTTGTCCCACCTCGTCAATGATATTCCAGTGTACAATTTAGGGTGCACTGGAATTTATAGGCATGTACATTGACCATTGTTTTAGTTTGCTTTCCAGGCTGTTAGTCTGAAGTTTGACTTTTACAGCTTATTCTTTAAAGTAATATTCTAGGTTATCTCTTATATCTCCATGCTTTCTTATACACGTCTATAATTTGAACTGAACAAAAATGCAGAAATAGATCTGTTGTCCAACCCCTTTTGTAAAGAAAACCTAACTAAATAATAAAAGTAAACTTGACAGCAAAGAAATATGGGTTAATGTAAATAAATTAGGCTTCCAGGAAAAGAGGCAATTCACCTGGACCTCTCCAGTTTAGTCTATTCCGTGTGTCCTCCCCTATGTTGGAGGAAACAAATACAGATTGGTAGAGCACTTTGCAAAACATCTTCATTCAGTCTGCAAGGGTGATCCTGAGCTTCCAGTTGTCGGTCACTTTAATTCTTCAATTCACTTCCACTCGGACCTCTGTCTTTGGTCCCTTGCACTGTTCCAAAGAAGCCCAATGTAAGTTTGAGGAACAGTATCTCATTTTCTGATGTGGCATATTGTCCCCGCACAGTGGCATAGCAGGTGGTGCTGCTGCCTCATGGCTCTCTCAGCACTGTCTCCTTGTGACCATGCAGGTTTCCTCTGCTCTGGTTTACTCTCTTGTTCCAAGGACTTGTTGTTTGGTAGGCACTTTGGCTACTACAGACTACCCCTAGTGCAGGTGGTGATGGGAGAATTGGGTTGTGGTGATGGGCATGTGTCAGAAAAATAACGGGGGGGAATGGGATTGATGGGAATACCTTGAGAGGCAGAATAAACTCAATGAGCTGAATGACCTCCTCTGATCTCAAAAGAAAATGTGAGAAAATGTAAAATATGAGATTATAGTCTTCAGGATTTAACCGTGAGTTCACCAATTTCAGATAAGCCTTGCTTGCCTATATAAGGACTGGCTAGTTCTTCTGATGGAAGGCCATCAACTTGAAACATAACTCTTTTTTTCAATCTGCAAATGCTAGTTGACCCACTGAGATATTTCCAGCATTTTCTCTTATTTAAGATGTTTATATACAGGCTTGTACCTGTTTTACTGCTCAGGATGTGTTCCCAGGAACGAGCGTCGTGGTGGATCCGTGCTAAAAGGGGTCATTGCAGATTTTAATCATAGAGAGAGATGTGTGACTGCCAGCGTTGCTGTTCTGGGAACCTGGTGTGAATCCCTGCCCTTTGCTGGTGCTCTCATATTAATGAAGTGTCCACAGTTTGGTGTGGTATGACTGCCTGTGGTGGCTGATGTTTAACAGCTAAAACAAGAGATGCATCCACTTAGTGTTGAGCTGTGGGAATTAGGGCTGGTCCCTAACTGGTATGTTGAATGCAGGCCACTGTTGGGGACTGGCAGTGGCTGCTCCAGGTGTTGACAGATTGCCTGGATACAACAATTTCTCACTTCCTGTTGTATGTGATGGAATTTGCTCTCTGAGCTCGTACCATAGCAAAATCTTAGGGGTGGGAGAGTCGTGCAGCCAAACAGAGAGGATCAGACAGTAGCTTCCATCACCTCCGACAGGCTGCACCACTCCTTCTAGGCCTCTGAACACCAGCACTGGTAGGCACCACATTAGGCTGTGGGTGATTCGTTGCTGCGGGAGCAACCATCAAAGGCAGGGTTTCACGCTAGGTTGCCAGCAGAATAGTTAACCGTGCGTAGCATTTTTTAAAGTGTGGGTGGGGTAGGGCAACATACAAGTGAGTGTTCAAATGGAAGCAACAAGATGATGGACAGTGAGATCTTGGAGTGCAAGTTCATAGCTCTCTGAAAGTGGCAACACATAGATAGTTTAGTAAAGAAGGCATATGGCATACTTGCCTTTATTGGTTAGGGCATTGGGTATAAAAGTTGGCTGTACAAAAGCAGCTGTATAAAACTTTGGTTAGGCCACATTCGGAGTATTGTGTGCAGTTTTGGTTGCTGCGTTACAGGAAGGATGTGGAAGCTTTGGAGAGTGTGCAAAATAGGTTCACTAGGATGTTGCCTGGATTAGAGAGGATTAGCTATAAAGAGAGGTTGGACAGTCTTGGATTGTTTTCTCTGGAGTGTCAGTGGCTGAGGGGAGACCTAATAGAAGTTTATAAAATTATTAGAGGCATAGATAGGGTAGATAGTCAGAGCTATTTCCCCTAGATGGAAATGTCAAATACTAGAGGGCATAGGTTTAAGGTGAGAGGGGGAAAGTTTAAAGGAGATTTGCGAGGCATGTTTTTTTACGCAGAGTGGAGCATGCCTGGAACACACTGTCAGGGAAGATGGTGGAAGCAATTGTGATAGCAATTTACACAAACGTGAACAGGCAGGGCAAAGAAGGATATGGACCATGCGCAGGCAGATGGGTTTAGTTTAAGTTGGCATCCTGTTCGGCACAGGCACCATGGGCCAAAGGACTGTTCCTGTGCTGTGCTGTTCTATGAATCAGTTTTCTGCAGGATAGCACTAAGCAGGGTAATAATTTGTTATAATTTGCACTTGATTCCTGACTGAAAAGTAGAAATGGTGAAGCCAAATCAGTGTCTCAAAAAATTCTGATCATAGGAAGCAATAGTTTATAAAACCAATGGAAATGTTTATCAAGTTTTATTTAATTATCCATGTTATCATATTTTGGCATTATTAAGTTATTATACAGAAAATCTGTGCTAAAAGAAATACACCCATTTAAACAACTGCTGTTGCTGCAAGTTAATCATAAGTCTGAAGTAAAAAATGCGTTTTACAATTCCTTACCTCATAACTAGTAAGCATACTTTTTGCCTGAACATGTTGTTTACATTCCAAGAGGGAAGATGTATTTTTCAGTCATGTAATTTTATCTTTAACTTTTCAATCAAGTACACTTAATCTAAAATATTGTGTCTAGACCTAGTATAGTCTTGTTGAGAATGACTTAATATATATGGGCATTGCGGTACATTAAGTTTTGGGGTACTGGAGCATTGGTGGAACAGAAGCGTATATTGGAACTATAAAATTCTCAAGCTAGAGAAGACTGAGACTTATGGATGCAAAAAATAAGAACAGTTGTACTGTGTAGGGACAATTTTAGGGAGAAGTATATTCAGACGAAAGTATATTAATCCAAAATAATTATTTTGAGCATAAGAATAGAAACAGCTTGTTTCAATTATATAGAGCCCTGGTGAGACTGTATCTGGAATATTTTGAACAGGTTTACCAAAGGATGGATAAACTTGTGCAAGAAGGATATACTTGTGCCATAAGTGTGAAGTGGTTCATTTTGGTAGGTCAAGCATGTTGGCGGAATATAGTATTAATGGTAGGAATCTTGGCAGTGTGGAGGATCAGAGAGATCTTGGGGTCCGAGTCCATAGGACGCTCAAAGCGGCTGCGTAGGTTGACTCTGTGATTAAGAAGGCATATGGTGTATTGTCCTTCATCAATCGGAGAATTGAATTTAGGAGTCGAGAGGTATTGTTGCAGCTATATAGGACCCTGGTCAGACCCCACTTGGAGTGTTGTGCTCAGTTCTGGTCGCCTCACTACAGGAAAGATGTGGAAGCCATAGAGAGGGTACAGAGGAGATCTACAAGGATGCTGCCTGGAATGCGGAGCATGCCTTATGAAAGCAGGCTGAGGGAACTCGGCCTTTTCTCCTTGGAGTGACAGAGGATGAGGGGGGAACCTGATAGAGGTGTATAAGGTGATGAGAGGTATTGATCGGTAGATAGTCAGAGGCTTTTCCCCAGGGCTGAATGGTGGCCACGAGAGGACATAGGTTTAAGGTGCTGGGAAGTAGATATAGAAGAGATGTCAGGGGTAAGTTTTTTTACTCAGAGTAGTGAGTGCGTGGAATGGGCTTTGGGAAACAGTGGTGGAGGCTGATACGATAGGGTCTTTCAAGACACTGTTAGATAGGTACGTGGAGCTGAATAAAATAGAGGGTTATGGGTAAGCCTAGTAATTTCTAGGGTAGAGACATGTTCGGCACAGCTTTGTGGGCTGAAGGTCCTGAATTGTGCTGTAGTTTTTCTATGTTTCTAAGGAATGCAGTAAAGGAGATGGCGAGTCTCTTGGATAATGAGAGGTTGATGGAGGTCTCAAAGTTAAGGGCTGGTCTTTTGGAGATGAGGAGAAATTTCTTTACCTAGAGGATAAAGAACCTATGGAATTCTCTGCCATGATGGTTCTGGAGGCTCAGCACTGAGTATATTCAAGATGGTGGTTACTAGATTTTTAGATGTAACACAATCAAGGGATAAAGGGTTAGTGCTGGAAAATGGTTCTGCAGTAAGAGATCAGCCTCTATTTTATGGAATGGTAGAACAGGCGTGGGTGCTAAAGGACCTACTCTTGTTTCTGTTTCTAATGTTCTTATGGGAGATATCATTAAGAGTGACCAAAAGGTTGGTAAATAGTGGTGGGAGGTTGGGGGGTGGGGTTTAAGAAGTGAAAAGGCACAAACAGCTTTAGAAAAGAGTCAGGATCCTCAGTGGCAGAAAGCGTGACTCTGCTCATTTATGTGGCCAAGAGAAGTCAACTGCATGAGGCCAGTGAGAGTAGAAAGAATTTTGTGGGATATATAGATGAAAAGAGGGAAAACTATGGCAGGATCTGTACAGGTCTGCAAAGAACGATTGCCATCTAAGTACTAATTAATGAACTTTAAGCTTCTCTCTTCAGCCCCTCTCCTTCCCTCTCCCACCTCTCTTCCTTGCCTAGAAATTGTCCTTCCCTGGAAAAGGTGGGTTGAACTGGTTATGAGTGGTAGGCCAGTGCTTGCTTTATGCAAAATTTGAATGCCCACATGTTCCCTGGCAGAGGACAGAGTCTTATGTGGGTTGGCAGTGGCAATTTAAAGCTTCAGTCTGAAATGGGTGAGGAACCTCAAAGAGTCGGTTGGGATATTTGGGATTGGATGTGTACATGCTTAGCTGCTGCAACCAGATGGGGGAAGTGGTCACAATCAAGTGGTGGGAAGTTTGGGGTTGTGATTGGATTTTCGGTGGGGTATTGTGGGGGTGAATCAGAGTGGTAGTCTGTGAATAGTGCTGTGAGGTCTGAAGGAGACCTGCAACAAGAGGTAAAAGTAAAGACAATATAACACCAATCTCTAGGTGGTTCCAAGCTTGGACTGAGTCTCACTGAAGCAGGCGTCACATTTGTTGGAAATGTTTCTGCTTGAATGACCCGGGATGTCCACTAATTTCATTTGAACCAATGAATCTTGTGTATCTGGAATCTATGTGTGCATTGTATGTCATTCAACATCAATGAATATATTTGGGCTCCTCTCTGGACAATCTTGCCAGTAACCTTGAGGACTCTGAAGCAGTTTAGTAACCTACACAAAACGCACAGTACAGTAAAATTTTGATAATCTGCTGTCTGACTGTTCAGAAATTCCGATTGTTCAGCATCTGGCTCACGAGCCCTCTTTCCTCTGCTCCCTTTAATCTCACCAAAGCTCTGGTTCCTGTGCTCCTTTTAAACTTGATGGCTTTACAAGAAAATTTATTATACCATTGTGCAACATTTTTTAAAAAAAGGTGAAGTAAGTGTGTTGAAGTATTATTTGGAACAACATTCATTAGTCTGGAAGATCCACCAGTCCTGTAAAACTCAGGACCCCAACATGCTGGATTAACAGAGTTTTACTGTAATAATTACTGGGAGGGATATTCCAATCAAATTCTATTATATAGCACACAAATGTTGGACAGAAGGTTTGGCACTGCAAACATTTGGCTAGAGACAGCCAGGATGGAGGATGAAATTGCTGGAAGGTGAACAGAATTTGTGTAGGTTACAGAAACAATGGTCTTGATGGAAATGGGGGAAATTGTGATTCATTTTGACTAGGAGCTGTTTGACAGTACAGTGCCAGTGGAGAGATTAAGAGAATCAATGGTAAGTCTGGCCTAAACATTATTTTGTAAAGTCGTAACATAACTGTCCAAATCTATATTCTATTCTCCGACCTATGAAGGTGAACAGCCATTTGCTGCCTTCATCACCCTATTTTCCTGTGTTGTCACTTTCAGGGAACTATGGATTTGAACCCCAAGTCCCTCTGTTCATCAACATTCCTTAGTACTCCATTTACAGTATATGTCCTAGCCTTATTTGACTTCCCAAACAGCATCACCTTGCACTTATCAGGATTGAATTCCATCTGCCAATGCTCGCCACCCCCTCCCTACTTTCCATCTGATCCATATCCTGCTGTAGCCTCAGACAACCTTCCATGCTACCCCACAACACCGCCAATATTTGTGTTTTCCACAGAGACCACTCTCTCATGACTCTCTGGTTTATTCGTTCCTACCTCCCCATCCCTAGGCACTTTCTCCTGCAACTGTAGGAGATGCAACACTTGCCCCTACACCTCCTCCCTCACCAGCGTTCAGGGACCCAAACAGCCAGTCCAGGTCAGACAAAGATTCACATGTACCTTCTCCAACATTGGCTGCTGCATTCGGTGCTCTCGATGTGGCCTCCTCTACAATGGTAAGACCAAGCGTAGACGAAGTGACCATTTGCGGAACATCTATGCTGTGTCTGCAGTGGCCATCCTGACCTCCCAGTTGCATGCCATATCAACTCCCCTTCCCATTCCCACACAGACCTGTCAGTCTGCTCCCTTCTCCACTGTCAGGGTGAGGCCAAATGCAAAGTAGAAAAACAGTACCTCAAACTCCACCTGGGTAGTCCACAACCCACTGGTATGAGTATTGAATTTTCCAATTTCAGGTAGCCCATACTTCCTATGCTTCTTTCTCCCCCACCCCCCTTTCCAGTTTCACCTTGTAACCCAGTTTCATTCCCCTCCCCCACCTGGTTCCATCTGCCCATCATCCTTCCCTTTATCTGGTTCCACATCACCTTCCTTATCAAATTCCAGCATCTGCAGCTTCTTATGTTTCCACTTATCACCTTCCAGCCTCTGCCACCATCCTCCCCTTCCCTTCCTCCCTCCTCGCCTGGTTCCATCTGCCCATCATCACCCACCTCACCTAGTTCCATTTATCACCTGCCAGTCCCTGTCCCACCCCTCCCCCTCACCTCTTTACACTAGCTCTCTCCCCTCTACACTCTCATCCTGATGCAGGTTCTCAATCTGAAACACTGACTATCCCTTTGTCTCCACAGATGCTGCCTGCCCCTCTGAGTTCCTTCAGCAGTTTGTTTTTTGCTTTTGGAGTCTCTTGTGTCTCCAACTAACGAATTGTTCATCCTACATTCATGTTCATATCACAAACACAAAGGTCCTAGTGCTGATCCCTGCACTAAATCGGTGCTTAGCTATCTCTCACTATTTTTAAAAGTGATAATCGCTGGCGCACAGTTACTTTGTTTGATGATTCAAATTCTGCCAATATTTGCCGGGAAAAAAAAATTAAGGCTTCAATCGTGCCCTTCTAATCCAGCATTATTAAATGACTTTTCTGGAGCGGATTCTCAGTGGAAGCAATAGTTAAAAACATTAACTGGGTTTGTATTGAGATTGCAGAAGCTTGGATTTGTAAGACACATCATACATTTGGAGGTAATATTAACCTAATTGATTGGGCTTCTTGATTAACCCATAGAATTGGTTGAGGTTACACCCAACCTTTAAAGTGTTTATCCTAAAATGTATTAATTATGATTATCATTTTCATGAAGAAAATTTTTAAGTTTCTCTTTTACTGAAGTTGGACTAGTGCAAATAAGTAGTTGTTAATATAAGTGCCAAATCCATAGTTTTTATCACTATAGTTTGGGCAAGGAAGAATTTCTTAATAGATGTGTAGATGTTGGAAATATTTGATAAGTCAGGCAGCACCTCTGGAGAGAGAAAAGGGAGGATATGTTTCACATCAGTGGAATTTCATTCAGACTGGGAGATGTTCAGTTAGAATAAGCATTAAGCTGAAGAAAATAGGAATGTTACAGCAGAGAACTCAGATAAGGGGTCTATGATGGCACAGGAGAAATTAAAGATAAGAGGATCGATAACGCTAGGTGAAAGTGCATGGTAAAGGGGTTGCTAAATAAGAGTCATTCTAGAGAAGGTGTAACTGGGATCACTGTAGAATTATTCCACCTTAGAATAATTATCTAAATGAACAGAAGAAGGAAACTGAATGCTGGAAATGTGAAATGCAAAAGCTGGGAATAGACTGTAAAACCATAAGATATAGGAGCAGAATTAGGCCATTCGGCCCATCGAGACTGCTCTACCATTCAATTTTGGCTGATTTTTTTTTCAACTCAATCCCATTCTCCTGCCTTCTCCCCAGAATCCTTAATCCCTTTATCAATCAAGAATTTATCAATCTCTGCCTTAAATACACCCAATGACTTGGCCTGCACAGCCCTCTGTGGCAATGAATTCCACTGATTCGCCACCCTCTCACTTAAGAAATTCCTCCTCATTTCAGTGTTAGAGGGATGTCCCTTTATTCTGAAGCTGTGCCCTCAGATCCTAGACTCCTACTAATGGAAACATCCTCTCCTACTAGTGGAAACATCCTCTCCATGTCCACTCTATCCATGCCTTTCAGTATCGTATGACATTGTTGAACTTGGTTTTAAGTCTTTAAGGCTGTAATGTTGCCAGTTAGAACATGAGCTGTTTTACCAATTTATTTTGAGTTTTGTTGGAATAGTATAGGGCACTGAAGACAAGCTTCTGGAAGCTCTATCTTATTTTCAGACTGAACGGAAGTGTTCTTCAAGGTTTTCACTCAATCCGATTTGGTTTCCTCTTTATAAGGAAACTACATTGTGAGCAGCTAACACAATACATTAAACCTGGAAGTAGTAGAAGTAAATTACTGCTTCACCTGAGGAGTGTATTTGGGGCAATCCATCCACTGGTTTCACAGTAAGGTGCTGTGTGAACAGGGGAAATAGATATAGATGGAGTGAGATTTAGGCAGGTGGGATATGTACATATTTTATCTCAAAATACCTCCATATGTATCATTAAGACAAAGGTGTAACCCATTTTTTGATCCAGTTTCTCATCATTCTTGCTGTTGAACCAAAAACAAAATCCTGTTGTGACAGCCTCCAGTCAATTATTAGAGCTTTTAATTTGCAGTTTCTTGTATCAAACAAAATTCTTTAAACTCACTTGATTCCCCTACTTTTTCATCAAGTAAGAATACTGTAATGATAACGTACCATGCAATGTTTTTATTTGTTGAAAACCTGTGCTTAGATGAGGCCATTTTTCTAACTTAGGCTGATAAGTAATAAGCATGTTGATGCAATCACAAAGAAGGCACGCCAGTGACTCTACTTTGTTGGGAGTTTGAGGAGATTCGGTACGTCAAAGACATTTTTAACATTATTTCAAACGTATTGAAGATTGATTTACAACCTCACCCTATCACTGCAATTTTTGGATTACCAAGGATAGAGTCTGGCCATTTACCTGCTTCCGCTAAACGTATGATTGCTTTTGTTACCTTAATGGCCAAATGATCCATTTTGCTTAAATGGAAGGATCCAATACCCCCTACTACTTTTCAATGGTTTTCTCAAACTATATCATGTTTAAACTTGGAAAAAATTAGGAGTGGTACTGTTGATCCTTCACTTAAATTTGAAGATATTTGGAGTCCATTTATTCAATATTTTCACATGATGTAGATCCCCTTTCAATAACTTTCCAACTTAGAGGAATGGAGTTGACAACATAATATTGCTCTGTTTTTACTGAGAAATTTTAGCCCAGTTTTTTTTTTGTTGTTTGTTTTTTTTTTGAAATTTTTCTGTTTAGTTTATATTGTTTATAATTTTTCTTCTTGATTTGGGTTTTTTTCTTTAATTTATATAATAAATCTTTTTCTTTCCTTTTATATTATATTCATTTACTAAGAGATAGTTGGATCTACAGATTTTTTTTTTATATTTTGTTGTTCTTTATGATTATCTATGCCATGATTGTTATCCTGATCTCTCTGTATTACATGTATAAATATTGATGCTATATATCAATCGGTATTAATTTGAAAACTAATAAAAAGATTGAAAAAGAAAGAGATTCAGTACGTCACCAAAGACTTCTACAAATTTCTATAGATGTATGGTGGAGAGCATTCTGACTGGTGGCATCACCACCTAGTATGGAGGCTCCAATGCACAGGATCATAAGAGGCTGCAAAGGGTTGTAGACTCAGCCAGCTCCATCATGGGCACAACCCTCCCCACCATCAAGGACATCTTCCAGAGGCAGTGACTCAAGAAGGTGGCATCCCTCACCATCTGGGACATGCCCCCTTCTCATTACTGCCATCAGGGAGGAGGTACTGGAGCCTGAAGACTCGCACTCAATGATTCAGAAACAGCTTCTTCCCCTCTGCCATCAGATTTCTGAATGGTCCATGAACACTACCTCATTATTCCCTTTTTATCACACTATTTATTTGTTTTGCAATTTATAGTAATTTTATGTCCTTGCACTACACTGCTGCTGCAAAACAACAAATTTCACATCACCTAAGTCATTGATAATAAACCTGCTTCTGATTCTCATTTCTGATTTGTGTCACACAACCAACATGAGTGTGCTAGGGCTTTTCTCTTTGGAGAGAAGGAAGATGAGAGTGACTTGATAGAGGTCTACAAGATGATAAGAGGCATAGATCCAGTGGACAGTCAGAGACTTTTCCCCAGGGCAACAATGGCTAATACGAGGGGGCATAATTTTAAGGTGATTGGAGGAAGATATAGGGGGTATGTCAGGGGTAGGTTTTTTACACAGAGTGTGGTGGGTGCATGGAATGCACTGCCGGCAGAGGTTATCGGGCAGATACATTAGGGATATTTAAGAGACTCTTAAATAGACACATGAATGATAGAGAAATGGAGGGCTATGTGGGAAGGAAGGGTTAGCTAGATTTTAGAGCAGGATAAGATGTCGGCACAACATTGTGGGCCGAAGGGCCTGTACTGTGCTGTTATGTTCTATCTCCAATATGAGAGCTTAACCACCATTCCTGACCATTCAGTGACATTAACGTTGGATCTCCCAGCATCAATGTTCTAAAGGTGCCATCGAGGAGAAACCCAATTGAGCCATCACATAAATAGAGCAGGTCACAGTTGGGCACTCTGCAGTGAGTGTCTCATCTCTTGGCTCCCAAAGCCTCTCCTCAACTACTTGGCTGGATGTAAAGCTGCAACAAAGCACAATGATCTCCCCAGAAGACCGGACAAAACAATCTTGCACTGTGGATGCAATGTATATCACTTCTGCACCTCCCAAGCTGGCAACTTCTTTTACGCAGAAAGACAAGACCTTGGGACCGTGGGAAAAACACAGTCCCTATGCACAGTCACTTCCATACACCATTCCTTCATCGCTGGGCCAAGATCTTAGAACACAGTCTTGTATATATACTTATAGGCCACTCTATTTGCATTGGCCAAGGTTTGCCAAAAGAGAATATTTGGTCATTATCACGCCACTATGGCGGTTTGATGTCCAGAAACTTAGTGTTAATGTGGCTCAATGGATAGTACTCTAACTTCTTGGTATGAAATTTGTAGATTCACGTTCAACCGTAGGGACACAAACATAGAATTTGTGCTAGAACATTAAAGTGGAGTGTTCCATTATCATATCTTCTCTCCTTTGGAGAAAAAGTCAAACCAAAAATCTGTCTGCCCTCTTGAGCGCATGTGTAATCACTATTGTAATGCTGTTTAAAGGACACTGCACTGCTCAAATTAACTACTACATTCTGATATTATAATAGCGACTTGAACTTTTTTTTAAATATTCATTCCCTTGTCTGTGTTTAGTGGTAAAATCAGCATTTATCCTCCTTCCCTAATTGGTCTTTGAGCTAAGATCAACAATCGTGATCTTACCTCCTGACCATATATGAACCTTTTTCTATTTGGCTTGATGTCATATGTGGTGCGTGACAGGGATTAGTGCCGGGAGCAGGACTTTTTACAGTTTATATACATGACTTGGATAAAGGCACTAAAAGTGTGGTTGTTAAATTTGTTGATGATACAAAAATAGATGGGAAAATAAGTTGTGAAGAGGTCATTTGGAGGCTGAAAGGAATGTAGATAGGTTGTGAGTGGACAAGGACCTGGTAAATGAAGTGTAATATGGAAAATGTGCAATCGTTCAATCTGACCAGGAAAAATAAAGAAGCATAGTTTTCAAATGGTGAGAGATTGCAGAGCTCTGAGATGCTGAGGGATGTGGGTGTTCTGGAGTATGATTTGCAAAAGGGTAGAATACAGGTACTGCAAGTAATTGGGTAAGTTAACGGAATGTTACCATTTATTGCTAGGGAAATTGAATGCAAAATGTCAGGAAGTTATTCTTGTTAGGATATTGGTGAGACCACATCTGGAGAACTATACACGATATTGGTCTCCTTGTTTGAGAAAGGATGTAAATGTACTGGATCAGTTCAGAGAATGTTTACTGGACTATGTTGGACAAGCTGGGCTTGTGTCTGCTGAAATTTATAAAAGTGAGAGGGGACTTGATGGAAACTTTCAAGATCTTGAGAGGTCTTGGCTGGGCAGATTTGGAGAGGATATTTCCTGTTGTGAGAAGATGGTAGATATTGAGTCTTTGAATATTTTTAAGGCAGACGTAGATGCTTGAAAAGTAATGGGGTGAAAGAATTGAAATTACAATCAGATCAGCCATGATCTTGTTAAATGGCAGATTAGACTTGAGAGGTTTCTGCTACTCCTAAATCAGATGTTTGTTTGTGGCTTTAAAGACCCAGACCTGTCACTGGACATACACGATTTCTTTGGCCTTCAATGTGCATGGCCTGTATGATATTGCACAACCCCTTGGTACCCCATGCATGAATACATTTCCCAGCAACATGCCCACCAACAAAACTTTTGCTAGTCAACTGTGAGCTGTTTGACTCTATTCTAAATTACAAAATGAATAATTAATCCATTGGTTGTAATGTCTTTACAAAATGATAAAGAAATGCTCCATATTTCTGTATAAGTGTAGTTTTTCTGGGATACTCTAGCAAGTATTTGTGCTCGTCATTCTTTTAAAAATGGCTTTTAAGTATTTATTTATTATGTATGAGAGCATACTTGCTCATTGTTTAACTGGTAAAGTAGATCAAATCTATCTCAATGGATCTCTGCCCTGTAATCGGCATGTGGAGAAGGGTTAGCTCTTAATGATGAAAATGTGAGAGTACATTTCTCTAATATATAAAGTAGAAAAGTTAATTAATTCTAAAGGCATCATTAATTTATTATAGTATTAACCACCATTAACATAGATTTTATTAGCGTAATTACTCCAGCTTTCTTTTAGAATGTCATATTGAATCGGTTCCATATGCTTTCTCAATTTCAGCAGTGCTTGTAAAGTCAGTATTTATTCTTCTTAAGAAGGTGGTGATGAACAGCTAGATGTTAGATAGGGAGCTATCAACTTTTTGAGATGATAGCAATGAATATGGTGTTTGTATTAAATCCACAGAGCATTTCCTTGTATCTCAGGCAGGCCTTGCAGCTAAGGTGAAAAACTCGATGCTGGAGGAACTCAGCAGGCCAGGCAGCATCTATGGAGAAAAGCAGGCAGTCAACGTAGGGTCCTGACCTGAAATGTTCACCGCCTGCTTTTCTCCACGGATGCTGCCTGGCCCACAGTTCCTCCAGCATCATAGTGTTTTTCATCTAGATTCCAGCATCGGCAGTCCTTGTTTCCCTTGCAGCTAAGACGTGGCAAAGTGCATTAACGACCTGAATGCATGGTGCTGAGCATTGCAATAGTAGGTAGTATTAGCCTTCAAAGCACTGCCCCCAAAGTTGGGGCTACTCCTGCATAAAAGTTAGAATTAAATATTTTTTTGAAATTACTTTTATTACGGTGAGTTGAACTGCGGGTTGTCTAAGTTTTAACTCAAGCAAAGCCTTTTGTTGCATTTAATGGCTCACAAGATGTTTTTCTTTAATTTTAGCATCTTTTTTTGGAGAGAGCTATGTGCATCTTAAGATAGCAGAGACCTCTAGAAAGTCATCATTAAGTTTACAATTTCAAACCTCAAGATCAAGTGGACTACTCTTCCTTGTGGCAGGGGAAACAGATTACTGGTTGGTGGAGCTCCAGGCTGGCCGTGTACAGGTATGTTGATGGAGAGAAGGTGGAGTAGTGTTTTAAAGGTTCATCACTCTTTTGCTTTAATAGTGTTTTTCCCGTTCTTAGGTAAAATTGGAGTTTGGTTCTGGTGAAAAGATTCTTCGCTCTGAAAGAGGAGTGGAGCTGAATGATTTGGCATTGCACACGTTGGAACTCCACCACAAAGCTGATAATGTGACCCTGACAGTGGACAATCACTACACAACTAGTGTGAACATACCAGGACTCCTTCATGAACTTAACATTCAACATGGCATTTTTGTAGGAGGTACTGGTGAGTTTGACAAACCTTACATGGAAGGAGCTGCAAATAAATTCCGCGGATGCATTGAGGAGGTGGTCTTCAACCAACATGACATCTTGTCTTCTTTGAGAACGTATTCTGGCTTTAAAACTGTTCATGAGGTTTCAGCAGGCTGCAGTGATGAATTTTTTGCCGAAGACAGTGATCCTATCAGTTTATTTAGTTCCAAATCTTATCTTAAATTTACTACATGGAATGCACAAGAGGAAGCAGTGTTTGAATGCGCTGTAAGCACTACTGAATCATTAGGTTTGCTGCTTTATAATGCTGGTCAACAAGGTGATTTTATCACAATGGAGATTGCAGAAGGATTGATTCGAGTGGTCATTGGGAAATATGGAAAGACAACACACCTCACTTCCCGAAGTAAAGTTAATGACAATATTTGGCATTATATTAGGCTGCAGGTTGCATCTAAACATCTTCATCTTACTGTGGATGAGGAAACTGTAAAGGCTACTCTGAGTTCTCGTAGCAAAAATCTTAAGTTGTCGGGTCCACTGTTTATTGGCGGCATAGATGAAAGCAACCGAGTTGAGGTCTTGAAGATTGGTCTTCAGTCCCTTGCAGGAAGAAAAGCAAGAGGAGGATCCTTCAGGGGTTGCCTAAAGGATATCAAAACAAAATTGGAAACAAAAAGCTTAAAAAATGTGCTTGCCACAAAAGATATTTCAGCTGGGTGTGCAGCAGTGAAAGAACATACTTCAACTATTAAAACAACTGCAGCTCAAATGGTAGTTATTCCAACAACTTCTACTCTGCAGAAGATGCTTAAATCCACAGCAAAGCCACAGACTAAGAAATTCCTGATTCTGAACAATCTAGTAGTTGCAGAAGGAGGGCAGGAAGCTCTAAAGTCTAAACACATAAAGTTGAACCTCGAGTTCAAGAAATTAGGTCTACGACAGTCACAAATAGTATTTAAGATAGCAGAGCAGCCAAAGCATGGAAATCTGAAATTGGACAATGATTCAGAGCAGGATCAGAATTCTTTCACGTTGTCCGACCTCTGGCATGAAAAAGTATTTTATGTTCATGATGGATCTGAACATTTCCATGATCAGTTCTCATTTTCTGTTTTTGCAAACAGTAAGAAGGAGGCCCCAAAGTACTTGAAAGGAGACAAGCTGTATCTTTTTAACATTACCATTACTCCAACCAATGATGCTCCAGAGATTGTTCTTCCAGAAGGTAATTTATTCACTTTGCTAGAGAATTCCAAAAAATGTCTTACCAGCAATGTGATTAAGGCCATTGACATTGACACAAATTCAACAGAACTTCAGTTCTCCATTTTAGGCAACCTTAATGAAAATGCCGGATTTTTGGAAAATGCTGTGAATCCTGGTACTCCAATAAGCACGTTCTCCAACACTGATCTGGAAGAAGGAAACATATATTATGTTCACAGAGGTGTTCACACCTCAAGGGTTGTGTTGCGTGCCAGTGATGGTGATAGAGTGAGCAACACTGTCGTTTTACGTGTGATGGCCGTACCTGTGGACTATAAAGTGGTTAATAATACGGGCCTGGTAGTGGAACAGAGCGATGCATCTTTAATCACTAACTACAATTTGTCAGTTGAAACCAATGCAGTTAATCAGGTAGTAGAAATACGTTATAACATTGCTAAAGCTCCAACATATGGTGAAATTCAACGACTGCATTCCAGTGGAGAATGGAAGCAAATCAGTTCTTTTTCTCAGCGATCAGTGGACCGGGGCCGGATACGATACTTTGGCACTTTCCATAAACTTCAGACCAGCAATGTTACTGAAATGTTCAAATTTAAAGTTAATATAGGAAGCAAAACTAGTGAGGAGCTAGATTTTCCTGTTACAGTGAAGTGGGTTCATTTCAAGCTCCTAAAAAATATTCCATTAGTGATCAATAAAGGGAAGAAACAAGCTCTCACCTCTGAGAATCTCCATGCTGTTATAGAAGGTGCAAGAATCCCTGAAAGTGGGCTATACTACAGGTTGGTCACTATACCTGAAAGAGGACAACTTCTGATGAATAGCAAGACCTTAACACAGAATTCTTCTTTCAGTCAGAAAGATATATCTGCTCAGAAGGTGGAATATGAACCAATTGTAAAGCTGCATGAAGACAAAGAAGACTTCTTCAGCTTTCGGCTTTACTCCAAGCAAGTCGTATCAGCAAAGCATAATTTTCACTTATTTATTAAAGCTGATGTTAATTCCATTAACTTAACAAATAATGGGCTCACATTAGTGGAGGGAGAAGCAGAGCTAATAACAAGGGCAGAATTATATGCAACAACTTTGAACACTAAAAAGTTCTTGTACACTATTGTACAGAGTCCCAGATCTGGCAAATTGAAGCGTATCAATCGCTCTGATTCAGCTGATAGTAATGACAACATTACAACCTTTACTAATGAAGATATTATTGGACATCGCCTCATGTATGTGCATGACAATTCTGAGACTACACATGATGAGTTTGTATTTATAGCCACTGGTGGAGAGGCTGCAGACAATTCAGAAACCAACCCAAACCCTGTGTTTGTTGAAGCGACATTCAGCATAACTATTCAGCTAAAAAATGATGAGAAGCCCATTCGTGTTGTAGACAGAGTGTTTCATGTGGTTAGGAATGATCA